>NC_138979.1:37983907-38583907 GCF_964341445.2 Mesoplodon mirus | reverse complement strand
GCTTATTTTCTTTTCCCTCCCCAGTCAGAGCAATAAGTCATACTCCATTTGCTCACTGAGTCACTACCTGTAGTTTCATGGGACATTTATATAGGAGGGCATGCTAAATCTTGGAATCTTTTGTTAGTATCTCCAGGTGTGTCAGCACTCCAGAGGAGTTCTGAAAAATATGGCAAAGCTGGTGAGTTGAGAATGCCTTTCCTAGGAATGGGGAGAGCGTCTTATTCCTACAGTAACAGTGATTTCCTTCTCCTTTGCTGCAGGTGAAGCTGTCAGGTACGCATCTGACCCCACTATGCTATTCTTTCATTTCTTACATACAGGTAAGTGATTCAGAGTCTGTACCAAAATGCATCTTCAAGTAAGAAAGGACTCCTTATATTCCCAGGGGACCACTAGGTCACCTGAGCTAAGCGTATATAAAGTTTCTTCCCTACTTACAGTAAGCCAAAGGTGCCCATATGAGAACAAGCCAAGGTTTGAAGTCTTTACAGCAAGGAAATCTTTATATAAAAAAGATTGATATGTGTGCACTTGGAGCAGGGGAGAAACAAACATGCTTGGGCTCAGTGACTTGGTTTATTTCTGGGTGATTCCAAATCCATGCCTTTGGGCATCCTTTGGGAATGTAAGTAAAGTAGCGGCATAGTGAGAATGTATGAGGTGATGCATGGCAAGTGCTTAATACAACACCAGGCAAGTGTTCTCTAATGTTAGCTGTTCTAATAAAATGAACGTGGCCTTACAGCATTGTTTCCCAAGCTGAACTCTGTGGAACGTTCTGCCAAATAGTAATATTAGGTATTAAAAACACCAAGAACAGGACTTCCCTGGTGGTGCAGTGGTTAAGAATCTGCCTGCCAACACAGGGGACATGGGTTCGAGCCCTGGTCCGGGAAGATCCCACGTGCCGCGGAGCAACTAAGCCCATGTGCCACAACTACTGAGCTTGCGCTCTAGAGCTTGCGAGCCACAACTACTGAGCATGCGTTCCACAACTACTGAAGCCCGCACGCCTAGAGCCCATGCTCCACAAGAGAAGCCACCACAATGAGAAGCCCGCGTACTGTGAAAAGTAGCCCCCACTCGCTGCAACTAGAGAAAGCCCACATGCAGCAACAAAGACCCAACGCAGCCCAACACAGCCAAATAAATAAATAGGTGAATAAATAATTTTTTTTTAAATTAAAAAAAAAAAAAAAGACCAAGAACAGTTAGTTAAGAGGCCAAGCTGAGACTTGAACCCAAGTACTTTGACTCTACAACAGAGGTCAGCAAACATTTTCTGCAAAAGACCAGATGGTAATTATGCTTTTAGGTTTTGCAGACCATACAGTCACTGTCACAACTAAACTCTGCCGTTGTAGCATAAAAGCAGCCATAGTCAATACACAAATGAATGAGCTTGGCTATGTTTAATAAAACTTTATTTTGAAAAACAAGCAGTGGGCCTCTGGGTTGTAGTTGGTTACCACTTGCTCTAGAATCATACTTGGTACTCATTGACATGTAAAATGTTGGGAGGTTTTGGGGTTTTGTGTTTGACCCCATTCTCAAGCTCTTCTGCTTATCACCAGGCACCTTCTAGACTATCTTTTTTTCTACACTACACAAAAACCAGTTTATGTATTCCCTGGATATTTCTCCCCTTCTCGATTCATATTTGACTTAAAGCCTTACTTGACAAGTCAGCTGATCCCCAGGCAAACATTTTTCTCTTTGTGAGATGTGCTTAATGAGTGACCTTGGGCAAGAGCCCATGGTTCCACTAACTCCAGCTTCTATCTAGAAATCTGGATTGCATTTGCCACATCTTTCAGAGAGCTGTTTATTCTCTTATAGCCCCCTTCTTTTTCTCATAGCCTTGGATCTCAATGGGAAGAAAGCAATGAAAGCCATGCTCCAAAACCCTTAGCATCCTGCTCAGAACTGTATACCTTTAAAAGATGCTTCTGGGCTTCCCTGGTGGCGCGGTGGTTGAGAATCTGCCTGCTAATGCAAGGGACACGGGTTCGAGCCCTGGTCTGGGAGGATCCCACATGCCGCGGAACAACTAGGCCTGTGAGCCACAGTTACTGAGCCTGCGCGTCTGGAGCCTGTGCTCCACAAGAGAGGCCGCGATAGTGAGAGGCCCGCGCACCACGATGAAGAGTGGCCCCCGCTTGCCACAACTAGAGAAAGCCCTTGCACAGAAATGAAGACCCAACACAGCAAAAATAAACTCCTACCCCCAACATCTTAAAAAAAAAAAAAAAAGATGCTTCTCTTCCAGCTACAATTTTAGTCCTACCTGAATGAGCAGAAATGGGCAGTAGATTGGGTTGATTTAGGGAGTTCCAACAAGGTCCCATGTTGGGTACAACTTTTAGGAAGTGGCTCACTTCCCATTTGGTCCACATGAGTTCTATCTATGGCTGCTACTCTGCCCCTCCCTTAAAAAGTCTTCACCCTGTACACTGCCTTCCAGGGCCAAAAGCAGGTTTCTTCATACCAGCATCTCTGGGATCCCTACATTTTCTTATTTTCCAGAACATGCCGTGTGGACCAAGCCTCCTGCCTTTCATATAGCTCCAGTAGTATAATTTGTCTCCATTTGCAGGTCTCTGTTTTTAATTCTTTTCCTTGTCACATGGAACGTGGTTATGTTCCATTCCTGGAGGGCACAGAACTTCCCTTCAGGTAATAGGTTCCTGTTTGTGTACCTCACACTTGGGTGGTCTCTCCTGACTCATGTCTCAGTTCTTTTCTGCCTTATCAGAATCCTGTTCTTATTGGTTCTTCCTTTTTCCAGGAGCTCTTTATTCTCTAATTATGTACAACATAGGGAAGTAAGTGTTCCTGTGACCTTTAAACCCTTCTGGAGCATGTAACCACTTGTCATGTAAGATACATCGCTCCGGGAACAGCTTCTCCAGCTTCCTCTTCTTTATGCAACCCTTTTAGCTAATGTCCCAGTTGGGAAACACCTATTCCTACTTAACCGTGACAGTCCTTTTGTGCCTCACTAGTCCCTTGGCTGCCCTGCTATAGTAATAGTTGGTCCTGCCCTCACTTCCATGTGCTAGATGCATCCAAGAGCAAGATGGTAAACCTGCGAACAAAAAATAGAAAAATATCTGAGGATTATAAAGCGTCCCAGAATGCTTCCCACCTTCCGGCATCTGCTGCTCTTCACCCAGACTTGGTCCCCCTAAGAGTTCCCCCATACTCCACTGTAATCATCATACTAGAAATTTACCACTAGCCTGCTAGCTCTACAGAACAATCTTCAGCAATGACAGAATTTGTTTCTATTTCTTTAGAACAAGAGTAAGAGCCTAAAACATACAGGAGAAAAGAAAAAGGAGAAAACCGCTGCTGGGCCCACAGCCATGGTAAGCTGCTGACAGTGATCAAGATGTGGTTGCTGGGACTTCCCTGGCAGTCCAGTGGTTAGGAATCCGAGCTTCCACTGCAGGGGGCATGGGTTTGATCCCTGGTCAGGGAACTGGGATCTCGCATGCCGCGCAGCACAGCCAAAAAAAAAAATGTAGATGAACCTTGAAAATATTAAGTGAAAGAAGCCAGTCAGGAAAAGACTACATAATATGAGTCCATTTATATGAAATGTCCAGAAAAGGCAAATCTAAAGACAGATTATTGGTTGCCTAGAACTGGGGAGTGGGGGGAAGGGGGGTGTTGGAGAAACTGGGAAGGTGCCTGCTAAAATGGGTGTAGGATTTTGGGGGGGGTGAAAATTTTAAAATTGATTATGGTGATGGTTATACAACTCTGAATACACGAAAACACACCGAACTGTACAATGTAAATGGGTAAATTGTATGGTATATGAATTATATCTCAGTAAAGCTGGGGGGAAAATGTTTGTGTATGGCTCCCTCTCAGCTCATGGACTTTATGTTCACATGGAACATCTTTTTGGTCTGAACCAAAAAACATATACTTTATTCAGGAAGTACCAGAAAATCTTGAGCTCTTTCTTTAAAAATAGAAATAGCTTAGGATAACCATTGCGAAGGAACTGGTTTTAGGAAAAGTTAGTGAGTGCAAAAGGTGCTCCCTAATGGATGTGAAAGAGTTGGAGAGGGTGCAGGGAAGTGGGTTCTCTAGTGCATTGCTGGCAAAGGTGAGAATTCAGTACTCTCTCACAGGGGCAGTGTGGCAATAACTGCTCAATTTTAGACCTATACATTCACACACACACACTCTTTACTACAACAATTCCATTTTTAGGATATAGAAATTGTAAAGGCCTATGTATAGAATAGTCCTAGCAATGTTGTAAAGTAAAAGTGAAATATTGGGAAAACTAAGATACCCACTAATAAAGGACTGGCTAAATGGGTTTATAGTACATTTATACTGTAGAATACTATGCAGACATGAAAAAAATACAAATCTAAATGTTCAGATACAGGATTCTCTCCCAAGATAATGTTAAAAAGAAAAAAAAGACGAGAACAATGTCCTCATTTGTAGTTTTAAAAAAAAAATATAGAAACATGTCTGTATATATAAGAAACATATGGAAGGATCTGCAAGTTACAATTCAAGTTGAGGGGAAAGAGATATATTAATACCAGCAATGAAAACTCATATGTAGACTAGAGAGAGGAAATAGAGGTAGTGTAGAGTGGGCTCATTGTTACAAGAATATCAAGTCAGGCAACCAAATATCTACAAATAGTCCATCCCTCAGCCAGTTTCCAGATAACAGATATTTAGTAATTATAAATAGGAGGATTCATTGCAATCTCCATTAGCATTTACGTCCTTTGCTGAGAGTGAACTGTTAAAAAAACCTTAATTACTGGTATATAAGTAAAACTGCATTTGATTGGAAGACTGACTAGCTTTCTCCCAAAGCCATGAGCAGTTCTGCTACAGACAGCTTCAGAGGACTTCAAGAACCCTTGAAGGGACTTCCCTGGTGGCGCAGTGGTTAAGAATCCACCTGCCAACGCAGGGGACACGGGTTCAAGCCCTGGTCCGGGAAGATCCACATGCCGCGGAGCAACTAAGCCCGTGCGCCACTATTACTGAGCCTGTGCTTTAGAGCCCGTGAGCCACAACTACTGAAGCCTGTGTGCTACAGCTCCTGAAGCCTGCACGCCTAGAGCCCATGCTCTACAAGAGAAGCCTCTACAATGAGAAGCCCCACACCGCAACGAAGAGTAGCCCCCGCTTGCCACAACTAGACAAAGCCTGCACACAGCAACAAAGACCCAATGCAGCCAAAAGTAAATAAATTTATGTAAAAAAAAAAAAAACCAAACACGTTGAACCCAAAACTTAGGTCTTCTCTTCTTTGCCCCGTAGGCCAGAGCTCTTCGGGAAACCAAGCCAATCCCTAATCTCATCTTTGCCATTGAACAGTATGAAAAATTTCTCATCCACCTTTCCAAGAGGTCCAAGGTAAACATACTCTGTTTTCTACCAATTCCATTTACCCTGTGAAGGGACCTGGCAAACTGAAGCAACACAACTGCAGTGGGGGAAAAGTCTACAGTTGTTTCTGATCTGATGGCCTGAATCCAAACATTCATGGATTCAAGTGGGTGTGTGCCTTCCTAGAGGAACTGATGGGTTTGTCAGAGATGGTTTAGGCTGTCCTGGGCAGGACCTATCAGTAGGAAAACGTGCCCATGTTTACAATCCTGTCACAGGTGAACCTGATGCAGCATATAAAGCTCAGCACCTCACGAGACTTCAAGATCAAAGGGAACATCCTGGACATGGTTCTTCAAGAGGATGAAGATGAAGAGGTCAGTGCCTGCTTCTGACTAAAGTGCAGCAAGCCCTAGCCACCCTTCCTAACTGGGGTTAGCAGCCTGTCTGGGGGCAGCCACAGGTTAGTGGAGGGGCAACAACCACAGAGAACGGGCCAAAAGGTGGTCAAAGATGAAACAGGCTCCTCAAGAGAGGGGTTGTAAACTTAGAACCATACCCAGTTGCCCAGGCTTGTGTACATTTTGGGTAGACATTTCCAGAAAGGGGGTGATGAAAACAAGGGCTTCCTATGGGTCTTCCCCTGTGTTATTTTGAACCATTGGAAAATCACGAGCCCAAGCACTGTGGCTCAGAAAGCAGTTTACTTCCTCTTTTATCATGCCCTCATTTGAAGGAGGGCCACTCTATGATCAGCTCAGGTAGTCATGCCAGTTTCTTATCCTCCTTTTGCCCTCTGATAAAGACTAAAGGGATAGGAACAAACCAGTTACAGCAGCACACCGTGAGCCCTATAGCATCTCTGAAGTAGAACTCAATGTTTCCTTACCTCTAGTGCCTAAAATTTCTATCACCTCAGGTTTGTCTAACATAAACTGGGAGTTTACATAAAACACCCTGGATTTCTAGCTTCTCAAAAATTTTTAACTTACATTCTTCAGTTTATCACACTCCAAGCCATAATTCACCTGGCCCCGTCCACTCCCTCTGCCTACTAGGCATTTGAGTTCAGGGGAGTTATGTAGCATCTTGATGCCCCTTCTCTGTCATCTTGTCCCACGCATGTTCCCAGGTATAACAAAAGCCCCCCAAAAAAAAGTTAGCACCACCTTACTCTACTGTAGAACTCTCCCCATCTCCAACATAATTACCTCCCAGGATTGGGAAAGGGGAGAAAGCATGACTAACACAGGCTTTGATGAGAAGATAAAGGATCTTTGTTTTTATTTCCACTGCCTCCGAGCAGGCTTATCACATTTAGAGCGTTACTTCTCTCCCCTAGGGCACTGCATCAGAGCATGAGGGACAGAACAAAGAACCAGCCAAGAAGAAAAGGAAAAAATAAATGAAATGCCTGAGTTAATGTGAACTTTGGGGCTTCTGCTTTCTTTTTACCCAACAAGCAACAATGCCCCCTTGTCCTACAGCCTGCACCAGTGTTGGCATCTTGGTTCTGAACTCAATTGCACCGTCAGTTAGAGGCAATCATTCTTGGCAGGTCCTGCTACTGAAAAATGGCTGGCCTTAGGCAAGCCCTTTTGCAAAAAGCACAGCTGAAAGCCTGAGTTTAGGAGCCTGCACTGCCCCGATGAAGCTCCACGGGAGCAAATACAGAGCCTCCAGGCAGAGCTATGGTCCAGGCTGGCTTCATTTTTCCAGGGAGCCTTTGGTGAGTTCAATTATCTGGTAAATATCCAGTGCTTCACCTGAAAAATAGTGCAAATTGGTTAGGATGCTTCCTCAAGAATTGTTAACTCACAGGTCTGAAGTGAGAAAAGGAGCTTAATTAATGTTAAGGTCAAAAAGTACCGAAGGGTTCAGAGTAATTGCCAGGAATGGTAATGTTACATTTCGGGGGGATCTGTTTTCTTTTTTGTATAAAGTAAGTTTATCTTAGACACATAGAAAATAAGCTTTCTGATTTACTTGTTTGGCACTCAAAGCACAGTTTTTTCACTTAAGAATGTACTTTGACTTTATACAGTAAATCTTCAAACATTTCCGTTGTGGTTGAAGAGGGAAGGGAACAGATGGAAGAACCCAGAGTTTCAAACATTCCTTCATTTACTATGAACAGCTTTCTAGAAACACATGCCTTTGTGATTTGAGCGTCATGCTCACTTTGGAGCCAGGGCACATTATAAACTGAAATAGCCCAGAACACAGCACAAGAAGTAGACTTCTTATCCTCTGGTGCCTCAAGCTTCGTGTTGTCCAAGACCACTTTCTAGTCTGCCTCACATCCTATGAGTAACGAGGAACAAAGGTGTTGTGCTCACCCTCGGGAATCCCGTATCTCCTTTCCATCCCAGTTGGGTTGGAAGGGGTTTTACAATCCATGGTCACTTCCTTCCTGAGGCACTGGTCGATATCGACTGTACTGAAAAAGGCGACTGACTGGGGCAAGTCATTCAGACCCAGCTTGTAGGCAAACATGCACCTGAAAGAGACCCGACCTCCTCTCACAGTCATGTCCCTGCTGCGAATCCAGGAGAGATGACCTGGTATCTGACAGCAAAGCCTCCCCCCAGCCAGCTCTGTTCACTTAGCAAAGAAAGCTGAAGGGCCAGCACTGCCCCCTATCCAGCAGCCGAACACCTCCCGCTGAGACACTCACGTGCAATTACGGACTCAAAACACACCTTTTTTTTTTCCAGTTTGGTACACTTTATTGATGTCAAAATTTCAATTATTGGGCCAGAATTTGAATATACGAGGACTTTCATTTTAGCTTTGTTAAACATAACCCCCCAGGAGATGATTAAGAGGGCAGCGGAGACAGTGTTGAGTATTGTAAACATTCATTATTTACCCATTAATCAGGATAGATCATGGTTCCCAAACTGGTTCTGGGGCAGATCAACATGAAACTGTAACATTTAATGTAACCATATAAACTAGGAATTTTACTACAAAAAAATACAACTCAATATATGAAAAAATATGTTTTTAAAATCACATTTGAGTTTCCCCATTAACAATGTTTTCTGTCAGTATTCAGAATAACAAACTTCTGACACTTAAGAATTAACATTTACGGGGTCTCCCTGGTGGCGCAGTGGTTGAGAGTCCGCCTGCCGATGCAGGGGATACGGGTTCGTGCCCCGGTCTGGGAGGATCCCATATGCCGCGGAGCGGCTGGGCCCGTGAGCCATGGCCGCTGAGCCTGCGCATCCGGAGCCTGTGCTCCGCAACGGGAGAGGCCACAACAGTGAGAGGCCCGCGTACGGAAAAAAAAAAAAAAAAAAGAATTAACATTTACGAATGGAAGAAAATATCTCAGTTTTCTACGGGTTGAGAAAAGCCTCTGTCACTTGATTTTCAAAACAGAAAGGTGTGTTCTGAGGGGAGCACAATTTGAGAACTAGTCTTTGAAACAACTGCCCTGGCTTCTACCTCCTCACCACCTCAGTGATCTAGTCTTGGTATATGACACTTTCAATCCCCCAAAAATTTTTTCTCAAGGTTGAGGCCAGTCTTTTTTAAGACTGCTAGAAGTTTTAAGAATCAGAGATAAAAGTGGGAACACTTATTTCTGGGGGGATGAAAATTCAGATCATGCTCAGCCCGGTCCAAGCCCCACATATCTGGTAGATGGTCAGGCCAGAGAGGCCACGGGCCTTGCCTACCTGGTCAAGAGGTTGGTGATCTGCAGGGCAAGGGCAGCGCGGTAGCGGTCCTCCTCCCGCACCAGGTAGCGAACCTCATCGTGGATGCTGATGCAGAAGCGCCCATCAATGGCAAACTCCTCAAACAGCCACTTCATGGCCACAAGCATGAGGTGTAAGTAGTCCACAGCGGAGCTCTGCACCACCCAGTTCACACGGCTGGTCATAAACTGGGGAGGGAAGGTAGGCACAGGCGAGAAGGGTTAAACCACATACCAGTTCACTAGAGTAGGAGGTAGTACAGGAGCCCTGCCCTCCCTGCGACCCTCTCCCCACGTTCCAAGGGTAGTAGGATACCTCCCCCTGGACAGCAGAGGGCTCCAGGGCTCGGGTGATGCGGCAGCCCAGCACCGGGGTACGTGGTGTGTCAGACATCGCAATGCTCTCCAGCTTATTGAACATTTCTGACTCTGTGCCCCCCATCCAGGCTCGTTCAGCAACCACCTCCCACTTCTTCCACTGTGATCTGGGGGGCGAGGAACAAAGAGAGGGCAAGCTTTGTCTTTTAGCATCTTAGAGCTAAAAAAGCATCCCAGCTTTCCCCAGGCCAGCCCAGAGCCGCCCTCCATCCTTAACACACAGACAGTTCTCACTTCCTAGAAGCTTCTCTCTGGATCTTGCGTAGATCCTGCAGGGAAACCCAGCCATCCTCGGTCCTGTCCACAGGGAGGTCCAACTCCCTCAGCAGCCACTCACCCTCATCTGACAGCCGATACCTGGCCGGGGGGGGGGGGGGGTGCAGTGTCACAATTGTCATTCCCATGGGAACGCCTCTTCTATGCCAAACCCTGGGCTAGGAGTGTTCAATCCCCTCACTCCACTTCCACAACCACCCTGGGGTCGTGCCTTTCCCCTACAAGCTCCACTTCAGAGGGGAAAAAGGCTTAGAGATACTAAGTGACTTTGTGGGATCACACAGCCAGGAAGAGGTAGAGCCTAGACAGGAACCCAGGATTTTGGGGACTGCATGAGGGTAGCCCAATAAAGGACAGACTCCAACACGAGAACCACTACTGTTATTACTGTCCTAATGCCTTAGACACTGCACTGCCCCATGACCAACAGGTGGCATGTAGCAGTCCAGGAGGCAGCAAGAGCTATCACCCTACATTGGGGGGGGGGGGTGCACGTAGCGGGGATAGAACAGGCTACTCCCTGAAAGGGAGAGGACAGAAGACAGAACCTACAGCCAGGCCCGACTGACCCTTCTCAGTCCCCACTGCCCCAGACTCCCAGCTTCAGTGCAACTTCAGACATTACCAGGCTCGTCTCCAGATGGCTCCAGAGCCACGCCACTCACCTTCTCAAAGGTGCACCAGGGTTTCCCCACCACCCCTCAGTCCAGACTCCTCTGTGAGGCCAGCAAAGGTTTCCACAACTAAGGCCCAACCTCTTCTGTCGTCACTGCCTTGCCTCCGCCAGCACACGCCGCCCACGGTGCGTGCCACCCCCAACCCCATGTCCTCCTCTCACCTTCCTGGACAATACTCGGCTCCCCTTTTCTGCCTTTGTGCAGTTACTACTGAACTGTTACCACTTACTTAACTTTTAGTCTTTCCATGAGAAGGTCAGCTAATTAAACGTGGACACCATATATTATACCCATGCAAGTCATAAAGGCACCAATCCTCCCTCACACTCGATTCAGGAACCCTCCTCGGAGGCTGCCGAGGCCCTGAGCAAACAATAGGTACTATGGGCGGAAGCAAACTGGAAACCTGGGAAGGCCTTCTCCTCTGTCAAAATCAGTTTAAAGTCTCTGGTTTTCCACAGGCCCTCCCATCAGCTGTCTTCTACTAAACCGCCTGCTGCACTTGCTCTCACTCCCTGGAGGCACGTGAGTTTGCAACCCCACGTTACTGTTTACTCTGCATGACCAGAGCTCTGACAGCATAACAAAAGCACAGCTTTAACTCTATGAGGAAAACTGACCATTAAGCAAGCAGATGTCACAACCCAAGAACAAACCACCCTAGAACTAGGTCATGGGGGTCTGGAGGAAGAGGGGCCAGGTGAAGACTCACGTAATGGGAAGAGGTAGAAAAGAAGGGGGTGGTAAAGGTAGTAAAGCAAGCCTGAGGCCCTGGGGTAACGTGGCTGTGGATGGGAGAGGCACCCTCACCTGCGGAGGCCCTTGGTGACCGCATACATCTGTCGGGCCTTCTCAGCTGCCTCCTGCCGCGTGAGCCGGTGGTTGAACTGCATTAGCAGGCGCTCAGCGAAGGGCTGCCCGGCCCCATAGATGCGGCCATAGTTGAAGACCTTGGCATGCTCACGGCTGATGCCCACTGTGGCAGCTGTCTTACTGTGTAGATCGGTGCCCCTGCTCTTCCTGCCCTGCAGTGTCATCCACCCAAAGGCTGTGCAGCCTGGGGGGCGAGGCAGGAGTGAGAAAACAGGCTTCAGAAATACTCCTCCCGGCGAGGCATCAGGCTGCCACCGCTTTGCTCCAGCCCCGGCTCCTGCTCACCATGCATGCCGGCAAAGTGGGCGTCTCCAAGCACAGCTGCAATCCACAGCTCCTGTGAGTCCACATCAGCACCCACGAGGACGTAGCCGGGCGGGGCCTGCACCATGGCCTTCAACTCACTGCCTACTCGGTCAGGCTGCAGGAAGAGTGAGGTCAGACCCGACCTAGATACCCCAGTAGACTCCTCCCACCCATCCCTGGAGCCTGACTAGACTGAGAATGCTGGAGCCCTCCCTGAGGAGATGGTTTTAAGGAATGCCAGCCAGCAGTGCCCCGAACTCCACAGTTCCAGGTAAAGAATCCCTGCTCGGTGCCTGGCTCTATACCCGGCCCCATCTAGACTCCACACTAGCTGTGCCTAGCATGCCTTGTCAATGTGTGGCCAGGAGCAGGTGCCCAGAACATATCTGCTGAAAAGCTGGATGAGTTGTGAAGCTAAATTTGAACTTGAGTCCTGCCTGACCCAGATCTTAGGTTCCTTTTCATGCTCCTCAGCAAAGTCCCTCTGCAACCCCAGCTTCTAGACACACAGGAGAGGAAGGGCAGGACCAGAGATGCAGAGGACACATACCCGGGCGTTGCTGGCAGTGAGCCACGTGGGCTCTACAGCCCGTCGAGTGATGGTGCCAGCGGTTACGACCTGGGGAAGGATGGCCCCATAACGGCCTTCCTCATCATAGTGTGGGTGCCTGGGGGGAGGACATGAGGCTCAGCAGCTTGCTTGGGTCCTAGGACCCGCCCCCATTTTCCCGTTCCCACAACCACTTGCCAGGACATACCTGGTCACAGCACGGGGCAGAGCTGACCTGGGCAGCCACACCACCATCTGGGAGCTGCAGGGACAGACGGATTGCTCAGCACAGCCACAGGGAGCACACTCCATCCCCCATCACAACACGGCCCTCATTTGCCCAGCTTTGGGGGCCGCTGTGCCCACTCCTTGCCCAGCCTCAACCCTCTTCCCACTGACTTGACTCAGGGTGGGCCTAGCATCTACCGTCTAGGAGCATAAGCCACCGGGAACTGGCTAGGCACCTGAGGCAGCTTCGGCCCCCATCCTGGAGTATCTATGAGGCACCCAGCACCAGCCCTGCCACCACTGCCTTTTCCAGGCTCAGGGCAGAGTTTACCAACCCATCACAGCACCCTTCTCACAAGAGTGTGCCGCTGGCAGCCACAAACCCCTCAGAACTAGCCTTCGATCCATTTGCCATTCCCAGCCTACAGGACCCACTCCCAGCCCCCAACAGAGCTTACAGGCTACTAGCCCTCCATGGAAGGGGCCGCAGAGCTGGGAGGGGCCACCAAGGTCCTACAGTACCACTCTTTTTACGTAACAGGGAAACTGAAGCTGGAGAGGGAACGAGCCTTGCCCACGGTCCCGTGACACCAGGACCACAAGCAGCCAGGCCTCTAGGCCAGGCTGTCCCTCCACTGCAGCACAGGCTGTCAGGGTCCCCTGGCTGGAAGGCAGGGGAAGGGATCCCAAGACTGCAGTAACCCGGCCAGAGGCACGGACAGAAAGCATGTCTCTGCCCTCCCACGGTGACCCACCTGATACGTTTATGGGCATTCCTCCAAAAAGAAATCATTTTGTTGATTTCCAAGGCACGGGGCCCACTGGCACCTCCTGGGCCAGCCTGCAGGGTGCCGTCCTCCATCTTGGGCAGGAAGTCTTTGGCAAAGGGGCTGCCCACATTGCAGCTGTTACCATCCTGAAGAGAGCAAAGGAAGCAGGGGCTGGAGGCACATGGCAGACCCCTAGCTGGGGAACTGATGCCCAAAAGATCCTATCATGTACCAGATGTGGCATAGACACCTGACATGCCCTGTGTCATTTAATTCCACCACCATGCCCCTCACCATCCAACTGGCAGAAGGAAGACAAAGCCTCAAGAGAAATGACAACACTTGTCTGAGATCATACTCTGCGCCACTACTACCAGCATTCCTGCAAAAAGGGAGTCTCCCTGTTTGAGTCACTCTGGAGGCCTACTGTGTGCCCTGAGCACAGCGAGGACACCACAGAACAGGCATGAACCAGGACACACACCTTGTGAGGCAGCTTGAAGAACCAGCAGCCGGGGATATCCACATCATTGTAGGGTCCGTTGCCATGGTGATAAGCTGGCTGGCTGGCTTTTGGGCTACCAGCAGCAGTCTGTGGGGGCCACACACCTAGATCAGGCCCTGCTCCAGCACCTGCATTCAGCGAGGGCCATGGGGTAGGGGGTGGGAAAAGGGCCTGAAATGGCGAGCAGGTAAGCTGGGAAATGACAGGATGGCTATGAGGTCTCAGGCTTCCTCCTTGGCCTCCAACAAGTACGGGGCCACCCAAAGGCAGGGCAGCCATCTCCCAGCTCCCCAAGACCCTGAGAATTCTCTGGGGGGGAAAGAGCTACTTGAGCACAAGAGGAGGGCCCTGCCACCCAACACCCACCCAGACAACCCCTGAGCAGGTGCCCAGCTCACCAGAGCTGGGGGTTGACCTGGAACTGCCACTCGCAAGTTCTCCATCCTGGCCTCGGCCTCCACTTCTAAGCAGCCCATTTCTTCTACCTGGATGGGCCCAGGTACCAAGAAAGTGAAGCAGGGGGCTGGCTTGGCCCAAATCCACCACCCCTCCCTGCGACATGCAGACAGCCCAGGACAGCCTGAGGTGGGCAACTGAGCGCATCCGGCACCCCGCCCCCACCCAAAAGGCCACCCCTTCCTTGAGGGAACAGAGCCCCCTCCCCAGAGCTCAGGCTCAGAGCCCACCCTCACCGTCTGCCACATGGCACTGCTGTCGGTGAGCAGGAAATCCTCAGCCAGGTCTGCCTCCTGCGGCTCCAGCTGCTGCTTCCCCTGTTCAAGACAGTGCTTCCTATACAGGGATTCGATGGCTCTGCGCAGAGAACAGCAGCAGCAGCCTCTGGTTACCGGGTGCCCCCTCCGGGCCAGGCAGCTCGCTGGGGGCCTTCCGCGATTCCCTCCGTTTAGCCTCAGAATCAGCTCTGAGGCAGAAGTGGACAGCACTTCCCCTGGTTCACAGACAGGGAGTGACAAATTGAAAACGACAGCACAATGGTGGCAGGCTGGGTTTCGAGGCCTGGGCTGACTCAAATCTAAGCGCTTCTCCCCAGAGCCGCCACCTCCCCGGGAAAAGGTCTGGGAGCTCAGCAGTGGGAAGTCAGGGCCAGGCCCTGCCCCAGGCTGGCTCCTGCCCGCTCATCCATCCTTCAGCTCCAAGGGAGCAGGCTGATCCCTGCCTCTCTGTCCTAAGGCCCCACGGGTGGTTCAGGCTGCCCCGCAGAGCCAGGACTCTCAATTCTGGGGCACTTCAAGTGCTATGGCTTCTCCCTAACACCTGCCTGTCAAAAGCTCAAGGGTTTGTGAGCTCAGACAAGAACCTGACTTCCCTAGGCCTTTGTTTTGCCAACTCTAAAATGAAGATAACCACAGGACTGCCTGGAGAACAAACGAGGGAAGCACTGTAAAATGTTTATTAACACAGAATATAATCAGTGCTCAATAAATTATACTCAAAAAAGGGGGACAAAGCTCATCCCCCCCGTCACTTCCAACGGCCCTCCCTCTGCACACTCCTCATGTGAGGGCAGCTGGGCTGCCGGGCCCAGGAGCAGGGCCTCAGTCCCACCCACTCCAAGCACCACGCCCTCAGCCCCACAGGGCTCTGAGGCCCAGACAGAAAAGGCAGCCACCAAACAAAGAACTAGAACCCAGACTCTCAGACCCGAGCTCTTTCCACTAGCCTGAGCTGGGTTTGGTCTCTCCAGCAAGGGGAAGGGGTGCCTAGCCTCCAGCCCCTTCCTCCCTGAGCCAGAGCCTTACATGTAGGGGCAGGCCACCCCAGCCGACGTTAGGCTGCTGCCTGGCAGCACCTTAGCCAGGTTGTCCCGCCGCCCGGGCACCAGGTATCCCCAGCCATGCCGCTCCGAGTAGTGCAGAGGAAAGCCGTCCCAGGTCAGCGCCATGAGTTTAGGTGTGACCCGCATCTGGAGACTGAGGAGACTGGGGCCTGGGGTCCACGCAGGGTCATCTAGCCGGGGACAAAGCTTCCGATACCACCTATGCCCCGTCAGAAGAGAGCAGTGTCATGGTAGTCGGGGGAGGACAGTGTGTGACGGCAAGGGCCCCACCCACTCTCCAAGACCCCAAGGCTTTCTGGTGACCTCAGCCTACAGTCACCATCCCTTCCCTCTGGGATACAGCCAGGACCCCCACGGAGTCCCCTAGAATAATTCGAATATCCCAGAAGGAAAGAACCTATGTCAGCCCCCCTGTACTACTCAGAAGCCAGGACCCACATGCATAGCCTAGGGCTGGACTCCTTCCCCAGCTCCATTTCACGCAGGGAAACTGCCCAGAGGAGCAAGTAGATCTGCCCTCCCACCGCTGCTCTAGAGGCACACCAGGGCCTTCAGAGCTCCATCCCTCACGTGCTGTTCACCGGAGCCAACGCAAAGGTGAGGCAAGTGAGGCACTCAGGGCACAAAATTTACGGCGGCCTCATCTCAGGCAAATGTAAAGTTGGCACTCTGCTGTTCACCCTGGCTGCCCCTATTTTCTCATCTCTGCCACTCCATGGGGTGTGAATGAAGGGTCACCTCCTCTAGGAAGCCTTCCTTGATTTCCCCAAGCAGAGTCAGGCACTGCCTCAACACTGATGACTCTTCTGTCTCATCATGGATATAAACTCCAGCTGCGCTGGCTGGTCTGCACAACTGGCTCCTCCCAGGGAGAAGCTACTAGAAAGAAGGAGTTATGTTCCTATTTGTACTCTCAGAGGCTACTGTGAGGCCCAGCACACAGCAGGTGCTTAGTGCACTTGTACTGCTTTAGTCCAGTGACCCAGGGGTCAGAGCAAACTAGTGAGCAGGACTGGAAGATGGCAGGAACAAATGGCAGCAGGTTAGTAAGGGCCCATATGCACACCACCCCGTGCTGGGGCCCAGAATAGGGGTGTCCCAGGGTGGAGGGAGGGGTAAGGATGGCCGCTGGACATGTTAGGGAGACAGGGCTCACCCTGGGTGCCCAGGAAGGTGCTGGGGCCGCTTGGGCAGGAGCTCTGTGGTCCCCCTCAGCTGCTCCAAGAAGGCGCGGGCCATGACATCTCGCTGAAACTCCTCCTCCTCACTGGGGGGGCCAGGGTCTGCACAGGGTCGGGGAGGACAATCAGGACCAGAGAAGTGTCTCACAAAGACCTGCCCAGCCTACTCATCTCCGCAAGGCCGGAGCAACCCCTTCCAAGGAACCCCTCGGTCCCAGGACCTTCCCAGGGTCCATCCCTGCCCCACCTCCCGCCCATGTTCCCCACCTTCCTGATCCCTGGGATCCCCAGGAGCCTTGGGCCCCTCGACAGGCAACTTGCTGGCTGCGGCCGGCTCCTTCGTCTTCACCTTCTTTGCCTTCTTCTGCTTAAATTCCTGTAGGTCCCACTCTAGGTCCCAGAGCCAGGGATCTTCTTTGTACCTGCACAGCCAGTCCACCAGGGGAGGGCTAAGGCCAAGCCGAAGGCCAGCCCTCCCACCTGCCCATCCCCTGCAGGGGGATCCAGCCCGCCCAAGGCCTGGCTACCTCTCTCCTGAGAGCAGCTGGCAGGCATCGTTGGCCAGGTCCATCAGCGACTTCTTCATCTCCCACTGGAGCTCCTCATAGGTGCTCTGTGCCTCCGCCAAGTAACGCTCCCAGTTCTGGTTGACAGGCAGGTAGGAGACACCCATCTCCAACATGCCAGCCAGAGTCACCGGGTGGGGACACCTTGAGGACAAACACCAGGGCTGCCATAAATGACCACAGGAGGCAAGGCTTTGGCCCAATCCCTGGGCCAGCCTGGCGATCCTCAACCCAACCACCCACGTCAGAGAGACAGGGGTTTAAACCCCAGCTCTACCGTCTCCCAGCCATGAGACCCTGGGTAAGTCACTTCATCTCTCTGAGCCTAAGTTCCTTCATCTATAAAATGGGAATAATATCATCCCATCCGCAGGGGTAATGGGGGGAATGACAGATCACAAACATGAAAATGGCTGTCGTTTGCTGAGTGATGACTAAGTGCCAGGCACTGTGCTACAGCCCCACACACACGAAAGATCATACAAGAACCTCACAACTGTAGTCAAGTATATTTGTGTACGTTTCACAGATAAGAGCACTGAGGCTCAGGGAAACCCAGGAACTTGCCCAAGGTCAAATGAGTTGGATAGGATAATCAAGATTAGAACCAGGTCTGGCTGACGCTTATGACTCTGACCACATCATAAAACTGACTCACTAGCAAACATAACCAAGACGGATGTGAAGTCCTTGGCTCAGGATCTGGGTTCAGAGATGGTGCTTAGCAAACCAGGACCACACACATGAAACAAGCACAGCCTCAGCGCCCCCCTCCAGGGCCTCTGTAGAAACCCCAGAGTCCAAGGCCCAGGTGGCCACCACTGGACAGAGTGGCTCCATGCTCTCAGCCCAGAAAGGCTAAGGCCCCCAGCCTGAGAAAGGCCCAGCACCACCTGGTTACGGTGGGCCCGGGTGCCAGGAACCCACTGACCCCCATGGGTTCCCAGAGGGGCTCTCCCTCACCTCTCCAAGAAGAGCGGTAGCTGCTGCTGGAAAACCTCATAGGTGGCCCACACGTCCTGGGCACAGTACTGCATCAGGTCCTGGCACAGGCGACAGGAAGGCGCTGGGTGGGCAGCCATCCCACTACCACCACCGGGCCTCTCAGGCTCAGGTCTGGCAGCTACACTCCCCAGGGTCACTAGGGGTCTGCCACAGCCCATGTCCCCAGAGCCCCTCTCCACCACCATACCTGGAAGTTCTCACGGATGTCCTTCATGCTACCCTTGACAAACAGCTCGCGGGGCTCCTTCTCTAAGCGAGGCCCCCCCACGTAGAGGCTGTGCACGTCTGCCAGATTATTGACACTGCTGATGTCCAGCCAGTCCCAGGATGAGATCTGGAGGCCAGAGCAAGGGACACAGCAGATCAGCTCGGTCTCAAGCCAGACAGGCCGGCCTGGGAGGGGCCCCCCCACCCAGTGTGCTCTCACCGCTGGGCCGTTAGCTTTGCTCTGGGATTTCTGGCCTCGCCGTGTGGGGTGCCGGGCCTTGTGCTTGCCCTGCTTGGCTGCCATCCACAGACTGCGCTGGAAGCTGCTTAGCCCTGAGATGGCCATGTGCATGCTCATGGTGTCCAGGAAGCGCATGCGGGAGCCCTGAGGAGGAGAGGCTGCAGCTGAGGGGCCAGCCTACCCCTGCTTCGGTACTTCAGCCCACCAGCCCCACCTCAGCCTCCCCTCCCAGCCCACAGCCTCCCAGCGCTAAAGAGTGTCTTCATGCTTGCTCACGCTTGTCCCTCCACCTGTGAGGGGCCTGCCTTCTCAAACCCTAGCCACCCTTGAAAGCGCAGGCCTGGTTGAATCCCAACACACAGGCCTTCCCAGCATCCAGCAGCAGCTCCAGGGGCACCCTGGCAACAGAGTGGCCAAAACGAGGCCTTCCAAGCTATCAGGCTCGGCCCACAGCCCTGCCGCTCAGAAGCTCTGTGGCCCTGGGCAAGTCAACAAGGCTGTCTGAGCCTCAGCACACTCAGCTAGAGGCTAAGGCTACTCTCACCTGCCCTGCCTTTCTACTAGGGCACTTTTTACAGAATTAAGAATTGCCACACTATGGTTCTGAGTGTTTGATGTGTGCACTGTTCAAACCCTCTCAACAATCCTATGAGGTAGCTTCTGCCATCTCCCTCTCTTTACAGCTAAGGAAACTGAGGCTCAGTTTCCTTAGTTGTAAAGGGACGTTAAGAGGCTCATGCTGCTCACCAGTGGCCGAGGCAGGATGGGAGCCCAGGCCGTGGGGCCCACAGCCTCCAAAGACCCACGCTAAGCTCTAAAATGCTGCACAGAGATCAGGGCCATTAGTACCCTGTGACAACTCAGGTCCTGTGCCAGGCAGACCCTAGGGACAGAACAGCTGGTTACAGGGACCACGGGCAGGGCTGGTCAACAGGAGGCCCTGTAGCTTCTACAAAGGCGATGGAGGCACTGGCCAGGAAAAGAAATGCCTTCCCTAGCCACTGAGAGCAGGGCTCTTAGCCCACCCGGTGCCAGAGCCTGCATTTGGCCCCATGAACCATACCCGGATCAGGTACTGCTCCCTGATGTGGGCCCGGTCGAAGCACACGTTGTGCCCCACCACTAACTGCTCCTGCCAGTCTCGCTGGGTGGGGCCGCCGGCACTGGCAGGGACCTCCAGGGGAATGAGGTCAGCCGGCGACAGCTGGCTGGTCCAAGAGTAACGCTCTTCCACCAGCCGCCGGCTGCACCAGGAATACCTGAGGGAGGTGAGAGGCAGGCAGGTTCAGCATGGAGGCATTCAAGTTCCGCCCCACAATCCCCACTGCACACCTACCACCACATGCCAGGCCCTACACTAGCAGCTAGGGGTACAAGGGAGACCACGGGGTGCTCCTAGTGCTCACAGAGCCGGAGGTCGGGCGGGGTGCTGCCCAGGTATGTGTTGGGAGTGCGGAGGAATTACAAAAGCCTCTTTACTTTTCTACCTCCACAGAGAGAAAGGGAGCTAAGTGCCACAGTCCCGGGGGTCCCGGATGGGCATTCAGCCTGGGCCATCAAGGTGTCTGTTATGCCCAGGGCTCACCAAGTCTGTGCTTGGCTCTGAGGTGTCTTAATGACCGTTATCAACCCCTCACCTCTATAAGCACAAAACGGCTAATGTTCAAAGTGCTAGTGAAGAAGAGAGACAATTATAATAAAACCCAAAGTGGAATTTCTTTTTAATTGAAAGTGGCAAAAAAAAAAAAAAAGACAAATGCTGCACACGTGTACAGGATGAATCATCTGACGGCTGGAAAGATTCTGAAGGACAAAGAGCGAATCACGCACCTTGTAGAAGGTGCTGTGTCTCTGAGCAACCACCCTCAGTGAGAGACCAGGGAAAGTGTCAGAATGGAGGAAATGTATGCACATGTGCTAGGAAATACGTGCTAGGGTTGGGGTGGGAGGGGCAGGGGATGAGTGCTGCCTGCTGGGGGCCGGACACTGTTTCAGGAAAAGGCTGGAGTTTGCTCAAGATTCACAAGACTAAGTGTGGGGAAATGGCCGCTGAGCAAAAGCCTTTTGTGAACCACAGATTACGCCAAAGGGTCAAGGCCACTCAGCATCAAAGTGAGTGACGAGGCCACGTGTGGCCACCACAGCTGCGAACAAGCTGCCTGTTTCCCTTACAGTGGCGAGGAGGGGTTATCTGCCGCAACAGATACAACAAACATAAAACTAGTTTCTTTGGGGGAAGGGGTTACCAGCAAAAAGAGGTTCCTAGTGTTAAACCTGGTCAAATCTAACTCACACTCCAAATGATGGCAAAACGCTCAAGTTGAAACCTCCTCCCCTTTCAATTCAACATGTCAAAGCCCTCAAACACAACACAGAAGAAAAGGCTGAAGGATGTCAAATATTTGAGGCTGTGGTGATGACGGGGACTTTAGTTGCAATAAAAAGCCAGACTGGTGTCAAGATCCGGGTCTGCAGCTGTACATGAGAACCATCTTGTTAAATTTATTTGTGATAAAAAAAGAACGCCAAAATGCAAACACCTCTGGCAAATTTAAGATGAGTCAGGACCAATGCCCTTAACACTACACTTTTCCTGTGAATCTTAGATCGGTGTTGACAGCCTGTGTAATGTCCCTCTGGCCTGACGACCAAAGCCCTTACCAGCAGCCTTCGGGAAGCTGCCCTCTGGGCCGTTTAAGGCTCTTCCCTCCCACTGGAAACGGCGGGGCTGCTCAGGAAGCTGATGTTACACAGCCACACGGCAGGGATGTGCCCAGGTTAAAAGTGGACTGCTGTCAGGGCCCCGTCTGGCACCTCCCGCCCCCCACCATAGTCAGGCTCCCAGAAGGAAGGCCCCAGCATGAGCCCAGTCCTCAGCAATGACTTCTGCCGCCAGTCAAACTGCACAGTGCCCCCAGTAGCACCGGCAAGAATGGAATGAGAATGAGAGGAGGATGGGAAGGACAGGGAGAGAAAGAGATGAAAAATTAGGAGAGGAAGGAGGAAAGAAAAGGGGGACTTCAGGGAAATTGGCCAAGAATGACCAAAAGATCAAAAAACAAGTCCTTCTTATCACTGGTTTCCTAATTTTCTTTCAGCCACCACAGTCTACTTTACTTTCTCAAATGATGGACAGTATTCCCTCTATTTTGACCATCAAGTTACACAGTAAGCACTGAGATTCTCATCTTAACTGGAACTACATCACTGAGGAATCATCTAGTTTTGCTCTTTTCAGCCGTTAATGCCTACCTTATCTATTTAGCCATGCTTTCACCATTTTCAACTGCATATTTAACATTTCGCAGCTTTCTTTACAAAGATGTAGCTTCCAATAGGAATAAAGAAACTGCCAACTTTTTTTGCTGGCCATGCCTGAAAGCATTAAGGTTGTAAATAGTATTTTAATCCTGGAATGAAGAATAAAAAAGGGGAGAAACAGTACTGCCATCATTGTTTGAAAAAGAAACTTGGGTAGCACTTAGAAAGTTATTTAAAAAGAAAAGAGAGATTGAATATACCTTTTGGGGACAAAAATGCCTGCAAGCCTGCTTGGAAGGCTGGGGGAAGGAAGCAGTTTCTCAGCTGGGGGTGGTCATGAGGCGGGGTGGGGTTACCTGAGGGGAGTGGATATTTGGAAACACTGAGATGGGTCGGGGCGGCGGGGGGGGGGGGGGGGGCGGGATTTGGTCTGCATTTAAGGGAGCAGCTGGGGATGCTGAGTGTGCTATACCGCCTGGGACATTCCCGCAAAAGGGAGGTTTCTCCTGCCCAAAATTACCAATAGCATCCCCAGATGGAAACACTGTTCAAATGTCTTGGACTAACTTCTCAGGAAGCTACTAGGGCAAGGGGGAAGGCACCAAATCAAGGTGATCTCAAGTGGTCTCCCAGTCAGTCTCAAGTTCAACACACGTGATTCTCTGCACAGCCCCTATCACCACGTGACATTTGCTTGGGTGTTGTTTACTACCCATACCTTCCTACCAGAAAGTAAGGTCTGTAAAAGCTGGGGTCAAGGCTTGTTTTAGTTCACCACTGAGACCACAGTCCCTGGAAATCCACCCACCAAACACATAGTGGGAGCTCACCAAACTATTAAGCTGGGCCCCCCACGTGTGCTCAAGTCCCCTGACCCCTGCCCGTCCGTACTCACCAGGCCGAGGGGGATATGGCCACCGCCAATGTGGGGCAAGTTCCCTCTGCCAAGCAGACCTCCACGTCGAACACCAGGGCCCGCTCCTCGGGGATGGCCACGGGTTCGGCCTCCCCCGCGGGGCCGTACCGGGTCCAGCCCTCCGCCCAGGCCCAGCTCGGGGGCCGGGGGGCCAGCTGGGCCTGCAATAACAAGTTGGCCGCCTCCAGGTAGGGCAGGCTCTGCTTCTGGGCCAGGAGGCGGAAGTGCTGGTCCAGGCTGCCCCCGTAGAGGGGCGGCAGGCGCAGCTCCACGTCGGGCAAGGGCGCGGCCGGCTGCCCCCAGAGCCCGTGCTTCTGCAGGTGCTCGACGCTGCGGCGCACCGCGGCCTCGCCGGGCATCTCCCCGCCGTGCCCGAAGATTTGCTCGTGAAGCCCTCTCGAGAGCATCTGGATGTGCAATGGGTTGTGCCGCAGCTGCCCGCCCTCCGAGGACGGCACCGGCGGCGGCGGCGGCGGAGGCTGCGGCTGCCCGTCGCTGGGGACGGGGCCGGAGGCGGAGCTGGAGACCCAACGCCCCGGAGCTGGAACCGGCCCTGGCCCGACGGTGGCGCCGGCCACCTTCCTCCAGAGCAGGCGGCTCATGGTTGGTGCAGGGAGCCCCCCGCTGGGAGTCAGCACACCTGGCTTTGGGCTCCAGCTTGGCAGCTTCTACTGGCTGAGAGACGTGGAGAGAGACACGTCCTGTCTCTGTTTTCCTGTCAGTGAAATGGTTCTGACCATGCCTGCCTTCCACCACAAATCCTAAAGGAGACAGATGATATACAGTGTTACTAATGACACACGTAACATGTGTGATTATTAAGAGCCATCATTCCTTGAGCATTTTCTGCGGCCCAGGCAGTGTGCCAGGCGCCTTTAGGTACATTTTCTCAGTGAATCATCAAACAACCTTGGGAAATAGCAATACCCTTCCTGAGGAAAACTGAGGTTCACGTAAGTTCATCAGGGAAGGTGACGGCCGTGGTTAAGAGGGCAGACTCTGGATAGGAGGACGCGGCTTTGAATGCCGGCTCTGGCTCTTACGAGACGTGTGACCTTGGGTAAGCTCCTTAGGCCCCAATTTCCTACTCTGTAAAATGGGGTTACGGATTCTACCTGTCATACAGGGCTGCTGTTTGGGTGACACAGGGCGAACACGCCGCGCAGCCCGGCCCTCTTCAAGTCCTCGGCAAATGGTGGCTGCCGTTATCGCGACCGCCGCAGCCCGAGGGCCTAGCGCCTTTAGGAGACAGCGCCCGGATTCGAACCCGCCAGGTGGGCCGCCGTCCCGCGGGGCCCCCACACACGCCTGAGCCCGGGCCCAGCAGGCCCAGGGCGCCCTGCAGGGGGCGTCGGCAGCGGCCCCCGCGCTCCCGGCCGCCGGCACGCCCGACCGCTAGCCTGAGCCCGGCGGCCGCGCCGCGGTGCGCCCTGGGACCAGCCTCCGCCCAGCTCAGGGCCTCGCTCCCTGACTGGAGAGGGAGGGGCCGCGCCGCCGCTCAAGGGACTCGGCCTCCCCCCAACGCCGAACCCGCCGGAAACCTCAGTCCGCCCGGTGCTTCCTGGTCTGCGGCTCCCGACCCCAGGCCGGCGACGCGGCGTCTCCCTCCGCGCGGCCTATGCAGCCTCGGGGTGGCGTGTGGCCTGCACCGGAGCAGTCCGCCTCGCTGGCAGCCGCAACTTCCCGTCTGCGCCCCACTCACTCCCGCGGCTACCCGAGAGGCAAGAGGGAGACTCCCAGCGCGACCAATAGGAGAGCCAAAAGTGGACCGGTCCGCCCGCGGGGTGGGGAGGAAGGACTTCCGGGTGGGCCTTCCCTGTGGAACTCTGGGAACCAAGGTCCAACCTCCCCTGCTCAAGAAGCAGGTGGATTCGTCCTGGGCAAGCCGGTGGGCGGTAATAATACTTTTTAGATTGTCCAAAGAGCCCAATGTGTCAGGCGGCCGCGTGGCCTAATGGATAAGGCGTCTGACTTCGGATCAGAAGATTGCAGGTTCGAGTCCTGCCGCGGTCGATAGGGGTTACTTACAATTTTTGGCTTAATTCATTCTTGGGAATTAAATACTGGAACACTACGAAACGCTGTCGCCGATTACCACCCCACGTGGAAGTCTGAGAACACCAAGATATGCCGAAGTAACTTCCCCCACACTCGACACCCAGTATGTCCAACTGATATTGCTCCCTTACTTCCCCTGGGGGCGGGAGTGGTGGTACTTTTCTAAAATGTACCTTCCGGGCTCATACCCCGACGCTGGTAGAGTGGGGGGGGGGGGGCATCCTACGCCGAAACCCCGATTTTAAATCAACTGATAAGTGGGAATAACAGAGATTCACGTTTGAAGGGAACCCCCTCCCTCTTCATCCTGGGCAGTTCTGATGGGTAAAAATACTGCCTTTCGTTGAACCCGAATCTGCCGCCCGATAGAGTAAGCCCTCGCCCCGGTGCGTCCGGTTCCCCCGCGCCTGAGGAGCTACCAGAGGTTGCTTTCTAGTCTTTGCGGGATCCTGTCTCTGCATCCACCTCCTGTGGCTCCAGGTACCTCCGATAAACTGCAAAGCGCCGCAGAAGGAGGCCCACGTGGATAACGAGAGCCTGGGAGTTGGATCCTGGAGACCCAGGAAAGGGAGGCTCAGAGAGATTTGAGACAGACCTGAGGACACACAGCTGACTAGGGACAAAACTCAGGCCTCACAAAAAGTGGGCGCCCACCTCCCAGGCCGTGCGTGTGCCAGGACACCGTGAACTGACTTGAGAAACCGACCTCGGTATTTTTCAGGGGCGTGGTTTGGGGATACCCAGGGAAACACACTCCTCCGCCTGTCCAGCGGACTGATCCCGCCCAGAGAGGCGGAGAGAAGCCCAGATCAAGGCTTGTGAAGGTTGCACTGGCATTGAACCTAGATCCTTCCATACATTTCCCTTTTCTTTATTTTTAAGTATGAAATATTGCTTATACATTGTTCTAGATGTACTTAATATACACACAAATGTATTATTGTTTCTTTCTTTTGGCAAAAAATACAAGCAAATGAAAATTCAGCGTCTTAAAATCTGGGCTTTTTCACGTAACCTTATACCACTGATATTTAACAAAATGCCGAGAGAAGAGGTTCTCAGCTTAAATCAGGGACTCCCTAAATGGGGAAAACATTTTCATTATTTCTTCTAATCTCCTACTGCAATTTAGCATTTCCTTCCATTATGAGGTTAGGCTACCAGCCACAGTAGTATCAGCAGCACCTGGGGCTTTGTCCCCAGTAGCAATCACAGATATGTCCATGACACATTACAGTTGCTGCAGATTTTTCAAAATATTGTTTACACTCATCTGTACTTCATTTCTTCCTTTTTTTTAATTGGGGTATAGTTGTTTTACAATATCGTGTTAGTTTCTACTGTACAGCGATAAGTATCCCCTCTTTTTTGGATTTCCTTCCCATTTAGGTCACTACAAAGCACTAAGTAGAGTTCCCTGTGCTATACAGATTCTCATTAGTTATCTATTTTATACATGTTAGTGTATATATATGTCAATCCCAATCTCCCAATTCATCCCACCCCCCCCCCATTTCTCCCCTTGGTGTCCATACGTTTGTTCTCTACATCTGTGTCTCTATTTCTGCCTTGCAGACAGGTTCATCTGTACCATTTTTCTAGATTCCACATATATGCATTAATATACAGTATTTGTTTTTCTCTTTCTGACTTACTTCACTTTGTATGACAGTCTCTAGGTTCCTCCATGTCTCTACAAATGACCCAATTTCATTCCTTTTTATGGCTAATATACACTCATCTGTACTTCAGAATAACAGTGTGGTAGGCCACTGCCCTGATCTCCTTTTCATTGAGTTAACCAAAAAATTACATATTATATCATCTATTTGTTTTTTCTAATATTTCATTATCTTTGTTTTCCTTTGTAACCCTATGTGTTTTATGCATTTAAAAAACATTATTCTTAGAAGGTGTCTATGATACAAAAAAGCTAAGCTCTCTTGCCCTAACTGAATGTCACTTCCGGGGATGGTGTTGCTGGACCTGCCTGATATCCATTAAGAGAACAGCCCTCCCCATAGGTTCAGTGTCAGGAAATCTCCAGAAGGATGCCTGCCCCTCCCAGAAGGTACTTCAGGCCAGTCTGATACCCTGGCCCTGGAATTAGAATCTTCCGCAAGGATAAAACTGATTGACACTGATTCCTGCTGAGGGAGGGTACCCGGAGGCATGAGCGCTTCCTGCCCAGCTGCACTGTTTCCAGTGTTCTGAGCCCAGCTCCCCAACCTTCCCTCCCGTCTTTTCTGGGAGCTCCTGTGAGAGTGTGTCCTTCTAGAAAAGTCTATTTTTACTAGTAATACCTGAGAAGCCACGCACATTTCCCTACAATTCCCTGGACCTCTCCTCCCACATAGCAAGAGACAAATTTATTAGGAACCCCCTGTCCAAATTGAAACACTGTACTTTTGTGGAAAGCATGTACCTCAGTTGTAACAAAAGCTGGTTTTTTTAAACTCTCCCCTCTGCCGTTGTAAATTCCCAGGAAGACTGACCTGGTGTCTCACTGGATGCTCCGCCCCAGGCCCTGGCTGGAGCTTGGTAATAACAACCAGCACTTATTAGATGTCAGGTTCTGGCATCTAATTAATTAATCCTCGCATTGACCCCTAGGATAGAGGTACTATTATTATCCCCTTTTACTGATGAGGAAACTGAGGCACAGAGAGGTAGAGTAGGGTACTTAAAGCCCTACAGCAGGTAAGTGGTAGAGCTTCCCCAAGATTTGAACCCAGGGAGACGTGCTCTAGGGGCAAGGATTTCAATAACTGCGTTACACAGTAAACACCCGCTCACCCTGAAAGCTGAGGACCCCAGCTCCAAGGTTACGTGCCAGACATGGGCTGCTGCTGGAGATGCAGGCTGGTGCAGACTCTGCATCACTGCTGCTGACTAAGGGACTCTTCGGTCACGGCCTGCTCCTCCAGGGTCCCTCTAGTGAGCTTACTTCCTGGTGACCGTTTTCTGTTGTGTTTGCCAAGCCCAGCTTCAGCAGTTTCTGCCTCAGAGAGAAAATATCACTGTTCTACCTCTATCAAAAGCTACCACTGCCAAATGAAACAGGCTAAACATTTTAGGGTACCATCTGCTTTAATCCTCTCAATAACCCCTTTGGTACTATTGGTACGTAGGTACTATTATTTATTCCATTTTACAGAGGAAAAAAGAAAAAGTCTCCGGTAACAAGTATGAGGTTGACTCACTTATCCAAAAATTACACAGTGAGCGCAGGGCCTGGAATAGGACCCAAGCACTGTATGATTCGAAACCCACCAGGCATTTCTGCGAGCCCACTAAACACCCCATGTGAGAAAGGGAGTCTGAGAAGACAGAAAGCCAACCCTGATCCTGGGTTTGCTACCGGCTCACACCAGAGTGACTGGCGTAAGATCCCAGGTCATGCTAATAGCTGCCCCAATATTTGTCAGAAGGCAACATGAGTTTATTTTTATTATTTTTTTTAACACTTTATATTTGTATCTGAGTGATACAGGTCTTTCTTTTTAACTTTTTCTTTTATATTGGACTATAGTTGACCAGCAATGTTGTGATAGTTTCAGGTGTACAGCAAAGTGATTCACTTATGCATATACATTTATCTATTCTTTTTCCAATTCTTTTCCCATTTACGTTGTTACATAATATTGAGCAGAGTTCCCTGTGCTGTACAGTAGGTCCTTGTTGGTTATCCATTTTAAATATAGCAGTGTGTACAACATGTGAGTTTATTATTATTTTTCATGAGTCTTCCTCCTTCGTGCTTGACCAGTGGGACCCCCAAGGGAGTTGAACAAGAGGAACAGGATGAAGAAGGGGGGAGGGGTCTTTTAACCAAATATTATTTACCATGCGGTTCATAAGTCTCCTTATCTGTAAAATGGGGACAGTTATAGCACCAGCACCATGGAGTTGCTGCAAGGGTCAAATGAGCTCTATGTGTAAAGCATTGAGAACAGTGCCCGGCCCAGAGTAATCGCTCACAAAATGTCAGGTGTGATTATTCTTATGTCAGCACCTCCATAAAAGCTGTGCCAGCGCCATGAGCACCTCCAGGGCGTTGTCCCTGAAATAACCAGACCTGCGCTACCGGCCTTCAGAAAGCAGAAGGCGACCATCTCTTCTGAGCTGTTTCTAGCAAAAACACATGGGAAGGGGAGGGCTCGTTTGGGGTCAGCTCCTGCCGTGCCAGGTCTCCATCTACCACCTGTGGGATCAAGTTGGCATGTGTGTAAAACTGGGGATGAGAGGTGTGGACTATTTTCAAAATGTGCTTCATATTTCAGAGGGGTAATTGTTGATGTCAAACCTGTGTAGTTTAAGGGGGAAAAGGGAATTAATGGAAATGCAAATCATTGGTTTTGTGGATGAGAAGCTTCCTGACCAGAAGAGACCGTGCCCCGTCCATTTGTGTGTCCCTAGCATGGAGCCTGGCACATAGAGGTGGACGTTTATTGTCTCCCTCCAGCCCACCCAACCCCCGGCCAACACCAATAGTCCCTTCCTGACTCCTGGCCAGGGCTGAGGAGCTGACTCAGTCCCCACAGCCAGGGACTGGGCTTATTAATGAAGCCAAGCCAAGCAGGCATTCCACCAAAAAGTGAACAGTATTTCCTTACCATCAAATAGCCCATCAATGTTGAAATTTCCAGTGCCAAGAGCCCCTTTTTGCTTTAGCTCATTTGGGTTGATTTCCTGTTGCTTGCGATGGAAAGAACTCTCACGGATTAAGTACTCATTAAATATTTGCTGAATAAATGATCGAGCTTTGCTTTTTTATCTCTTTAGCTAAATTTCACCAAAGTAAATTTCACCAAGATAAGACCAGGCCATACACAAGATTCTCCACAACAATTTATGATACTGGAGATATCTCTGATACAGAGAAGTATTTAAAAAGAAAACTTGATTTATTTCTACCATAAATTGAAAACTATCACATCATAAATATAATTTTAATATATACAGCTATAGAATACCTAATTTATATATTAAATATACACTGAATGTATAATTCAACATATAAAATTTAAAAATAACAGACACCAGCAAGAAATTCAGCCAGTTTACAAAAATCCACACCTGAAAATAAGTTCCTCCCTCAGAAGAATGAAACATCATGAACACTATGTAGTAAGGAGACACTCAGTTAACGTATCTTAGTTTAAGATAAAGATGAGGTTCTCGGTCAATAAGACAATTTCATTTTTTAAATGTTGATGTTTATCAGCCCCAAGCATCTCAATCCACACGTGCATGCCACAAGAAAGGCAACTGAACTGCCTTCTCTGATATACATTTGCATACTTGTACATACTTCACATACTAAACAGAGGCCAACTTCTGGAAGTGACATTTCTACAAATCACTGAAAAAAAAAATAGTCCTCACAAGGATCCATCCTGGGGGCCATGGCATCAGTGCAGTGTGTCCTTCCAGAGAAGGGCAGAACCTTCAGTTCCTGAATGATTGAAATATCCACAGGCTCCAAGCCCTGGCCAGGCCCCTGTGGCCTGTTTTGCCAGCTGCAAAATTGCGAATCCCATGTCCTAATCTATTAGATCCCGGCCAGGCCCGGCTTGGCGAGCAGTGCCCCCTGTGGGATGAGCACAGCAGCACCCACGGAGCCTTGACCTGCAGTGACTACTCCGCACACCCGCCAGAGATGGTAAATGGGTTTCTTGCCATTTGTTTGTCACTAGAGATTTTAAGCTCAAAATATAGGCTGTGGGATTAAAAGAAATGCATATTTCTCTCTTGCAGAGACATTTCCTTAAGTTGGGCTAAAGTCTAAGCACCTAGAACTTTTGTAGAGATTGTCTTGCTCTCCTGTTAAAAGGGGACAGACCTCATCCCATCCCAGGTACAAAAAAAGGTTTAAGTCATTCATTCATTGGGGGATAAATGAGAGCAAGACTCTCTGAGATCAGGTGTTTACATGTAGGGGAACATCTCAGGTATCCTGCTTCTGGAAGAAAATGGTCATCTTGCCTTGGCATTTAATTGTCAGGGTTTCGAGACAAGATTCTGTCTGCTGTCCTTCAGGGGAAATTGTAATGTCTGGTAATTGTAATGTGCCATTCAGTTTAGATTGGTCTGGTTATTTATTTATTTAGTCCCTCCCTGCTTTGTTCCAGAAACACTTTCAGGTGGCAGAGGTTAGTTTCAATCACATAATCATTACCGTCAGAGCATAAAGCTGGGAAGCAGCTCAGGTTGGCATCTGGTGGGGTCAGTGGCCATGGGGGGTTCCTGCCAGGAGGCTCACAAAGGCCTGCCATGCCCAAGGCCCCACTCCCCAACAAACCAGCTGTGCTCCCCTGGCCACAACTGGCTGGACTCAGGCAGGTACCTGAGTCAAGGTAGCTGTGGACCAACCAGGTCTGAAAGAGACTAAACGTCGATGAGGTGCCGCTTAGCCCATGGGGGTGATCCAAACCAGACAGTGACCAAGCATGACCTGATTGCATCCTCTTTCAGGAAGCGTGAAGGGGCCATGAACATTCTCATCTGAGAACACAAGATGCCCAAGGTCACCAGAGCTACTGCTGCACGCACATGGTGATGAGCCTGGAAGGCCATCCCAGCCTGGGAAGCTCAGGCAGCTCTCCCCATGACGTTGGAGTGCCACACTGATGCAAAGTTGAAGGCATGGCTGTCATTGTGGCAGGATGGTCGCTTTGCTAGAGGCCCAGTTCTGGAAGTCATTCTGGAGGCCCAGCTGAGAGCCTACCCCCCAGCCCTTCCAAAAATCAGTAAGCACCTAATTCCCTGTACTAAGTGCCTTTTGTATTAAAATATCTGGAAAGGTCTGTTTCCTGAAACTGAACCTGACTGATGCCAGGACCCTCCTCTGGGCTCCCAGCGGACCCTGTGGTGTGGATCACATGGCCATGGTGGCTTAGCTTTCCCCCCGCCCTCACTTAGCTTTCCCCCCGCCCTCGCCCACACACCTACCCAGCTGTGAGCTCGCTGAGAGCCGTGTCTGGTTTCTCTTGTATCCCCAGCACCCAGCACAGAGCCTGCAGGAAGGAGGTGCCCAATCCATATATGTTGCACGAACCAATGACTCTCCCCAGTGAGAACAAATTCCTTCTCACCTTCATACCCATATCATTCAGAGTAGGAACTAGGAAACACTCTGGTTATTTCAAGCAAAATGAGATGTGGTACAGAACTTCACCAGCAAGAATAAAGATGGCTGGAAAGGCTGGCATAGTGGGTGTTAGAACGTGACTTGCTTCAAGGTCACGCCACTGGAGCTGGGGTCTGGAGCCAGATTCTAGAGGACAGGAGGCCACTGTTGCCACGGCTACCACCATTGCTGCCACCACAATGCAAATTCAGTGACTAGAGAGTGGCACACCGAGTTGGGCTGCGACAACAGTCTTGTCCGCCAGAGCTGGTCTGTGCCAGGGCCACAAGAAGACGGCCCCTGCCTCTCTTTGGCCTCTCAAATCTCTCATGAGTGTATCTCACAGGCAGAATATATATCACACCCAGAACCATAGCTGCAAGGGCATCTGGGAAATGCACACTGGCTCCCACCACTGAGGGCAGGGGTTGTTTCTTCATTACCCTGGGCCTGGCTCATGTTCAGAGGACAAGTGCTCCATCCATGTTTCTGGCCAAGCTCTCCGCCAATTTCTGTGGGTTCCCAAGAATGGGGATCTAGGAGAGGGACTTCCGGGCTACCCTTAAAAACTGCCAGCAAACCACCAGCACTCCCTGACCCCTACTCACAGGAAGGGAGAGGCCACAGGGAAGAGCGGCTGAATGCCTGGGCCTGGGGCCTGAGGCACCTCAACTCAGGGACCGGCAGCATCTTGGAAAGCAGAGGACACAAGCTGGTAGGAGGGCAGGCCTGGACCAGGCAAACAGAGGAACCCTGGGGACCTTGCTGAGGAAGCCTGCTGGCTCCAGACAAGGGGGATGCCCAGTGTGAGGGCCCTGGGCAAGGTGTGTAACCCCAGGAATCCACAGCAAGAGAAGACAGGGATCAGCTGCCCCTCCTTGGGTTTGCAGGGAGACTCAGTGACTCCCAGCTGGAAGCAAAGGCCACTGAAGTGTGACTGGCTCCGAGAGGCAGGACCCCAGGGGATAACTGTGCCCCCACTGCAAGGGTCAGAGAGCAAAGGTGGCTGCTCTGACCCACCGGCATGGGGCTCCACACCCCTCAGCTATCGAGGTGGGTGGGATTTGGCTGTTCTGATTCGGCACCTCCAAACCAGAGTGGGTTGGTGTGTGTCTGGTTCCTTCAGCAACCCACGCCTGGCAGAGAGCAGACTCTGACCACCCAGTCCAGGTGCCCTAGCCTCCTGCCAGTCCTGGGTCTGATAGGCTAGGAGGAGACCTGGGGGTGGGGGAGGCCACGATGAGGCCAGTCCTCCAGATTGGAAGCCAAGCCCCAGCGGGGCAGGGTGGGAAGGCGAGGGCATCGTGGAAGCTGCTGACACACTCCAGCCCCAGGGTCACCCGCGCCTCTCCCGGGGCTCAGCTTGGGAGGACAGAAGGGCAGGGGAGGACGGGCCCACCGAGAGGCAGGCACGCCCCGAGGACCAGATGGGAGCAGTAAACACTGGCTCTTGGTCCTCTCCGTGACTCCCCTCCACCCTGGAAGTCCTGAGGGGAGCTCCAAAGGCTCTTTGCCCTCTCCAGAATGCAAGAAACTGACACCATCGATGACCACCTCCAGGGGTCGGGGACACGGGGAAACTTTTCACTTCAGTCCTGCGGTAGCTTTTGAATTTGGAATGGTGGACTTGTTATTGGTCAAAAATCATACATTACACTAAACTTTACAAAGAAAAAGAACTCATTTTTCTCCCTCCATACATTATCTACTTCCATGTTTAACACACATTCACCTTGACCGCAGGGGACAGTCAAATCACTACGGTTCCTCGGGCAGGACCCTCGGTGTTACTGCTCCCCACCCAGCCCGTGCACACACCCTGCCTCCCACAGGTGGTCTGTAAAGAGGTGCAGGCACCACCTTGGCCACAGGGACAGATCTAAAGGTGGCAGGTGAGCCAAAGGTGGCCCATCAGGCTCTTTGCCTGGGATTTTTTTAAACGGTAGCTAGAAGAGAGGGTCAGGTCTCAAATCTGCTGCAGCCATGCACCTGTGGTGTGTAGAAAGCTGGTCTGACCCGCGGGGAGAGGAGAGGAGAGCCGGATGAGACCCCAGTGACATCAGATTCCTGTCATCCCTTCCCTTTCTGCAGTTTGGCTGTGTGAGCCAAAAAATTCCCCCTTTGTCTGCCAAAACTGGTTTGAATCAGGTTTCTGGTGCTTGGTGCTTGTAGCCAGAAGAATCCTAAGTGACTGGCCTTCCCCTTTGTAAAATAAAGGGGCTAGACAGGCTGGTCTCTGGGGTTCCTGGTGGCTTTGGCATCTGGGGTCCCTGTGCCCTGGAGTGAGCCGGGGTCTGGCCTGGATGTGACATAGACCATTCCCCTCCACGTCAGGCAGAATGGTTCATTCTTGGGACACTGCATTCAGGAGGATGGGCCAAATGAAGAAAAGGCATTTGGCCACTTTCTCTGGCCCTATCCTGCCATTAGCTACCCTGTTGCTGGGCCAGCCAGCTTGGGGGAAGTGGACACACAACCAAAGCCTCTCCGAATAGGGAATCAGCGCATGTTACCGCAGATAAACCTCACAAGCTCCCTCTAAAGCCATGACTTTCCCTTTCTAGAGATGAGGACACTGAGGCCCAGGGAGATCCAGCATAATTTGCTCGAGGTCACATAGCTTAGACAGGTAGAGTCAGGATTCAAACTCATTTTTTTCATAGACCTCTACTTGGCATTGCCACAGGCCTTCCAGGTCCTCTAGCCAGACCCACCTGGAAGGGAAGAGAAAATCCACTCTTTTCCAGGGGCTTGGCCCCTAAGGGGCCCCGAAGCAGCACTGACTCCATGGATGTCAGCAGGAAGTGTCAAGGTGAGAGGCCTGAGCCAGTGTAGGTCACGTCCAGCACTATGTGGCCTCAGCAGGGGACCTCTGAGAACGGCCACCGCTCATCTGTAAAATGGGAAGAAAATGCCTCCTTTGCCTCCCTCACGATCGGGTGAGCCCTCAGGTGTGGAAGCCTCAGGACACTGTTCCGCTCCCTGCCCTCGTCAGAGTTCTGTGTGCCTTGTGGGGAGCTGTGGCTTCCCACATCCCCTGGCCACAGCCCATGCCAAGGGCCACCTCCTGGGACCAGCTAGGCTGCTTCCACTTTATCTCTGCATGAGGGAACAGGGCGGCAAATGGAGTTAACAGGGGAGGTGGAAGCTCAACCGCTCCCCCCAACCCCTGCCTTTTTTTTTTAAAGCAACTCATATTTTTTTCTGTTTACCACCCCCCTACACCAAAAACACCCCACAGACTAATCATAGAAATTTTAGAAAATATATCTTAATCAATATACAGTCGACACTCATTATTCATGGATTCTGTCTTTGTGAATTCACCTATTCTCTAAAATTTATTTGTAACCCCAAAACCAATACACGCTGGGATTTGCACAGTCATTCTCCAACATGGGCAGAGCCGGGAAAATTTTGAGTGGTGGAGCGCTGGCGTTTCCAGCTGAGGTCCAGCAAGGCAGCATTCTGCCTTCTTGTTTCAGGTCTCAGATGCCAAACAAGTGTCCTTTTGGCAGTTTATGCAGGGCCACTTTTTTTTTTTTCACATCTATACGCTTTTTGTGGGTGATTTTGCTCTTTGAAATGACCCCCAAGCCTAGTGGTGAATGAAGTGCCGTCTGGTGTTCCCAAGTGGAAGCAGGATAAGATGGGCCTTAAGGAGAAAATACGGCCATTCAGTTAGCTTTGTTCAGGCATGAGTTATAGTGCTGTTGACCCTAAGTGCAACGTTAATGAACCAACATCATATATTAAATTGGGCTTCCCTGGTGGCGCAGTGGTTGAGAGTCCACCTGCCGATGCAGGAGACACGGGTTTGAGCCCCGGTCCGGGAGGATCCCACATGCCGCAGAGCGGCTGGGCCCGTGAACCATGGCCGCTGAGCCTGCGCGTCCAGAGCCTGTGCTCCGCAACGGGAGAGGCCACAACAGTGAGAGGCCCGCATACCGCAAAAAAAAAAAAAAAAAAGAAAGAAAAGAAAAGATGGGCCTTAAGGAGAAAATACGGCCATTCAATTAGCTTTGCTCAGGCATGAGTTATAGCGCTGTTGACCCTAAGGGCAACGTTAATGAACCAACAATATATATTAAATAAAATGTCTTTAGGTAGAAACATCCCCCAAACAAGGTTATACAGCTACCTGTTGATCCACTGAGAAAAATGCGGTGACCTGAGGCTGGCAGGAACCCAACCCCGTATTGCCCTAGGAGCACTGGTTCAGCCTTCGCTTCTTCCCTATTTTCGCAGGACTTTACAGAGCTTGACTACTGAATAATGAGAATCGCCTGTTCACTAATCTAGAGGGAGGGCGTGATATTCAGTTCAATGAAGACTGAAGGTTGCACAGTACTGAGTATAGGATGATCCCATATTGTAAAAAGTAAAATAAATAAAGCAAAGTTAAAACAAACAAACAAAAAGTCCTTCACCTGTGTGTCTGATGTTTGCTGGAACTTGGAGAAAAGAGTGGAGAGGTTCAACCTGACTTTCCTGGGTGGAGGGAGAACAAGGTGTGGGGGGGGGATGATGAAGTCTTTTCTTTATGCACCTCTGCCTTGTTATGAGACGCGTGTGTCAGTTTCGTAATTTTTTTTTTTTTTTTTTTTTTTTTTTGCGGTACGCGGGCCTCTCACTGCTGTGGCCTCTCCCGTTGCGGAGCACAGGCTCCGGACGCGCAGGCCCAGCGGCCATGGCCCACGGGCCCAGCCGCTCCGCGGCACGTGGGATCTTCCCGGACCGGGGCACGAATCCGTGTCCCCTGCATCGGCAGGCGGCCTCCCAACCACTGCGCCACCAGGGAAGCCCCACTTTCGTAATTTTTAAAAGTTTCACACAACAGAAAAAATCAGTATCCCTTTCTCCTGGTGGCGCCACCTTGTGGGTACAGCTGGAATTACTGACATTAGTGATTCTCGCTGACAGGTGTCAGCCGGGACCCCAGCCCTCAGCCCCAGGTGCTCCTCAGAGCCTCTGGGGACATCTCACATGAGTTCAGGGACAAGTCGCACAGTTTGTCAACCCATCGAGGCCTCTATGCATGCCAGCTGGCCCCCAGCACGGCACCCTGAGAGCCTGGCTCCTCTGATGGGAAGATGGAGGGCGGTCATTCCCAAAACCACAGGGAACTTTGAAGGGTGGTCAGCGTGAGTGGTTAAAAGCTGGGTTCTTGGCACTGTGTGACCTTTGATGAGTTACTCAACCTCTCTTGGCCTCAGTTTCCTCGTCTGTAAAATAGGGATGCCAGGGGTACCTATGCATCAAAATCAAAGCAAACTGCTTGGCAAATACCTGGCCCCTTGTAAAGACCATGAAAGCTAGCTATTATTATTGTTATTACAGAATTTATAAACTTTCAGAAGATTCCTGTGATGTTGTGATTTATAAGAAATGAACATTTGGTCCTTATCCATGCTTCCTGGCTCACAGCTCCCAAAGCCCTTGGAATTTCCTGAGCAATAAAAGCAACGGGAACATCTTTTGCTATAATACTTGGTCTCCTTTCCTCAGTTCCTAAAATCACTTCAGAGCTATAAAAGTGAAATGGGTGTCTGATCATTCAGAAGCCCCTTTCCACCACAACTGGCTTTATGTTTATGAGGCTACTTGGGGAAATCCTCTAAAGACGGGGAGCTGGTCGCCAGAGGAAGCAGCCCTGAATAGAGGGGTGGAACTTTCAGTCTCACCGTCAATTTCCAGGGAGGAGACAGAGGCTGGAGGTGGAAGCAATCACCAATGGTCAATGAATTTATCAATCATGCCTATGTCATGAAGCCGCCATAAAAACCCAAAAGGAGAGGGTTCAGGGAGCTTCCAGGCTGGTGACCCATAACCCTTCCACATGCTACCCTGCCAGCCCCCAAACTCCCCAAACTTCACAGGGACAGAGGCTCCTTTATTCAGGACCTCAGTCCTGTGTAACTCTTCATCTGGTTGTTGATTCACATCCTTTAATATCCTTTGTAATATACCAGTAATCTAGTGAGTAAATGAGTTTCCTGAGTTCTGTGAGCCACTCTAGCAAATTAATGAAACCCAAGGAAGGGGTTGTGGAACCTCTGATTTATTTCCAGTTGGTCAGAAGCCTAGGTGACAAGATGGACTTGCAACGGACATCTGCAGTGGAGGGTGGTCTTGTGGGATTGAGCCCTTAACCTGTGGAGTCTGATGCTATCTCCACAGTGTCAGATTGAGTTCAATAGCAGGACTCCCAGCTGGTGTCCAACAATTGTGTGCTGATGTGGGGAAACCACTACACACATTAGACTCGGTGATCAGAATCCTGGTTGGTGGGATTGTGGAACTAGAATTGTAGTTCCCAAAGGTCACATGAAAATAGCCTTCTGGCTGTAAGTCCTGGTAGTCCACAAGGCCAGCCCAGACTGTATGAATCCCATTTAGACCCAAGCTGCCCCTCACCACCACCCCAATTCTGACAAACAAAAAGAAGAGAATTCAAAGGGCTTCCCCAAGCCCATCACCCAGAGATAATCATTGCTGACGCTTTGGTGAGTGCACTTCATGAAGTTGGTCTATTTGTACTTTTCACTACATGCAGCGGACCTACACCCGTGGCTTTCACCTGACACTACAGAGTGATTATTTTTCTGTGCCCGCAGGTAATCATTTACACAAGAATATATGGTGACTGCCTGGACACTGGCTGTTTTCCACTGATTTCTCGCTTCACTTGGATTTCCTCACTCCAGATGGTTTATGTGGATCTGTGGGCTCTGCCAAGGTGATGACTAACTGGTCAACAGGGCCGGGAGGTGACCCTGTGGCACAGAAGGGTGGCATCGCTGCGTTTCAATTTAGCTGAGATGCAAACACCCACAGACGCCACCAGCACAGGCTGCTGGGAACATGGCCCTGATATATGCCACAAAATCTCTCCTGATCTAGAACCAGCGTATATCTAGAACAAAAAAGGCTTTGAATAGATGAAAATAGGCCTTTGGGGAGATACGTCTTATGACCTGCTCTAGCTTGGAGTGAGATGATGCCCACTGCTGTCCCTGGTTGGCCACAGAGCAGGGACAGGACAGGAGAAATGCAAAAGAACAGAGCCTCTCTGCCCAGCCAGGCAGAAATTGGGGACAGCATCAGTCTGGAATAGTCTGAGTTTCCAGGGTGAATCTGGGACTTGATGGCTAAAGGGAGCCGATGGCAGATTTCTGAGCATGTGTGAGGTGGGAACAGGTGAGTGTGGATCAGGGAATTACAGCGGGTCCCTCAGGAAGCCACACTAGGCTTCAGGGACGGAAGGGGGCGGGGAGCAAGAGAGTCCAGTGGCCTGGTGACCAAGTAAGACCCGTGGACCTGGACCGCATACCTTAGGACATGGATGGGCAGGGTCTTTGCATCGTGACGACCCCTCTGTCCCAAACCCACACTGGCCCCAGCAAGCTGGAGTTCACCAGCCAAGATGGGAAATGGGGGTGGGATGCAGCTCATCTATTATGGGTTAAACTGTGTCCCCCACAAATTCATAGGTTAAAGTCCTAACCCCCAGTACCTCAGAATGTGTCTGTATTTGGAGACAGGGTCTTTAAAGAAGTAATAAAGTAAAAATGAGGTCATTAGAGTGGGCTCTAATCCAATTTGACTGGTGTTCGGATAGGAAGAGGGGATTAGGACACAGCCAGCACAGAGGAAAGACCATGTGAAGACACAGAGGGGAGAAGACAGCCATCTACAAGGAGGGGGGCCTCAGGGGAAACGAACCCTGATTTACTAAGTGCCAACTCCATGCCTGGAACGGTGTGAGGCACGCGGTCCCTGACAGGGAATCCACTGCTTGTACTTAGAGCGCATGCTCAGGTGACCTCTACAGCACAAAGAGCTGGGCCACTTTGTTTCCTTCCCCTTCTTTACACAGGATAGGATCGTGATGGTTGGTATTCTTTGGGGTGGCTATAGAAGGCTGTTGGAGGTTAAGCGGGGCCTGAAGCCACCCCTTGGCCGACCCCTCCTGCTGGTGCCGGGCCCCCTGCCTTTTTATCCCGTTTGGCCCTCCCCCAGCCTGTCCAGTGCCCTCCACCGTACATTCACCCCCTGTTGAACACCAGAGGTGGCAGCCAGGAGCTCGCCCACTCTTTGGGACAACGAGATTTCTCAATGTTTTTCTCTGATCGCCTTTTAACAGACATAAATATCTCCTGCTTTCCCCCACCAGCTGCACACACCATTGAGAATCAAGATCTTCTCCACAGGCCCCATCAGAAAAGAAGATTTAGTCCACCTTTACTTTCTATGGTTGTCTTGCCTAAACAATGCAGGATTTCATTTTCTCAAAAGGAAATTATTTTTATATATTGGATATATAAAAATATATCCAATGATGGATATATTTTTTAGGATGACATTCCTCCTCACCTAAAGGTTCTGATATGCTTCCCTTCCCCCTGCAATACACAACCCTGGGAGGAAGGACCAGGGCACCCCCTGGAGTAACGCAGTACCCAACCTGCACAACTGTGCATGGTGGCCCCGGCTCAGCAGGCAATCCTAGCTGAACAAGGTTGCTCTACAAGCTGTCAAAACTGGACTGTCATGGTGCGGGGACTGCAGTCACCAAGACAGGCAGAGATGCCTGCAGAGAAGGAGAGAGAGTGCCTGCCTGGCTCCTTCTGAAGCCAGAGCAGGGACCTGAAACTCCTTGTTTCAGGCCTGAGGAAGGTATTCAGGCCTTGGCTGGCATCCCTTGGCCTTAGCTGGGAGGGTGACTTCAATCACCAAAAGGGACGGAGAAGCAGCCAAATCACAAGGGCTTGGCAGAGAGAAAATCAGGGCATGAAAGCAAGGAGATGGGAACCAGCAACCCACTAAAGGCTAAAATCAGGAGGAGTCTTCACAGTCTGGACACATAACACACAAGCTTTAACACAGTTCCTGAATCCCCAGATGAACTGTAGCCTGAGGGCATCCCTCTCTGGTTCACCCATCCTCTTGGCTCTGTTTACATACCTCCAACAACAGGGAGCTCACTACCTCAAGCAGGAAGCCCATTTCTTGTCTGGGCAGATCAAGTTACTGAAATCTCTGACTTGTGTAACCCTAGTATCTCAGAACACACTCCGAAGGAGAGTGGGGCCGTTGCTATAGTAAAAGCTGGCTGCTGACATGGACTGATCACTTACGTTCAAGCATTATCCTCAGCGCTATCTAACAATTGTCCCATTCAATCCTTTCAATAACCCCCATGAGGAGGGAACACCACTAGCCCCATTTTACAGATAGAAAAGATTCAGGTGCAAAAAAGTTATCAGTTGAGCTTCTCTGGTGGCGCAGTGGTTGAGAGTCTGCCTGCCGATGCAGGGGACACGGGTTCGTGCCCCGGTCCGGGAAGATCCCACATGCCGCGGAGCAGCTGGGCCCGTGAGCCATGGCCACTGAGCCTGTGTGTCCGGAGCCTGTGCTCCACAACAGGAGAGGCCACATCAGTGAGAGGCCCGCGTACCGCAAAAAAAAATAAAAATAAATAAAAATTAAAATTAAAAAAAGTTATCAGTTGCCAAAAGTCCCACAGCAAATAAGTGATGGGTGGAGATGACAGCAAGGACTATAACGTTGGTCTCAGGCTCAGGGTCCCCAGTGGTGCTGCTGGGGAGCTCCAGCCCCCTCCTTGGCAGGTGCCACAGAGGTCAACACACATCTCCCTGGTGATGTCAGGAACGGCTCTGGAGTTGGCCACCCTGCTCCACTGCCCTGTGGCCTCTACTCAGTTGCTGAGCTGGGGTCTGGGGTGGCAGGCCTGTCCTCAGTGAACCTTTGGGATTGGTTCTTGCCATTGACCTGCATGTCCCTGGGCTGTTGGTCCTCCCCCACTACCACCCAGGACCTGCACTGCCCTGTCTTGCCAGCCTTCCTGTGGTGGACCCCGCCGTGGTGCTATCAACATAAAGCCTGCCCCTGGCTTGGGGCATGTATTAGTTAGAGTTCTCCAGAGAAATATAAACAACAGGATAGATATATATTAAGAGATATAATATATATGAGAGAACGAGAGAGAGGGAGAAGGAGAGGAGGAGAGAGAGAGACATGTATTTATAGATATGAGGGCTGGCAAGTCTGAGATCCACAGAGCAGGATGGCAAGCTGGAGACCCAGGGAAGAGTTGATGCTGAAGTCTTGAGTCCAAGGCAATCTGGAGACAGAATTCCTTCCTCTTCAGGGGACCTCAGTCTTTTTCTCTTAAGGCCTTCAACTGATTGGATAAGGCCCACCCAAATCATGGAAGACAATTTGCTTTACCCAAAGTCCACTGATTCAAATGTTAATCACATCTTTTAAAAATACCTTCCCAGCAGCATCTAGACTGGTGTTTGACCAAAAAACTGGGTGCCAAGGCCTAACCAAGTCAACACACAAAATTAACCATCACAGGGCATTTCCGGCTTCTGGATGCATCCCATGCCGTTCTGCCTGCTCTTTCACAGTCTTGCCTTTCAATGGACAGCATCCCCTTGGTCTCCCCTTTCTAGGCCAACCCCTTCCCGAGCCTCTGCTGTTTACACAGCTTGAGGACCAAAGTCCCGAAGGCCCTGATCACTCTGTCAGTCAACGTCCCTTTTAAGTTAAGAAGCCATCTTTGGTCAGCTTCCCCCAAAGCAGACCCCAAGGCAAGGATCTGCAGGCTAATGAAGTGCTCCAGGAGAACTGGGAAGGGAGTTGGGGGAGCAGGACAGGGGAAGGGCAGAAGCCCAGCAAGGATGGGATTTCCAGCAAAGTCCCAGCCTCAGTGTATTTCTGCAGAAGGCCCTGGGATGTTAGTCACACCTCAGAGTTTGTCCTTGAGGGAGCTGGGATTTCGTACTTCTGCACAAGATATCATCGGTTACAGGCTGCTCTGGGGCTGGAGTCGAGGCATAAACTCCCAGGCACTTCAGCCCTTCAGTATGCAGCTGACGAAGCTCCAGTCTTCTGAAGGAGCTTGCAGGTGCTTGCCCTGGAACGTCAGATGTTATGAGAGGAATAGGAGGGGAGCTGGATGGGGACCCAACAGTGTCCACTACAGCGCCCACCTGAACACAGTGCCCCAGGGTGGTGTGACCACACAGCTCTGGGAGACTAGCACGAGGCTGGGCCTCCTTGAGGGCAGGAGCCGTTTCTTTACCATGTCACTGCCTGGTCTGTGTCCCCTTTTCAAGCAACATTTGGGAAATTAACAGAGGAAGGAACAAAAGTTATATCAACCAGGCATCTGCACAAGAGCCAGAAACCACTCTGATATGTTAAATGGAAAGGAATTTCAAAGAATTTAATGTAGAGAATTAGGCAATTATAAAACTGCTGGAAGGACTGGGGAAGCAGTTGGAGGCTAGACTTATAGGAGTGACTCTCAGAATGCTGCAGAGCTGGCCTGCCAGAGGAGCTACACTTCCACCACTGTCTGGAAGGTAGGAAGTTAAGAGGTGGCCCATGGAACTGTTGACTTTAACAACACCCTGCTGCGGTTGTGATCCAGGAATCAAATAGTCACCACCCTTAACTATGAAAACGCCTATAGATTCTCAAGAAGCTGAAGACTGTACGCTGGAACATGTTGCTGGAAGTCCCACATCTCTGCTGCATTGCTCAGAGGTGACCAGAATATGGCCCTGGCCTCACTTTCGCCTTGAAAATTGCTTCTATCCAGAATATGAGATGCCAGGGAGTCTGGATAAAGTCGTTTTAGCTTTCCAGTTTGTGCAGTACCACCTGACATTTCATGACCTTTGTTAGCGCCCTTGCCACCAAACCGTTGGTTTATGAGAAGTTTGTGGTCCACAAGGAAGATCCATTTTTTTTCCTCCAAAACCTGCTCTAGAGTATACCGTGTGAGGATGTTTTTTTTTTTTTTTTATTTTGTGTGTGTGGTACTTGGGCCTCTCACTGTTGTGGCCTCTCCCGTTGCGGAGCACAGGCTCTGGACGCGCAGGCTCAGCGGCCATGGCTCACGGGCCCAGCCGCTCCGCGGCATGTGGGATCTTCCCGGACCGGGGCACGAACCTGTGTCCCCCGCATCGGAAGGCGGACTCTCAACCACTGCGCCATCAGGGAAGCCCCCGTGTGAGGATGTTTATATGCAATAATTCAAAGACTTCTGTTGCTGTCTCTGGAAGAGAGATGCCAGAATTTGCCATGGGAGTAATGAAAATAAGCAGAAATATGTAACGTATTTCAGCAGCTTCTTCTCTCTAGGAGGGTGCAGCTTCTAGAGACGTTACCCCTGTCTTCTGAGTTAGGAGCTGAGAATGTGGAGATAAATAAGACATGATCCCTGGACTTCCCTGGTGGCGCAGTGGTTAAGAATCCACCTGCCAAGGCAGGGGAGACGGGTTTGAGCCCTAGTCCGGGAAGATCCCACATGCCGCGGAGCAACTAAGCCCGTGCGCCACAACTACCAAGCCTGCGCTCTAGAGCCCGCGAGCCACAACTACTGAGCCCACGTGCCGCAACTACTGAAGCCCGCCTGCCTAGAGCCCATGCTCTGCAACAAGAGAAGCCATCGCAACGAGAAGCCCGCACACTGCAATGAAGAGTAGCCCCCGCTTACCACAACTAGAGAAAGCCCACGTGCAGCAACGAAGACCCAATGCAGCCAAAAATAAATAAATAAAAAATAAACACATTATTCTGAGCTGGGTGTGGAGTGGACTGCAGACTGTGTCACAATTGCCACACAGTGACTCCCTGCAGCTGGCTCAGCAGAAGCACTTGTATTATGCCAATTGTGTATCTTGCCCGGTCCTCAGGAGGGCTGCTTCTGTGAGATGTGCCCACGGCCAGGCGCTGCCCACGTAGGAAGGCACACGAGGCAGGAGGGCCAGGCTTGACAGGAGGGGTTTGGGTCAGGGAGCTGGCAGGGGCAGAGAACAGAATCCTCCTCCAAGCAGGCCAATGGAAAGGGGTTTATTGCAAGACTCTCCTGGGAGGGGAGGGGCAGAAGCCCTCTGAGAAAGTCTCAGGCACTCTCTCCCTGGAGCCCCAGGGCCTTTTCTCTGCTGACCTCTTTATGCATCTGCTCCATTCTCCTCTCAGCTTCTCCGTTCCCTCATCACCTGGGCTGACACAGCACCGACTCTGTCAGGCTCATGCAGACCTTCTCAGCCTAGTCTCACTTCAGCACTCAGGAGAGACTCAGGTTAGGCCAGGGATTAGTCCCGGTGAGCCAGTGGCCATGCCTGATAAAATCAATGGATCATCAGGGGGAGGAGAGAATGCAGGAGGTGCAAACATGGCCACTTAGGCCCATCTGGTCTTTTATCTGAAGGAAGATATGTCTGGGTAAGGTTTTACGGAGAAGGTGAAATTTGCCTAGAATCTAAAAGGTACTCCAGAGGGACTTCCCTGGTAGTCCAGTGGCTAAGACTCCACGCTCCCAAGGCAGGGGCCTGGGTTCGATCCCTAGTCAGGGAACTAGGTCCCACACACTGCAACTAAGAGTTTGCATGCCACAACTAAGACCCGGTGCAGCCAAATAAATAAATATAAAATACACTAAGTGTATAAAAAACAGAATTACAAAAAAAATTTTTTAATGAAAGATACTACAGATTCAATGCAATCCCTATCAAATTACCAATGGCATTTTTTACAGAACTACAACAAAAAATCTGAAAATTTGTATGGAGACACAGAAGACCCCGAAGAGCCAAAGCAATCTTGAGGGAAAAAAAACGGAGCTGGAGGAATCAGACTCCCTGACTTCAGACTATACTACAAAGCTACAGTAATCAAGACAATATGGTACTGGCACAAAAACAGAAACATAGATCAACGGAACAAGATAGAAAGCCCAGAGATAAACCCACGCACCTATGGTCAACTAATCTATGACAAAGGAGGCAAGCATATACAATGGAGAAAAGACAGTCTCTTCAATAAGTGGTGCTGGGAAAACTGGACAGCTACATGTAAAAGAATGAAATTAGAACACTCCTTAACACCATATACAAAAATAAACTCAAAATGGATTAGAGACCTAAGTGTAAGACTGGACACTATAGAACTCTTAGAGGAAAACATAGGAAGAACACTCTTTGACATAAATCACAGCAAGATCTTCTTTGATCCACCTTCTAGAGTAATGGAAATAAAAACAAAAATAAACAAATGGGACCTAATGAAACTTAAAAGCCTTTGCACCGCAAAGGAAACCATAAACAAGACCAAAAGACAACCCTCAGAATGGGAGAAAATATTTGCAAACGAGTCAATGGACAAAGGATTAATCTCCAAAATATATAAACAGCTCATGCAGCTCAATATTAAAAAAAACAAACAACCCAATCCAAAAATGGGTAGAAGACCTAAACAGACATTTCTCCAAAGAAGACATACAGATGGCCAAGACGCACATGAAAAGCTGCTCAACATCACTAATTATTAGAGAAATGCAAATCAAAATTACAATGAGGTACCACCTCACACTAGTTAGAATGGCCATCATCAGAAAATCTACAAACAACAAATGCTGGAGAGGGTGTGGAGAAAAGGGAACCCTCTTGCACTGTTGGTGGGAATGTAAATTGATACAACCACTATGGAGAACAGTATGGAGGTTCCTTAAAAAACTAAAAATAGAATTACCATATGACCCAGCAATCCCACTACTGGGCATATACCCAGAGAAAACCATAATTCAAAAAGGCACATGCACCCCAGTGTTCACTGCAGCTCTATTTACAATAGCCAGGTCATGGAAGCAACCTAAATGCCCATCGACAGACGAATGGATAAAGAAGATGTGGTACATATATACAATGGAATATTACTCAACCATAAAAAGGAACGAATTTGGGTCATTTGTTGAGACGTGGATGGATCTAGAGACTGTCATACAGAGTGAAGTAAGTCAGAAAGAGAAAAACAAATATTGTATATTAACGCATATATGTAGAACCTAGAAAAATGGTACAGATGAACCGGTTTGCAGGGCAGAAATTGAGACACAGATGTAGAGAACAAATGTATGGACACCAAGGGGGGAAAGTGGCGGGGGGTGGTAGTGGTGGTGGTGGGATGAATTGGGCGATTGGGATTGACATGTATACACTGATGTGTATAAAATTGATGACTAATAAGAACCTGCTGTCTAAAAAAATTAAATAAAATTCAAAAATTAAAAAAAATCAGAAGGAAATACACCCAAAAAATATAAATAAATAAATAAATAAAAGATACTCCAGAGAGGAGTATTACAGGCAGAAAAATGGTAGGTGCACACAGAGGCAGGGAGTGAGTGGTGCTCGAGTCTGGGCCTTGGGGAAATGAAGACATCTGGGGTGGTGGGAGTGTCAGGGACACAAAGAAGGGGACACAGAGAAGGGGACACAGAGAAGGGGACACAGGTCAGGTCACAGGGGGAGCTTGTATGCCTCTGAGAAACATGGGCTTTTATCCTGAAAATAGTAGAACCCCACTGAAGGATTTTAAGCAAGGAGGAGATATGATCAGACTGGCATTTTAGAAGGGTCCTCGTCCAGAAGCGTGGATGACACATTGGAGGGGGCTGAGTTCTGAAGTGGAGCCCCAGACAGAAGACCTCTGAAATCATTCAGGTGAAAGAGGAGAGTTGGAAGTAGGGTGGCACACGTACAAAGCTGAATCCCGGCTCCAGCAATTTTTAGCTGTGTGACTTTCAGCAAGTTACCTACCCTCTCTGAGTTTTGTCCCCGGAGGCATAGTAGGAGGTCAGCACAGACTTGTTGAATGAATGTCAAGAACCTATCAAAATGTATGACCAGAGAGAAAGCAGAACACCATGCTGGGGCGGGCAGAGATGCTCTTACCACTGGAGGTGTGAGCCTAGGGGGAATCTCAAGACTCTCCAAACCCCAGGGTTTGCCCACAGATCCCACCATTTCCTTTGCCCATCTCTCATTCACCTTTTTTTTTTGTGTGTGGTATGCAGGCCTCTCACTGTTGTGGCCTCTCCCGTTGCGGAGCACAGGCTCCGGACATGCAGGCTCAGCGGCCATGGCTCACGGGCCCAGCCGCTTCGCAGCATGTGGGATCCTCCCAGACCGGGGCACGAACCCGTGTCCCCTGCATCGGCAGGCGGACTCTCAACCACTGCGCCACCAGGGAAGCCCTCTCATTCACCTTTAAAACCAGAGGCCCTTAGGCCTAATGAGAAGTTTTTTGTTTGCTTTTTTTTTGGTTTTGTTTTTTAAGTTTTCTGAGGTCCTACAGGTATGAAAGGGACTCTGCCTGAGAGGGAAGCTACAGAGGTGGGAAGGGCGAGGCTGGGAAGTGACTGACACTGCCATGGAGACAAGGGGTACAGCTTGCCTGGCTACAAGGACCCTGAGGAAGGTCCTGAGCCTGCCCTGTCCACCTCAGTCTCCATGGGACCTTCCTAAAGGAGGCCAAGGTAGCAGAGGCCCAAGGCCTAGGTAGGAGAGGAGGTGAACTTTAGGCTTGCTGACTGGCTGCCTCACTGGTGTCCCCATTATCTAAGTGCCTGTTTCCTGACAGGTGAGAGGACCCCATAGACATGAGCGGCTAATCTGCATTGAGAGGCCTAGAGGAGCTAGCAGTGAAATAGATGCCCGGTTCTCTTTAGGCTACTGCATCTTTGTCCCCTCTACCGAGACTCCAAACCATCAGGCAGGCGCCCCGCGGGTCCGGAGGCTTCTCTGCTCAGGCGGGAATGCACCTGTACCTTCCGGGAACGTCCGCCAGAGGGCGCTGTTGGACAGCGCGCGGAGCCACGCTCCCGAGGGCGGCGAGGTCAGAACAGTTAACAAGAGTTTCCCGGACGCACAGAAAGGACGGAAGGAGGAGGACTTAGGGTGGGAGGCTGGAATATCCTCAGTAAGTCCTGTGTCCTGTAAGAGTCCTGTCGTTGTACGGCCAGGTCTTAGGGGTGCGCGGGCTTCAGCCTCCCCAGCTTCAGGTCTGGAACCCAGGGGTAAGGGGGATGGCCGGGCAGCACTGTGCAAGCTCCAGCAGAGACGCCAGGGGGCGCTAGTCTAGCCTCTCCTCTATCCATCTGGGCAGCAATCCGTTCTTGGAAGTCTCCGCTCTCTGTTCCCCGGCGGTCCCAGCCCGGGGGTCTGAGTCATGGGGCTTCGGGGACGGGGATCGTGCAGAGGAGGTCGCCCTCCCTCCCTCCCTTCCTCCCTCTCCTCGGCCTGCATGGCCCACCATCCAGCGCTCTTCCTCTGCGCCCCGCGCCCTTATACACTGTCTTTCTCCGGCGAGGGGCCCGGCCCTCCTATCCCGCCCCGCCCATGGGCTCATCTACCACTTTCCCCTCGAGTTTTGCTCCCGAGAAGGGCGTGCCGATCCTCGAACTGGACAGGCAGGTCGAAGCAGAGGTTTGAGTGACCTCTGGGGCTGGGCGTCGATATTCACCCGGGACTCAGTGACCCCATAATCCCGCAGTAGGAGAGCAGGATGGGGGCGATGCGAAGAGAACCTTCGGAAGCCGGGAAAAGATATGTTCACAGCAACTGACCCTTTCCTGGGCACTCGTTCTGGGACCTCGAGGTTTTTCCGTGGGTTCAAGCTGAATGCTCGGTCTCTCCTAGGCTCTTCGGGGCTCAGAGAGAGAACACCTCCCTACAGGACCCGAGGGACACTCGCTAGAGTGCTCGGCAGGGCATAGGCATCGGAACCCGATCCCCAGGCTCGCACCACCAAGCTGAGCTCCCGGAGGGGTTCACACACTCTCTGTCTCCTCGGGTCCTGAGGCAGGAGAGGTGAGGTCGCTGGGGAGCCAGCGCTGGCACCCTGGGAGCCTGGAAGTCATGACTAAGACCAGAGCATCTCTTGTCCTTTTCCCAGTGGGCTTGGAGAAGAGTTGTCACAGTGAGACCAGCCTTTGAGGGCATGATGGGGCTCACGCTGGGCGCAGGACGGGGATGGCTGTGCTTCTCCCCGAAAACTGGACCGCCTTTTTTCACGCCCTTAACTCCGGAAAGGCTTGATCCAACTGGAAGCTGGGGGTCTGGGCCCCGAGGAAAGAGAGGAAGGGGAAATTCAGGCTGCAGGAGTGCAGCGGGGAGGGTGGGGAAGTCGAGGAGGTGCGCTGCTGGCTGTTTCCCCTTCCCCCATTCCTGAGGCCGCGGCTACTGCCTCCTCAAAAGCTGCACAGCCGGCAAACAACAGGGTTCGGGCAAGCCCCCGGGTGAGAGCGTGCAGGCTGGGAGAGAGTCAGCGAGAATTATACTAGGCCTGCACCCGTGCTCATTCCCTCCAGACCGGGCGAGACCCAGATAACCCCGTGCGACTCCGCCGCGGCCTCCAAAAAGGGCAGCTGAGAGCGGGAGTGGAGAGGACGGGAGGGGGCCGCCAGGGCCCGGGTTTGGCGGGCGCGTCAATGGGCGGCAGGGGCCAGAGCAGCGGCCTAATGGATTCAGGCCTGCTCGGCTGAGGCACACCCGCCCGCCCGCCCGCCCTGAGCTCTCAGTAGCGGACAATGGAGTCCCGGGGTGACCTGAACAAAGAATTTGGAAGTAGTTAAACTGCAGAACACGTTCTGGGCCTGGGTGCCTCCTTTCAAAAAGAGCACAGGGAGAAGAAAAGAAAGCACTGGGGGGTGGAGGGGGTGAGAAAATGCCCAGGGGAAAAGTTGGTAGGTCGCCCTAGTTGCCGCCAGCCACCAGACGCCAGGAATTCAATGCGAAATGGGGGGAGGGGGGGAGAGTGGCCCAAGTCGGCCGGACCGCAGGGAGAGGCTGAGAAAGTTCTCCCAGAGATGGCTAGGGTTCCCCAACAGGGCCGAGTCTTTGCTCAGGGCAGGAATCCTGACCCCAGGCTTCCACTATGGGTCAGGCTCAGGAGCTGGGCTGCCCAGGGAGACTAGAAGAAGCTTCTCTTGGGCTTTGGATGCTAGAATGGAGGCCAAAGGGTGGGAGGGGGAGGGGGGAGGGAGTGACTGGGCCTTGCCCTTGTTCTCTGGTGGAGATTCTAAATGCACTCTCTCTCTCTCTCTCTCTCTCTTCTGGGTCCCTGTGTCTAGCCCTCCACCTCACTGGGTCTCTCCAAAACTCCTCTAGCAGGATCTCTCTGGACAGGTCTCCCTCTCTGATCCTTTCCTCAGAGATTGTTTTTGTTTTTCTTTCTCCATCCATTTCAGGAAAGCTAGGTGCCCTCCCCACCTCGGCTCACCCTACCCCACACAACCAGCAATCGAGATTCTTCCAATGAGAATATTCTCTCTCTCTTTTTCTTTTAAAGTCAGGCTTCTGGGTGTAGAAATTAAGGCCAATTATTATTTTTATCTCATATTTCTCTGATCTTTCTCAATTTTTCCACAATGAACTGTCACAAAGCAGAAGAAGGGGAAGTCAATTAGAAAAGCAGTCAGTTTCACTGTTGTCAAAGTAATTTAGAAGAGGAGAAACAGGAGAGGTTATAGAGACCAGAAGAGTAAATAAAATGACAGGAAAAAAATGGTCAAGAAATGCGTTGGGGTGGTGGGGTGGCGAGACAAATCATCTTTCCCTCTTGTAGACCTTTCCTCAAGTTGTTCAGGAAAGAGAGAAGTAGGAAAGAAGAAAGGCGCTGTGGCGGCCACAGCTTTTAGGAGGCAATGCCTCTAGAATCGGAGAGAGCGCGCCCCAGCCAGGCGGCTCCCTCCTATGGGAGGCGCTCAGTTTGCAAGGGGTTAACAGCATTGCTCGTGAACTTGGCCCGTCTGTCTGGCTCGTGATGGATGGTGAAACCCGCTGACAAGTTCAGCCGGAGGGACCTCCCCTGCTGTGGCGGCGGGAGAAACACACAAGCAGAGGGGACCCGGGACGAGCGGCCAGGGCGCGCGGGGGAAGACGGTGGTTAGGCGACAAGGCAGGGCGACCGACAAGGCGCGCTGCTCTTCCTGCCCTCTCGGCTCCCGCCTCTCCTTGACCGCTCGCCTCCTTCCCTGAAGCTTTCCGACATCACCGTGGAGCACCAAAGTTTCCCGGGGTTCCGCGCTGGGTGTCCCAGAACCCCCTGCCGGCCCCTGTGAGCAAGGCTGGGCGAAGGGAGCGGGGCGTCGGGAGCCAGCCTCTCAGGAGGCCGAGTTCAGCATTTGGACAGCGGCTCCGGGGCGCCGTCGGCCAAGAGCATGCAGTTTGCAGGTACACAGCCCAGGACAGGGAGGGGAGAGGGGAGGCGGAGGCATTGGGCTTTGGAGAGGCAGGACCCAGACTGGAGGGCACCCTCCGCTCCGCTCGGGACACGTTTCCCCGAGCTAAAATATCCCTTCTGAGCACACACTGGGGCTCCGGGACCGGCCAATCCAGCGTGGATACCCTCAGCCTAACCAACGCTTGCGTAGGGGAAAAGGTCAAACGTCCCCTTTCAGCCCAGAGAGTAGACGCCCCCATCCTCCCAGCTCTCCATTCTCCCCAAAGCATTCTCCCCGGATCCCTTAGCTCAGAGCTGCCAGCGAGGCTTCCAACCCGCTGCTCCCAGGTTGTTGTTAGCTCTGGACGAGCCTGGCGACGCAAGGGGAATGGAGGGCTCGAATGGCGCCGCGACTCCCCGGGAAAAGCTGGGAGGAAAGCGGGGCGGGGGAAGGAAGCGCCGGGGCGCGGGGATGGGAGCCCCTAGCAGCTTGCCTCCGCCCCCTCCATTCCGCACTGGTCGGGGTGAGGGGAGGGGGGCGGGGGGAGCCGCGCTGACGTCACTGCGGGCCGTGCCCGCCCGAGAAGGCGGCGCTGAGAGCTGCTCAGAGCCCGGAGAAGCCGCGTACCGCCAGGAGCCCCCGAACCACCGCTGCCTTGCTCGCCTCCCGCGGCTCTCGGCCGTGCGTCCGCCGGGGCAGGGGCGCCTGGAGAGCGGCCGGAGCCGGGCCTGAGCCCGGGAACGCGCCAGATCAGGGGCCGCGGAGCCGCTGTCCCCGCAGCCGCCCCACCCCCGCCGCTGCCTCACTGGCCCCCGGCCCCCTTCCCGGTCCGTAAGTGCCGCTGTCTGCTGTGTCTCAGTGAGGCTGGGGAGAGGGGGCTAGGGCGCCAGGGCGGTAGTCTCGCCTAGGGCAGCATCAGGGAGCTGGTCTGGACTGGGAGAGGGGGCTGGGGCATCCCTGCTCAGCCCCCTTGGGCAGCACGGGCGGCTCTGGGCTTCCCGTTGCCGCCGGGCAGGGTGCGGGGTGCGCTCTGACTGCGGGTGGAAGGTGGGATCAGCTTCTGGATCCTGACCCATCATCCCCAACAAACCATCAAGGCCAAGGTCAAGGGTCGTGGGGCAGTGGGAAGCGCCCAGCGGTGAGGACTTTGGGTGTGCAGAGAGGGGAGGGCGCAGGGCCGATGGAAGTTGTGGGATGGCAGACAGGTTTAGCAGAAAGGAGGGAATGTTTCCGAAGTGAGGTTTCCTGGAGTCCTCCGATCTCCCCCTTCCTCCCCTCTGCCCCTAACTCTTCTCTTCCTTCGTATCCCCTCCCCCACAAAAACAACCCTGAAAGTGACTTCCTGAAAAAATATTTTAAGAAATAATGCAACACACAGTACCCACTCAAGATTTATGGCACGCCTTCCCCTTCTGTATTGGGAAGTTGTTGGAAAATGCTTTCTGCTGTACTCCCCTCTCCATGCCCCAGAACAGGCCTCTTAGATCTGTCTGAGGGTGTCTCTTCCGCCTCCTCCATCCCAGGCTCCAGTGAGCTTGGAAAGAATGAGGGTGGCAGTGGAGATTGAAGCTTTGGTGAGGGGCTTCTCTGGGAGAAGTCTGAGGTGGGGGGTGTCCAGGCTGGCCCACAGCAAGGCAGGGAGGTAGCAGAAGCTGGGAGTGGCTCCAGGTCAGATCGTGGTGGCTGTGCATGCACCCAGAAATACACAGTCTGATTCTTTGTGACTGAGGAGAAATAGAGATGCTGGGGCTGAAAGGGAGCCCCTTTTTGAGCCCTTCATGCCCTGAAAAAGGTGGTTTCTCCAGCTATATATAGAGAGAGAATGGAGTTTGATGGTCTGGCTTTCAATCAAGGAAAAGAGGCCAGAAGGTAGGATAGGTGGGCACGGAGGTAGGGGTATCATGCAAAGCTCCACCGCAGGAGCCTCTATCAGCAATGCTAGCTGCTGGGGACCCCAGGGGAGGAGTGCTGCTCTGCCCATGCCTTTTCAGGAGAGGTGTTTCCCAGTTCCTGCCCAGCCTGGGTCTCCCCAGAGCCCACACCCTGGATGCCTAAGCCTTAGCTTCTGAGGAAAGGGAGGCTAGATGTGGGAGCCATAGAGGGCACCACAGCCCAGCTGACTAGGTGTACATGAAGGTGGATGTGGAGGCCCCTGGGGCCCTGGGTGCAGGAAGCTGGGTCCATCTGAGTTAGTCCAGTGCTGGACTTTCAGACTCCAGACAATAGGAAGATCAGCTTTATCAAAGCTTGAGCCTGATGAAGGAGCAAGGGAGGGAGGGAGCAGTGCGGAAACGGCACTGTGGACTTGGCCTAGGTTGTGACCTGAGATACTGTCTCCTAATTAAGGCCCAGAGGTGTCCAGGAAAGGAAGGCTAGATCCAGGCTGAATGTCAGGTCCCATGGCTGATGGAGCTTGGGGAGCTCCACCGGTCTCAGGCTCTCAGTCTCTGGATAAAGGCAAGTCTGGTAGCAGGATAATGGGTCCCTGCACAGGGCTGTTGGCTAGGGTCAGAACTGCCTACTCTCCTTGCATTTAACCCGTTAACTCACTGTGTCCTAAAATGGGGTGGGGGGAGTGCACCCTCCTGCGGGTAGTTAGGGCCCTGGCACTGAGTTGTGTAACCACCAAGAGGAAACAGGAACTTGGGCCAAAGCCATCTCGGCGCCCAAGCAGCTGAGGTTGCCAATGGGTATGAGAGCGCTTGTGTACACGTGTGCCTGCACGGGCAAGGTATCTGCCACCTGCCTTAGGCTGGCTGCTAGATGGGTGTTTGGGCCAAGTGTGGGAGGAGGGATTTTCAGGTTGTGTGAATCTGAAGGGGTACAGGGCACATGAGTGACTGCAGCAAGGATGGACATTTCTGTAGATACAGGAGTGGGGGGCCCAGGAGCCCCTCTGTCCTTTGGTGGAGATTCAAGGATGAAAAATGAAGTCTCTGGCCCTCGGTGGAGGTGCCTAGGAGGGAAGCCTCCTCATGAGGGGCCACCTGCCAACGGGACTCTCTCTTTAGCTGTCATTCTTTTCTTCTGGTAGCCGCTAGCACCCCTGGAGCTTGGTTTGGGACTGTGGGGAGGAAGCCAAGGATGATCGGGGCAAAGGGAGTGGTGGCAAGAGAGGTCCAGCGGGCGGCTCTCAGCACCATGGCCAGGGCTCAGCCACCACCGCTGGCACTTTAGTCTCAACACCCAGCACTCAGTCAGCCCCAGTGCCTGCTTTCCCATCACCTTAGGGCCTGTGCTGGGCCCACGGGCCAAGGCCAGGGGACTGGCGTGGGACAAAGCGCACAGATCCCATACCCAGTCCAATGTGCAGACAAGAGAGTGATCGGGGCCAGGGCTGATCAGCTTCTCCCCACTCGGGCTTGGAATCAGCCTGCTCGACAGCCTGACACCTCAGCTGGTGGTGCCAGGCCCACACAATGCACCTCCACTTGGCATCAACCTGGGCCATTTCCTGGGCCCCTGTCTAATCTGTGCATGGAGGCCGGCCACCAGACCAAGGAGACTACGGTCAGCCCTGACCCACCAGAGCAGCCTCCTCACCGATGCCTATGCCCTCAAGGTCGGATTTTTCTGTGGCCTCCTTCCTGGGAGTAGTGCTATAATGGCCAGGTGCTGGAGGGGGAGAGGGAGGGGGAGAGGGAGGGGGAGGGGGTCGCTCATCTGGGACAGTCCCACTCAAGCAGGGCATGGGACCTTTGCTGGCTGGCCTCACCTGCTCCCCGCCAAGGGACTCAGTTTCCCATAAAGGGTAGCAGAAATGTGGCCCTGATAACCGTGGCCTCTCGCATCTGAACTCAATCCAAATCAGGCTTTTAATTCTTCCTCCCAGAGCCCCCACCCGCCCTCAGCTTGCCAGTCGGGCCTCCGGCGCCGTTGTGTTACCGTGAGCCTCGCTGAGGAGCCATTTTGTGCAGCATCCTGCTTAAATCACACTCCGAGGGGCTTCTTCCTCGCTTTCCCTTCCCCCACGCTCCCTCTCTCCCCTTCCTCTCTCGCAGGTGAGCAGTGCTTCTCCGCCTCTTCCAGCCTCCGCAGCCCCACCCTTCCCACCCAGGGTGGCCCAGAAGGACTAGGGCTCTGGAGGCCACCCACACACACACCAAGAAGGGGAGACAGTGCAGGTTCCTGGAGCTGCAGGAGGAGGGGAGTAAGGGGCGCCTCCCAAGTATGGTAATCCTTTGGAATTAACTGTCTCGGGCCCAAATTCGGGTGGTTCCTCCCCCAGGGCTGCTGTCAGCCTCTCTCTGTTCCTCCACCGTTGTGGCTCTCTCTAGTTCTTGTTCGCCTTCTGGAAAAGGGGATGTGTGTGCAAAATGGGATTTGGAGGGAGATATGTAAATGCTAGGTCTGGTCTGGCATAAGCTGACTAGGGTGGGAGTGGGATGCAGGCTGCCTTGGATTTAGGGTCAGGATGAAAATAGAACAAACCTGAGACAAGCGGTGGGGCTACAGGCACTTGACAAAACTGAGACCTTGGCAAAATGGAGATGTGTCATTTTTAGGGGAGAATAGGAGAGAAAAGCGTATTTAGAAAAATCATGAAGTCCTTTCCAAGCCACCCTCTTTTGCCCACTTGTTTGGAACACATCCTGCAGAGATTTGCCTGGCTGTGAGTGGCTCAGTGCCCCAGGGCCCACTAAAATGGATCCTCAAGGGTACCTCTGCCCAACCTCTCAGGTGCTGTGTGCAGCAGAGTCACTGATCTGAAAAAACTGGTGTGTTGACTGCTGGAAATTGAGAATCCACCTGCCTGTCCCGCTGGCTGCCAAATCTCTCCCTAGCTCTTGGACTAAATTTCTTTTTCCTAGGGGCATCTGGGAGCAAAGATATCACATCTTTCACATTTAATCTTTTGCCTCCCAGGGATGGCTGGCGTGAGAAGGTGAATCTCAGCACCTAAGGCTGGAGGGTAGCCACACATCAAGGAGGAAAGGGGTGATGGTTGGGGTGAGCAAGAAGGGGCGCCCATGGACCACTCACCTCTGGGAGGCTGCAATGGGGCCTCCAGGTCTGTGTCAGACTTACTTGGGGGTGATTCTGGTAGGTCCTGGGTGGCAGCCCCTTCCCCTTGTTGAGCTACTTGCAGTGAGTAGGCCAGGTGTGTGCTAAGAGCCCTTGAAGGAGGGCCGAGGCAAGGGTTTGTGCTTTCATTTTCCGGTGGAACACGAATTTAACCAGCATCGCAGTTAGGGCCTAGGACATCTCCAAGGGGCCGGCCACAGTCGGCTGTACCCTCCTAGACTTGCAGAGAGAGGAGGGACCCAGCAGCCTGGTACTGAGCGCCAGGGCCTGGACCGAGTGTAGCATGGCTCGGGAGCTTCTGCGCACTAATGGGTGGGAAACCGACCCACGCGCACCAGGACATTTAATTCCTCCTTCCCTTCTCACTCAGTCTCGGCGCGTGGGTTGGGTTGACTGCAAGGTGCTGGGCGTGAGAGAGGGAAAGGGAAGTTAAAGGTTAAACAGCTCCTACTCTTCGGCTCTCGGCTTCCCAAGTGCGCATTTGGCCGCTCTAGAGAGACCTTCACCACGCCCCAACAGCGCGTCCCCAAACCTTGTCACCGTAGCTCCCTAACTCTGATGGTCCGCGGTGGCTGCCAGGCTCCTAGGGTCTTGGGGGAAGGCAAAGGAGTTGGGGGAAAGGCCAGACGGTGCGCACCCTGGCGCACAGCCCTAATGCTTTCGAGAGCAGCGGGGGCACTCCCTGCCCTCCCAGAGGGTAATCTGTGAATGCCGAGGCCATTGTAAGGCTGGGTGGTGCGGAGCGCGGGAAGGGGGCTGGGATTTGAATGAGAGCCTGTGATTGGCCGATCCCTGGACTGACGTCACTTCCCCGCGGGGCGATTAGCCTGAGAGAGGAGGGCTGGCAGTCCAGTGCGCTGGGGGCGGCCGGGGCGCCCTAGGCTGCCGAAGCGCACCGCGCGGGTGTCCTCAGTGCGCCCCGGGACGCCGTCGGAGCGGGCAGCCGGCGCCGGTGTCCGGACGCACAGAACGGGTAGCCGGGGAGGAACGCGCTAGGAGGGCGGAGGAGGGAGGGATGGAGGGAACTGGGCGGGGGCTGCCGGCCTTGGTTGTGGAAGTCAGTGTATCTGTGTGTCTGTCGGTCCCCTTTGGCTCTCCGCGTGCGCCCGGGGCTCCGAGAGCGGCGCCCGCTCCGGTTTCCGCGCCCGGTGGGCAGCGGCACGTGGGGCCAACGGCGCGGCAGAGGCGGTGGCGAAGGGAGGCCCGTTTCTCTCTTTGGTTATCTAGCTGTATGAGTGCCACAGAGCCGTCATAAAGCTAGATAACCGAAAGTAGAAATGACTCTCACAACTTCTGCGTGCGAGCGCCCGTCCCGCCGGCCGCCCCGGCCCACACGAGCCTGAGGAACCCAGAGGAGCCCAGTGCCGGCCCAGCGGACTCCAGCCCGGCGGAGCGGCCGCGCCCGGACCAGGTACCTGACCTCGTTTCTCTCTCCGGGGACACTATCCGAACCCTGGAGGAACTAGCCAGCTTTCCCCCTACTCCTCTTTCCCCGCCCCCACCCATCCTCCGGCGCCGAAGTAGGAACCCCAAAGTGGAGCGGCCCGGGGGAAGGGAGGGGGATGGGGTTGCAGAGGGGTCGCTGGCGGGGAAGGCGCCAGCCTTCGCCTTCACCCCATAAATCAGGCTGGAACAATCCTCTCCCGGAGCTGCGGAAGGGGATTTTGGGATGCAAATGTGGTCGGAGTGAGACAGCGGCCGGTAGGGGGTGGGAGTGGGGGTAAGTGAAAGGGTGGGCAGGGGTCTGTCCTGCCGCTAACAATGCGCCCTTTATCGAATTATTCGACGAGTCAGCCCCTGAGCGTCATTAGCATACGGCTTGGGGGTTGCCGGAGCCTCGCCCCTCGGTGAGGTCAAGTTCTTGATAATTTGATCACTTTTCACGGGCTCTGGCAGCTGCCTTTGTGTGCAGTTGGGGGGTCTGTGTGCAGCGTGAAGCGGAGCAGAACTGGCGAGGAGTGCGCTCAATGGCTAGGGGCCGGGGCGGGAGGCCTCCCTCCCCGACGGGCCGGCCCTGCCCTGCATACAAACCGAGCGCCAGCGAGCGAGCGAGCGGGCGGGAGGGACTGAGCTCAACCCCGCCAACCTCTGCACCAGCCCTGGCTCGGCCATTCCCGCCCGCGCCTCCCCAACTTCCCGGAGTGGTTAGGGTGCAGGCAGGCTCCCGGCGCCTTCCCACTGCTCTCCTGCACCCCGCCTCTCTGCTTGCAACATAAGATGTATTACAATGTCTAGCAAATAAAAAAGCAATTGGGGGAAATCTGCATTCCGTTCCCATGGCAACCCAATGCAGCACACCCGGCCACTCAAGCTCCCAGCCCCTCTTAGCTGGGCGTCGGGCTGTGGGACGCGCCCCTGCTCACTGCATGGGCATCAGGATCCCACAGAGCACGCAGCGTTGGGGTCCCTCTTGGGGTCCTTGTCTGCCTCCAGGTCACTTTCCTCCCTGACACCTTGACTTGTCCTGAAGCTCAGGGCTCCCTGGAAGCTTAGGGAACCTCCTGGGCTCCCAGGGATGAGTGGCTGTAGACCCAGCCCTGGACCCTGCCATGCCTCAGGGAAGAAAGGAGCCAATGTGGGTTCAGACCCCCTGATGGTTTGGGGGGCTTTCTAGGAATGTAGGTGTGTGAGTGCTATGACAGGCAGGCTGGAATGAACTTGAGCCACCATTCAGACACGAACCTCCATCCCATTTCCCTTTTATACACGAGGAAACAAATCAGGAGGCCTAAAGTGATTCCTCCGGGCTCTACAGTTCAGAAGTACAGAGCTGGGCCCAGGTCTTATTCCCATCTCTGCCCACTTCATTCTCCAGAGCCTCTCCCTCACTTTTTTATATGGCCCATCATTCCCATCCTCTTACCCAGAATCTGCCCACTCCCCTTTTAATAACAGAAATCTTTTCCCATTTTTCATTCCTCCGAGCCTTTTTTTTTTTGCCTTTGCTTAACAAAAAAATTTTTTGAAAATAGGTATTATGTGTAAGAAGCAAAAATTGAAACAGTACAAAAGGGAAATCCATCGGCCCTGGGGAGAGGAACTGTGAGGTTGAGGTGGATGGTGGAGGGAGACTTTTCACTGTATCACCTTTTGAATTTTGAACCACTTGAATGTGTTAGCTATTGAAAATAAAATTAAAAGAAGAAGAAAACAAAAGTCCAGGCAGGGAAATTCAGCTGTCCTCCCTCTGTCCCCAGTTATCCCTAGAGATAATCACCAGGTAGAGAGTTTTCATGCATCCTGTGTGACACCCCCTTCCCCATTTTTAAAGGCCAGTCTCCCTTTTTCCTGGCAAGAGGCGGGAAAAGGGTGGCTATCTTGTTTCAGGATCCTGGAGGCCATGGGTAGCATCCCCTGGGCCGCCCCTCCCTTCTCAGCACACCTGGGAGCCTGTGCACTGATCGTGACCCCATTTCGGAAGAAACCAGAGCAGCTCTTCCTGCCTCCTCACCCTGTGCTCCCTGCCTTCTTTTCCCAGCCAGCTGGCCCTGGGTCCTGGGCTTCCATCTTCCCTTCCCACCATCTCTATCCTTTGCTATTTTGCAAGAACTAGTCCTTCTAGTAACCTGGTGGCTTTGCACCCTCACAGCTGTGTCTATATAATTCAAATGTTTTTTTTAATTAACAAAAAAAAATTTTTTAAACCAGGGTCCCAACCCATCTCGTCAGTCCTGAAATCTGGGTTGGGGGAGGAGGAGTCTGAGCAGGGGAGCATGCGGTTTTCTTTCTGCTTTTTACGAAAATTCGTTGATGCAAACCTCCGGGTCAGGGAAAGGATCGCGGTGGGGCTTTCGGGGGACAGAGAGCGCCTGAACCCTAACCTCCCGGACCCCACCCCACACCCACCAGAAGTGGCCCTCCGAGAGAGGCCAACCCGCCGGATTTGGGCCTCCGGGTATGAATGCCCACCCCTGACATAGCCATGTTCGAATCCCCTCTGGACACTTGAAGCCTGAGGTACAGACTCAAAACCGGTGCCTCACCCCATCAAATCTCATCTGGCTTGCCCAGGCCTGGGGGAGCCGCCTGGGCCTTGGCCCTTCTCGGCTCTTCTCATGCCCCAGGGAGGCCTTCCTCCAAGTCTCCTCTGGCCACTAGGCTCCCCATGTTTGGGCTACATTTTTGCCGCACGTTTCCGCTACCCCCACCCCACTCAAAAAGGCTTTAGGGAGCCTGAGAACGCAACTGAAGCTGCAGCTGGGAAGCCGGGATTGGCTGGGATCTCAAAGATGCTCTTCACCTAACCCCTTTCATTTAACATCTAGAAATAGCGAGCTTAGTAAGGCCCGGTGGCTCGCCAAAGGTCGTAGACCAAGCCACTGGTGGGGCAAGAATCAGGGCAGCCACCGTGGTGAGTGAGGCATCAAGGGCTTCCTTCTCACTCGTCCACGAACTCCCAACCGTGAACGACCGTAGGACGACGAGGCGGGCCTCTGCTCGGCGAATGAAAAGCTGGCATCACTGGGCGCCGCCGAAAATCAGGCTGCGGCGCGGCCAGAGGCCTGATCTAGGCCGGTCAGGGAGCTCTCCACGGCCGCCGGCCGACCTCCCGGGAAATGGGACCAGAGCGCGGAGGGAGCGAGGCCAGAAGGCCTCCCAGGGCCCAGCCGCGACGCTGAAAAGCATGAAGGGTCGGAATTAGGCGCTCATTTAGCGAGCGTTACTAATCCGAAGTTACAGCGCTAATTCCCTGATCCGGCCGCTCCCACACGCAGCGCTGGGATTAGAGGCGCGGTCGCCGCCTCGCCCCGCCCTCACACCCCCAAATGCGCCCGCCCCGCGCCCTCGGGTCTGCGGGCTCAGGGCTAATCCGCCGCGCTCGCCCGGCCCGACCGTGCCGCGCGCGGGGCGGGTCCAGGCAGCTGGGGTGTGCAGTCCTGTACGCCTAGGTCGGGGAAAAGCAGGGAGGGGTCGGCCCTGAGCCCCGGGGCAGCCCCAGCGGGATTTATGCGCCCTCCAGGACCCAGGCGACGCGGCGCGGTCAAGAAAACGGCCCGGATTTTTCCAACCCGTGTATGCGCACCCACAGCAGATACCCCGTGGAGGCCGCGGCGCCATTTTAATAGTCTTCATTTCCCCCTTGGCATCTCTTTCTCGCGTGTGTGTCGGGGTGTCTCGGTCCCCCATCCCGCCTAGACTTTAGACCCCCTCCATCAGCCTGGATAGAGTGACCAATCAGCTCTGGCCTAGGGTGGGATGTGCGTCACCATGGCGACGGCCAGGGCGCCCTGGCAGTGCCGCCCATCACAGAGGGCGAATCTTCACTCCGCCTGGACAGGAAGGTGGTGACTGGTGGGGGGCTGGAGGAAGGCTGTGGCAACTCATCCCCACTCCAACCCTATTCTCCCTGGGGTCAGTTCAACTTGGGTCAGGCAGGGGGAGAATGGATGATGTACCAAGGCACGGCCTTGGTAGAGACCTGAGCTTGTGCTGGGAGTTGTGTTCAGGAATCTTCCCTTCCCCCAGGTGACGTTCCCCTCTTCTTTCTCATCTTGGTCCAAAGCTCCATCTTGGTCAATCTCTCACCCTCTTCTGTGTCTCTCTTCCTAAGAGAGTGGTGTTCAGGGGCTCTCAGAGGTCCCCACATATTGCCTTGCTCTTAAGGGCTGTGATTTGGGGCAAGTCACTTCCCCTGAGCCTTAGTTTTATCATCCACAAGACGGGCTGGTGTGCATGCTCCTGATGGAAAGCACTGAGTGCACGGTGGGTGCTCTATCAATGTCAGAGCTCCTTCTCCCTTAGCAGGGAGGGCAAGATAATTGGGGACGGAACTCAGAACATAGGGATTTCCTTTCTGTCTGGGGAAGCCAAGTTTGGGTGTCTCATGGCTTCCTAGAGCCAGCTTTTCATTGCTCCTCCAGACAGCTGGGAATCGGAGAGGAAGGGAGGATTTTTCAAAATAGAGTCAGGGCGGGGGCTGTGGCTGGAACAAAACCTTGGTCAGTGGCTCTGAGAATGGGCTGCTGCAGCTCCTATAGTGCTGGCTCGTTCCTTCCAGGCCGGTCCGGCTTAAGCACCCTTTAAGTGGTCCCAGCATTCACTGGCCAGCCCCCTCACCGCAATTGAGCCGCAGGGGTTTGAAAAGAGGGCCAGGGCCTCAATGACAGGACCTTGGGCCAGGCTAATTGGTTTTGGTTCAAGGGGATACTGGAGTTGTGAAAAGCTCCAAACTGCCTTTCCCACGCCAGAGCCAGGCCACGGTTTTAAGGAGATGGGTTGGAGGAGCTTGGGGGCCAGGCGAGAAAGCAGGTGTCTCCGGCTGATGATCTTGCTCTAACTAACGGCCAAGACATCCCTCCGCTTGGAGGGTGGGAAGTTGTTATAAGGCATTTCATGGGTGCAGGCAGGTTCTACTTGCCCTCTCTCACACACATGGCTATGCCAAGAAAGGGGTCTTTGAGCCTTTGGCACACCTTAGTTGGCAAGCAGCCTCGCTTCTTCCCACTGGAATCATCCAGTAAGAGAAACAAGCAATTGCCGAGTTTTAGTTCTTGCCCGCAGAACTGGACCAAATCTAGCCTGTAGACTCTGGGAGAATCCTGCACTCTATCCTGAGGCAGGTGGTGCAGTTGGTCTCATAAGAACCCACTTCTGTCTCTTGAAATGTCCCTAAACCACCCTGGGTATGAGCAAACAAGGCAGAGATGGGAAACAGGGAACGCTTGAGGTCCTTTTTTTTTTTTTACTATTATTTTTAAATAAAGGGTCAGCTATTTCTTTATGTTCAAAATTAAGCATTAATTATATTATGACAAGTCTATCATTATTGTAGATAATAATGTAAATGCTTTGGAGCTTATGTCTTGAGGTGTACCAGATATCTATGTGTTTGGACCAAATGATTGCACGTTCATATGTATAGTATACCCATTCTTATATATATATGTGGTCTATATACCGAATGGTACACTTATATTACGATCAGTTATGTTAAGGATGGCGGCAGGGCTAAGGAAGAGCTATAAAAAGATCACTCCCATTTAAAATGTTGCATTGATTGAGACCTGTTTTTCATGGTTCACTGTGTGTTGGAGGGAGCATTCTGAAGTCATCACCAGTGAAAGAAACCCCCTACCCTTCTTATTATCTTCCACATTTTGCACCATGTTTGCCCACTTGAGGCATATGATAAGTAGGAGAAAGGTACTTCGAAGAGATATAGAATTCTGTGTATCACATTTTCCATTTTTATTTCAATTTTTAATTGCCCAGGGCCTAATTTCTTTGGGACTCTGCTGATCTGCACATTTGAGATTCATGTGTAAATATGCATGTGGCATGTGTGCATGCCTGGGCTTCCTTATCACAGAGTGTGCTCTCTCGGTGTTTAAATACACACAATCCACACCACACACGATTATGGGCTTGCATATATGCCTCTTCTCTAGAATCGGGTTAATTTTCCCTTCGCTAATCCTCAAACCCATTAAGTTCCCCCCCACCCCCCGCCCCCACAAAAAACTGCACACCCTACCACAGACCAGTGGTCTCGCCCCACTTCTCCAGCAGGCAGCTCTCCAGGCAGGGTGCTGGAGTGAAGGTTCCTATTAGGCAGACTTCATTAATGTTACCAAATATACCCCAGCACATTTACTCGTCTACTATGAAGTATTATCATAAATGATTAAAATTAAACTGCACTTGTCAAAATAAATGAACAAGGTACAGTTAGTGATGTCTTTGCCTTGATTTGCTTATTCACTAATTTGAAGAAAAGAAGGAAGAGAAAGAGAGAGAAGGGAGGAAAGAAAGGACAGACTGCCGTGGGAAGGGGAGAGGAGATGTTGAGAGAAAGCAGAGGGAGAGAAAGAGAGAGGAAACCCCCTGTCATCTGCCCTTGGGTTTCCAGTCATTAGGGCACTCTGGGAGGCTGGAATGCGGTCTCTAATGTCAGCTCATAATGAATATTGAGGTGTGGATGTGGAAGGAGGGATTTCTTTGTTTACTGAGGAATGGCCATGGGAATGGGGGAGAGGATTGCCTTTGGGGATTAAGGAGTGGGCTTTGGTTTTATGAAGGGCCTTACTTCTTTTCTGAAGTTTTCTGCAGCTAATTGATTCAATTCAGACATTCCTCCTCCCTACCAGGCCGGCCAAGGCTGCGTGTCTGTGAGATGTGTACAGCCCCATTTCCCCATCTGCTCTGGCCCCTTTCTCTACTGTGACCCTTGAAAAGGGTGTGAACCTTCACATCAAGGAGATCACAGGCTATGGAGAAATCAGTCAGCGGCTGAGACCTTTGCATGCATGTGTGTGATACACTGCCACATACTTATACACCTACATGTATATTATTAGAAGTATAATTTACATATAGAAACAGATCATAGGTGTACAATGCATTTACATCCATGTAACCAACACTCAAGATAGCATTTCCCTCACTCCAGAAACTTCCCTCCTGCCTCTTCCCAGTCAATCCCTCCCCAACCCCCTTCAGATATCTCTTACCATGGATGTTTGACCTATCTAGAGTGTCAAATACATAGAATGTATGCCAGGACTTCTTAGGAGATTTCGTGTTTGTGGTCACGTCGGACTCGCGTTAAACACTTTCTCCTCAGATGGGCCCAGAAGTCAGACCTGTAATTAGATTTTTTTGGTGGGGCAGCTGGTTTGAGGTGGTCTTCCTTCAGGACAGCCCTGGTCTCACCCGAGGTCTGTTAATGATCAGGAGACAGGTGAAGCTCACACATTGCAACTTGTCTCCCATCAGTGGCATCCAGGAGCTGATGGAGAGCTATTAATGGAAGGTGCCAGCTTTGTGCTAATTAGAACTTCCTTTCAGCTTCCATCTGCACAGGCACTGGAGCCCCTCACCGGTCAGCCTCACCTCCCCCCACATCAACTTGCAACCTAGTTCTTGTTCCCCCCATGAATTAGGAGGCGCTATGAGTGGAGCTGTTCTCCTCTGTCTCTGGCCAAACCCGGGTTCTTTGTGTGCTGCAGGAATGTGCAGGGAGTGGCATTTCTTGAGCCTTCTCTGTCTTGTTAGGGTGGAGATGGACTGCAAATTGGAAAGGGGGTTGGGTACCACGGCCACTCCCCAAGGTTAGGCTGGTCTCACACTCCACTTGGGTTTATTTTGAAAAGGACCTTTGTCCTCTGCCCTCTGGAGAGTGTGGCTTCAGATCCTTGTTCCCTCCATTACCCAAATTCCTGGTGTCTCTCAAGTCTGGTTGTACCCACCCCATCTCAACCTTCAGCTGCCATCTTTGCTGTGTCAGGCAGCCTGGGGGTGGCGGCTGTCTCCCTGATCTTCTTCTTCTTCTGAAAAAGCCCAAACTTTTTTTTTTCATTTTGCTTTTTCTTTCTTTCACCTCCGGTTAAATGGACATAATTTTTTAAGTGGAGGTTGTTTTTTATAGAGATTTCGTTAAAAAAGAAAAGAAAAGAAACATTAACGTCACATTAACGTCATTTAAAGAAAAAGCACCTCTCAGCTTGGAGGTTGGGGGAGTTACAGCTTCCTGTGTGATTATCAATTGGGAGGAAATCTCTTGCAGGAAACAGAGACAGGGGCATTTCCTAGTAATGCTCCTCTTTTTAGCTCCTGAATCCCCCCAGGTCTCCATTGGGGTTGTGTGTAAAAATATCATGTCCTTCCTGCCCCTTCATCTCATTTTCTCCTGCGTGAATTATCTTGATCATAATACAGGTCACCCACTTCTTTGACTGTGTAGACTGGGATTTTAAAAATCAGGAGTAGATTATTAGCCAGCATGAGGCTTTACCAGGTTCCCTCACGGTTCTGGACCCAGGCTAAAGAGGGTGGAAATGCCTCCGGGGTGCCCAGAGGGCTGCAGAAATTCCCCATCACAGGTCATGGGGAGAGCAGGAGGACGGGCTCTCCTCTGTGGCCTTTTCTGACCCTAAGGGTGACAATCCTGAGTGGAGGCACTAGAATGGAGAACTCAGGACTATCCTGGACTGGGTTAATAATCCAGCAGTCCAAATTTCAGAAGGGCAGCAGCTGGGGGTGGGGTGGGGAAGGGATGCCCACGCCTGTGAGGCAGGATTTGGGGGCATGCTTTCAACATTACAACTCAGTGTATCCTTCACAAGTCATATCACCTCTCTGGGCTTCTGTTTCCCCATCTGTGAAATGGGAATAATAGTACCCACACCTCCAGGGGTCATGTGAGAATTAAGTAAAATATACAAATAAAGTCCTGGCATACAGTAGGTGCTGAGTAAATGATAGCTTTCTTCAGGATCAGACAGGGGGTGCACATGGATGTCTGGATCTGAAATTCAAACCTCCACCTGCTGGAGACAGAATGAAAGCACCGATGGATGTCCAAGAATCCCTTGAAAGACCTGACCAGTGCCTGCCATGCCCACTGGGCCCCTGAATTGAGAGGCAAAACAGGACTCCAAGGAGCACCCAGTTGTGGAAGGGGGGGGCGGCGTTGGAATGGGTATAAAGGTCCAAGCTTGGCTGGCTGAGGAGGAGGACACACAAATGTCTATAGCCTTGAAGGGAACAGATTAGGAATTGACTTTCGAGGCCAAGAGGGCGTCACCAGCAGGTCCTTGTTAGTTCAGCGGTTGGGGATTTCTAATAGCTGGCGCCTGGGATCCCAGCTCCGGCAGGTTCTGGGTCTCAGGACTCATGAACATTGCTGTCAGGGCTCGGGGTGGGGGGGGGGGGGTAGTCAGCATCGTTCCGGGGCGCTGGCTGGCAGGCTCTGCGCGGTGTGCTGGGCCCTAGGTGCACCCAGATGCCCCATCTCACGGTTCTCCATTTCTGGAGCTCCAGCTCCCAGCGAGCAGGGTTTCGCTCCGGAGGGCGGGCCTCCAGCGGCATACTTGTGGGTGGCTAAATGCCCGGTCCACTGGCCGGTAAGGAGCGCCGGGCCAGAATCCCCCTTAGCCAGTACCCCACCAGGCTTCCCTCCTGCGTCCTAGGCGGGCGAGACTGCGGCGCAGAGAGCTGGGCTGTGGACATGACCTGGAGGACGCATGTGTCCCCACCCTACCTTCGAGTGGACGCGGGCGCGCTTCTGGGTGGGCATGGGGGGGTGCCTGATGTCTCCGCTCTGTTTTACAGCTACTCCCCTGCAAGCGCTTCCCTCTTCGGCGCCGTTCCGCCTGCGCTTGGCGCCCTCTTCGCGAGCACGAACTAGCTGTGGGCACCGGCTCTCTCGTAGGAGGGCGCGCCGGAGGCAAGGTGAGTGGCCAGAACCAGGGAATGGGAGGAGGAGCTGTCTGCCTGCACCCCAACTCTGCCCTGGGTGTCTCCAAGAGCGGGCTCGCCGGCCTGCAGCCCGGAGGTTGGGCGATTCCAAGATCAGGACGGTGGAGCGGCTGTGTTTTAACCTGGGTCACCAGAAAGGCCCTAACCCTCCTCCCTAAGCCCAGATCCAATGTCAAACGCACACGCGCAACGCCCTGTGAAATGGCATTAACAATACACTTACTGGCTTGTGGTACTTTGTGATACAATTCGGCAGAGCTGGCGCAGAGCGCGATGTATAGCACACAGTAGGCCCCAAGTAAATGGCGGCTGTGACGGTTCCGGCCCCCGACGCGGCTTCTTGGATACCCGGGCTCCCCACGTCAGCTTTCCGCGGGAATCGGAGGCGCGCAGTAGCCAGCGCCTTGCCCCTCCGCCTGGGGATGCGCGGCCGGCCCCGGAAGGGCTGGGGCCTGTGCCCGCGCCCCCAGTCTCTGGGCTAAAGAAAAGGGAGTCACCGGCACAGACTCGAGTGCCGCAGTGGGGCGTGAGCCCAAGCAAAGCAAGAATCCTTTTTAAGCATTCACACCTCGTGTACACCCGGGCACTGCCTGGGCCAACGCCCTTCGTAACGAGGAGCGCCCACAGGCCCCGCGGCGCGGGCGCGGCGCGGGGAGAGCGCAAACGGGACGCCCGGGGCTGGCCGAGGTCGGCGGGAAAGACGGCAGGAGGCCCGCGGCCGTGACCCCTGGTCTGCGCTGAGACTCGAGTGGGGCGCGTTGCGGGGCCGGGAGGCCATTTTGAGAGCTCGAGGAGCGGCGGCAAGATGGCTGCGTGGGCACGAGGTAGGTGGCGGCGCCGCGGCCCTGCCGACCCCCTCCTCGCGCTCGCCCTGCCGCAGGCCCACAGAGGCGGAACGCGCGTCGAGCGCGCCCGGCCCCGCAGTGTCTCGGCCGCCGTCCGCCCCGGGCAGGCTCTCCGGGTATTGATTACCCCCGGGGGGGTGCCTTGCGAGAGAACGGCCGCCGTATTCCTTCCCACCTCCCTACCGGACCCTCCGTCGCGGCTGCCCGCGCGCCCCCCAGGCCGCCAAGTGCGCTCCCGGCCAGAGACGAGGAGCCCCGCGGTGCGCGTCGCAGCGGCGGAAAAAGAGGCTTCCGGTTCGAGCCCTCCTCACTTACCTGCCTGAGGCATGGGGCGGAGACAGCCTTCCTCTCGGCCCGAGCGGGTGCAGCCGGGCTTGAGCGGGCCGGGCTGAAGAATGTCGTTATTTTGGAGCCCGGAACCGCGGACGCTTTGCACTCTTTCCTTATTTCCGGGGAATGTCAGGCGCATGGTTAATGCCCGCTTTTTCTTGAAACCGCGAGGCCCGAGTGGCGAGCAGACCGAAGCCACCCTTCCCGGAACTATGTGTGCTCCAGGGCGCAGTGATAGCGGGGGCCGAGGAACAGAGAGCCCCGCCGATGGGGGCGGCGGTCTAGCGAGGGCCTCCGCGTCGCCGCTGTGGTTGGGGGCAGGCCTAGAGGCTCCGTTCGCATCCTCTGGGGCTGCTTCGGGTCCGTTGCTTCCTCCGCTGGCCCGGTGCTTCCTCCGCTGGCCCGGTGGAGCAACTTTGAGTTCGCCCCCTCCAGGCCTCCGCCCAAAGGTCAGAGCTGTGGCTCTTCTGTGCCCTCCGCCCCGCCCCCTCCACCAGGTTGAATAATTTAAGCTCAGTCGCTGTTGTTCTAACTAACCCGGTTGACCCACCGCTACCCTAAAGCAGGTTCCACGCGTGTGCATTTGTACAGACCGACCAAGGAGCTCCAGTAACGTTAGTTGTGTTTGAGTCCTGTTTTGTGCCTGGCCCGCTGCTAAGCACTTCATGTGCGTTAGGGCCTCAGCTTGATAAGTAGGGTGATGATTCCCTCTTTGTGATTTTGGCCGTAGCTAGGTTGCGGCAGAGCCAGGGCCAGGATGTAGATTCAGGGCTGTCTGCCCCAAAGCCTGAGTTCTTACCCACAGGCTCAGCACTTGCATACGTACAACAGACACATGGATTCATCTGTTGTGTCTCATCTCTCAAACAAGCACCAAGCCTGTCCTGAATCCAAGCCCCCATCCCCACATCACATATGAGGGCTCACATATGAGGACTCTCCTGTCACCTCATCCCCAGCCTCCTGGCCTAAAGCTCTGGCCTAAAATAGATGTTCTGATTTAATACTGTGGTTGTTCTGAGCCTCCCGGCAGCCAAGACAAAGAAGAAAGTATGATGGTTTATAACCTTGTTCAAAAAAGGAAGCTCATCAGGATTTTTAGAGATATGAACATTTTTCCCTCCATAAGATTTGTAGAAAATTTAAAGCTTGGTGATTATGCAGGTCAACTGCTCATGTCACAGATGAGGAACCAGCCCAGAGAGATTAAGTTATTTTCCCCAAGGTCATGAAGTTAGCTAACAGAGCAAGGAATGGGACCCACGGCTCCTGATTCCCAGTCCAGTTTCCAACCTCTCAGGAGCGGGCTTTAGTGGACTTCTCAACAATGGTTTAGTTGTTTTTAGTGACCCCTCAATTCCCCACTATAAACTCCTCAGACTTGTGTGCTGTCTTCTTCCTTCCTTTGCCCCACCAGTTCCTAGTGCTAGGCTGGGCTCACCATTGTGGGTGTCTGTAAATATCTGGTAAATGAGTGAGTGGATCTCTTTCTTAAAGACTAAAGCTCTGTGCTGCGGAGATAGGGGTGGTGGTGGAGAGATGTTCTGGTTTCAGTCCTCTGGAGGGACTTTGTTTTTTGAATGTTACATTCCTCAGCCCATGAATTCCCTAGACCTCTCTCTTTTGGCAAATGATGTGAACTGCGTAGTGTATTTCCCCTTTTGGCAGTTGTCCAGCTCCTGACTGTCCTATCACATTGTTGGACCTAACGGGAAGGGGTTATTTTTCTCTTATTTTTATTTATTTGTTTTATTTTATTTTTTGTTTTGGCCGTGCTGCGTGGCATGTGGGATCTTAGTCCCCTGACCAGGGATCGAACCCATGCCCCCTGCAGTGGAAGTGCAGAGTCCTAACCACTGGACTACCAGGGAATTCCCTGGGTCATTTCTCTCTTGAAAGGGACATGTTGTCAGTGAGACCTACAAGTCCCTTTATGTGAACTAAGGAGGGTTTCCCGATGGCCTCAGCACAGCTGCTGTGAGGCCTGGTAGATCCATTCTTTTGTCCTCTTTGGGTAGAGAGCCCCCCTTTCTGTGCCTTCCCAGGTTTGGTTCCTGTGGCTTAAGTACAAGTCATAGAATGTGGCTCATCAGATCCCCAGAACTTATACAGATTAGCAGATTTTCATGCCTCCCAAAAGGTAACCTTTGAACCCCTGGCATGATAACTGTCAGTGCTGAATAAATTTGGTGAGCCTGCCATAGACCAGATTCTCTGGAAATTTGTACTGGAAACTTGTCACCCCTGGTGTGTGGGGAGGAGGTCTGCTTCTTGGTGAGCAGCCCCTATTGACAGAAATGCTCCAACAGATCCTAGCCAAATCCAGGCTCTGCCCAGGCAAAACAGGGTGGAAAGCTGAGGCCAGTTTACAGCTAAAGCCCCAGCTCTGGAAGAAAAACAGGGTTCAGCTCCCCAGATTAGTTACTGTCTACAAGGATTAAAGGCCCCAAATAATGGCTGGCCTCTCCCCTCCTCCGTGCCAAGGGAAGACATGTAAATACAGCCGCACGCCAGCTTAGGCAGTAGATGTGTATAAATCGAATTTAGCAAATCAGATCATGGTTTAAATGCACTATTTAAAGCAGTCCTGCAGTGAAGCCTTTTACAAAGGGAATAATCATTTTGTGATGCTAATCATCAGCCTCCAATCTATCTCCTTTGTAAGTTCAGATGTTGGTGCACTGGGTGTTCTGAAATTGGGGCGCTCTTGTGTAGGGCCCGGGTGATGGCTGTCTGCCTTCTTTTTCTGACCTCTCATTTTAAATGGGTGCATGTCCTTGTTCTCACTGGGGGCCTCAGGATGCTTGTCACTTAGTCTGATAGTTCTCATCCATCCCACTCATCTTTTTATAATCGGATAGAGCCCACCATTCAGCTGCTCCTGGCTCCTTTTCTGAGATTTTCACCCTTCCTGGGGGGAGATATAAGCCCTGCTGTTCTCAGGGTATTAGAACCAACTCCCTCTCTGAACTGAACCTTCTTTTGTTTCCCTGAGCTTCTGGTACCTCTGGTGCTGATCATAAAGAAGATCTTAGAGTTGACAGGACACACACCGGCCTCTGAATTTAGTAGGTGAATTAAATGCAGGCACCCACTTGCTGAATAGGCACTGTCCAAAATATTCTCCCCATTCACAGCGAAATAACTGAGGCCTAGATGTTAAAGTGACTTTTCCCACAAGTTAAAATCGGGACTCAAAGGAGAACCTGTCTCCTAATTGCTATAAAAGTGTTTTATACACTGAGCCATAGTGCCTTTCTTTGCAGAGAAAATATAATCAGAGACCATCTGGGTGGGAGAGGAAGAGAATGAAGGGAAAGAGATGGATCAGAGTGGAATAAAGGAAGTGGGCAGGAAGCTGGGGGCCGCAAGGAGCCTGACCTTGCTTAGCTCACAGGCCCTGATATAGTGTCTTTGTCAATGCTGCCACTATTGGCGCGTTCCTCGGTAATTATGACTGTGTGTTGGCATGGCGACTCGGTGTAAGAAGACTAGAAGCACTGGGTAAATGCACGACTTGTTCTTGCCTTCTAAAGCAGAGAGGAGCTTTTGTGGGTAGTTCCTCCAGAGAGCTGTGGTAGAAAAATCACCAGACCCAGTGCTGGAGTGTAGGTATTTACAACCCTCAGGAGCCAGGGGGCCCTGCTCAGGGGTGGCACACACAGAGGTCTTCATCGAGACTGGCCTCCCGTGCAGAGATCTCCCATAACCTCCCTTCTGTTCCTTTCTGTTGGTCTTTGTTGCGGAGCTTGTGATGTCAAGTATATCAGTTTCTATTTCTCTCCAGGTTGTCTATTTCAAGTAGGTTTAAGTTGCAGTCCCCCTGAATTTGATTTATCGTAAAATGATCTATTTCATAGGCCACGAGTATTTATCAGGAGGCTGAAAGGAAAGGCTGATGGGCCCAGCTGTTGGGATGGAGTTTGGGGCTTCCCTTTCTACACTGGAGCCCTCTTCTTAGATACTTGGGTCACATCCTCATCCAAAAATGGGGGACGTTGCTGGAGTCAAGAGTTGCGCTGTCCAGTATGCTAACCACCGTTGGTCTCATGAGCTGTAGTCAGTGCGACGTGCCGAAATGATAATACTGGGTTAAAATATATTATTAAAATTAGTTTTACCTCTTCTTACTTTTTGGTGTGGCTTCTAGAAAATTTTAAAGTGATACTTGTCACTCATATTTTCATTGAGCTAGACTAGAGAATCGAGACCTCTTCCAGCCCTTAATGTTCAGTACCTAATCCTGATCTACCCCTGGAAGGTCTCTGGCGACAGAGAGTTCTGTGCATGGAAAAGCCAGGCTGGAGGCTGGTACAGCCTCTTAAATGGGGGTTACCCCTAGGTCCTTTGAGGCAGAAGGCCTGAATCCACAGAGCATCATGTTTTTCAGCTTTTAGGGTGTGAGGAGGAAAGCCAGTGGGTAACCCCCAGAAGAGTCTTTGCTTGGAGGTTTAGTAGTGCCCTGTGGAGTTTGTATGGGCACAGATGTAGATGACAGGAGGGTTGTCCCAGGGGTGGAACACGCCCCCCCCAGTTCCTGACCTCGAAGTGATTTCATAGTCTCCCAGATGTGTGGAAACCACAGGGCATGAGAAGGCAGCCGTGCATCCCAGGTTCGTGCCAAACCCACTTAAAGCAGGTTTCCTTTGGCCCGAGGGCTCCTCATTGCCCCTCTCCTGGCTGCCCCTCCTCCCCTGAGTCTCTGCTGCTCTCTGTGAGCTGAAGCTTCTGGGATGCGCCTTGGCTCAGAGCCAGCGTCTTCTTGGAGAAGCCTCCTGCCCTGGCTCCTTGCCAAGCCTCGGGTCTTCAGAGAGATTTTCTGGGGAGGCGCTGGGCTCATCCTGCTGTCAGAGGGCAGAGAGGCCTTCTCACCTCGGAGGACTCCTGGCTGTGGATCCAGCCTTGCTCGCAATCACCTCCCCGTCTCAGAACTTCAGTTTCCTACCCTGGACTGGGTTAAGGGCCTCTGAGCTCCAGTAACCCTTGAGGTTATGAAAAGAAGGCTCCTCACATGAGCCGGGGAGGTGAGGAATAGGCAGACAGGAAATCATAATGAGTCATGATAATGGTGACAGGAACCATTTATTGAGCACTTATGTGTGCCAAGTTCAGCGCTAACGCTTTGCATACTTTACCTCCTTTAAGGCCTGTCTCTTGGGGAGCAGAAAGAGTAATAAAAGTAATCTAGGGTCTGCCCTTCTTTTCTAAGCCAGATGCCATTGGGGTGATTGCATGGGGTATGTTTCAGAAGCTACAGCCCTTGGGTAGGTAGCATCTGAGTCCCCCGTGAGTCCTCATCTCCTAAGGAGTCAGCCTGGGCTTTGGGAAGCAGCAGGAGCTCATTTGGGTTGCTAGAGCATGGCTCTCTAGTGTCTCCTGCTTCGGACTGGCAATATACTTGGATGATCCGGGTAGGAAGGCTGAGTGCTAGGCCCCTGGGAGCCTTGGTGAGATGCTCAGAGGAGTGAGAAGCATCCCACTCACTCCTAGCTTTCTCCTAATTGTCAGTGTGGTCCATAGCCTGGCTGTGCTTCAATCTGTAAAGTCAGAGGTTGATTCAAGCCCACCAGTCTGCCCATGGTGCCAAGGGATTGCACCTGCCTGGGACGAGGTTGAACCTCCGCCTTCGGCAACGTTACATCCCCTGAGGTAGCATTCTGTCTTCCGGAGAAGGCAAAGGTCTCCACATCCTCTGTCTAATCTTGTCTGGTCCTTAAACAGAGAACATTAGACCTTCTTCCTGATTCGCCCAGTTTGGTGGCACAGGACAGGAGAGGTGGTGCGTGCCTCTGAGGGCGTGTCATTTCCTTGGGGAGCTCTGGGAGGCTGGGAGTAGAAAGAGGGAGGCCTCCAGTTTACAGCTACCCCTCCCTTTGAGCCTGCAGCTTCCTTTAAGCCATGTTCAGTTGTTTCTAGTCCACTCTTCTCTCTTCTGCTGTTGCATCTTAGGCTTCAAGATCAGGGTGGAAATCAACTATACTTCAGGCAAAAAAAGAAAAGATCATGGCGGTGTGAGGACGTGCGTGTGGCTCAGTGGGTGTCGGGGTCCGTGTGACCTAGTTCAGACCCCTGGAGCACACTATTTCACCTCTCTCTCTGAGCCCATTTTCTCATCTGCAGACTTGGGGGTAGTAATACTTACCTTGTGGCACTCAAGAAGTGTCAGTTTGCATCCCCCACCTGCTGCCTTGGAGTGAGTGTGTGTGTGTTGGGGGGAGGCGGGGGCTGAGCACGAGTGAGCGAGCACGAGTGAGCCAGCACGGCTCTGCTGCGGGGGACCATCTCACTGGTGGGCCACACGTCTGTAATGAGTGAAGACGCAGGGGAGGCGGCGATCGGGCTCAGCTCTCTGTCAGTCACTCTACAATAAGTCATGGCGTTTACTGACTGCTTCGGCTCCCAGCTCCAAGGTCCAGGGAGAGCCCCAGAAGAAGCCCTGACCTGTTCCCTGACCGCTTGGAGCAGAAACCAGCCTGAGAAGGCACACATTTGAGGTGCACAAAGCTTGACTCAGGCCACGGGAGTTAAGAGAGCAGGACTTTGTGTGGGGTGGAGTCGTCAGATCAGCTTCATTGTACCCCCAAAGGTCTTCTAGGCTGAGGAGGGGGGAGGACTCCCTGAACAGAGGTTCAAAGGTGGACATGAGTCCTACAGGACTGAGTTAGAGATTTAGATATGAAAAGCAGGTCAGATGGTGGCGGCCAAGAACAGTGGCGATGGAGGGCAGGCTAGGGGAACTGGTCTCGTTACCATGTGCAAGATGGCTGTGGGTTGCTGCCAGGCCAGCCTGAGTCGAGTAGACATATCACATCCTCCGTGGGCCTCTCACCGCTGTTGGCTCTTGGCCTGGATTTCAGTACCTCCAGGGCTGTGCCGTGGAACCATCCCAGTTTGTAAGGGAACCGTGGAGCTCAGAAATTGGAAGTCTTCCCATACCAGATTGTATTTTTTCTACTGCATTCATTTATTCATTCAGCTTTCATTGAGCACTATGTGTCAGGCTCTGGGCAATGCCTTGGGGATACAGAGAAGAAAACCACCGTCCCTTGCCCAGCACTTTAAAGCTTCTATAATACAGAATTTCATCTATCTATTCAGAACGGGAAGGCTAGGCCCTTGGCAGGGGGTGTTGGATTAGCGGACACTGGGGGTATGACATTTCTCACCCATTTGCGGCTTCCTGGCTTTCCTGCCTCTCTCCATACCCCAAGAGCCTGGTAGAGCTGGGTCAGAGGCCATTTCATGCTTTGCCCTTGGTGACCTTAAGCTGCCATTTAGCCCGGGCTACAACTTTTTTTTTTTTTTTTTTAATTGGCTGCATTGGGTCTTCCTTGCTGCCCGAGGGCTTTCTCTAGTTGTAGCGAGCGGGGGCTACTCTTCGTTGTGGTGTGTGGGCTTCTCATTGCAGTGGCTTCTCATTGCGGAGCACAGACTCTAGGCGCACAGGCTTCAGTAGTTGTGGCTCGCGGCTCTAGAGCGCAGGCTTAGTGGTTATGACCCGGACTTAGTTGCTCCGCGGCATGTGGGATCTTCCCAGACCAGGGCTCGAACCCGTGTCCCCTGCATTGGCAGGTGGATTCTTAACCACTGTGCCACCAGGGAAGCCTGGGCTAGAACTTTAGTTTTCCAGATTCCATTGGTTCTTTATAGAACTGTGACCTCTCAATTGTCTTTTCTTCATTTAAGAAACAACTTTGATCCTAGGAATCAGCATAGCAGTAACCTATCAAGATTTGCATTTGAGTGGTAAGGAACGTCTTAAATGCAATCAAATGATAAATTACCTCTGGGTGAATTCATATACAGTAGGTTTCTCCTCAGAAGAAATCCAACACTGTTGGGGGCCTCAAGGCCAGAATTCCCTCCTGGTTCTGCTCAGACTGGTTGGGAGGTGAGCCTGCATGTAAGTTAGCAACGGTGGGCGCCCAGATGCCTTCTCTCAACACATCTGGCATTTGAAAGAGTCATCCATTTAGCCGCTAGGTTGGAGCCCACCCTGTAAATGCATCCACCAGCTCTAAAGCCCAGACTATAGGATCTCATTCTCTCACTTGCCTCCCAGGAGGGGAAAGGCCAAACAGGTTTCATCTTATTGTTGTTATTACTGTTTTGGTGATTTTCTTGTTGAGGTCAATGCGTGTATGTGTTTAGAAAGATAAAACGCTAGGAGTTACATGGCATTTGTGGTCAAAGTACTTGTCAGAGATGTAGGAGGGACCATGCCACTTCCCACTGCATGGAAGGTGGTTCCAAATCTTTGAATGGAGTCCCAGGTCAGTTGGAGACTCTCAGGGAAGTATCCTCCCCCCAGCTTCTGTATGGACAGGCCAACTGTTGCTGGTGGGCAAGATGAGCATATGTGAGACAGGCTTTCCTCTGTGGACAAGTAAGAGGCAGGTAGTGGGATGCGGAGCAGTGCTGGACTCCACTTCTGAAACCTTCCATCTTCCCTTCCCTGAGAAACTCCAGAGAGGTTGGTGAGAGTGATTTCTCGGGAAGATGCAGTATGTTCTGCCTTCTGTGAGGGACAGGACAGTGGATGTCCAGCTGCTGACAAGGAGTGGGCCTTCCCCACACTGGGTGACCTCTCGCCCTTCTAGCTTCCTGTGCATGGCTCTCTTAGAGGCAGTTTGAATGAGTCTCATATGCACAGAAACTGGCCTTGGGTTTAAATTTGGTAGCCAGTTGACAGCACACACTTTAGTCTCGAAGTCACATGGTTGATGTTTCCTCCAGGACAAAGTACATGCACAGACCCCCATGCTAGTCTCTGACGCCTCTCCAGAGAAGAAGCCAGGAGCACGGCTGTCCCATTTCCCATTCTCTTCTAGTCTCATGTTCCTTCTGTCCTCTCCAGGACGTGCTCCAAAGTCAGAAGACAGGGAAAGGAGAAGCAGGAGCCCTGGTGGAAGAGTCTGAAGGTGGGTCCTGGCCTGATACAAGCCACAGGCCATGTGTGTGTGTGTGTGTGTTCACAGGTCATTCCAGCGGCTACTTTGACCTGTCTACACAATGAGCTCTCCAGTTTGGAGAGGAAATTTAAAAAGGGAAAGTACACCCAATAGTTCTTGGAGCCAGTTGCCTATTAGGTTGGCTCATATGAAATTTCTTTTTTATAGATCAAAACCAGTCAAATATTGGTGATTTTGTATGGTTCAACCTAATACATTTCCACTGCTCTGGGCCAGTGGAGAGGGAGCCATTCATTCTCCTTTAGTCTCAGAAGCACATTTTAAAGAGTCTCTGAGATTTTTACCATTTGTATTCCTCTTCATCCTGCATACCCTTCTCAAAATTATTTTAACTGCAGGAAGAAATCACCCCAACCTGTGGATTCTACTGTAAGAGAAAACTACCCCAGCAAGGCTCCACTTTGCCCCAGCTTCAAGACATGTCTCAAAATGCAGGACAATCGAGATGACTTTCAAACACCTTCTCTTTCTGTATTAAAAAAATCCTTCAGGGCAGCTCAGATAACCCTGACTAAGGGCTAAGACCAGTTCCAAACCTTTCTGTCTCAGGAGGCATTTGCTTCCATCTGGACGCCTGGAATGGTGTTGTACTTCACCTCCCGCATAGCTGATAGCTGTCCTGGGAGAGAGCTGGGGAGGAGGTTGTTGGGGAGCTGGCGTGCAGCCTCTCCATAACCTTTCAGCCACCCTGGTGCTGGGCGACCAGCGGCGTGGGCTTTTGACTGAATGCACTCGCAGTCCTGCATTCATTATGCCATTGTCAGCGTGTGTGTCTGGGGCTGCCTCTGGGTGTGTGTGTTTCTTTTTGTGTCTGCGTGTCAGTGTCAGGCTGTGCGTGTCTGTTTACGTCGGCCTGTCTAGGCGGGCTCAGTGCGACAAGGAGCTGGGGGCTGTTGGTAGGAGGGAGGGCATTTCAAAGCCCCGTATCTCCCGCTCAGGAATCTCAGGGGATTTATATATTGTATATATATTTACATGTGTGTTATAGATAGATAGATAGATGATAGATAGATAGATATAGATGTCTATCTATCTATCTATCTATATAGATAGGGTTTTTGTGCGCGTGCTGCTCATTGTCAGACACGCGAGTGTCTGACCAGGTGTGGTGTAAGCAGCCAAGGGCCGGGTGAGCCCCATCTGCCAAGAGCTTACAGACTTGCCTTCCCACCTGCCCACCCGCCGTCCATGGGGAGCCTGTCCCTTCGAAGCTCACGGTCTCCTCTCTAATTTATTAGCCAGGAAGGAGGAGAAAATGAAATGTTGCCTGAAGACAATGGCCGAGACAGCAGGTGCCACCCTGCACGGCCGCCAGCACCTCTCCCCTCAGCCCTGTCTCCTCCTCTGCAGTCAGGATCTGTACACTACACTGCTCAGTCAGCAGTAAGAGGAGAAAGAACCCCCAAACCAAGCTATAAAAAACACATTGGCCGTGGACATGCAGGGGTAGCTATAGGCTGTTGAAGGTAGGAGAGGGCAATAAGGCAAAGATTTGAGCCCGACTTTGTATCTGCTGGCCCAGTGGATACAAGGCCCCTCATCCACTCTGGGGTCCCCCACCTCTGAGTCCCGGGACTTCTCCCCGCTGCCAGACAGTCAGGGGAGGGGAGAGGGGCCCAAGGCAGCTGCAGGGGCTGTGTTAGTAAACACTTTGCTGGGTTCCCATTTTCTTCATCACCCCACCCTTCTCCACTCCTGATGCCCCATTACACACACTGCCCCCCCCCCAGCATCCCTTTTTCTGTGGCCTGCACAATGAGCTCATTGTCCTGGGTGTGATTTGAATAAGGGATCGGCAGGCCTGTTCCCAGCATTGTCCGAGGGGCTGGGAAAAACCCCAGCGCAGGCAGGAGGACCAGACCAGACAGAGACAGATGCCTAAATTAGCAACAAAGCTTTGTGCACGTCCCCCGGACAAGGGCTCGCCTTGTTTGCGTGGACTCGAGGGTGTGGAGCTGGCCGGCTGCTCGCATGTCTCCCCATGTTAATTAGTTTTGCATGCATGTCTGAGAAGGTGCCAGGGGAGATGTGTTTGCCTTTCCCCGGGAGGGGGACCTGTTTGTGGCTGTGGAGCTGAGCTGGGCTGGGCCTACCTGGGGAGCCAGGCTCTGAGCCTGGGTGGGAATCTTGGCTCCCCCATCCTGCTCTTCTGTCTCTCTGTCTTTTTAGGGGGGCTTGGCTTTGCTCCCCATGCCTTCTCTACTGCTACCCCACCACGTCTGAAAGTTGGTTAGCTCTGACTACAGGGAACTCACTGGCTTCCACCCAGACCCGGGCCAGTGCCTGTCCATCTGGCAGTCTGTCTCCCACGACACAGGGCCCCCCGGGACCGGGCAGCAGAAGCGGCCAGTCTGGGCTCTCCTCCGTCCCCAAGCCAGATGGCCAGTCTGCTTATCGAATTACGGCCTCCCCTGGCCCCAGACCCCCGCCGCCCACAGTTGGGCCAGGATCTTGTTTGGGAAATGACGGAGAAGCCCTCTTTTAGGCTCTCGAAGGGGCCTGGTCCTGAGCAGGAAAGAGGTCTGGTAGACAGGTCATGAGCATGTCCTTGTCACTGGCTTGCTGCCTGACCTCAGGGAGGCCAGTTCATCGAACACCTGAGTCTCAATGTTCTCACTGGCAAAACAAGTGAGTGGCACTTCAGGAATCTCCTGGTTCCTTCCAACTCGAAGAGTCTGTGATGGTCGTGGTCATTTTAAACCTGTGTTGGTTTAGCACTCACTGATTGAGCATAATGACGAGAATGGGACCAGTGAATTCTGGCCAGGGGTGGAGCAGGGGTTAGAGGAAGGATTTTATCGCTGTTGGCACTGGAGTGTGGGCCTCTGTTTTCGGAGCCGGTAGAGGATTAGGAGCTGGCAGAGCCCCTCTTCCCAGGTCCTCACAGAACCCAGCCCCAGCGGCCCAAGCCCTCCTCCTCCTGCCCCTACCCTGCAGTGGTGGGAGGCAGGCCCTGGCTCCGCAGAAGGGAGCTTGGCAGTGGCGGCAAGTGGGAAGCTGGAGTGAGAGCAGCTGCTGGACAAGGCCCTGGGTGTGTCCCGGTCGCCCCCTGCAGGCCCTGGCATGGGGGACAGGGCTGCGAAGGGGCTGGATGCCTGCCGAACTGGGCCTCCGGATAGCTTTCTGGGTCATGCCTTCAGAGTTTCCAGCTCTGTACAGCCTCTCACAGTAATGCGGGAAGGCCAGGGAGTAGGGGTATGGAGCATGGCCCCTCCTGTTCAGGTACAGGAGTCTTAGGATCCAGCGACCAGGGGGTCTGGCTTCATGGCCCTTCCCTAGCCTTTCCCCCACCCTGCCCCACTGGCCCTGCCCTTTCATCACAGCTTCTTAGTAATTGAAAGTCTAAGCCTAGGACACTCACAGTCCAAAAAGCCCTGTGCCAAAACCTCCAGTTCCTTCCCGTTGGGTCTTTATGGACCTATTCATATCATTTCTTACAGACCTGGTGAGTCTATGCAGACAGAAAGGAACTTCTTTTCCTGTGTTTGTGTTTTAAATATTTTGGGATGGCTTTGGTTCAGGAAGTGCTGGGGTTTTAGGGAAGAGCTTTGAGCACCCAAATTCCTTCTCTTGTCCCTTCTTTGCCAGCCTCCCCCATCCCTGGTGCTCCCTTCTGCTCTCTCTTATGTTGTGTGGGATGCATCTTGCTCTGGAATTGGGCAGCTGATTAGAGGGACCCACAGAGAGCCTCTGGGATTACCCTCAGCAGGCGCTCAGTCCTGGCAGGGGAGGCCCTGGGCTCCAGCCCGTCCCCACCCCCAGTGCACTCACTCACTTCCTACCCCTCTCCCTGTCTCCTAGGTTGCTCCATCTGGGGATCTGGAGGGGAAGTCAGAAGCTAAATGAGGAAGAGTATAGAGGTTAGAACTCATGGTGGGAACAGAGAGCAGGGTCCACAGTACGGGTGGGGAGAGAGAAGCAAGGCAGGCAGGGCCTTGGGAGAGCTGCCCACTGCCCTCCCTGCCCCTCCCCATCCTCCCTCCTGGATTTTAGCTGCCTCAGCTGTAGCCCTGAGCTCCTTAATCTGGTGAGCAGTGTGGTGCTCCGGGGAGGGCTGGCAGAGGCTTTAGGAGGTGACAGGGGATCTTGGGAGTCGCACTCTGCTAACCAAGCATCGCACAAAGCCAGGGAATCACATTCCAAGCATGGCTCCCCATTCCAAGGCTGGACCAGCATGGGTGGTACCCAGTGGAGGGCTGGGGCACGGGCCCTGCGTGCAGCTGGAGTGACCTTGTTCTTTGTTCCTCAGGAGGAAAGCTCCCAAGATTTAGGCTCTCTAGCCCACTCTGCATGGTGAAGGTTTTATTGTTTGGTAGCTGTCCCCACCCTTACCCCAGCCCCCAAATCCTCTGGCTTCCTATCCCAGTTAGGAGAAGCCATGTATACATTGCAGGTATTCCTTCCCCTGGTTAGCCAGGAAAATGCTGTCAGGGCTGGTCAGGGGGTAGGGAATTTGTTCTAGAACTAATCAAATGTGCTGGGCAGTATGCCTCCCTGCTTATACTGAGCCCTGAGAGAACCCTGGGGAGGTAAGAAAATGAGGTGCGGATGCTAGGCACAAGCCCAGGTGCTTCAGAGCCTTCCAGCCCACTGGGATGGGGATGTCCCAGACCTGGGACCTCCGCTGGAGAGGAGGGACAAGGCAGAGGCCCAGATCAGAGTTCTGCTTCTGACATCACCATACAACAGACCCCTGAATGTCTGAGAGCCTTCTAACCCTCATCTGTAAAATGGGAACAATAATCCCTACCTCCCTATGGAGTTGCTAAACACTAAATAGGGTTCATTTTCCTTCTCCTTTTCCCTTAGGTATGGGGCAGGTATGAAGGAGTTGAGCTTCTCAAGGTCGGTTGACATAGCTGTGATTTGGAGGATGAGGACAGCAGTGACATGCAGAATATTTAACCATGGGCACCGGCCAGTCAAATGGCAGCTGGCCCAAATCAGCAGCCCAGGGAGGAGGGCACAGCTGGGCTGAAAGGAGTTCATTTGTCTTTGTGTCTTTCTGTTCCATCACGTGTCTGTTCATCAGCGAGCGCACAGACTTCCCTCGAGGGCAGTTCCTGACGAGGTTGCAGGACGCAGGATCCCTGATCTCCTTTGCATTTTGAGCAGGTCAGGTCTGCCTGGCATGGGGCACCCTGCTCCACCTGGCAGAGGACCCAGCAGCAAAGGGCAGTGAGCTGAAGTCCTTTCTCGCTCCAGGCCCTGCCCTGGCTACAGCTCTGCCATCAGGCTCTGTGGGGACAAGCTTCTCCTGGGGGCTTTCACCCTCCTTATACCCACACAAGCTGCTCCTCCTCCCTGGCCCTTCTTAAAAGCACTGGGGGTGAGGATTAGGGACCTGTCCATGTTCTGATCCATCTCCTCATGCCTCTGTTTCCTTATCAGCCAGGGGAGGTTCGTGGTCCCTACCGTCTGGCTGTGGAGGATTGGGAGTGTGGTGGTGGCGTTGGTGTGGAGCCCCGTTCTGTCATCAAGGAAGGCTTCTGGCCCCATGACGGTGTCTGCCCCAGCCCCAGGCTTCCCGAAGCCACTGCTTGACACATGGTGTGCTCTGCCAACAGTAGCTTCTTCTACCTGGTCCTTCTGTGTGCCTCGCTGGGTGAAATCCCTGCCTTTTGAGGGCTCAGAATAGCCCGGTAGAGTGACAAATTGCATAGGAAGACACAGCCCTACCTAGCTGGAAGTCAGAGACTTGGACTTCCTTCTGGTCTTGAGTGAACCCCCTCCCTTTCTGGACCTGGAAAAGGAGCATTGGCTAGGATGGCATCTAAGGTCCCTTTTAGCTGTGACATTTTGTAATCTGGAAGTTTTTCCTGCTTTTTCTCTTCTGCTACCTACCACTAACCCTCACCCCCAGCCCTCTGGCTCACAGGAAACCCAACCAGCATGGTCTCCTTCAAGTTGCCCTGGGATGCAGGGAGGCATTTCTGCACCCAGAGGCTACAGAAATGAAAACCCAGCTCACTGCTGGCAAGTGACGTGAGGCTGGGACGTGACCTGGCCTGGGGCGAGACTTTGGCCAGAGAGCACAAGTCTTAGCTGAGTTTGTTCCCGGCTTCTGATCTGGAGCCTTCTCTTCTGTGTCCATATGCTCTGGCTAGTCTTTGTCCTGTGGCTCGGTTTGCCACCAGGTGACCCTCACCGTGGGTTTGCATTGTTCGCCTTGGGACTTGCCCTCTCCTCCTTCCCTTGGCCAGGCTCTTTGGACTCAGAAGATCAAGGCCCCGAGAAGCAATCCATAGGGGAAATGCTACTTCTCAGTGCCTAGCCCCCCTCCCCAGGACCCCCAGCCAGGTGGCTCTGCCACCAGTACAGCTGACGCAAGTGCAGACCACAGAATCAGGTGGACATGGGCTCAGGTCCTTATTAAACCAGAGCTAGCCCTTAACCTCTCCGAGCCTCTGTTTTCCCATTTCTAAAATGAGGATTCCTCATATGCATATATTACTCATGAAGTTGCAGTGAGGCCTAGCAATGATATAGGTAAAGTTCCTTGCAAATGTAAGGTCGGTCTATGTTACCTTCTCATCCAAGCTGAGCCTTCAAAGGCCACAGACATAAACCATTGTCTTTCCTGACCTCTCGCTTTTGAGTTTCAGCCTGCTCTGCTGAGGAGGTTCGGAGACAACCTCAAGCAAGCTCCTCCCCTCTAGCCCCAGGGAGCAGAAATACCTACTTTTCCGCCCTAATAATACCTGAATGAGATTTATAGGACATCTTCCTCCCCAGAGTGTAAAACTCCCTCTCACATATTATTTCTCTTATCTTTAGATTGTCCTGTGATGGGACAGCCTCTTTTCACCTTCTCTGAAAATGGAGACAGGAGGAACTGTGGGTCTTGCCAAGGTCACAGGATTGGAATACAGAGCCATGCCGCTCCAGGACACTCAAGAGCATCAAAAGGGGAAGAGCCAGGCAGAAAGGGAAGACGCAGTAGACACTGACCTGAGGCTGCAGCAGTCAGGGGCCAGGACGGAGGAGGAGGACTGGGGCAGAGGGCATGGTGCAGGCTCCGCTCCCATTCCTGCTCCCGTGGGGCTTGGCAGGGGACCTGGGGAAACACGCCCCCACCCATCCTGCGGAGGTCTTTGCCTTTGACCTGTTGGCCGCCATTTTGGGCCTTGTCACATCATGCGCCTGTTCTGTACAAGCTGCTCTAACCTGGCCTCCAGCAAACAGAAGCTCTTCGCCATCCAATTCCCACCCCAGAGGACCGAGGGCTGCACGCTGGGAGGTTGCCAAAGCAAGGGGCTCCAGCCTTCCAGGAGTTAACGACTCGCTCTTCGCAGCTGTCCTCCCCTTGGTGCTCCTCCTTCTCCCTCCTCCTGCTCGCGGCAGGCAGGGCCCAGACCTGGGAGCCATGCCGCTGTGCTGTTGCCAGGGGAGCCGGGAGCCAGATCTGAGCTATGCAGGGAAAAGGCCCGGCCTGTCAAACTGTCTGAGATGAACCGCCGCCGTCCCCATGCAGCTGGGCTCAGACGTGTCTCAGCTCTTGTTCTGTGCCTGAGAATGGCGAAGCCCAGTGAGGTTCAAGGGCAAACTCACTATTCATTAGTCAGGGGTTCTTGACGTCCGTCTCTCCCAGGGATGGGTCCCCCCACCCCGCCTCCCTTTTTCTCTCCCTCCTGTAATACATTCCTGGGTGCCTTTGGTGAGGACTGCACACCCTCCTGCTCCTGCCCCACTCTTCTCCAAAAGCCCCTGAATAAACTCCCCCCAAGGGGACCAGGCAGGGCAGAGACAATGGCCGCAGGAAACCATTCAGGCGGGACTCCAGCCATGCTGGCCCGCCCTCCACTCCCAGTGCCCCTGCGGGCCCTGCTCCCCTCTGACTCAGGGCACCCCTGGACTACTAGCCCACATAGGCCTGGATAGGACAGAGCCACTGGGCACTGCCCTCAGGACTACAGGTCAGTCCATTGCTACTCTGTGGGCTCCTTGGATGCCTCCATGGCCTGTATCTCACATAGCTGGCTATCTTGGTGCCTTTGTCTACCATCATGTGTCTATTCTAAGACACTCTCAAACACGGTTGGGAAGTGTGAAGTGTAAACGATACATATACTTGGTTACAAACAAATTGCACTGCTAGAAACTTACTATATGGTTAACATGCAAAAGTTCCCAAAGAAGAATGTACAAGAATGTTCATCAGAGCATTTCTTTTTTAAGAATATAAAGAAATTGAAATGAACCTATGGTCCATTCATACTGTGAAATACCATGCAGCTACAAAAATTCATGAGGTAGGTCTCTATATATTAGCTGATATGGAAGGCTGGCCAGTATATATTGTTGGGTAAATAGAATAAATCGTAGAACAGGCAATAGAATATGATCTTATTTGTGTGTATTTAAAAGTCTTAAGTATGCTTATATATGAAGAGATTCTGGAAGTATGTATTAAAAGGCTACCTCTGGGGAGTGGGAAGGGATGAATGCACTCTTCCATTTTCATTCCACTTTTATTGAGAAATGTAAAGAGGCTATTTAATATAGTAGGCTTAACTTCTATTAACCAACTTGGAGTAGGAGCTCCAAGAGAATGGTGGTGAGGTTGTAAGAAAAAACATCCCAGAAACTATGCCATTGGCCATTTTCAGGCCAAACAATCACTTGTCATCATCATGGCTGTTATTGTTGTTAATTAAAAGCCTACCAAGTGCCAGGCTTAGTACTTTGGGGTCTGGCTTAGGTGGGTATCATTATTCCAGTTTCCCCATGCTGAAGAGTAGTTGACTGGCTTGTCCAAGTTCCTCAGCAGGGATTGGGTTGTTGGGGGGATCCCAGTTCCACTGAGAGTAGACACGTTGCCCCTTCGCCTTCAAGAGCTGCCTGTTTGAGGGGGGGCCTTGGAAGCCCCAGTCATGCAGACCCCCGACATCCACCTGGTCATGCGGTGGAGAGGGGGCATTGCCCCCTTCTGCCACTGCCCAATAGAGGTCTCATTGTGTTGGGGGCCATTGGACTTGGGCCAGCAGGAGGAGTGGGCAGGGCTGTGAAAGGCCTTATTTGCATCAGCAGCATGTGTCCTGAGAGAGATATCACCACACGGAATGTAGAGCGCTTTGCCTTCCCTGTTTACTTCACCCCAGGAAAAGTAAATGGCCTAGCAAGTGTCTCTGAGGAACAACACGAGGCTCTAGGGGTGGGAGGCATGGGTCTGGCTACACAGGAGGCAGGCCAGGACCTTGCCACTGCCACTGGTGGAGCTCTCCATTGGGCCCCTGATGGGCCTGGCTGGGGTGGGGGGAAAGGTGCCATGGATCTGGATCAAGCAGCCACCCAGAGGGCCCTGAGAAATCTGTGGGGTAGCAGGGTGGTCCCTGGGGCCTGAGCGGCACCTACAGTCAACCCAAATCAGCTGTGGAGCCTGCAGAGAGAGCAGGAAAGAAAAGTGGACCACATGCAGAGGGCTGCAGTGACTCCTCATAACTTTATAGGCTGTCGATATTATCGTTATACCCATTTTACAGATGACACTGAGGCCCAGAAAAGTTAAGTTATAGGTCCCAAGTCACACAGCTAGTAAGTGCCAGAACTGAGAACCACACCTCTTGGACCTCAAGTCTGTTACTCCAAACCCCAAAGAGCTCCTGTTTGGCTTGGCCACTTAGAGGAGGTCCCCAAAGCTGCAACCCCTTCTTGCCTACCCTCATACATAGAGTTATTAACCCCTCCTCTGCAAGGTCACCTCCTCAAATGGTTCCTTGCCTGGGGTCCTCCCGCAATTTTACCTAATGCCATCTATCTCCTGCAGTATGCCTGGCCCTGGACTGGGCAGTGGAGTGGTGGGGAGGAAGATTGTAGAGACTTTGGTTAGTATAGCCTCTCCTCGGAGTTGTCCAGGGTCAGTAGGGTGGTCCAGATGGACTTCCTGGGGGTGGTGGCCTTGAGGCAAAGATATAGCCCAGCTGGTCAAGACAAGTGTGAGTGAGCATTGGAGAGTGGGGGCTGGGGAAGGCCCAGGGCTTCCACCTGGTGGGAAATGGGAAGTGGGAGTGGGTGGGGTCAGAGGGTCTAAATGCTGCAGCTTCCCAGTCCCCTGGCTGCAGGTCACCTACAGTTCTGCAGATTCTGCTTCTCCCCCGACCTGAAGGGGCCTTACAGGAAGATGAGGAAACTCCTGGGCTTGCCCCAGTGCTTCCCAGAGTCTGGCCTGATGAGGACCTCAGGGAAAGCTGAAGCTGCAGAAGCAGAAGTGGGAGAGCAGAGATCTCACTCAGGCAGCTGGAATCATTGGGACTTTTCCAAGGCCAGTGGGTCCCCCTGGATGGTTCTGCGGCAGGACATGGGCAAGTTCTGAGAGAGAGGCCTCTTCCCATCCTGTTAGCCTCACCTCCCTGTTCCCAGCCCACAACAAATAAAGTTGCTTTGTAAAGCCTTCCATGTCTCTGGTCAGTTTTCTGGGGCGGGGGGGACAAAGGTGAGGAAAGTAAGATTTATCCACTAGCAAAGACAATTCATGGTGTGTCAGGTGTGGTGGATCCCTGGTATGGATGGGAAGAGTGGAACAAGAAGCCTTCCAAGGCCTTGGAAAGTCTGTCTCCCTGACCTGGGCTAGGGTCCTTTGGGATGAAGACCATTGGCTGGTCCAAGGCCTACCTCTAGCCTTGAGGATGGCAATCTTAGGTGTACTGCCCTCAGAAGAGGGCCTCTGGAGGTTCTGGATTTTGAGACAGCTCCCAAGCTCTTCCTAAACCTCCATCAGTGTCTTCTCATTTGATCCTCACAATGACACACACCGTGCCCCCACCATAAGACTTAATCCCATTTTACAGACTAAGAAACAGAGGTTTCAGAGAGGCTAAGAAATATACAAAGACACACAGCTAGGAAGCAATGGAGCTGAGCTCCAGATCTCATTTCTGTAACCAGAATGGGATGCAGGGGTTCGTAAATCTGAAAGCCCTTGACAAGGTTCTCCATGTATGTGCAAAATCACAGCATTCCTTTACACAAGGCCCTTGGACTTTCTTGTGCCAGGCACTGTTCTGAGTGCTTGTTCATGTCCTCAGTCATGGTTTAATCCCCAGACATCCCTATGCAAAACTGGGCATTACCTTAATTCCTATTTAACCAACGGGGAGAGTGAGGCAGAGGTAGCTGGTGGGTGCGGGTGTGGGTGCAGCCAGGATGCCGGCACAACCACACCTGTCCAGATGCCAGGCATTCACCCACTGCCCACTCTGCCTCCCTAAAGGCCTGGTGCCCCACCAGCCTCGCCCGGCAGCACACCCCCAGTGAAACGTCTCTCATCCCCACACCACAGCGGATGGGGCTGCGTACGGCCCCTGGCGGCGCGGCGGGGTCTGCATCGCCGTCCGGCAGGCGGCGCTGCCTGGGGCGCCCGGCTCCCCCCGCGGGCCGCACTCCGCCGGGCAGCAGGCTCGGGCCCCAGGGCCCCGGGAGGAGCCAGGACCCCGGGCGGGAGGGAGAAGACTGAGGGGCGCGCGGCACAAAGAGCTTTTTATTTAAATTTGTTTAGAGTTTCGCGAATTTGCATGAAAAATGTGTGAGAAAAGCCAGCTCCGGTGACCTCATCCGCACCTGCCATTAACGTTCAATTAGCTGCTGAATAGCGGCCGCCGACGCGACGTGCAGAGAATCCGGTCGGCCCCGCGCAGCTACGGCTGCGGGCCGGGTCCAGGATGGGGTGGGAGTGGAGGGCGGGGGCGCCGGGCCCCGGCCTACTCCTGCGGGCGGGAGACCCACGGCCTGGTTCGCGCCCCTCCTCTCTGAGGGGACGCGGGGACCCCACAACCCTTGAGTCCGAGGCCGTTTGGGGAGCACCTGGGCCCAAGGGCACCTGGAGATGCCAGGCTCCCTCCCGGCGCCGAGGAGGGCGGGCTCGCCACCTCCCCAGAACGAGAGGTGGACGGATGAGCCCCCGTCCGAGCTCAGATGGGTTCCCTCGCCACCTTCCGGACAAAGTGTCAAGTACAAGTTCAAGTTCAGGGCCGGGCCCGGGGGGGCGCCAAGCCTTCCCCGGTCGCCTTTGTTCTTCAAGATAATCGCTCCCAAGTCCCCTCCGGGCGGGACCCGGCAGACGCCCCCGCCCCGCCCCACCGTGCCCCGCAGGAGCCGCCTCCTCCCGCCCGCGCGGCGCCTGTCCCCTGGTCCCGGCGCCCCCGCTCGGGGCCACCGAAGGGTCTGGGGGCTCGGGGAGGGGGGAGGCGCGATACGAGTCCGTGGGAGCCTCCCCAGCCCCGCAGTCCCAGCAGCACACCGAGCTTGGTCGGACGGATGCTCGCGCTGAGGTAAGAAGCCTTGGCGGGGTTCGCCTGCATCCCTTGTGCCCCGCCCCCGCCCCGGACTCTGCGACCCACAGGAACAGGGCAGGGCAGCCTCGCCGGGCCTCGGGGGTGGGGGCGCTGCCCCTCCAGGGCTCTGAGGGGTACCAGGCCTGGGGCGGGGGGCACAGAGGGCAAGGGCGCCCTGTGTCTGCCCGGTGAAGTCGCCGGCCTTTCCCAAGGGCGTCTAGCTTATCCATCTCTCATCGGGTTAGCCTCTTGGTCTCCACTTCTGCGCCGCTAGTTCTGGCTCTGGCTCTTCCTTGCTTTCTCTCAGATTCTGCTGGAGGGGCCCCCAGTTAGAATCTAGTTCCCCAGGCCCTGAAGCTCGGTCTGGAGAGCTGGAGGGGTGTGTGTGTGTAGCTCAGCTCTAGAGAGAATCAGCTGTGGACATTACCTCCCCCATCTCCAGCACCTAAATTAAGGTCCTGGGCCAAATGGTGGTTGCTGGGGTGGGGTGGAGTGGGCTGTGAATAAGTGGCAGTGCAGGGGCCATAAGGTATCCTCCTTATTGCAGGTAGAACCTCTTGCTGTTCCTGCTGTGCCTGGTTCCTGGATTCTGTGTGGGGGCAGGTATTAGCTTGTACCTCACCCCACCAGCACACTGCCAGGCTGAAAGGGTACAGAAGGCTTCTTCTGAGTGGCCTAAACCTTGTCCCCCATTCCTGCCTTTCACTGTCAGATAGATGCTCATTCTGAGGTTGTTTACGTACTCGTGCTTTACACACAGTTCTAACGTCCATGATATTTGGTTTCTAAATTCACAGCATCTTAGAAGTAGCAAAATAAAAAGGGGGAGATGGGCTTTTTCCTGAAGCCACACTGCTCCCCTTTTGTGTTCCTTCCCTTCTTCTTCTGTGTACTCCCCAGAGTTCTTACTTCTGGAATTTTAGTCATGATGAAGTTTCTGCCTCTGAGTACACTCCTTCCCATCTTCACTTGGCCAAACTTTAGCAAGTGTTTCCTCCTCTAGGAGATCTGCCCAGATTTCCCCCACATCTCTCCCTCTCTTAACATCTTCAGCTGCACTGCCAAGTGCTTAGTACATGATAAATGAAATAGTTTCTGGATGGATTAATAAAAAAATCAAATACACATAAATTTAGAAAGCATTGAGGATTGAGGGTCTTTTTTTGTTTTTTGTTTTCTTTTTAATAAACATTGGTTCAAACTGAGTTATCTCCCAGGGACTCCTTCCCTCTGTTCTATTACATACAAGGTCTCATTCACAAGCAAGAATTAACAGGAAAAGGCTAGGTCCATGTACTCTGTTAAAAAGAAAGGAGAAAAATTCTACGCAAATTGCTTTAAAATTTAAAAAAGAAGAAATACCAGAAGGGAGCCCCTCAGCCTCTGTAAGCCTTTCCCTCTCCATCTGACTGGGTCCTCTGAGGGCCTGGAGGGGCTGAGGTTTCATGTGCTGCATCAAATCCCAGGCCTTCCTGCAAGGCCTCAGCGGGGCCACCAGGAAGTTGACTAAAAATGGAGACTGTGACCTACCTAGTGCATGTCTTTATGCTCCGGATGATTCATCACTGACATGCTGATGTCAGAGGAGCCTAGGAAGATGTTTACATCTTTTTAAAAAGGGAAATTGAAACGTTTTTCCTGCAAAACCATCTGCAAAGGCTGCTCTAGACCCTTCCTCTTCCTCATAAGAACTTCTGACCTGAGTCTAATCTGATTCTCCCTGGGTTATTGTGACATCTTGGATAAACCTTTTTTTTTTTTTTTTTTTTTTTTGTCCCAGTAGCCACGATTCCCAACTCATGGTTGGGTAGAATGAGGAACTTTAAGGCAGAAGTTTGCAAAGGGCAGGGTAAATACTACTCTGATACAGAGTGAGAAAATAAGAATTTATAATTTATATATATGAACTCATTTAGTCCTCCCAACTAAAGGAGATGGGTCTTGTTATAAGCCCCCTTTTATATAAGAGGAAACTGAGATGCGAAGTAAACTGTCTTCAGTGTCACATCTAGAAAGCAGTCCAGGTGGGCTTAGAACTTAGGCGGGCTGTTTTAGATCCACTGTGCTTGACTACCAACATTTGAGCTTTATTTCTGCGCTAGTCACTGAAAATTCCTCCCAAATCACATTTCACATGGATTCTCTTGCTTTCCCTATCACACAGAGACAGAAAGTAGGTCTTAGAGGGTGGGGATGAACAGCTCAAACTTTGGAATCTTGTGTTCAAACCCTGGCTCTCTCTCTTACAAACTATTGATATGTGACTTTTGCCAATTCTCCATTTCCTCATCTGTAAAATGGGCTTGTAAATCGATCTCAAGGGCTTGTTGTAAGGATAAAATAAGATGTTGTACTTAGTCCAGTGCCTGAGACGTTATAAATTTATCCAAGAGTGAAAGCCATGATTATTTTAACAGCAGTCATCTTTAATGACAATGTTACTGTCACTTTGCATTTTCGAAAAACAACACTCCCGCCCCTCAGAAAACACTGTTAACAATTGGTCTCCACATGCTTTAACCAAGCATCTGAGGAGGTGCCCAGACTGTGGTAGGACAGCTGCTCCATTCTGTACAGATAACCCAGACCCCCAGATGGTCACATGGATCCCTGATGTCTTTGAAGGTGATGAAGTAAACACAGACCCTTAAAATCTTGTCCCTCCTGGAGCCTAACCCCTTACAGGTGTGTGTGTGTGTGTGTGTGTGTGTGTGTGTGTGTGTCGGGGAGTGTTGGAAGAAGGACCTTGTAGATAATTGAGAGAATTAAAGGCTAAGACAGAAGACTACTAAGGAGAGAAATCTGAGATGAACAGTTCTGTTTTCTTTCTTAACTTTAAAATCTGGCCATTGCCTCTCCATGAGGAAAATAAGACTAGACCCTGCTACAGAAGCGGATCTGATCAGTGGGACACTTCTTCCTCTTTTCATTGAGTTAATAGTTATTTATTGAGTGCTTGTTCTGCACCAGGCATTGTTTTTAGGGATACAGAACAAAACAGAATAACCCCTGCCCTTGGGGAGCTGACGTGTGTGTATGTGCATATGTGTGTGCGTGTGTGTATGGAGAGAGAGAGAGAGAGAGAGAGAGAGGGAGGGAGAAAATGTCAATAGTTTTGTGCAGTACAGTGCTGATTGCCTCTGAGCAGGATCCCTCTTGGTGGGGATAGATCAACTGGGCCTCCCTCCCTCCCTCACCCTTTAAAGCCAAGGGTACATGTTTTCACACAGCTGTTTCTGCCTATGGGTGGAACTGAGGAGAGAGAAAGCGAGAGAGAGATGACTCAACTTCCATATCAGAAAATGAGTAACGGACTGAGGCAGAGATTCCTCGGGAAAAGTGCTCATCAAGCAGGCAATACACAGGTGTTCTGCCCTCCTCCATCCCATTCCTGGGCTTCTGGGACCCAGGGAATGCTAAGATCCTGACAGTGGTGCAGGGACAGAAATGGTGACAATCAGTGGAGGAAACCAAGAGGACTGGGAAGGTGTGAGGCTGCATCCAGGGTCTGCGCAGATCATATGAACAGCTTGCCCGCGCCAGCATGCTTCTAAATGCATTACATATATGAAGATTAGCTCAGTTACCCTTCACCAAGAGCCTCTGAGATAGGTATCATTATTAATCTCTGTTTCAGAGATGAGGATATTGAGGCACAGAGAGACTAAGTAAAGTAGCCCAAGGCCACATAGCTGATAAATAGCAGATCTGCGTCATATTTAAACCCAGGCAGCTTGGATCCACCAACTCCACTACCAAACTGTTTTTTTTTTTTTTGGTAGGAATGTAAATTGGAATACTTTTTTCCCATTTTAATTAATTAATTTATTTATTTTAATTAATTTTTGTTGGAGTATAGTTGCTTTACAATGTTGTGTTAATTTCTACTGTACAGCAAAATGAACCAGCTATACATATACATATATCCCCTCTTTTTTGGATTTCCTTCCCTTTAGGCCCACAGTGCATTAAGTAGAGTTCCCTGTGCTATACAATATGTTCTCATTAGTTATCTATTTTTACCAAATTGTTTATCACAGGACCATGTTTCAGAGAGAAATGTTCATTCCCTTAGGGTGAAAGCATGTGTCCTCAGAAGTCTGCAGGAATTCCTTTCTCACATTTCTTGGAGCCTCAGGTTAGAGATGTTAGGAGTCTTTTTTTATAACCCTCCTCTCTTGGCAGATGAGGAAACTGAAGATGCGGAGGGACCTCCCCCAAGATCATTGTCAAAGTGGACATCAGAACTGTAGTCTCTTTGTACAGCTCAGCCCACTCACTGCCTTGCTGGCGCTGCATGTCAAGGTCTTGGGGTGAAGAGCTGCTTCCCCTACTGCAGCCTCTTCAAGGTCAGAGAAACCTAAGTCCTTTCATCACAAGCCCAGAGAGAGGATGAGAGATGATCAGGAAGGGGTGGGATTCCCCCACAGCAGGCTCCATCTGGAGTGCTGCCTTGTCCTACTCCACAGTGAGCCTTGCCGCTGTTAGGAGGAAGCTGAGGTAGGGTGTGGGCCCTTGGAAGAGCCAACATACACCAAGGCCAGCAGGTAAAGGAGTCTGTCTTCTAGCCTGAAGCCATCTGGTCAGAACTTGACATTCAGTAGCCTTCACTTTACATCAGTTACTGGGATGGTGATGAGGAGGATGTCAGGCTACTGAGATATTCCTAGCTTTTCCAGGAGGTAGAGATTCTATGAACAACCAACCAAAATATGTCATTTGGTTTTTGTGGTTATTTATTTATTTATTTATGGCTGTGTTGGGTCTTCATTGCTGTGTGCAGTCTCCTCATTGTGGTGGCTTCTCTTGTTGTGGAGCATCAGCTTCAGTAGTTGTGGCACATGAGCTCAGTAGTTGTGGCTCACGGGCTCTAGAGCGCAGGCTCAGTAACTGTGGCGCACGGGCTTAGTTGCTCCGCGGCATGTGGGATCTTCCTGGACCAGGGCTCAAATCCATGTCCCCTGCATTGGCAGGGGGATTCTTAACCACTGCGCCACCAGGGAAGCCCCAAGTCATTTGTGATATAATAGTCGGAGTAACAAAAATCCATAGGAGGTTCCTGCCCCAACTTACTCCACAACTTGATAAAGCTCTTCATGGGTGAAAGGGTTCCGGGCGCTGGGGAGGGCTGAGGTCGGACTTAGGGGGCACCCTGTCAAGCAACTCTGCCCAGGGCTCCAGCTTAGCATGCCTCATGGCCTAACTCACTAGAGCGCCTGAGGGGTGGTCCCCCCAGTCAGTGGGGTTTTGCTAGGGTGAGAGGCGTCACGCCCACGTGAACACAGACTGCACTTGCCCAAATGGCTTCCTTAGAAAAATAAAACAAACTTTCAGCTGGGGGAAGCGGACCTGAGGAGGCCGGGGCCGACGATTACATACGGGCTTATCTACTTTTCCGGGAAGCGTATTCACTATATTTTTATGATTTATTCTAAATCTGTAATGCTAAGAAAGTCAATCGTGGGAGTTAGTATTGCTGGCCCTCCTCCCGGTCACACCTGCATCTTTTGGGTGCGCCTTAAAGGTCTTGAGAATAGAAAATATAAAAACTGCTTTGCGATGTGTCACCTTAAGTTTCCACCACCTCCCGGACCCGTTCCAATCTTTCACTTCTGCCTAAATTTGGGGCCCCATGCCGGGGCCGGCAGCCATTTTGCGGTGGGGACAGAGGAGGCCGCGCCGCGCTGGGTCCGTCTCAGGCCCACGAGCGGTTCGCCTCCAGCGTCCTGCGGTCGCCGCTCCGCGCCTTTCGGGCGTAAGGAGTGGCGCGGCTATGCCCGGCGCTCCTCAACTGACCCGTACTTTTTACTCCAGGCCTTCGTGCGACGAGGCTATTTACATGGCCTTGGAAACGCTGCGACTCGCGGGAGGGGGCCGCATCTGGCGTCTCGGGCTCTCCGCGGCTAGCCGGCTGTCCCGCAATCCCCTCCTGTCTCCTTGGAGCAGGCAACGCAGGCTATAACCGGGAGAACGCTTCGCCCTCGAACCCTAACTCAGGTCCTGGCAGAAGACGCGAGGGGAAGCCTGGCTTCTCTAGTGATCCCTTTTAACTAACCGCGGCCGCCCGCGCCTCTGGCTCTGGGTCCGGCCCTGCTGGGGGCTGGCTGGTGGCACCGCGCTCCAGTCCCTGGCCAGTGGGCTGGCCTCCGCCCCCCTCCCTGCCTCGCCTCTGAGTTACCACTTCTGGTTTGCGCTCACACCCCGGATGTCGGATTTCCCTGGGAATCGGGATTATATCTGCAATTTATTCTAACTGCAAGGTTCCAAGAAAAATCTATAATGCACGTTAATATGTACAATCTCCTGGTCAGTCTGCATCGAGCTGGAGAGCCGTCGCGATCTTCGTGGTGGAAAATGAAAAACCTGTCTTGTGATGGGTCAGGTTAGTTTCCTGCCCGTTATTTATGGTCAAAAGAATTTTCTCCTCACGGGGAAGTCAACTTATTTGAAATAGATTTCTCCTCTCTGATTCTCCGGACTGGAGAGAAATTATCTGTTTTCGAAACAATTATTTTTTAGAAAGAGGCAACCAGACAAGCCCGAGGAATCAGTCCGAGAGTGCCCACCCTACGAGTGCCTCAGACCCCTGGACATGGCTTATACGAAGCACCCTAGCTGCCTGGGGTAGGGTGGGGTAAGCGGGGTGCAGGAGGATGAGAGACACTGGTTGCCCCGCTGGGCTCCAAAGGAAACACTCGCCGCTCCACGTCCAAACACGCAGAGGACCGGGCTCTCGGTCCCCCAAGGCCCGCGCACCAGCTGCGCTCTCTCCCCGCGCACTAAGGCCGCCGATCGTGGGCAAAAGCTGGAGGTTCTTAGGGATTCCGGAGCCACTCTGAGGGCGAGATCGGGTCTGTCCCACCACCTTGGCGCCAGGAAGCTGTGGAAAGAGACAGACACCAATTTTCTCCCCCTGGAGTTGAAACAAAACCTGAAAAGCCCGAGGTTACTCGCACGGCCAGAGGTGGCGCCTCGGCGGCGGGGGCGGCTAGAGCCGCGTGTCCGTGCTGTTCCCAGGCCTGGGTTCTGTTGCTTTCCTAGCTGTTGAGTTATTTAGCTGGTTAGCTAATAGCCAGTTTACAGGCAGCATTTTCGCAAATGTCCCGCCTGGTCTCACGCTGAGTCCCCGCGTCCGCCAGACCGAGAGTTGCCCGGCTGGGCTCCGGGAGGAGGGACGAAGGGGGAATTCTTGGTAATTAGAGGGGAGGTTTTCCCGGGACGCCCCTCGGTGAAGTGTCCTTGGCTTCGGATGAGGAACAAAGGGCTAAGGTGCCTGCGCGCTGCGCGCCCTCGGGGCCCGGCGCGGCCCTCATTCACGCCCCTCCCCACGTCTCTGCGGCCGCGGGCTTTGTGCGCTCGGGCCGCGCGCAGCGCTGCACCTGCCCGGCTTTAAGTACCTTGGCTAAGCAGCGCGGGCGGCTGTTCTAATCGCCATCTCCAAAGTACCTGCTCATGAATAAACACCAGCCCCATTTATCAGGTACTTAGCGCTCATTGTGAAGGGGAAATTGGCCCTTTTCTGAAAATGTCTATCCTCAACCCATCTGCACAGTCGTGGCTGCAGAACTTCCCCCACCCTTTAGTCACACACACACACACACACACTCGCAACACGAGGCTCCTCCAGGCTAAGATAAACTCGCTTTTCTTCCGGTAAGTGCGTGATTGAGCTGCAACAATGGATGGAGAGGAGGAGGCCGCTAGGTCAAAAAACCTACGTCTCTCCCATTGATAGGAAAAGTCAGCCCGCGGAACGCACGGTCTTCGGAAAGGCTAGTCCTGTGTTCTGGCTACAGGGGCCTATGGACACACTTGAACAAAGCCCCCTGAGTCCCTAAACGTTGGGCAAAATATTGGAAACGGTGGCCCAAGGTGTCCGTGGTGCCTGTCAATCTTGGCTGGGTGGGCCCCAGCTGCACCCTCCTTCCCAGCCCTTCCTATCTTCAGCTCCCCTCTCTCTCCAGGAGGGCCCCACACCTGGGTCTGTTAAGGCGTGAGCACGAAAGGCAGGATGTAAGGATCTGCACAACCTCAATTTGCAACACCTGCTGGCCAGTACAAGGAAAAGTGGCTTTTTCTGGACCGGCTGGGCCGAATGGTAGCTTCCGGCAGAGGCAACTAAGGTTTCTGCCTGCGCAAAGGTTGGTCGGCTAGGCCCGCACAACCGTGGCAGCCCCACGGAGGGTATAAAAACAGGGTAAACAGGCATAAAAATGTAGATGCCCACAAAGTCGCACCAGTGAGTTTATAAACGTGTTTCATCCTGGCGGCTCGCTTGTTAGCCACTCATCCATTCCTTCCAGCATGTGTACACGGGCGTGTGTTCCCAGGGCTCTGTTCCCTGGGTGGAATTCACCAGGAAACACGATCGATTTTCTGGACCTGCGTGCGGCCACAGGCAGCTCTGAAAATGAAAGTGTTTGCTAAGTGTGTAGATTTCGCCAATCGAACGTTTTAAAACGGCTTTGTCTTCATTCGGCTCTCTCGATTTCATTCTGTTTAACAAATAAAAGCCCGTAGCCACTGCCGACAGCGCGGCTTTGCCTCCCAGCCCCTGCATGGCTCCTGGCGGTGATCACGCCGGGGTTCAGGAATCCGGGATGTTTAGAAAATCGCTGCTTATTGGGGTCTCCTAGCCTGTCCCCTTTACACTGAACTCAGGCAGCCTCTGAAAACCCAAGCTCCAGTCTCTTGCCAAAGATTGGGTAGGACCCTTGGGGTCTTGCTGTCCTGCTGGTGGGTGTGACTGGCTCGGTTCAGGAGAGGCCTGCGGTGGGGACTGGGTTCTCCTCGAAAGGCGGCGGAGAACGCCGGGTCTGAGCACGAGAACCAGAGACTGCAGCGGTGCGAGCTGAGGGGACTCTGGCTTGCGCTTCTCAGCAGAAAGAAGCCAGTGGCCACGAGTCTCTAGCCCCTCCTGGTGCTGGGCCCACGGAGATCCTTCCCGAGCCCTGGCAGCGCCATCACGCCGAAGAAAACAAGCTCGGCCCCGCTGGAATTCACCCAAATACAGCCGCTCATTTTTGGAATATTCTAGAAAAAAAAAAGATCCCGCATCTCTTTATGGTTAAAGGGGTTAAAGGGAGGTAATTGATGGGGTGAGCCATCTTCATGAGGGCAGACAGGGAACGATGAGGGTGACTTCGGGAGATATGCTTTAAACAAGGAATGGCTCGAAATTTCCTTGTCTCCAGTTTCTGGCTACACATTGGACTCTGGTGGCTCCTGTGTTGGGAGAACCCAGGCGTTTCTGTCTCGGCTTGTGGGCCGCCTCCAGCCCACTCAGGCCCCTTTTGTGGCCGCGGAGTCTGGCGGGCGCCTTCCTCGCCCTGAGAACCAGGGCACCAGGCCGCGGGCCGCGGGGCGCCTCCAGGAGAGCCAGGTGGAAGGGGTTCCCTCTCGCCCCACAGGGCATCAAACAAACCCCTTCTCCTCCTGCGAGAGACAACCGCACCTCACGTTCTAGAGGCTGAATGTTGCCTCCTGAAGTTTTATTTTATTTGGAGAAAATTCTGGAATTCGAATTCGTTGTTTCCGTAGGTTTGCATTGAATAAACTACACGGCGTGCTACATGGCGTGGCTGTGTGCGCTTCCACAGGGATCTATGGATTTCCGGGCAGCTGACTGTGGCGAAGGGCTTCGGGGACCGGGAGGAGAGGACGATATTGGGACTGATCACCAAGGCGCGGCTGAAGCATGGTTGGGGCAATAAGAGCTTCAATCCTCTCCTGTCGGCGCCCCCATTTTCAGCCTTCTCAGCCACGCCCTTGGTTCAATACCAGCTGTCCCTCTGGGCTCCGACCCGGCTTCCCCAAGACACCAGGGAGGAGCGGAGTCGAACCGGATCAGGGCCCGGCGGGTCTCAAGCTGGTTCGCTTACCCGCAGGCGCAGCCAGGCCCGAGGCCTGGGCAGCCGTTTGGGAAACGCTGGGGTCCCAAGAGAGGCCCTCCAGGTTAGACTCTGGCCTCGGTGAAGGTGGTGAGCCAGGTCCTCTCCAAACAGCTTGGTTTGTCCTCAAACAGCCTCTCCAACTCCCCCCACCCCCACCCCTCCACCCCACCGCATTTCATTTTGGCTCTTCCGGAGGAGTGGCCCCGCTGGAGTTCCTCTGTCCCTAATATAGGAGTGCGCGGGGCCACCTGGCCCGAAGCTGGGAAGCCTGGAGAAGGCTTGTGGGGTTCGGCCTAGATAAATCCCCAGAGCAGAGCTCTGGCGAACCATATTTGGGGAGGGAGCCGTGCAAATGCGTAGGGCCGAGAATAGAGTGCTGAGGTAGCCCGAAGCCTGTTATTTGACCTCACAACTAGGCTTAGCAGACCCTTGCGTTCTAACTTCACCTCGGAGGTACGTGCGGCCCCTGAAAATTTCACGCTGCAGATATCGTGGACCCCTTGGAGGGGATGGGGAGGGATCTGCGGTCCCTGTACCGTCTGGTTTTCTGAAACCCCTCAGTTCATTGAAACAATCCTGCCCCTATCTTAAACCCGCGCCTCTTTGGTCCCCCAGCCCTCTGCTCTACCCCATTGATGCCCGGCCACCACGTAGTGCGTCTGGGTGCCCAAGCCTGGAGGATCTCGTTTGCACTCCCTGCCCCCACTGCATCCAGGGGTCGTGCCCCTATTGTCATCCACTAGCCTTGGTGCCGCCCTCCAGGGAGGAGGGGCGACAGCGGCCCCGGCTGACCCCCAGAGGTGGGGGGCGAGGGTAGTCTTCTGAGGGTTCGGGATCCCCGCCTTCTCTTCGTGGGGTGGATGGGAGGGAAATTCTTTCCCTTTCTGGGGCTTCTTCCTGGCTTCTTTGGCTGCCCAGAGCCCTCCTTTGCCCACAGCTCAGATGGAAACGCTGAGGCCGATTGGTTCAGGTTGGCCAGCAGCCGGCGGCGGACCCTGGGTGTGCCCGCCCACCCTGGCCCCTGGGCCCTCCGCTCGCTCGTACCCGCGGGCTCATTGCGAGGCGCTGGAAGGAGAGGGGTGTTCCTAGAGACCGCGAGAGGAAAGGGGCGGCGAGGCCTTGCGGTTGCCACGCTCCCTCTGCGGAGTTTACTTTCGCAGTCTCCGTTCCAGTCTGGCCAGCGCTTCCCTGGCTTATCTCAGCTGAGCGGAGTACTCGGGGGAGTAGGTTTCAGGGCTCTGACTGTTCGGGTCAGGCCTGATGGTCACGTGCCTTCGTACGGCCTCCTCCGGGCGCGCCTGTTCCAGATCCGCCGGCAGAGGGCGTCCTGGGCCGGCGAGGAACGCGTTTGGATGCCTCTCCTGGGTTCCGGGCGCCACACTGTGGGGCTCTGTGGTTCAGATCCTCACCTGACTCCCCCGCGTTCCAAACCGGCAAAGTCGCACGGACGGAGCCACAGACAGGCGCGGCTGAAGGTAGGTAGGTAGGTAGGTGGGTGGGCGGGGCGGCAGCGCCACCTGCAGCGGGACTTGCGCGGACGCAGGCCACTGGACTCGCAGGCCTCCCTCTAGTCTGTAACCCTGGGAAACCGAGAAAATCGTTATTATGTGCATTGTGGAGTGTGTGTGTTTGCACACATAAATGCAGAGGCAGGGAAGGGGCAGGAGGAGTAACCCCTAACACCTGGCCCCTCCTAGCCAATTTCTAGGCTGGGGTTTTCTAGAACATTTAGTCCAAACACCTCCTTTTAATAGTAGCAAACTGAGGCCCAGGGAATAGACCAACCCAAGGTCCTGCAGCAGTTAGATAGGGTGACACAGGTGGCACAGTCCCTTGGCTGTGTTCTAAGCCTCAGTTTCTTCTGCTGTAAGCATTGAAATTTTACTAAGTCTGTGGTTTGAGGGGCATATCTGGAGGGATATGTTCATGTCTAAGAAGCAGCATTTGGCCACCGAGGAGGAGTGTGTGTCCATGCATGGGTGCCTGTGAAAGTATGTTGGGGCCTGTGTGTATTCACCCATGAAGGGGTACATGTGTCTGCAAATTGTGTGGAGTTGTATTTGTGCCTACAGAAGTGTGTGTGTGAAGGGGTGTGTTTGGAGAAGTGAAGGGGGTATTTGTGTCTGTGCATGGCACGTGGATGTGGAAAGGGATGATTGTGAATAATTGCATCCTCAAAAGGAGGGAGTGTGAGTGTGTGTGCACACTCATGCACATGCACACCGGCACTACCCCCCCACACACACACACACCATGCTCTGATCCACTGCCAGGCCCTGAGCCTGACCTACAGGAAAAAGGAGTGAGGGGTGAGAAGGCCGAGAGGCCCAGGTTCCAGGGTGTGGCCCTGCCCCAATGCCCAGCACCTCTAAGGGGCTGCAATTAGGCAACGCTTCTCCTGGGCTTGGGAGGAGGAGGAGGATTATGGCAATTTCATTTCTATTTTCCAGCCCACTAAGCCTGTAGTGTGTCCCTGGTGTTAGCATGAGAATGGGCCTGGGCTCTGTGAACCCCTCCCGACCTACTGACCCCTCCCCCCAAAGTGAATAGCAGGACTCGAAGCCTCCCCAGCCTCTCCAACCAGCTCCTGCAAAGCCACAACTCCTAATCAGGGTAATTTAATATATTTTAAGCCCCCGGCGGCTTTATTTTCCCTCCTTTTCGAGTTTGTTTTAGGCATTCACAGCTCTCACCCTGTCATTAGACAGCCTTATTTGACGGATGGAAGGAGCTGCTATGAGACCACAGCCCTTTGTGTCCCCCACATAAGCTAGGCTTCCCTGTAATTAGAATGGTATTCCCAGCCATTGAGGCCTTTCATGAGACCGAACAAAAACCGCCCCGAGATGAATATCCCCCAACTCTCAGCCTCCTGGCCTGGAAAGGGGCTGCAAGTTAAAGGGACTCCTTGGGGAAGGCAGTCTGGGAGCAAGGACAGCCTAGGTTCTGCCAGGGTGAGGAATTTAGAGGCCATGGGGAGTGGGCATCAGACAAAGGCTCGGCGAGGTTGCCCGTAAACACGTCACCCATACATACTCCTCTACATGCTCAGCCAGCCTGGGGATCTACCTGGGCTCAGCCTCTGTAGTCAGAGCACCCACATGTGTCCATGGGATTGGGCACTATGCATGCTGGGGTGTGCAGGAAAAACACACACACAGACAGAGTCATCCAGACTCTGACTCAGATTTGGCTTTGCATCTAAACACACAAACACACCTAGTCATTCATGTATAGTCTTGGGATTACATTGTAGACACACATATGCACATGCATACATGCATGCATACATGCTCAGCTACAAGATCACAATGTCACAGAACCAGGTTAGAAATGCTTGTAAATATACACGCATACCACATGCACTGTCACCCAGATGTAGAACCGGTTTGTTTGTTTGTTTTTATAAATTTATTTATTTATTTATTTTTATTTTTGGCTGCGTTGGGTCTTTGTTGCTGCGCGCAGGCTTCCTCTAGTTGCAGCGAGTGGGAGCTACTCTTGGTTGCAGTGCGCGGGCTTCTCATTGCGGTGGCTTCTCTTGTTGTGGAGCATTGGCTCTAGGCATGCAGGCTTCAGTAGTTGTGACACGTGGGCTCAGTAGTTGTGGCTCATGGGCTCTAGAGCACAGGCTCAGTAGTTGTGGTTCATGGACTTAGTTGCTCTGCAACATGTGGGATCTTCCTGGACCAGGGCTCGAACCCATGTCTCCTGCATTGGCAGGCGGATTCTTAACCACTACACCAACAGGGAAGTCCAAAACCAGTTTGTTTTTGTTTTTGTGCCTACACACACACACAAACCACCCAGACTGGGGTTTGTAGTGAACACACACATACTCATATATACATACGTATACACCCCTAGGGTTATCCAGACCCCATTTCTTCTGTGGCTCTAGGACATTCACCAGCTTGTGCACAGTGTGGTGATGCCACACCCCTCTCCCTCCCCAGGATATAGGCTTGCTCTGGTCATGTTCTTCGATCCATGCCTAGTCTATGTTCAAATACAGAGACTGTCATGCACACTCATGCATGGACACATGCACATCTGATAACTAACATGTGAAAACTCAGGAAAATACTCTGGAACCGAAATGCCATTACAGTATTTTAGCATTTCCTGGCCAGCCTCTCCCAGACACTCATGGCTAGACATGCAAGGGAGTTTCCAGAGTAAACCTCCAACCAACTACACACTGTGTGTGAATTCAACCTCCAGATGGGCTGGATTCTCCATTGGGGCTCAGGTGGGTCTCCTCATGCCCTTTGGGAAGAGAAATCTCCCTTTCCCACTTTTCCCCTTCCAACTGGGCTCCAAAGACAGAAGGCTCTCTGGTACAATCTGTAGCTTTTCCTAGGTCTCAGGAAAGGCTCAGTGGGTGCTACTAGGTCTGGGAGGCTACAGAAGGAAGAACCCACCCAACCAACTGACTCCCAGGGGAAGCCATCCAATGGAGAAGTAGTAAGTGCCCCATTTCTGGGAGGATTCAAATAGGAGCAAGATGATCACCAGTCAGGGATGCTTTGGGGGAATTTTTTTAGTTCAGCCCCTCCTGTGCTCCTGTGTCAGATCCTGTGCTCAGAGCTTAGAATACAATGATGAATAACATACAAACCTGTCTTCAAAAAAACTTAAGAGTCTTAAAAGGGGCAACCACGCACAATATACGGGTCTGGGACAGGGTACAGTGATGACGCTGGGACTGAGTGGAAAGTGATGAAATGAGTTTCTAGTTTCCACATTGGAATATTGGAATCAGGGACTGGAGTGGTCCATTTAATGTCCTGTGCCTGAGGTACAGTTGTGGCACCTTGGAAGTCCCCGTGTTGTATAAATGATAGGTTCGCTGGTATTCAAGGCCTCTTTCTACTCTAAGATTCTTGGACTCCCATCTGGGTCCATGGCTGTCTCACTGTGACACTCTTTCCAGGGTGAATGGTTGTTCCCTAACTCACTCTGCACAGTGTAATTTTATCACAGCACTTATCACCTCGCACCAAAGCTGTCCCCAGGCCCATGGTGAGGGCAGGGCTGGGGCCCACTCCAAGTCCCCAGGAGCAAAGGAGAGGCTCAGAAAGAGTGTGATGGATCCACTTTGAGGTGGTGATGGTTCCTGGGGTTCCTTCATGTTTCCTGGCTTCTTAGGCTTCTTTATTAAGCCTCATTCTCTTCCCTCCTGGAAGGAAAGGAGGTGGGGATCTCAAACTGCTAGTGATTTGCATGTTTTTAATTTTTTTAACCTTACCTCTCCTTTGAAATGTGGGGAAACCATCTTATTCTGGTGCCACAAGGAAATGCATACCCAGGAAGTGACCAGGAAAACCCTTACATCTCTCTCTAGATGAAACATTCATCTGTTTCTCTTTCTAGGAGAAATTCCCCAGGAAAATTAGAGAACAAGAGATCCTTTGAAGCCAATTCCTCTTTCTTTCTTTCTCTTTTTAACCACAGTGTTCCAGGGTATAATGTAGTGGTTGGTGGCCTGGGCACTGGGGACAGCCCAGGTTCAAAGCCACTTACCAGCTATGTGTGACCTTGGACACAACTCTTGGAGCCTGAGTGTCTTCAATTATAAAGTGGAGATAATAGCAGTACCACCCTGCTAGGGTTGTTGTGAGGGTTTAATGAACTAAATTCATGTAGAAGAGCCCAACAATGTCTTGCATGCAGTACTTGCTCAGTTAGTGTTAGCCAAGGTGATTTTTTAAAGGGTTTTTAAAATTTTTTTATTTATTTTATTTTTTTTTGGCTGTGTTGGGTCTTCATTGCTGTGTGCGGACTTTCTCTAGTTGTGGCGAGCGGGGGCTACTCTTCGTTGTGGTGCGTGGGGTTCTCATTGTGGTGGCTTCTCGTTGCGGAGCACGGGCTCTAGGCGCGTGGGCTTCATCAGTTGTGGCTCGCCGGCTCTAGAGCGCAGGCCCAGCAGTTGTGGTGCTCGGACTTAGTTGCTCGGCGGCATGTGGGATCTTCCCGGACCAGGACTGGAACCCATGTCCCCTGTATTGGCAGGCAGATTCTTAACCACCGCACCACCAGGTAAGTCCCAGCAAAAGTGAATAATATTAGAGTGCCCCAAACATATTTGTTGGTAGATGAGTGCATTTTTCATTTTGTTTGCATTTAGAATAAAGTTATAGGAACATAAGATCTTGCCGGAATCTTCTCGCGTGTAACTTTGGCGGGAACAGGGGTCGGGGTCGGGGTTGGCAGACAGTGATGGTTAGAGGGTCCCTTATAGCTTAAAAAAAATAAGCTTTCCAGTTTTCGCAGCTGGTCCGGGCTCAGGTCGTTACCGGGGAAGCCAGCAGGGGGAGCCCGAGTCGCCACAACGTGGCCGGCTCCTTCAAGCCGAGCTAGCGGAAATTAACCTCGACAGAGTACCCACTGTGTGCGGTGCACCAGCCAGTGCTTACCCGCAGGATAGCTGGAAAGTTGGGGGTTCGGGTGGAGCAGTGAGGTGCCCTGCCTGGAACGAACGCTGTCGAGGAGGCCGACTTCTTGAGCGCGAGGGGCCCCGGTTTGGGTCCTGCACGGGCCTGGGCTAGGGAAGCCCAGCTGGTGGTGACCTGCGCTGGTGGAGGGCCGCGGTGCGCTCTGCTTCTCTGCTGCGCCCTCAGCACCCAGCTCAGAGTAGGCATCCAGTACTTCTCGCTTAGAGTCGCTGGGAGACTTTGTGGCCTGGAGGCGTAGGCGCAAGGGCCTCCTTCACGGCAGTTTGGAAGTGAAAACCGTATCCTTCCCCCAGCCCTTCACGCCACCCCTGAGGAGACCCGGGAAGAGGTAAAACCTGAGCCCCTTTGGCACAAGGTGGGGGTGCCACGTGGGATCTGGCCTTGACCGTGACATTCTTGATTCCACTTCCTGCCGCGCTGTTTTCTCCGCCACTACCCTGCGGTGGCGGGTCCTAAGCTGAGAGAAGAGCTAATTTGGGAGCCCTGGTATGTATATATGTATATGTATGTACGTAATAGTTGTTCACAGATATTTTAAAATATCAGAGCTGCTGACAATCCATCATCGTGGCTAATTAAAAAACAGTTTTAGTCTCGGCTTGAAAATGCAGGCATCAGAAAGACATTGAGAAACGGAATGACCTAAGATGGTTTTCTCCTCGCCCCCACCGCAGGAGGGTTCCTCACCTCCAGCACTCCCCGCCCCGAGGGTGAGGATGAGGTCTGGCGGTGGGATGTGGAGAGTGGGGGGGGGGAGTGAGGGGACCTGCCTGGGATGCGTCTGCTCAGCTCCCTGCCCGCCCAAGGGGCCCAAAGAACCGGTCGGAGCCAGCGACTCTAGCACAGCTGCGGGCAGCCTTGTTGGCCCTGCCAGTGCCTCACCCACACCTTTTGCCACAGCAGACTCGTCTGGAGCCTGGCTCCTGCTCTCTCAGGCGCTCCGAGAGAAGTTGGGTTAGAGTCGTGGAGCTACACGTTTCCATTTGTGTGACCCTGGTCGGTCAGTTAACCCCTATGAACCATCTGGAGCCAAACTACTAGCCCCTTAGGGGGATATGGGCTCCTTTGGGGAGACTGTAAATCCCCCACTCAGGACTGAGTGCTGGATATACTGCTGAATTTTTTTTTTTTTTTTTTTTTTGCGGTACGTGGGCCTCTCACTGTTGTGGCCTCTCCCGTTGCGGAGCACAGGCTCCGGACGCGCAGGCCCAGCGGCCATGGCTCACGGGCCCAGCCGCTCCGCAACACGTGGGATCCTCCCAGACCAGGGCACGAACCCACGTCCCCTGCATCAGCAGGCGGACTCCCAACCACTGCGCCACCAGGGAAGCCCTACTGCTGAATTTTTATCTTATTTCATCCTCATGCTCATCTGAGGAGTCTTATTCTCCTCATTTAAAGATGGAGGAGCAGCCATTGTTCCCAAGGCCCCTTTAGAAGTTCCTGAAATGGGATGCTGAAGCCCCTGGGAGGGAGGAGAAACACTTAAGGTAACTCTGGCTGAGGGTAGATGTCCCCTTCACCTGGAGTCTTGGTCAGAGGAACCAAAGTTGGACCCTGGACATGGTAGGTCACCTCCAGGTCCTCACTTTTCCCATCTGTACAATGAGTGTGAACATGTCTGCCCAGTCCTCAGTGGAGGTCACAGAGTTCTAGAGAGTTACCAGGAAATGAACTAGTTGGGGTGGGGGAAGTCTCCCTTAATTCTGAGAATCTCCTCGGGCACTTCCCTTCCTGGAGGGCACCCACATTTTAATGCGTCATTGGGGTTGTAGTAAGAGGTTTACTTTTATCTCAGTGACTCCTGATAGCAGCTCCCTGGGAGGAACTATGTTCATCCCATTTCACAGGTGAAGAAACTGAGGCTGAGAGCAGTAAAATGAAAAGGGACTTGCCCAAGGTCACCCAGTGAGTGAGGAAAAAAAGAAGGAGCTGGGGTTTGAATGAGGTCTGGATCTGGCCACCTTTTCACACCAAGAAACCTACTTCTGGCCACCTCCCCACTTCTGTATCCACCTCATTATCCCTTGGGGGCAGGGTGGTTCTGAGGTTGGGGCACCTGAGCCCTAGTCCTTTTGGAGCCTGGCAGGCCTAAAGACTGAGCCCCGGGCTTCCCTGGTGGCGCAGTGGTTAAGAATCCACCTGCTAGTGCTGGAGACAAGGGTTCAAGCCCTGGTCCGGGAAGTTCCCACATGCCGCGGAGCAACGAAGCCCATGCGCCACAACTACTGAGCCTGCGCTCTAGAGCCCGTGAGCCACAACTACTGAAGCCCACGCACCTAGAGCCCGTGCTCCGCAACAAGAGAAGCCAACGCAATGAGAAACCCACGCACCGCAACGAAGAGTAGCCCCCACTCGCCGCAACTAGAGAAAGCATGCACACAACAAGGAAGACCCAATGCAGCCAAAAATAAATAAATAAATAAATAAAATTTTAAAAATAAATAAATAAAAGGCCGAGCCCCCTCACAGTGTGGGAAGGCTCCCAGAGGACTCCTGGGCCTCCACTCTGGAGGGAAGGGAAGGAGAGAGGGCCAAATGGCTAGCCGGATGACTGTGTGGACTTGGGCAGTTGCACAGAGTGCTGGAAAGCCAGACTGATGCAGGATTTAGCAGTGGGGCCATTCCGGATGCCCAGGTTGGCTCCCGCTGTGGTTTGCCAGTATCCCTAAGGCCAGAGTCTGACTCTCCACTCCCTTTCCCTCAGGGAAGCTGAGAGGAAGCTCCTCTCTGGGGACCCAAAACCCAGAAGTCATTTCAGACAGAGAAATCTCCTGGTCCCTCCTGGCTTCCCTGACCTAGCAAGACTGCATCTTTGAGAGCCTGAGTTGGCACAGCAAGGTCCTTCTGTCTGCTGTTCCCAAGTGGTGCTCCCCAACTCCGAGAAAAGGAATCCTGCCAATCTCCAAACAAGAAAATCAAACCAGTTCAAACACATCAAGAGGAGCTAGATTTGGTTAGGGCCCAGCGACGGGAAGGGCAGGAATGGAGTCCTGGCTCTCGCCATTCCATCCTGGAGAAACTCTGCTGTTGGAGGGAGAAAATCTGCACTGTCTGGAACAGTTCAGATTGATTGTCCAACTTTCGGAGAAGTAGCTTAGTTCTCCAGAGCTTTGTCAACAGCAACTCCATGCACAGTGGTGCAGGAGACCAGGAAGGGCTGCGGGGGAGGCACCCCAGATTAGGTTTCAAACAGCTCCTTCCCCAAACCCGCTGAAGACTTGGCTTCATTTTAAATTCTCCAAAGTCGGGGAAATGAACTCCGGGGTCTGTAGGGAAACTCTTTTTTTTTTTTTTTTGCCCGCGCCCCACGGCATATGGCACCTTAGTTCCCCGACCAGGGATCGAACCAGCGTCCCCTGCATTGGAAGCGCAGAGTCTTAACCACTGGACCGGAAGTCCAGGAAACTCTTTTAAGAGGTCTTGCTCTCAGGCAGCCCCATCCACTGGTGTCCCCAAAGTCCTTGGGTAGCTGGCTCATCGGCGCTTGCAGCGGCCTTGTGAGGCAGAGCGACGGCGTTATTAACTCCATTTTAGAGTGTGGCAGACGGAGGTTTCCAAAGGAAGGGTGTTCGCCTAAGCCCAGGGCAGGGCCGCTTCCCCTGGCCGCCAGCTTCCAGCGAGGGCACTGGGCGCGGGCTGAACGCCGAGGCTCCCAATTCTGAAAAGGGGCGGGAGCTGTCCACCCAGTGGTGCTGAAGCACGGACCGCGTCTGCTGGTGTTACCGACAGAGCGAGCTGATGCAGCCACACCCCGGGCCCGCCTTCCAGCCTCTGAGACGGGCTCCTCTGATGGAACTGAGGTGGGGGATTCTTCATGGAAGGAAAGTAATGCACATCATCATCATGCTGCCTCCAAACCTCAGTAGCTACCTAACAGGCCTCACTACTTCCAGCCTTGCCCCCTCAATTCATTCCCCACTCAGCACCCAGGGTAGTTTTTTCAAGAGAGGAATCTCATCATATTTAAAGTTTTCCAATGGTCTCCCATATAATTCAGAGTAAAACTTAAATGTTTTCACCACAGCCAAGACACCTTCTCTCCCCTTCAATGATCTAGCCCCTGCCTACTTCTCCCACCTTAAACACCTATTAGGATAGTAGTGATAGGGTGAGAACTGGCTTATTTCTCATATATTTTGAAGGCAAAACTGCTATGATTTGCTGAGGGGTTGGAGGTAGGGTGTGAGAGAAATAGTGGAATCAAGGATGATAACAGGGGTTTGATTTGAGCTTCTGGAAGGATGAAGCTTCTATTTCCTGAACTGACAAGATAGAAGTAAGAGCAGAATTTTGGGATTGAGGATATCAGCTTGGAAATTCCCTGGTGGTCCAGTGGTTAGGACTCTGCGCTTTCACTGCCGAGGGCCTGCGTTTGATCTCTGGTCAGGGAACTAAGATCCCACAACCCACAAGTGGCGTGGCCAAAAAAAAAGATAGCTTGGTTCTGGACATGTTAAGTTTGAGAGGCCTATCAGAAAGCTGGGTGGGGGGGAGGTCCCATAGGCAACTGGACTTATAGGCCTGGCATTCAGGGGAGAGGTCCAGGTTGGAGTTTTAAACCTAGGAGTTGTTACATTATAGGTCTTATTTAAAACCATGAGGCAAGTGAGATTACTAGGGAGTAAGTGTAGAAAGAAAAAAAATGTTCTAAGGGCTGAACACTGGGGTACTTTGATTTTGAGGGGAGGAAGATGAGAATCAGTAAAGGAGACCAAGAGAGAGAGTCTTTGAGTAGGAGACAAAGAAAGTGGTATCCTTGAGGCCAGGGGGAAAATGTCTTAAGAAGGAAGGAGAGATCAAAAGTGTCCAATATACTGGGCTTCCCTGGTGGCTCAGTGGTTGAGAGTCTGCCTGCCGATGCAGGGGACGCTGGTTCATGCCCCAGTCCGGGAAGATCCCACGTGTGCGGAGCAGCTGGGCTCATGAGCCATGGCCGCTGAGCCTGCGCGTCCGGAGCCTGTGCTCCGCAACGGGAGAGGCCACAACAGTGAGAGGCCCGCGTACCGCCAAAAAAAAAAAAAAAAAAGTGTCCGATATACTGACAGGCCAAGTAAGATGAGGACTGAGAACTGACCCTTGGATATATCCTCAAAGAGGTCCTTTTTGAGAAATGGGAGTCTGGGTTGGGTTGATTAGAGGGAAGACCAAGAGAGAGTAAGAGGAAATGGTAGCTGGCATTGACATAGCCTGGCAGTCTAAGAAAGAGAAAAATGGACTGGGAGCTGGCAGGGAGGCCAAAGGGAAGGAACCCCATGAGTTGGTAAAGCCCTGCGCTAAACATTTTCAGCCAGGTAAGTGCCCCATTGGCAGACCATGCCCTCAACCTTCCACACGCTTCTAAAATCAGAACAGAACCTTAATAAGACATTCAGGGCACACATGTTTAGCGGAGTTTTCATTTTCCTCTTCTTTTTCATTTGAACTCAAGATCCCAGCTGATGAAATGGTTTGACATTCACCCTTGTGAGATCACAGCTTTGCAGTCCCTTAACCTCATAGGGACCAGATTGCCATGGGCACTGGGAGCATCAGGACACATTCTTGCTTCCCACCAACCAGTGAATCTGGGTGGCCTTGGGCCACATACCCTTTGGCAGGCCCCATGCCCAGGCTTGAGGCTCTCCAGAGCCACCTCCCTTGCTCAGCCTCCCTTCAGGAGTGCAGTAGATAATCTCTTTTTGCCTTATTTTTCAAGCTGGGAAAGATTCAATGCCCCCAAATATAGTCTGACTCTACTTGGCCTGTCATTTAGGCAGATGGTAGCAGGTTTTTCTCCCAGGGACCCTGGGCTCAGTGAGAGTCCCCAGACCTTAGGATCACAGTGATCCCCGAGCAGCCTTGATGAACAGCCCTGAGAAGCAGAGGTGGGTTCTCTCACTCAATGCCCACCTGTGAAACAGTGGCTGTGAGTTCACTGTCTAGTGGGGGAGCACGAAGCGCCCAGTCTCAATTACCAAGGGTGGAGACAAGGACCAACGTTGTGCTCTCAGGTGCCAAGGCTGCAGAAGTGGAGCAGATGGATTCAAGTGCGTTCCCTTGGATGCTCCTTGACCTCTGTCACCTCTCTTTAGCTGCTCTGCGTCCCCTCCTGAAATCATGGGAGAACTGCAGAGCCAGGCCACGTGCAGCTCCCAGGACCCATGGGTATGTGTGTGTTTTCCTGGAGCTGCAAAGGTTGCTGCTGAGAGACTAGGCCTCTGGGTACCCCCTGCCCATCCTGCCCCTTCATGAACCACACCTCCTGGCATGATGCCTCCAGGACTGCCCCTTGTCCCATAAAATATCCGTATACAGGCTAAATCTAGTAATGCAAGTGTGGTGTGAGCACCAGTGGGGGACCAAGAGTCCCTACTCTGCCTCTGTGTGACCTTGGGCAAGTTACTGCCTGTCTCCAGGTCTCAGTTTTCTCATCTGTCAAATGCGGGTTGAGGAACAAATTGGAACCCATCATCTTTTCCCATCTCAAAGACTCAAGGGTAGCCCCAGCTTGCCTCCTGCTGGCACATGTAAGGCTGCTGCATCTCCAGCTCAGGCCTCTCTTTAGCCCTGGACAGCAGAACGCCTCCTCCTTCCCCAGCCCAAGTCTGAATGCATACCCTTTCCTGGTCACCTCTTTCTCTCTGACTCTGGGAAGACTCTAGGGAGGAGATAATATTTTAACTAAATGGAGAAGAGAGAAAAATGGCATTCCAAGCATGGGCAAAGGCATAGAGTCATGGAAGCATGGCTGATTTAGAGAAGGCCAGTGGCCCAGAGTGGCTAGAATGAAGGGTAAGTGGCAAGCAATGGGGACAGATCCTTCAGGGCTTTATAATCCATGCTCATACATTTGGAGCTCATTCTGAAGGCAGTGGGGAGACATTGAAGGATTTAGACATGGTCAGAAGTTTCAGTTTAGTAATATTACTCAGGGGTAGTGTGGAGAAGAACTTGAAGGTTTGTGGCAAAGCCTGGATTGTCTCCCTTTCCCCACGCATGCCGAAAAGGAAGACTGCATTTCCTGCCTCTCTTGGAGTTAGGTATGGACCTGTGACTAAGTTCTGGCCAACTGGATGTAAGCAGAAGTATCTTGTGCACCTTCCAGGGAGTGTCCCTTGTGGGAGGGAAAGTGCCTATGCCTTCTGGCTGGAATGTGCCTTGATGGCTGTCGCCTGGACCTCCTGATCTGATCTGGTTAGGCTGATGGAAGCATGTTCAATGGGCAAGGCCAGGGCGAGATGGTGGCTACCATCTTTGGTCCACAGCTATACTCTGCTCTTCCAGTGTATTCTCCCACAGCTGCCTGAGCCTTTTGCTCACCTATCCTAAAACTGGTGGCAACTGGGCCATCTCCACTGCTTCCTTTTCCCCATGTTCCCAACTGTTAGCCCCATTCTGGAGGAGGTCTTTCTCAGGGCCATCTCCACATTTGGACAGCTGAGACAATTTAATCCACTTAGTGAAAATAATAACAGCTAATATTCACTGAACACTTACTATGGGCAGGCACTGTGCTCAGGGCTTTGCATGGATGATCACATTTATTATCTCTTAACCTTCATGCCGTCTTGCTTCTGAAACCACACCAGGGTGAAGACAACAGGAAGGTTCTGATGGAGTCAGGAGTCATTATTGAATAGAATTGATGAGGCTGTTCAGGCCCCAACCCCTGACCCACTTTAATCACCCTTCCTGCTCTAGATGAGGAACCAGGCTCAGAGATGTGAACCAAGTGGCCAAAGGTCACACAGCTGGAAAGTAGTAGACAAGAAACTCCAGGTATTTATTGTGCTCAAGAGAAGCAGGTGACCCTGTGAACTTCACCTCCAGTGGAGGGATTACAAGGGTGGCTCTGGAGCCTATGTTTAAATACCAGCTCTGCTACTTACTGGCTTAGTCTCTCTGTGCCTCAGTTTCCTCATCTGAAAAAGGGTGGGTAGCAGTAGTGCAACCCTCACAGGATTACTGTGAAGATTAAAAGAGATTAACGCAAATAAAGCGTTTCGCATAGTAGCTATTATTATTTCTATTAGTAGTAGTATTATCATGGGTCTGAACCCCTGCCCTGACCTGCCAGGGAGAATCAGGAGATAGAAAGGAAGGCTGGGGCTGAGAATTTTCTGCCCCATCACCTGTGCCGGAGGCCAAAGGACAGAGGAGGAGCCGCGTGACTGTCTGAGCTGGCGGGCAATTTACTGGAGGAGTTCATTTGGTGACTCTGACTCCGAGTTAATTAAGGATGGCCGCTAGGGGTCATTGCCATGGCGACAGTTAGGCTGGGAAGGAGCCTCATTAAGGTGAGGTTTTAACAAGCAAGGCCTGTTGTTTTTAACTGGAGATCCCATGAAAGAGGTGTTCTTCAGGCTGCTTCCCTTTCTCCCTTCCTGTGTTTTGGATCCATTTCCAGAGTCTCTGAGGAAGAACAAGACAGAATTCTTGGGATCAGTCCCTCGAGAAAATCAACAGGTTTCTCTCCGTGGTGCTGCTGTGCATCTGAAAGGAGGTCTGGGTGGCAGAGGTTTAAGGAGGGAGGGGAGGGTAGAGGCAAAGAGGGCAGAGCAGAGGGTGAGGAAGGAGGATTTTATTTAAAATGGAACCGGAAGCCTTTCCTGGAACTTAGAAAAGTTGGTGGTGGGGGGATGGTGTAGATGGAAATGGTGGTGGAGGAGCACCAAGCCTGTTTCTTCAGAGTTGAGGGAGGAAAGGAAGGAAGGAAGGGAGGAAGGAAGGCTTCTCTTAATTCCAAGCGCTTTTAAAAAGCATGTATTTTTTTTCTTATTTCCATAGTAATATATATCTTATTGAGAAAAATTAGAAATTTCAGAAAAGTACAGAAAAGAAAATATCCCTGCAGTCCTCCACTCAGACTTAATGACTATTAATGTTTTTGGTAAGATAAGCTGGGCAGAGGCTACAGGAAGCTGAACTGAGGGAAGCAATAGGAGAATGTATATCTTTATGTTTATACCCTTTTCTACTGTTTGAATTTTCATCAGGAGAATGTCAAAACTAAGTTAAAATAGCAGGGACTTCCCTGGTGGCACAGTGGTTAAGAATCCGCCTGCCAATGGAGGGGACACGGGTTCGATCCCTGGCCTGGGAAGATCCCACATGCCGCGGAGCAACTAAGCCCGTGCGCCACGACTACTGAGCCTGTGCTCTAGAGCCCACGAGGCACAACTACTGAGCTCATGTGCCACAACTACTGACACCCACGTGACTAGAGCCCATGCTCCACAACAAGGGAAGCCACTGCAATGAGAAGCCCGCACACCACAACGAAGAGTAGCCCCCGCTCACTGCAACTAGAGAAAGCCTGCACACAGCAACGAAGACCAATGCAGCCAAAAATAAATAAGTAAATAAATTTATTAAAATAGCACACAGTGCAACACTTCTATACATGGAGATGCAGTGTACATTTTTCTCTAGAAAAATAGTGGTCATACTGTATCTACGATTTTGAAATCTAAGTTTATCACTTCAAGATAACAATATATCTTGAATGCTTTACCAGGATGTTATGTTTTCTTCCTGACTTCTTTGTTTTTTAAAGCACATTGTAAAATATGCCATCTGTACAAAGGGTAGACAGAAAAGGTAAGTTTCCTACCCGGTTCCCCACTCCAGAGGCAACCACTGATACCAGTTTCTTTTGTATCTGTCCAGAGACATTCTATGTACATTTTTTCCATGTATCTGTTTTGTTTAACAATGTAAGCACACTATTCACTCTGTTTTGCACCTTACTTTTTTCCCTTTCAAGTGTGTCTTGGAGATAGTCCCATAGCAGCATGCATAGAACAGTCTCATTCTTTTTTAACAGCTGCATTCGATACAATTCTGGACTCCAGTGCATCTCACCAGTACCCTGTTGGTGGACGCTCAGGTTATTGCCACAGATAAGGCTGCCCCGCTATATCTGAGGTTGGAGTTCTAAAGGAGACTTACTAATTCTGAGTATTACCCCATTATTTTTAATGGTTTTGTAATATTCCAGAACATAAATGGCCATGACACGTTTAACTGTTCCTTATGGTTGAACATTTAAATTGTTGCCATTTTTCACAATGGGCTACCCATCCTAGTCCTTGAGGAGCCCACAGTCTGCTGGGGGAGATAGACAAGTGAACAAGCCCATGTAATAACAATACACTGCATAGCTGCTGTGATGGTGGAGTGTCCAGGAATGGCACAGCACAGTCTGCAGAAGTCAGGGAGGAACCAGGCTGCAAGTGAGAGGAGGGAGGATGTCAGGGCTTTAGGCAGAGGTCCTGAGCTATGAAGCACTTGGCTGGCTGCTGGAGCTGGGAGTCATTAGGTATGAACAAGAGGTAGTCCTGCCCCTTAAGGGACTCATAGAGGGGTCTTGGATACACTTTCATACCCAGCATTTGGCATAGTGGTCAGTACTTGGTGAATGTTTATGGACAAATGAATAAGTAGAGGATAAAAGGAGAGGAGCTGGCGAAGTGGGCAGAGGCCATGGCCTTGATGGCCAGGCTGAAGGTTTAAACTTCGTGTGGTCAGGGATGGGGTCCCCCTGAAAGCCCTCCTATGGGAATGGGAAGAGTCAGATCTGCTCTCATAGGAAGGTTCCTCTGGGAGCCCAGGTGGAATCAGGGTGGCCACACAGACTGCAAACCAGGTGTGGGAGACAGTAGTACTGTTCCCCCATATCAGTGTCCCTCCCTTCACCGACCCTCCCTGCAGGAGGATTATACGTCCCAACCCTGGTGAACACAGGCATGGCCATGTGACTTGTTCTGGCCAGTGAAACATGAATGGAAGAGATTTTTCAGGAGCAGCTTTAAGGGATGGTTAGTTTGGGGTCTGCCATATTCTCATTTCTCTCCCTTGGCAATTGTGGAAGTACTGGCTGATATGGAGCTCCCTTCAGCCTGCATACCTGAGTGACTATAATGAGCACCTGCAATAGGTATTTAGACATGAGTGAGAAATAAGTGATGTGGCTTCAAGCTACTAAGATTTGGGGGTTGTTTGTTACTGTAGCATAACAAGGCTTATTCTGACTGATACACAAGGGAACTGGATGGGGTAATTCCCAAGTCCCTTCCAGATGTGCATCACAGGCTGTGATTCTGCTGTGCTGGCTTCTCTGTGGCTTAGACCTGTGAGTCTACTTTTGGCTTACCCAGTGATACTCAACCTCAAGTTCTTTTAAATACCTAGACTCATGGCCTTTCTGCTAGACCCACTTTGAACCCCACAAACATTTCTCAGGTGGAGAGAAACTTATGGCAGAAGTTTGCAGCGGCTGCTGTCCCTTCTGAGATATGGCTCCTGGGGGCCTTTAAGGGTCAGAAATATCAACATCCATGTTGGGATCAATAGTAAGAGGAGGGTGTATCCTTGCTCACTAGGATTCTCTCTTTCTGAAGGGGAAACTGAGGCCGTAGTGCTACTTTAACCCAAATCCCTCATGCCATTGTACCCAGAAGCTGCCTTCCCAATAGGGACACATCTCACAGAGCTGAAGGTCCAGAAGAAGGATGTCCGTGGACATTGTAGCATCAGGGCTCAGTGAGCTCCCCAAGGATTCAGGTCTTCCATCTCCATCCTTCATGTTGGCTTTATTCTCAGGAACATTCCCTCTTCATGATTACAAGGTGGCTGCTGGTAGTCATCAGGGACATGGGATTGCTTTCTTGCAAGTGAGAAGATGAGGGAAAACGCTCTACCCAATCCATGGACCTGTACTCCTCACCAGGGCAGATGGCGCTGACTGGCTCAGACCAGCTGTTCCCAATCCCATCAGGTCTAGTGCCCCCTTTCCATAACAAATATTACTATCCTAATGAAATCTGTAGAAAATAGAACACACTAACACATATAATTGCAAAAATATCAATGCAATGCCCTAACTGTAAAGGAAAAACAAAAGGAAATGTATAATCAAATAACAGGTATTTCAAGATATATCCTCAGTATTTATCAGGTATTCTTTTTTCTTTTAATTAATTAATTTATTTATTTTTGGCTGCGTTGGGTCTTCGTTTCTGTGTGGGGGCTTTCTCTAGTTGCGGCGAGCGGGAGCCACTCTTCATCCCGGTGCACGGGCCTCTCACTGTCACGGCCTCTCTTGTTGCGGAGCACAAGCTCCAGACGCACAGGCTCAGTAGTTGTGGCTCATGGGCCTAGTTGCTCCGCGGCATGTGGGATCTTCCCAGACCAGGGCTTGAACCCGTGTCCCCTGCATTGGCAGGCAGATTCTCAACCACTGCGCCACCAGGGAATCCCCAGGTATTCTTGATTCTAGAGTATTCTAGAAGACATGATGAAACAATCAGGTGCCTTCACCTGCATAGAAGACCTCCATGAGTATGGCAGTGATGGATGCAGACAGATACAGATGGATTGTTTTGGTGACTAAAATGGCACTGCTATGTGACTGTGTTGGAATGGTAACCCTTGGAAAATTCTAAACAACACAGAACATAAGCTTCCTCAATGTACAACAGTGGTGGTTGTGCTATGGTGTATATTTGATATATATATTAAAAGCTGTGCCAAAAAAACTTTCTCTTAACATGTAAAGTGAGATTAGATCCTAGGCTCAGATTTTTCACCTATGTCTCTGTCCCATGGGACATTTGAAAGTCATGTGGGATTCAGGCCAAAGCTTTGTTCTGTGGAACTTTCAGGGATTCTAGCCCCCACCCCTGCTCACCAGATATTCACAGTGCCCCCATCATCATGACAACCAAAAATGTCTCACAGAAATGTAAATGCCCCTAGGGATACTGCTGCCCTTCTGGAAAACCTCTGGTTGGTCCAATCAGGAATGCTTTGTTGGGGGAAGTCCCTGGTGGTCCAGTGGTTAGGACTTGTTGCTCTCACTGCCAGGGGCCCGGGTTTGATCCCTGGTCGGGGAACTAAGATGCCACATGCCTCACAATTAGGCCGAACAAACAGAACAGAACAAAATAAAACAAAAACAGGAGGCAGAAAGACAGGGTAGGCTGGTCCTGCACCCACTGAGACAGAATGAGTCCTCTGTCCCTGACTTTTTCCAGGACACTCAGATTTGTCCAACTCTTCCTACCATACAGAACCCCTTTCCTGCTACTATCTCAATGGACCTTGCCTCCTGTGGGTTACTCGGCTTTTTAAAAACTAATTTGTAGGGGCTTCCTTGGTGGCGCAGTGGTTGAGAGTCCACCTGCTGACGCAGAGGACACGGGTTCATGCCCCGGTCCGGAAAGATCCCACATGCTGCGGAGCGGCTGGGCCCATGAGCCATGGCCGCTGAGCCTGTGCGCCCGGAGCCTGTGCTCCGCAACGGGAGAGGCAACGGCAGTGAGAGGCCCGCATACCGCAAAAAACAACAACAAAAAAAAACAAAACTAATTTGTAGGTAATCTTTATATATTATAGATACTATTCCTCTTTTTATTTACATTGTTGACATGTTTTCCAATTGTCACTTTGCTTTTAACTTCATATGAGTTATTTTTTGCTTCATGTAAGTGTTTAACTTTTATGTAATCAAATCTGGAAATCCATTTCCTTGTGTACATCAGGACGGTGAGGCTGGATGAACTGGTGGTTTTCATGAGCTGACAGGAAGGAGGCCTGCTGGGATGAGGTAACCGTACTACAGAAAGGCCAGCTCACCAGCCTGTGACACAGGCAAATGTCCAGAGGCCTAGACCAGACCTCCCCTCCACTCCTCTCCCCAGGAGGTGCAGCCATTTTCACGGCCTGGGATGTGGAGCTCTTCCTGAATCCTACCAGTAATACTTCTGGCGCGATGAATTCCTGACAGTTCTGTCTGGGGAAGGCTGAGGGGTCCCTGAAGGTCATCTCCTGGCTTTGGGAGCGGGCGTGCAGGGCAACAGTGGAGCCAAGTGGAGGCCACCGAGGGCTGGGAGGCAGAGGAGGTGGAGTGAGTTTCAGTGCTGCAGCTAACTGGTTGTGTGGCCTTGGAGCAGCCCCTGCCCCTCTCTGGGCTCAGCTTCCTCTTCTGTCCAAGAAGGGGGTTGACCACCGTGGTCTCAAGTTTTCCTTTCACTGCAGATATTCCACCACTGTTTCTCCATGTACCCCTCCCTTGAAAGAGCCTCACTGTGGGAGCTGCCTTATCCTGCCCCTGCTCAGACTCCTCATCTTGGGCAGGAGGGGGCCTTTGTGTGAGGATGTCTAGGAGTATCCATAGCCCTAGAAATTTGCTCCTGGCCCAAGATGTGACTTCCCTGGTGCCTGGCTTCAGCCCTGGAGGTACAGCATGGAGGCAGGTCCCACAGGGCTCCCACTGGGCATCCCTTCCCCCCCACATATCAAACCTATTAACACGAACGCACACTGAATATAATTTACTCTATGAGGTACGTGGCAATTGGCTTATAGGCACCAGTTCCGTTCTGTAGATATCTAATTAAACATTTGTTCATTTGGATGTTGCAGTTTTCTTTTAAAAAGCAACACTTTTGTTTTCATGCCCTGTATATTTTTGTAGCCACAAAAAAGCTGATAAGCTGAACCCTGTACCTGTTGCCAGGCTGGAGACCCCTAGCCCTGTGCTTGCTCCCAACCCCCAGCCCCCCAGCCCCCCAGCCTGGCCCAGGCCCCCTCCATCACTCCTCAGGACCTCCTCAGTCTTCTGCAGTTCTCCCTGCTTCCAGTCTCTGTCTCTCCAACTTGCCCTACTCAACACAGCCAAAGTGATCTTAATTTCTTTTCTTTTTGAAAAATATTTATTTATTTGGCTGCACCGGGTCTTAGTTGTGGCACGCGGGCTCTTTTAGTTGCAGTACGTGGGATCTAGTTCCCTGACCAGGGGTCAAACCCGGGCCCCCTGCATTGCTAGCGCAAGTCTTAACCACTGGGCCACCAGGGAAATCCCTCTTTTTCTTTTTTTAATTATAAATACAATTTTCAATTTAATAATTTTTGTTTAGTTTGTTTTTCAGAAAGGTGATTCATTCACATGGCTCAAAATTCAATACGAACAAAATATACACAGTGAAGTTTTCCCTCCCACCCCTGTGCCCAGCCACCAGTCCTACCCCCAGAGGAAACTACTGTCTATCACTGTTGTATATCTTCTGGATAAATTCTGTGAATACTCAGGAGTGTATGTATACATATTCTTTATTTTTGCAGCACCCCCCCCCTTTTTTTTAACACAAATGACAGCAGGATACTTTTCTAAGTGCACCTCCAACCGGACCTTTGTGTGGCTTCCTAGTGTCCCCACATCGCAAAGCCCAAACTCTTTAGGCTGGGACTAAAGGCACTCTGCAACCAGCCCCTCTTCTGACCGCTCCCCAACATCCTTGCTCACCTCCAGGCCTGTGCACACCTCTGCCTCCGCTCGGAGCACCCTTACCCTGCTCCCGGCTCCTCGTGTTCTTCAGGCCTCAGCTTCCCTGGCTCTGCACGCTGCTCTGGCAGTGTCCCTCCTGCCTATGTGCGCATTCAGCACCCGCCACGGGCCACTGCCACTCTCTGCTTCCTTGTGAGTCTCCCCCGCCAGGCTGTGCGATGTTCCGGGACAAGAGCCTGTACCTTACTCATCTGGAATCCCCAGATCCGGGGCCGGTGCCTGGCACAGAGAGGGAGCTCCCTCCGCAGACGTCGCCCAGTGAGTTCGGAACGGGCTGACAGGCGGGGATCGCTTTGCTACAACGGCACCTCGTGGTAGGCCTCGGCAGTGCAGCAAGAAGGGGACACTATGGCTAGGGGCGGGGGTTCCATGTCTCCAGATGTCCCCTGGGGTCCGAGTCGGAGACGGTCTCCCGCCCATCCACTCTAGACCCCACCTTGCCCAACGGCGCCCAACCTAGGCAGAGCCCAGTGGGCGGGTGACACGCCCGCCTTTCCATCACCTGGACTGCCGTCGGCTAAGGAGATTTGCCTACCCCATGATCATTGGCTTTGGGCACTTAGCAGAGAGAGAGAGAGAGAGAGAGAGAGAGAGAGAGGGAGGGAGGGAGGGAAGGAGAGAGGGAGGAGTGTGTGTGTGTGTGTGTGTGTGTGTGTGTGTGTGTGTGTGTGATGCACTTGTGCGCTTCAGGGCGTAGTTAGCATGTACCCTGAGCCGATATTTAACACCACTCCTATAAGACCAAATTTTAGCAGTAACAATCATGAAATGAATAACAATAAATAAACGGCAGGCAGCCAAAATTTTCTTTTACTGAATTTTGCATATAAACTTATGCCATTTCAAAAACAAATAAAATTAAAAATACAGTAATCATTATAGTACAAGAAGGGGAAAAATGGATACATACTTTTAAATTACCTTATTTTTAAAAAGGGGGAATATATATCTACATATTGGTCTATCTCAGTAATGAATGCAATTACATTAGAATTACATCAGAATAAAAGAAGAAACTTGTTAAAAAAAAGAAATTTCTAAACAAACTTGTTCAAATTCAGTACAATTCCTGAGTAATCTAAAATGTACACTTTCCTAACAAAACTATTATGGCCTCACAACTCACACTCTAATTCGCTGTTTTAAATGTTAAATACAAATAAAACTAAGCAATCCAAGTCCTGTTTCTAGAATTTTACCATCACAGAGCTAGGGCTAGGCGACACAAACTGCACCTGAAAACACTCAGTTGATTCCAAACACCAGAACTGGATAAGGGGCCAGTTGCATGGAGCTGGGAGTAATTGGGATTAACTTCCATGTAGAACACAGGGTTAATTAAAGGATAAGTAATAAAAAATGTGCTGACTTGAAGCCTACATATTTATTATTAAAGCCACAGGTTAAGACACAAAAGGACACATGTTATATGATTCCATTTATATGAGAAACCTAGAATAGGTAATTCATAGAAACGGACAGTAGAAAGAGGTTGCCAGGGGCTGGGGAAGGGGGATTGGAAGTTATTGTTTAATGGGTACAAGATTTCTGATTGGGATGATGAAAAAGTTCTGGAAATAGTGGTGATGGTTATACAACATTGTGAATGCACTCAACGCCATTGAACTGTATGCTTAAAAACGGTTAAAATAGTCACAATAAAAAATAGAAAAAATGATTAATTTTGTTATGTATATTTTACCACAATAAAAATCATCTGAGGGCTTCCCTGGTGGCGCAGTGGTTGAGAGTCCGCCTGCAGATGCAGGGGACACGGGTTCGTGCCCCAGTCCAGGAGGATCCCACATGCCGCGGAGTGGCTAGGCCCGTGAGCCATGGCCGCTGAGCCTGTGCGTCCGGAGCCTGCACTCCGCAAGGGGAGAGGCCACAACAGTGAGAGGCCCGCGTAACGCAAAAAAAAAAAAAAAAAAATCATCTGAAAAAAACCCAACAGGTTAGAATTAACAAAATAATTTGGGGAGCGGGGGAGGAATATCTATCACTGACGTGGTTAAAGAATTGCCAGTGCAAGGCGGGGAAAAAGCAGACTGAAGGTGTGTTTTACTATGGTTTTCAAGTTCTCTACAGACAAGGTACTTGCCTGCCCCCAGGCTGGATCCCTTGGGACAACTTTGTTGTGTTAATCTTCATGGGTCCAAGGTGTGTTTCTCCCTCTTTTGTGTCTGAGTCTGTGAAGTGTTTGTCTTTGGGTTTCTAATGTGTGTGTGTGTCTCTCTCTTTATGTCTTTTTGTGTGTATATTTGTGTGTCTGTCTACAGTGAGATGATCAGGCACCCATCACGGTGCCTATGATGAGTATCCAACAACTGTTATCTGCTCTGTGCTTGTTTGTGGGTTCTCGTCTTTGTGTCTCCATGGTTCTGATGGTGGTGGGGTTTTGGTGTCTCCGTGTACCAGTTTCTATGTGTGTGTATGGTGTGTGGGGTAGGTACATGGTGACTGTCTCCATCTCTGCTCCTCCTCTCTGGCCTGTGTGTGGGGTGCCACAGTGGATGGGCTCATAGGGAGGGCTGCGGCTGCCCCCAAATTTCTGGCTTAGGGTTCCCCCAGAGCTGCACTGGTGGGAGAGGGCACCCCATAGCCTGTCTTTCCCAAAAGCCACACCAAAAAGTCTCTGACATTTTGCCTGAGACTGTCTTCCTAGTGACTCCCAGTCCTTCCAAAATCCCAGTTAGCCCTACACTTGCTTATCCACGGACCCCCAAATTGGGCAGTAAGGAGTGGACAGCAAACAACCCCAGCAGTGGGCAAACCCTCTTGAGGTCACCTCGGTCCACCCCTTTCACAGAGCTAGGGGCATGAGTCCTTAGGGCAAGTGGCCCAGGAGCCACATGGGACTCCAATCCTGGGTCTGGAGACCCGATGCATGCCCCTCCCCTGGGCCCATCGGTCACCCCTCTGGGCCTGAGTTCCACTACCTTCAAAGTAGGCACAGTAACTCCAGTTGGAATCTCTCCCTCCTTCCAAACACAGCCCTAAGCAGGCTTCAATGCAAGCCCCTTTCAAGGCTAACAGGATGAGCCTTGTGAAAGGTCTTCAGAGCAGTTGATGAATAGGTAGGGGGTGGATGGGGGCCGGAGGCAGTGAGCCAAGCAGGCTGGGAATCCTGTAGCTTCAGAGTCAGGAGGGAGCGGACCCGACTCACAAAGCATGGGGGGCACACTTCCCTTTCCAACTCTGAGGTTCCCAAGCGGGGGGTAGTGGGAAGCCTCAGCTTCCTGAACAAAGGTCAGCCCCCCTTGCCGCTGATGCTCTTTTGGGAGCCTTGGCTTTGGCCAGCAGGGAAGAAAGGCTCCTTCTCTCTGGGTCGTGGCAGGCCTGGCACAGGGCTGCCTGGGAAACAGAGTCCAGTGTCTGGCTCCAATGGGCATTCAGAAGCTCAGGGCCTGGCAGCCTCTGCCAGCTACCAGAAAAAAGGGGCATTGTCCCTTCCTCACCGGAGCCAACGGGTCTTTCCTCCCCTGCTCTTGGGGGCCCAGTGGACTCCCTGCTCCCAGGGTATGCTGGAACCCAGGGGTGCCCACCGTCAGGCACCAAGACCCAGTTCTGAGGGAAGAGGGCTTGGGGCATGGGCTGGGACTCCTTCTGGTTCTCATTCAAGTGCTCAAGTGTGGGGAGAAAGAGTTCTGGATTCAGAACCACCCTCTGAGCTACAAGATGGCCTGACTTGGGGCTGAGGGTGTGTGTGGGCACCAAGCAGCCGACACACAGGGCTTCTCAGATGCTCCTGGGGTCACAGTTCCCATCTGCGTGGTCTGGCACAGCTCTGAAATTCTCCCTACGGACTCCCAAGCTAGCAAGAAGCTACCGAAATCCTTCACGAATCCAGAGCTTTGAGAAGGGCAGCTCTACCTGCACTCCTGAGTTTAGGAAACCTGCTTGCAGATCAGGGAGATGCTGAAGCATCAACCGGACAGCTTGTGTGGATCCCGTGCCCACGGTGGAGACAGCTTTACTGGAAGCTCTGCCTTCGGGGAGTAAGCAAAGCTGATGAAGAATGACACTTCTGTCCTTTCATCCACTAAAAAGCAGGTGGCGGGACTTCCCTGGCGGTCCACTGGTTGACACTCCATGCTTCCAATGCAGGGGGTGCAGGTTTGATCCCTGGTCGGGGAACTAAGATCCCACAAGCCACGCAGCGCGGCAAAACCAACCAACCAACCAACAAACAAGAGTAGGTGGCTAAAGGCAATGTGGACTGGACCCTGGAACAAAGGACATTAGTGGAAAAACTGGTGAAATCCAAATAAGTCTGAGTTTATATCATCGTATTGTAGAAATGTTAACTTCCTAGTTTTGACAAATGTACTGTGGTTGTATAAGATGTTAATGTTTGGGGAATCTGGATGAAGGGTATATGGAACTCTGTACTACCTGCAATTTTTCTGTAAGTCTAAAGTTATTCCAAAATAAAAAAGTTACTTTAAAAAAGGCCAGATGGATACTATAGAAGGAGCCCTTATTGCGCACCACTTTTGCCCCAACATACAACGGTTGTTACTAAGAACGCTGGAAGCCTTAGTCTGAGCGCTACTTTTGGATACAACTTATTTAGAATTAATGATCATTCCGCATTCAAACAAGGCCTAAGAAATATAGTTGCCATTTATAGAGCATATCCTATGTGTCGGGGCCTGATACCCATCACCTCATATAATGCACACGCCATCCTACAAGTGTAATTTCTGTACAATCACTGTTTAGAGATGGAGAAACTGTGGTTCAGTGGGTTATAAAGCCCGTTGAGATCACAGAGCCAGAGCTGCAGAGCCCAGGCATGCTGACTCCTGTATCCGGACACTTCTGGAGTGCTTCCCATAGTCCCAGGTCCCCAGGGTGAGATTCCTATCTGATAGATAGCCCAGTTGGCTAAGGACATGGCTCTTGTGATGTGATTGGCCAGTGGGGGGGATGGCTCAGAAGAGGAGCTGCTTCTAAGCTTCCTGGAGCTTCCCCTGGTTTGCAAACCAGCAACCTCTCAGGGGGTCCATCTCTCATCAGAGGCTGAAGGCCTTTCTGAAGCCCACTCTCATCAGTCACGAGTTCCCGTTGCTGTCCTGGAAGGCAGCATTTTAGCTCCCCCCCTCGCTCCTGGTGGCAACTCTTATACTTTCCGGGCCCCTTGGCCAGTGCGTGTGTGTGTAGGCCGGGCTTCCCTCAGCTTTCATTAAGTCTCAGCACAGCTGCCAAGGCTGTGGGTAACTGGGACCTAGCAGGCCCCCGTCATGGGGCGGTGGAGTGGGGGGAGGACGCCTGGGTGGGCGGCAAGTGAGAGCTGGCTTCCTGGGGCCTCCCCGGGTGTTGAGCAGTGTGGCCACTTCCGAAGGCCCCTTTGTTCGCCCCTTTATCCAGAAGAGTGGCTGCGATTGTATGGGTACAAAGAGCCTGCAGGCCCTGACTTCCCACCCCTGCCTGTGGCCCAGCAGAGAGAGGGTTTCCCAGGCTCCCGTGAGTAAGCCGGAGACTCAGACCTTCTACTTCTGGGTCCCAGACCTGTTCATTCATCTAGCCTGCACTGGCTCCTCTGCCTCCGGGGCCGGCTATTCACATGGCCACCATCTCCCTGTCCCTCCTGTGCTCACATCGGGACACACACAGCAAGCAGTTCCCGCGCTAAACGCTGGGGGAGACTCCAGGAAGATGCGGCTTGCTCCATTCACCTGCTGCAAAGTGTTTTTGGAAGGTTTGCTGACTTGCAGGCAGCCAAGGATGCACTGGGTGTGGGCCTCCCCAAGAGGCCGCTGGAAAGTGGGGTAGGGTGGGGAAGCGGGCCGGAGGCCTGTCTGTGGGGACTTGCACCCACTATGAGCACATGCATGGCTGCCCTGTGCCAGAGGAAGAACAGAGTAAAGAAAGGAAGAGGGGTTTCCCTTGTGGCGCAGTGGTTGAGAGTCCGCCTGCCGATGCAGGGGACACGGGTTCGTGCCCCGGTCCAGGAGGATCCCACATGCTGCGGAGTGGCTGGGCCCATGAGCCATGGCCCCGGAGCCTGTGCTCCGCAACGGGAGAGGCCGCAACAGCGAGAGGCCAGCATACCGCAAAAAAAAAAAAAAAAAAAAAAAAGTAAGAGGAATCTTGACCTCCGCCTCCCCTCCTCCTTTAAGCACTGGTATGCCGAGCCCTGGCCTCACATAATGGTGCTCAGTGCCCCCAGTAGTACCCCTTCCTATAGACAACTAAGCCTGAGAGAAGGAAGTGACTTTCTCAAGGACTCACAGCTCAAAAGTGAAATTTAAGGCCATGGGTCTCTGATCCTTAAGGCCATGCTTTTTACCAAAATTCAGGAGAGAGAGCAGGAATGCCAACCAGGGGGCAAACTGCATGGCCATGGCCAAAGAGCCTGCTCTGGGGCTGGCTGCTTTGGCCCCATCTGTCCAGACTACCCAGCCTCAGCGATCCCCTGGGAGTGGCCACCTTTACCTAGTGGGAAGGTTCTGGTCCTTCCAGGAAAGAGCCAGAAAAGCCTTTTACCCTGGTTTGATCTCCTGCCTCTCTGTGTGCCCCTCGTCTCCAAAGAAGAGCAGGGGTACTGCCCCCGGGCGCATGAGCACACCCTGGGTGTCCTCGTGGGGAAATAATGGCTCAGCTATAGGCCAATGGCTCTCACCCGACCTGTTTTCCTCTAGGTCAGGGGAGACAGTGACTCAAGGTCTAATGGTCTGTCCCTGGAATTCAGAAGGGCAGCCCCAGGGGCCAGACTCTGGACATCAGCCCTCTAGGAAGAGGCCACCATGCCCCACCTCCCACAAGCCAGAAGTCCTTCAGGCATCCCGGTAGCTAACTCATTCCTGGTCTCCTCCGCACAGATGGGAGCAGCCCAGCTGAAACTTTATTCTCATTCCTCCTCTTCTTCTTCTCTTCCCTCTCTCCCTCTCTCCTCCCCTCCCCCCTCCTTCCCCTGCCCTCCCTTCTCCTCTCCCATCTTTCTTTCTTTCTTCCTGCTTCTCATCTCTTTCTTCCTCTCCCTTTCCTTTCCCTCTTCCTCACGCCCTCTCTCCTACACTTTTCTTCTCCTCCTTCTCTCCCTCCTCCACTCTCTCCTACCTCCAAACGTCTCCAGAGGCCCAGGATTTGAAGCTCATAAATGATATAGTCAGCACAGCCTTCCCCTCATCAACCCAGAGTGCCCACAAACCATATAGCTCACACCAGAAGGAGGCCTTGGGTTTCTTCTCCTCCAAGCTCCTCATTTCACAGATGGCCCAGAGACGGGATGCAATTTGCCCAAGGTCACAAAGCCCAGGGCACTAAAGTACTATGTGGCCACTTGTCCATGGAAATAAAAAGAATCATAGCACCATTTATTGAGCACCTACAAAATTTTAGGTCTTGTACCTATTGCATGATAGCAACCCTTTAGAATAGGTATCACTATTTCCTTTTATTTTGCACCAGGGAGCTGAAACACTGAAAAGTCCAATTACTTGTCCAAGGTCACACAGCAAGGAAGTGGAAGAGCAGAGATTCAAGCCACGTCTGCTCAGACTCTGACCGTTCATGAGGTCTGCTAGGATCACCTGCTCCAGCTCTCTACTGCTTAGGACCCATTGGTCACTGACTCTCGCAGAGATTGCTTGAGGCCAAGCAGAGGCCTCTGTGTTATGCTAGACTGTCCTCTGCCAGCCCAGTCCTGCAGCCCCATCACACACCTTGCTCCTGCAGGATGTGCTGCCATCAGTTCCACCCAGGGACTCTGTCCTGCTTGCTCAGAGCCTGCAAATGAGGGCAGAGGAGCATCCTGGGAGAATGGGGGTAGGAGGCTCAGAGCATCTCCCCTTCCATCTGTCTGCCCACCCAGGAGCCCTCCCTCTGAGATGTCATATGAATTTGGCATTGGCAGAAGCCCAGGGCAGAGGAGGGAGCGCAGCCACAGCTGTGGGAAAGAGGCGAGAAGGAGGGAGGCAGGCAGCCAGAGACATCCCCAACCTCTGGCTGCCCCTTGGAGCAGAAGGGGGCCTGTCAGATGTGAGAGGACAAGCACCTAACCCCTGCCGAGGGAAGGCACTAAGCTCGGGCCTCTTGCCAGCCCTAGAGGGCCTGACCCCAGCTGAGCCAGTTTGGGGCAAAGCAGCATGTTTGCAGGGGAAACAGGGGTTGCTTGGTCCAGCAACCAGGTTCTTGCCCTTCACATGGTGTCCCCTGCATTCATAGGTCACAGGACGCCTGGGGGTGGGGAATTAAGGGATCCAGGCAGTAGGGAGCCCCTGTTGCTGGCCTGCTGAGCATCCCAGACTAAATGGGTACAAACCTCAGGGCCTGAGATGAGGAAGAAAACGGGTCCATTTGACAGATGAGGCAACTGAGGCCCAGATAAGGGAAGGGACTTTTGTGGGTTCAAACATTAGACTATAGGCAGTCAGGGCTCTTGACTGTTGGTGGAAAGGATTCAGGGAGGGCCACCAGGGGATCCCTTCCTTGTCCCATACAGGGTCTCCAGCCCAAGAGAGCTCAGAGTCTAGAGGATGTTATCGGGAGACTGGGGGCAACTTCTTCATGGGACAAGGGCTTGGGTCCAGAATGCTCATGGGGGTTCCCTGCAGCACCAGAGCTAACCTAAATGGTATCTCCATTTGAATTAGAAAAGAAGACCCATTTCCCTAACACACCCAGACTTTCTGCACCCCAGAGCTGGTTGCCCCTGGTAACCTGGCCCCTCTCCACCCCCTGTCTTCTCTTCTAACCTGTCACCTCTCTCCACCGCATTTCCTCTCTCTCCTTCTACCCTCCCATTCTCTGAGCTCAGCTGTGCCCCTATCCCCATCGCCCCCAGAAGTCCAAACTCCCCAGCAGGGTTCACAGGCCTTTTAGGAGCTGGCCTCTCCATCCTTCCACACGTCCCCTGCTCTAGATGCTCTGAGCTGCTGCAGTGCCCTGAGCAGACCTGCCTCGGCATCTGCTGTTTCTTCTGGCCAGAACTTGGTTCTTCCTTCTTTGCCTGGACTGCTCCTGGGCATGCACCAAGGCTTAGAGGCCCCAGCGGCTGAGTTAGCTGCCCTTCCATCGGGCTTCCCCTTACACGGGCCTTGCCTCACTGCACCCTCACATGATGTGCTGTCTCTCCCCCGGGGGACACAAGGCTTCGGGGGTGGGGGCGGAGCCCATGTGTCCCCTCCCAGCTGCATCCCGGGGTCTAGGCCCATAATACAAATTGCTACTATCTAAAGAGTGTAATGAGTGTATCCTGTGTGCAAGATATAGTGGAAAATGCATTATACATAACACTTCAGCGACTCTTCACCATGACCCTTTGGGTTCTATTACTAATAATTAATAATAAATGCTATTATTAAGCCCATTCCACAGGTGAAGAAACCGAGACCCAGGGAGGTTAAGCACTTTCCTGCCAAGTCTTCTATCACACACTCCACCTCTGAAAAAATGTGAGGTAAATGAACTGGGTCTGCGTGGAGAGGGAGGGGGGATCTGGGATGCTTCTCTCACCAGAGTGTGGCACCAGGTCCCCGATTCCATCAGGGACTAAGTCCCAGCCCAACGGGCTCCATGACCTTCTCAAACTAGCGCTGGGTCCTAGCCTGAGCCTTGTCAAGAGATGTGTGAGGCTCATTCCCTGAGCTTCTGGGCTGCTCCTGTAAAATGGACATTGTGGTCCTGCTCTGGCTCCCCAGCATGCTGGTTTGAGGGCCTCAGACAAGATCCTGGATATGAACGTGCTTTGAAAATGGGAAAGCTTCACACAAACAGAAAGCAGTGTTTGGTATTAAGAAAAGCTACTGCCCTCTCTTTGGCTCCTGCTGCCCCCTTGTCCAGGGTCTGGAGCTCCCCAGACTGCTGGGGACAGGGGTGCTTGGGCTGTCTGGGGATCATCAGTTCCCTCTCCTTGCTGGATCCGGATGCTCCTCTACGACTTTGTGGGAGTGGGTTGGCAGCCTACCAGGAGATGTAGGACAATGGGTTCTAGGCCCTGGGAGGCCCCTTGCAGCTGTGTGCCCTAGAGCAGGGAGCATCAGTTTCCCCGGGTGTAAGATAAACTGTTTTCGGGCTTGTCATGAAGACCAAGTGGGGAAGTGGGTTGAAAATCCAGCCTGCACTCAATCCCCAAGCTGTATGCCCTGCAAGTGCTGCCCAGAGGGGGCGCCTTTTCCTAATTTTCACACAAGACTTGTCTGGGCTGGCAGCTGAGCTGGGGTGCAGGCCCTATCAGGAGAGAGGCAGCCTGGTGTCTGAAACCCTCCAGGACTCCCTGGGGTTAGAGCACTTTTCCAGGCATGGATATTCAGCAGGTCTCTGAGGCAGGCATGAATCTGCATCCCCAGTTGCCCATGAGGAACCTGGGTAGGTGATGTGTGTGGAGGTGCTGCTGGTAGGCCCCGGGCCCTGGGCTAAGACCCACCATCCATCTGCCCCATGGTCTGAGCATCACCTGCAGACATGGCTTCCGGATGCTAGGCCCTCCTCTTCATCCTCCAACCCTCCTCTCTTGGAAAGAATGAAACAGATAATAAAGTTCTATTTCCATCACATTTGCCATTTCCTGGTCTAAGTAAAGTGTGTCAGGAGAGTGACAAGCTAAAAGCTGCTGATTACTGTGGCTTCAAGGCAGTGACCAGTGAAAAGATCCAACATCAGAAATAATGTGGCCCAGCCGGTTTTGGGTGCCCAACCCTGAAATTAATCAGCATTGGAGTAGAGGGATGGTTGGAGAAGATGGGTAAGGGTCTGTGTGTCTACCCCCCAGGAGGTGGGGAACCTGACAGTTAAAGGGACAGACACTCTCCCTCTCCTGGGTGGTGGTGGGGTCTGAGGATGGAGGAGGCAGGGACCGGGGTAGAGTCACCATGAAACCAGTTCGGGTATTTTGAATTCAAACCCATATTGTGAGTCTGTGCCCCAACCTTCCCCCAGAAATCCCTGGAATTATCATTCAATCCGATTTAGCGGCCTGCCCTCTGGGGGCCTAAATGTTAGAACAGTGAGGCTGATGGACACACACACACTCACACACACACACCCAGAGGCACTTAATCAGTCTGGCAGGAGGCACAGTTTATAGAAGTGATTTCATTTATTTTACTCTCAATATCAAGGAGGCTTTGCAGGGAATAAACCTTTCCTCTAGGTAGGCTGGTAAACTCTGTGACTTGTTTGCAAGCTTATTTTAAACCTATGGTATCATAGGAATAAGGCTAGTTTGGGGCCTGATTCCAGCTCACCCTTATTCTTTTTTTTTTTTTTTTTTTTTTTGTGGTACGCGGGCCTCTCACTGTTGTGGCCTCTCCGGTTGCGGAGCACAGGCTCCGGACGTGCAGGCTCAGCGGCCATGGCTCACGGGCCTAGCCGCTCCACGGCATGTGGGAGCTTCCCAGACCCAGGCACGAACCCGTGTCCCCTGCATCGGCAGGCGGCCTCTCAACCACTGCGCCACCGGGGAAGCCCTCACACCTATTCTTGACTCATCTGAGTTATTAATTTTGATGGCACTTGTACCATCATGCTCACGATCATCTTGATTTGGGTTTCTTGCATTCCTGTGACTGGTCCTGCACTGGTGGAGCCCCTTTGTTTCTGGGGCTGTTTTCTGGGATTCAGGAGCTGCCAGTCACGGCTCAAAAGGAGGCTTGGCTGCAGATCCAGAACTCAGGGTCAGGCAGCATTGCCCTCCTTAGAGGTGGGATGGTGCCCTGGCTTCAAGGTGACCAGGGCGGGGAAGATGTCCACATCCCTTGCCACGAGAGCCTCTGGGGCCACAGGGTAGGGGTGGGGAGTAGGGGTGGAGGCTTGGTCTCTTGATCTTTTAGCCCCCTGAGGCTCAGTAAATTAATCCGCTAAAGAGGTTGGGTTGTTTTTTATCTCACTCCCAACACCCACCCCCACCCCCCAGTCTCCTTTATACACCCTGGGGGCTGAGAGAACAGACAGGACTAAAACCCACAGAGGGGTCAGAGGGGAAGGCCTGGCAATTAACCTCACATCCTGAGCAGGGTGGGGTCAGGGGTCATTGAGGTGGGGGGAGGGGCTGACCACCAGCTGCCATGCCCAAGAGGAGGCCTCCAGGGGCCCCCACAGGCGGGATTCCATCCAGGCCCGAGCTGGAGAGAGAAGGACAGGAGGTTCCAGCTCTCAACCACCCCCTGCACCCTCCACCAGGCCTCCAGGAAGCGTCTTTCTCACTTCGCTCCCACACCACACAGGGCCCATCCTGCTGCCCGCCAGGCCTCTTCCTGGACTGGGACCCTGCCCCCAACCCCATCTTGGAGAGGCAGCTGATTCTCCCCCGCTGCCCCTCCCCCCTCTCTACTTTCGGAGGCGAATAACCTGTGATAATTTTTTCTTCTTCTTTCTGGCAACTAATGGACTCCTTAAATAGCAAAAATTGCGGCCTGTAATTAAGATCTTGCTTTTTAAATGATTAATCATTGTAACCCCTTTGAGCAGCATCCTACTTTCCACTCTTCTCACATTGAAATGCAGATCATTGGCAAGGGAGGGAGGTGCTCCCAAGCCACTGAGGAGCAATTAAACCTTCCCAGCTGTCACTTGTCCCGTCTGCCTCCCGGCCTGTCCAGACGCCTTGGAGAGCGCAAGGGGCCCTGCTCTGAGTGCCGCACTTGCCAGTGGTCTGGCTGGGGCCTCCGGGAGGGTCTGCCTTGAAGCCTGACCCTGGGTGGCAGCGCAAGCACTCTTGGAAACTCCCGGGAAAGCAGATAACGTTTGCTGAGCACTTTTTTAAAAATTTATTTATTTATTTATTTATTTGGCTGTGCCGGGTCTTAGTTGTGGCACGCGGGATCTTCATTGCCACGTGCGAGATTTTTTTTTTAGTTGTGGAATGCAGAATCTTTAGTTGCGGCATGCAGAATCTTTAGTTGCGGCATATGGGGTCTTTAGTTGCGGCATGCGAACTCTTAGTTGTGGCACATGGGGTCTATTTCCCTGACCAGGGATCGAACCTAGGCCCCCTGCATTGGGAGCACGGAGTCTTAGCCACAGGACCACCAGGGAAGTCCCTGTTGAGCACTTCTCATGTGTCCAGCTCTTTAGTAACAAGATCTCATTCAATGTTCACAATAGCCACCTAAGAGAGATGTGAAGGTGGCCCAGAAAATGCTTTGCATTTCTACAAAGCACCACCATTTATCAACCCAAGAAGTGTTTTCCAAGCCTTTCCTCCCTTTGATACATACATGGACTGACCACATGATTTGGGGATGGTACCTCATTAGCGCTAGGAGACTTGGAAGCCCCACCTCCATACCTGTCATCTTACTCAAGAGATTGCTGGGGCCCAGAGGTTAAGGGAAGTGGCCAAGATCACATATCACACATACAGCACTTAGAAGGATGCCAGGCCCACGGTAGATGCTCACAGATTTGTTCAATGAGTAAACATGGGCAGATGTACTTCTTCCTGTAGGGCTCTGCTGCTGCGTTTTCCAGAACCGACTTGTGTATGTGTGTGTGGTGTTGGTGGTTAGCGGGGGCGTCCCCTCCTCTGTAATGGTTTCAGAGGAAGAGGCAGGGGAGAAAAACAGCAGATACAAGCGTGAGCACGGCTGCCCTGTGTGGTCACTCAGTATCCCTGCATGAGAGCACCGACTGGGAAGGCTGACAGGCCAGTGCCCTGCTGGCCAAGCCACGATGGGTGCGTCTAACTACTCAGTGATCCATCCTTACTAAGATCCTATCAGCCACATACTGTGGGTAGGGGATGGCACCCACCCCATGAAGGACAAGATATAGCAAAATGACAAAGGCATATAAGCTTTGGCCCAGCCGTCTCCCTTCTGGGAATTTGTCCTATAGATACGCTCACACTTGTGAGAAATGACTTATGAGCAAGGTTATTTGCTGCAGTGACATTTGTAAAAGCAAAAGGTTGAAACAAGGCAAATGAGCCTCAAGAGAGGACTGATTAATGTCATCCTATGAAGCTGTATAAAATGAGGGAAAAATCAGAATACAAGTTTGTATGGGCTTGTTTATGTATAAAGAAACTCTGGAAGGATACAAAAAAAATGAATAACAGTTATTACCTTTTTAGGGAGTCATGAGAACAGGGCAGATGGGAGACAGGACACGAAGGAGACTTCTCACAGCAAATCTTTTTAGTTTTATACTAGGTGAAAATATCAGCTTTTGCAAAAAATTAAATACGAATGATCTGAAATGCTCTTGGTGGTATGGTACAGGCTCATACAAATGTCACCACCCCTGTGGGTTCTCTTAGGTGCCCGCTCTTGTGGGAGGTGTAGGTCAGGTGATACCACCTGTGGCCTGTCTGCAGGGGCATCCAGGGGTGGAGGTGGTGCAGCTCCCTTTCCTTCCTCAGGGATACCCCCAGCTTCCTTGGCCTCTTACTCAGCTGGTCTCATGCTGGGACTCACCCCATAATCCAGGTATGGGCCCACCTTTGTCTTGCACTTAGGAACATCAAGGTGGTTCAAGGCCTCTGCTCCAGCCGTACATGACCATGGCACAGGCACACGTACAACCACATACACACAGCCAAACAACATGTGCTTGCATGCACACAGGCACACCTGGGCACATAGGCCTTGCTTGGGCCAATATGCAGGTCAGGGATGCCCCCTCAGCCACAGTCAGGACCAAGGCGCTGAGGAGTGGTGAGTGGGAACTCAGAGGGAGGGCTGGAAGAACCGAGAGAACTGGGCTCATCCATCCCGAGCCAACACCTCCCACGGCCTAGACCCAAGTGGGGAATGAGGCTCCATATTCCTTGGGGCTGTGAGAAGTAGTGAGCCTCTAAGCTCAGGGGTCAGACCACACTGATACAAACCCCAGCCCTGCTGCTTGCTCTTGGTGTGCCAAGTGCTTTTCTAGGATGTGTCATCAACATTGGCAGGTCTGCAAACTGAGGCACAGAGAAGTCAACTGGCTTGCTAAGGTCCCACAGCTGGTAAGTGGCAGAGCCAGGATCATACCCGTCAGAGTGGCCCAGCAGCTGTGCTTGTCCCCACAGCGCCCAGGGGGCCACCTCTCAGCTTTGAGGGGCTTTTTGAGGTGTTTGTGCATGAAAAACACAAGAGGTGCACAAGAGATGCTCAGTAAGCAGGAGAGTCATTATTATGGCCATTTCTGCTCTGTACTCCTATAAAAGGCAGCTCCCCGGCTTTCACTCAGGACATGACACATGGTGGCCAAAGGGTCAGTTGTCTTGTTCTGCTGGGCAAGTGTCAGGACAGGTGTCCCAGGAAGCATGGGGGTCCTCAGGAAATGCCTTTGCTGCCCAAGACCCCCAGAGATGAGGTCTCCTTGGGCGAGGGCACTTCACGGGCCACCACCATCTGGGAAGGGACAGCCCAGCGCACTATGTCCAGAATCATTGCTCTGTCCCAGGTCTTCACACCCCACCATGGCTATGTCACCTCCCTTCAAGGAAATTCTGAGTGGCACAACCCCTTCAGTCACTCTGAAAGTGCAAGACCAGGAATATGAGCCCTGGGCTGTCCGACTGTGTCAGGTAGGATTGTTTCTGCTGCAAGTAACTGACAGCCTGATGGACAGGACAGGGACTTAAACAAATGAAGGCCTATTCATCTCACACAGTAAGAGGGTGGTGATCCCCGGGTTGGCCCGGTGGCTCAGCGACATCAGGGTTCAGCATCTCTGGTCACCCTGTCACTTGAACCTTAGGCTCTCCTAATCCTGTCCCCTCAACAGTGCTTCACACTAGCCCATCAGGAGAAAGGATCAGTGAACACTAATCCCACCCAGTAGCTGATAGAGGCACTGGGCCACCTTGGCATCGACAAAGGCCTGGGAAGGGGGCCTGGCTGATACAGGGGGACTGTGTAGTTCCCAGATTGCCCCCCTCCCTGGCCTGGCCTGGGGAGAAAGGAAGGGAGGTGAGTTGTTCCTTTCTCTTCCCACCCCTACTCCACCCTGCATTCCAGGACACTTCCCAGAGCTGGGTCAGGCCAGCGCAGCCTGTTCCCATCCTCCCCGGGCATGATGAATGCCAGGGCCGCTTATAGAGTCACAGTCGCCAAATTAGGTTGCCAAAGCATCCTAGGCCTGGCCTGGAAACACCTCCCCAGCTGAAAGGAGGCATGTCTGGACCTAGCAGACGTCTTTATTCAGCTGTAATTGACGTTTCACAGACGTCTGTAACTCCGTCTGGAGAGACACAAAGCGCCCCCATGCTCAGCCCAGGCAGCCTTTTTATGTCGCCCCCTTTCATCTGGCAGTCAAAAGTGTATGAGCCGCCTGGGCCGTCCTAACCTGGTCCTGGGGCCAGGACAAAGGCAGGCGCTGCACACAGAGGCCGCCTGGTGGGCCTTTACCTCCTGGAGTGCGTTATGCTAATCCAGCGCCAGCCCGGACCCCTCCTGCATATCGATGGGCGGCTGTCAGCCTGGCTGGGACAGCCACTGGGGATCCAGAGAGTCCCCACTCACCCAGAGGAGGGGTGGCCCTGGCCAGTCAGGTCTGAGAGAGTGGGTCTGCTTGGACCCAGACTCAGGCAGCTGAGGCAAAGGGGGAAGGGACATTGGTGCTCAGCAGGGGTTCTTAGCCTGGCAACCCTGCCCTCCAGGGGGAGGGGCATGTGAACCTCTCAAATGGTAGGCAAATCTATGCACAGGTCCTTTTCTCTAGGGAGAGGGTTCATAGCTTTCATTAGATGCTCCAAAAGGTGAGTCTTACTGCTGGGCTCATCCAATCTCCCATTTTACAGATGGAAAAGCTAAGACCCAGAGCTGGCATGCTTTGCCCAATGTCACACGATAAGTTGGTGGTAGCACTTGGGTCCCTACTCTTGCCCAGAGAGCTCTCTGCTGTCACAGGCAACACATTCCTGAGCTTACAGAGGCAGGTAGGTAACTGAGGAGGTATGCAGGTTCAAGGAGAAGGGGCCAGCAGGACAGAGGAGTGTGCAATGGTCTGCCAGGGACACTGCTGCTCAGCCATAGCCCAGTGTTGCCAGGTCCTCAAGAGGAAACTTAGATTTTGGGACTTCCCTGGCGGCACAGTGGTTAAGAATCCACCTGCCAATGCAGGGGACACGGGTTCGAGCCCTGGTCCAGGAAGATCCCACATGCTGCGGAGCAACTAAGCCTGTGCGCCACAACTACTAAGCCTGCACTCTAGAGCCCGCGAGTCACAACTACTGAAGCCCGCACGCACTAGGGTCCACCCGCCACAACTACTGAGCCCGCATGCTGCAACTACTGAAGCCCGCACGCCTAGAGCCCATGCTCTGCAACAAGAGAAGCCACCGCAATGAGAAGCCCGCGCACCGCAACGAAGACTAGACCCCACTTACTGCAACTAAAGAAAGCCTGCACACAGCAGCAAAGGTCCAATGCAGATTAAAAAAAAAAAAGAAAAGAAACTTAGATTTTAAAAAAAAGTGCTACCATTTTATGTAGCTACCAAAAAATGTGCTACCAAAATAGATAGCTAGTGGGAAGCAGTCGCATAGCACAGGGAGATCAGCTTGGTGTTTTGTGACCACCTAGAGGGGTGAGATAGGGAGGGTGGGAGGAAGACACAAGAAGGAGGAGATATGGGGATGTATGTATATGTATAGCTGATTCACTTTGTTATACAGCAGAAACTAACATACCATTGTAAAACAATTATACTCCAATAAAGATGTTAAAAAATGTGAAATTTGCCAATTAAAAAATGTAGATTCATATTTTAGAGCCACTTGGGGGCAGGGTGGTGATGGGATACATGGCCCTCAGGCTGCTGAGTTTGAGACCTTTGCTTCTGACCTCACTGAGATCCCCCATCCTCAGTTCCCAAGACTGCAGGCAAGGGAGGCTTGAATGTGGCCACTAGTGCAGATTCTCCCTATGCACAGCTCCCCCCGGCCCAGAAGTCAAAAGCAGTCTGTAATGTGGGCTGGTGTCCAGAAACCCACTCTACTTGTCCTCGGTGCCCTGGTGCACGTCTGCAGCCCTCTGACTGGGTGGCTTCTGCTTTCAGTTGTCAGCCCCAGCTGAGACGTCCCATCTCCAATGACTGCAATTCCTCGCCTTTCCTGAGCCCTGCTGTTTTCCCCACTGGAGGCAGAAGTGACAGGTTAATGGCAGTCTGTGCTGGTCTCTGTGGGGTGCCCTGACCTTCCCTTTGGGCTTGGCATGATCCCACAACACAGATCATCCTCCAGAGGGGGCAGTGGGGAGGGGGAGGAGACCGAGAGGGAGAGAGACAGAGAGAGAGAGACAGCCACAGAGAGGGAAGAGCAGGGAGGCGAGGGAGCAGAGAGGGAAAGAGAGAGAGAGGAGAAGAGAAAGAAAGAGAGGGAGAATCAGGCAGATACACAGAGAGAAACGGCAAGGAAGTCAGAGAGAGATACAAGAGAGATAGGGGATGGTGGTGGAGACAGAGGAGAGAGATGGGGAGAGACACAGGGGACAAGCCTGACACAGGTGGAGAGAGTCAGAGAGAGACCTACAGACAGACATGGAAAGAGACCGCGGAAGAGAGCAGGAGACAAGGGCAGGAGAGGAGAGAAGGTAAGGGACACCCCCCCCAGGTGCCCCCAGGTCCCCTTGCCCAGGCTTCCCTTGTCAGGACTGTCTCCGCAGTTCCCAGAGGCTCTGAGGGGCAAGAATCAGAGCCCTCCAAGACTATTCCCTCTTTGCTCTGAACCCTGGGTCCGTGAACATCTGCATTTGAAGCTCAGGGGAAGCCGGCACTACCTCTACGTTGGTCAGTGACAGACTCCAGTCCGGGGCCGACATGTTCCGGGGGCTCTGAAAGGCAGAAGGGCAGCTCTCACTGGACTCCAGGGGGTGCTGCAGATGGGGAGCCCCACCCACCTGTCAAAGGAGTTTACATTTATTTGGGAAGGATGAGACCAAAAATTGCAAATTCTTAAAAAAAATCCTTTTAAAAATGTTATTAAGCTTTTAAGATGATAAAGAAAAAACGCTTGCCGTGACAACATAGGAGGAGATCAAGTGAAGAGTAACAATTCTCCTCCCTTGCAACATCCCCAAGCACATTCTAGGGGACAGGATTCAAATCCGGAGCCCTCTAAGCCAGATTCACAAGTGGTTCCCTTAGCCTTCCCTCCCCTTGGCCCATGGGACTGGGGCTACTGGGGTTGGCATTCATGCCAGCTCTGCCTACAGGACCCCTTGGTGGCATCTTTTAGGAACATACAGAAGGGCCAGGTCTTTAGTGAAGCAGCTTTTCACAAGTACCCATGTATGTAAGTGCACAAGCATGCGCAAGCACACATGTGCACGCGCAAGCACACACGTGCATGTGCACATACAACCCATCTTCCAGGTGTGGCTCCTGGTGTGTCCGAGTGGTCAGCTAGGTGACCTTTCATTACAATCCTTGGTAATAATCAACCAGAAAGATTAGAACACTTATCGGGTACTGGTGTGCTGCTCATAACCGTGGTCTTTGGGACACTTGACCTGTGTGCCTTGGTGCTCAGTGACTCAAGTGGGGAAATTTCAGGCGCAAGAGAAAGAAAAACAGTTCTGGGCCGACAGGGGAGAGGTTTGAGGGGAAAGATGAGCAGATGGGCTAGACCCATCCCTTTGTGTCTTTAATGACTGATATCTTCTTCTATCAAGCATTTACAGTGATGTTTATCTCATGTGCATTTAATTATGTGTATAGACACTCAAAATATTTTTAATTAAAAATACTGAATACATTTGACAATGTACTCTTTCTTGTATCCTACATATTAGAACATCCATTTATACATGTATATTACTGTTCAGAGTTGTATATACAAAACCATGTATACTGACTTGCTGGGCAAATTTTAAAGGCTCACTAGGGGTAATATTTTTTTTCAAATATTTTATTTATTTATTTATTTATGGCTGCTTCAGGTCTTAGTTGCAGCATGTGGGCTTCTCTGTAGCTGTGGTGTGTGGGCTCAGTGGCTGCGGTTCATGGGCTCTCTAGTTGTGGCGCACAGACTTAGTTGCAGAGCGTGGGCTTAGTTGTCCCGGCTTAGTTGCCCTGAAGTATGTAGGATCTTAGCTCCTTGACCAGGGATAGGACTCGTGTCCCCTGCATTGGAAGGTGAACTCTTTTTTTAAAAAATTAATTTATTTTTTTGGCTGCGTTGGGTCTTCATTGCTTCATGTGGGCTTTCTCTAGTTGCGGCGAGTGAGGGCTACTCTTAGTTGCAGTGCGTGGGCTTCTCATTGCAGTGGCTTCTCTTGCTGCAGAGCACAGGATCTAGGTGAGTGGGCTCAGTAGTTGTGGCGCACGAGCTTAGTTGCTCCACGGCATGTGGGATCTTCTCGGACCGGGGCTCGAACCCGTGTCCCCTGCATTGGCAAGCGAATTCTTAACCTCTGTGCCACCAGGGAAGTCCCAACAATCATTTCTTTTGTTCAATACATCTGTGATTGGGGCAGGAATCAGTGGGATGGCTCATCTAGGTTTCATGTGGTATCAACTGGGCAGTTTGAGTGGAGCTAGAGGATCAGTCACATGGCTGGAAGTTGGGGCTGGCTGTGGGCCGGTCACTCAGCCTAGCCTGTGGGCCAAGGGCCTCCATTCCTCCTTGCTTGGACTTCTTCAGACATGGACGCTGGGTTCCCAGAACAAGGGTCCCAAGATGCAGGAAAGAGAAGCCGTCATTTCTTAAGGTCTGGGCCTGGAAGCTGGCACAGTGTCATTTTGTCCTGTTCTATTGGGCAAGCAGTCACCAAGCTCAGATACAAGGGAAGGGCACAGACCACACCTCTTGATGAGAAGAATATGGAAGAATTGGGGGGGCATGTTTTAAAATTGCTGTAGCCAGTGAAACATGGGGAGAAGTCTGTTGGGGGGTGATTTCTAAGAAAGGTTTCTTTGCTCCCCAAAAGAGACATAGGCTTAACTGAATCACAACTGAGAGGCCAACATAAGAAATGAGACTATCCCAAGAAGAATAGGATGATCATACGCTTGACCCTTTACGATTATATTCTTAGGTTCATAAGAAAGGAGACCATTATAATAATATCTCCTGCAGTTGTTATATTTGGGATCATAACAAAGCATGCCTAAATTACATATAATTATGTGAATTATACTTAAAATCCTGTAGAATTTCAATATTTGATGGGAAAACTCAATACTGTCAATATGTCAATCCTTCCTAAATTAAAGTATAAATACAATGCAATACCACTGAGATTGGAATTTAGAAACATTCTAAAGTTCATCTGGAAGAGCGAATGTGAAGAATTAACCAAGAAAATTTTGAGAGAGAAGAAGTGTTCTCACAGGACACAAAAACACATATAAAGGGATGTATCATAGCATGAGTTTTAATAACAAGAAATTGGAAACAACTTGAATGTCCACCCCCAGGGGAATAGTTAAATAAATTAGAGAGTATGTCTCAAACTTAAGCATGCATCAGGATCACCTGAAGACTGTCAGGCTCTGCTCTCAGAGTTTCTGTAGGCTGGGGGAGGGAAGGCTCAAGAATTTTGCGTTTCAAACAGGTTCCCAGGTGATGGTGATGCTGCTGGTCCAGACCACACTTTGAGAACCCCTGAATTAGGGACTCTCTCTACTAGAGAATACACTGAAATTGATCAAAGGACAAGGTGTGTGTGAGCTGCAAAAGATGAAGAATAACATCAATTTTCCCTCCCCAAACACAAAAAGTAAACTGAATCAAATTATGTGTGTGTATAATTTCACTTAAAAAGATGACTGGAGCTTCCCCGGTGGCGCAGTGGTTGAGGGGCCGCCTGCCGATGCAGGGGACGCGGGTTTGTGCCCCGATCCAGGAGGATCCCCCATGCCGCTGAGCGGCTGGGCCCGTGAGCCATGGCCGCTGGGCCTGCGCGTCCAGAGCCTGTGCTCCACAGCGGGAGAGGCCGCAATGGTGAGAGGCCCGCGTACAGCAAAAAAAAAAAAAAAAAAAAAAAAAAAAAGATGACTGAAGGGAAAAAAGACAGGTAAGGAAAAGGTAGATGGTTGCTCTTCTTGCCCTGGACATTGCTGCGTCTGCATGCGATGCTGCAGCCACCTTTATATTGGCCTGACGTTGGAGCCAATAGCAAGGAGGGAGGAGCCATGAGAATCACAGGAAAGCATGCCCGCAGCCTGGTGTATCCCTGGAACTCTTGTTATGTGAATTAATAAGTCCTCATATGGCTTAAGCCATTTTTTGTTGGGGTCTTCTTTTACTCACAGCCCAAACTGCATAACTGATACAGTAATGATTGAATAAGATCATATAAGTGAGTGCTTTCTTGGGCACTTGACACATAGCCCTCTTCCATCCAGCCACCTTTTACTGCACTTATTTTGGAAAAGCTTTCTGGGCTGGGCCATAATAGGAAATATTGTGAGGAAGCTGGCAGATTCCCTGACCTCCAGGAGCTCAGAGTGGATAAGGGGAGCCAAGAGAAGCAAAAGAAGGAATTTAATGGTTCATGCAACTGGGAAATCGAGGAATGGGTTGGCTTCAGGTGTGGCAGAGTCCTGTTACTCAAATGATGTCAATTGGTCTCTTTTTAAAAAATTTATTATTTTATTTATATATTTTTGGCTGAGTTGGGTCTTCCTTGCTGCTCGCGGTCTTTCTCTAGTTGTGGAGAGCAGGGGCTACTCTCCGTTGAGGTGCGCAGGCTTCTCCTTGTGGTGGCTTCTCTTGTTGCGGACCAAGGGCTCTAGGCATGTGGGCTTCTGTAGTTGTGGCTCAGAGGCTCTAGAGCGCAGGCTCAGTAGTTGTGATGCACGGGTTTAGTTGCTCTGCAGCAGGTGGGATCTTCCCGGACCAGGGCTCCAACCCGTGTCCCCTGCATTGGCAGGCAGATTCCCAACCACTGTGCCACCAGGGAAGCCCAATTGGTCTCTTTTTCAATGTGGTTCAGGTCTCCTCTTTGTGAGCTAGCTGCATTCTGTCCTGCTGTGGAGCACTTCCTCTATGCAGTGGGAGGAGAGCACGGATTTTGTCAACCATAAGGCTTACATCCCACCATCTGAGCAAGCCTAGAGGAAAGAGAAGGCTCCTCTTTTCCCTGCCTCCATATATAAAATCCCAGGGAAGGAGTCTGACTGGCTTAGCCTGTGCCATGTGCCCTTATCTAGCCAAAAATTGTGGTCGGGGGATGGCATACCATGCTTGGCCTAACATGTGTATTGTGTGGGTGTTTACGTATATAATTTATGTGATATATGTGTATATATTGTGTATATATATATATTTTAATCTATTATGTTTTTTTAAGATTTAATTTTATTTTTGGCTGCTTTGGGTCTTTTTTATAAAATAAATAAATAAATTTATTTATTTATTTTTGGCTGTGTTGGGTCTTTGTTGCTGCGCGTGGGCTTTCTCTAGCTGTGGAAAGCAGGGGCTACTCTTCGTTGCTTTGCACTAGCTTCTCATTGCAGTGGCTTCTCTTGTTGTGGAGCATGGGCTCTAGGCGCACGGGCTTCAGTAGTTGTGGCTCGTGGGCTCTAAAGCGCAGGCTCAGTAGTTGTGGCCCACTGGCTTCATTGCTCTGCAGCATGTGGGATCTTCCCGGACCAGGGCTCGAACCCATGTCCCCTGCGTTGTCAGGTGGATTCTTATCCACTGCGCCACCATGGAAGTTCCTAATCTATTGTTGCATAACAATATTACCACAAATGCAGCAGTGTGAGACAACACATATTATCTCACAGTTTTTGTGGGTCAGGAATCCTGGCATGGCTTAGCTGGGTCCTCTGCAAGCCTGCAATCAAGGTGCAGGCCAGGACTGAGGCCTCATCTGGAGGCTCAGCTGGAGAAGGGTCCACTTCCAAGTTCATGCAGCACTTGGCCAAATTCAGTTCCTTGCACGTACAGGACTGAGGGCTCATTTTCTTGCTGGCTGTCACCTGTCCTCAGTTTCTAGAGGCCATTTTCAGGTGGGCTGCAACATGGCCACCTGCTTTATCAAAACCAACAAGGGAGTGAGAGAATCTAGTAAGATGGGTGCTACAATCTTTTTTTTTTTTTTTTTTTTTTTTGGTCACGCCATGCGGCACGTGGGATCTTAGTTCCCTGACCAAGTATCAGACTGGTACCCCCTGCAGTGGAAGCTCAGAGTCTTAACCACTGGACCGCCAGGGAAGTTCCCAGGTACTACAGTCTTATGTGATGTAATCACATCATCATATACATGTAATCACATACATCCCATCACCTTTGCTGTATCCTGTTGTTTAGATGTAAGTCACAGGTCCTGCCCAGTCTCAAGGAGATGGGATTCTGCATGGGCATGAATACCAAGAAGTGGATGTCATGGGGGCCACCTCAAGAGTTTGTCTCCATATAGTATATACACATACACGTATATGTTTACTGAATAGTTTATTACATATATAGTTGTTCTCTGCTTGCTATTCTCCACCTCATTCTCCCACTGTAGCCAAAATTCATTCATTCACTTATTCATTCACTTAACAAGTACTGATCAATCCCCTGCAATGTGCCAGGCTCAGCCCTAGGAAGATGGATTCCTGTTCTCATAGGACTTATATCTACTGGGGGAACTGATAGTTAACTAATCACACAACGAAATACATCATCACAGACTCCGTAAATGCTATGAAGAAAAGTTCAGGGTACAGTAAAGGCATATAACAAGGGGTCCTGTCCTGGTTTAGGGCTCAGGAAAAGTTCCTCTGAGAAATATTTCCTGAAATTTAAGGATGTGTAGAAAATGCAGTGCACAGGGAGTCAATGCAATGGGGCAGGGTGTGTAGAACACTCTAGGCAAAGGGCATGGCCTATGCAAAGGTCCTGAGGCAGAACTGTATGACTAATTCCTAAAACTCAAGGAATTCCCTGAGGCTGGCATCCCGAACAGCAAGGCGGAGTAGAGAATGCTGTTCCTGATCCTGTCACTCCTGGTGCTTAAAACTCTTCTTCGATGACTTGTTCTCAGTACCCTTAGTATAATATCCAAACTTGCCGTTGGGTAGACCCCTGCCTTCCCCTCTGGCTGCATGCCTGACCACTCCTGAGCCAGATGTTCTGTCACCTCCCAGAAGCTGGTTTCTCCACCCCCGACCCTTTGCTTGAATATTCCTATTTGTCCTTCAGGACACAGATTAGACATCATGGCCTCTGGAAAGCTGGGTTAAATATTTTCCTGTTTGTCTCTGCAAACCCATGGGTTCCATGCAGGTTTTGTCAGGAGGGAGGGGAGTGAGGATGGGTCATTGTTCCATGGTCTCCTCTCCTCCCTCCCTCACAGGGTCACTTGGAGCTGGCTATGGCCGTTGACAGATATCACTGACCTGCTTGAGGCAGCCCTCTCCACATAACCCTCCCCCACCCAGGATCCTCAAACCCTCCCTTCCTTTGTCTCTTCCAGTGACCTAAGAGTGGTAATAGCCTAGCTGTGACTAAAAGTGTGTGATTAAAAGCTGGACCTCTGGGGCCATAGTTTGAATGCCAGCTTTGCTACATACTTAGCTGTGTGACATTGGGCAGGTTACTCAACCTCTCTGTGCTTCAGTTTCTTCATGAGTTAAAATGAGGATAATAACCGTACTCCCTTCATAGAATTGTTATGAAGATTAAATTAATTGGGACTGCTCTGGTGGTCCAGTGGTAAAGAATCCGCCTTCCAATGCAGGGGACACAGGTTTGATCCCTGGTCAGGGAACTAAGATCCCAAATGCCGCAGGGCAATTAAGCCCATGAGCCACAACTACTGAGCTCGTGCGCCTCAACAAGAGAGACTGCATGCTGCAAACTATAGAGCCCACACGCTCTGGAGCCTGCGGGCCACAACAAAAGATCCCGCATGCTGCAGCTAAGACCTAACACAGCCAAAAATAAAAATAAAAATAATAAATCTTTTAAAAAAAAGATTAAATGAATTAATATATGTAAAGTACCTAGAACTGTGCCTGGCACAGAGTAGGTGCTTTGTGTTGTTGTTATTGGTCTTTAGTCCTCTCCTGGCCTGACCAGTTACTGTATCATTGCTTTTAGACTTGCCTCCTGAATAGGGCTGTGGAACATGAAGTCGGAGTGCCCGGGGCTTCCCTGCACCCCTGTCTTCCAGCACCTGGCCTAGTAGAGGTCAAATGGCAACTGCCCAGTGAATTGGATTTGATCTAAGATTTCTGGCCATCATCTCATTCAGGGATAAACATGGACTCTGGCCTTTCCTCCCAGTTGGGGAGTGAGGGGTGCCGAGCTGTACCTGCAGACCCTCCCTTGGATCTCTCTCCCTGCCCCAACCCCCAGTGCCACCCTGCACCCCAGCCTCCTGACAGCTCCGGGTAGGGCAGATCCTAACAGCCCTGAATGGAACAGTACCTGGTGGGTAGGGTGTGGGGGGTAAGGGTAGGCAGCAGCCCTGTGAGCATCTGTGGGGGGAGGGGGCTCCTCACTTTCAGAGGGACACCAACAAGCCAGGCGGGTCCAGCAGGGAGTGGCCAGAGTGGGCATGGGCCCATCATCTGAGATGCAGAGGTGTTAGGTTGCCACACCCAAGGGAGATGGGAGGGGTCCTCACATGCTGAAGGGGGGCCTAAGGAAGGGAGGGTAGCCCAGAGGGCAGGGGAATGCAGCCAGTGCAGGCCCCAGACAGGGAAATTACCTGTATCTGGACTGTTGACAGTCACTATTCTTAATGTCCACCATGGCTCCCAAGCAATGCATCCAGTGTCTGACCATCTTTGTGGCTGTAGCTCTGTGCTGACTGTAGAGAGTGACTGCAGCTCACACCAGTGTGCCCGTGCTAAGGGCCCCATGACCATGCCCTTCTGAAACAGGAGGGAAGGAGGCAGGGCACAACATTTGAAGGAATGACATAGCCCAAGGACATGACATAAACTGATTAGAACCAAGTGGGTCCAAGATGGCGGACAAGTCGACTTCCAGTAGACCTTGAGCCTCAGTGTACACTCACTGAAACACATCAGCAAGCTAAATGACACACCCACAGGCGCCATGACATTTCCAAGACTGACCATAAGTATCAAAAAGTGTGTGGTGGGCTTCCCTGGTGGCGCAGTGGTTGAGAGTCCGCCTGCCGATGCAGGGGACACGGGTTCGTGCCCCGGTCCAGGAAGATCCCACATGCCGCGGAGAGGCTAGGCCCGTGAGCCATGGCCACTGAGCCTGTGCGTCTGGAGCCTGTGCTCCGCAACCGGAGAGGCCACAACAGTGAGAGGCCCGCATACCGCAAAAAAAAAAAAAAAAAAAAAGTGGGTGGTGGCCCAGTTCTTGGGAATCCACCCCCTTTGTGAAATAGCTGGAATCCTCCTCCCACTCATTAGCCTATGAAATTACCCACCCCTATAAAAACTGACAACCCCAAACCCTGGTGCCTTTCTCACCTTCTGAGATGGCCCACACTCTGTCTGTTGAGTGTGTTTCTCTCTAAATAAATCCACTTCTTACCTATCACTTTGTCTCTCACTGAATTCTCTCTGTGATGAGACATCAAGAACCTGAGCTTCATTAAGTCCTGAAACCAGGTGTGTGATCTCAGTTGGAAGACTGTGGGTTTTGGCCGGGTTCGAGGGGCAGCCGCATGGGTTCAAGTCCCAATCTGAGGTGCATGGTTTCACTTCCTGGGTCATCTTAGTTCTCTGCATCCTCCACGCCTCAAACAGAACCCAGCTGACTGTCAGTTCTTGTTTGCTGCTTAGGAAGGAATGAACGCCTGTGGTGGGGCCGGGGCAGAAGGGACAAAGGGATCAGATAGACCTGGGTTCAGATTTCTGCTCTTGGGGCTTCCCTGGTGGTGCAGTGGTTAAGAATCTGCCTGCCAATGCAGGGGACATGGGTTCAAGCCCTGATCCGGGAAGATCCCACATGCCGCGGAGCAACTAAGCCCATGTGCCACAACTACTGAGCCTGCACTCTAGAGCCCGCACACCACAACTACTGAGCCCATGTGCCACAACTACTGAAGCCCGCGTGCCTAGAGCCCGTGCTCCACAACAAGAGAAGCCAGTGCAATGAGAAACCCATGCACCATGACGAAGAGTAGCCCCTGCTCGCCGCCACTAGAGAAAGCCCGTGCACACGAATGAAGACCCAACGCAGCCAGAAATAAATTAAAAAATAAATTAATTTTAAAAATTTTTCTGCTCTTCACCTACTGGCTGCGTGACCTTGGGCAAGTCATTTAGCTTATCTGAGCCTCAGTTTCTTTGTGAAATGGGAAGCCCAGGGCCTACCTCCCTGGATTGCTCTCAGGCTCAATGAGCTGCTGTGTACAAACTAGTGACACAGTGGCTGGCGCCTGCATAAAGGCTCAGTAAACTGATAAGAACCTTTTCTGAGTCTCTGCACATCCCAACGTGTCCGCTTGCTGCGACTCGACTTACCCTTTCAGGATTCCATCTCTCCAGCACCTCCCAGATCCTATCCAGCTCCCAAACCACTCAAGTCTCAGCCTGGCCCTCAAAGGATCAGGCATAAAGACAGAAAGCTGCCCATCTTCACCCTGAAGGAAACTGGAGGCCAATTCTTCTGTCCTCTATGGGGTCCTTGCCTCCTTCCCCATCCTTCACCTTGACTGGCCAAAAAGGACATCCCAGAGCACACCCCAAGCTGGAAGTTTCTGAAATTCATGGGAAAAAGCCCCACACTAGTTAGGGGAGAGTTCCCAAGGCCTGGGTGCCCCACACTCCCAGCCTGTCTGCTCCCTCGAAAAGGGTCCTGGTACCTCCTATTTTCCCAGCCAGGAGGCCTGCCAGTTCCCACATTACCACATGAATGGGCCACAAGGCCCCCTGTCCACTCGAGCAAACAATTTGGCTAGCAAATTGACATAATTAGGAGAGACAGAGAGGGAAGAAAGCCGCCCAGCTCCCACAGCAGCCTGCGGGCAGCTCCTGCCGAGCTCCTCCTGGGCTTTGTGGGCCTGGTGCTCAGGGCTGATTAGAAACCTTGTGGCCTTTTCAAGAGCCCTAAGTGATTGGCCCCCTTAATCTGATTACAACTTGCAGAGCCCCTCCAGCCGCCTCTGAAGGGCCGTTCTCAAGCATCCTGCTTGATGGTGCACACACGAGTACACACACACACACACACACACACTTAGCACCCACTCAGGCCTGCTGGTGGAAGCGCTGCCTCTTTCCTCACCATGTCTCACCTCTTTAGTCAGGGACCTCTGAGGACCTCTGAGCTGGCCTAGTCGCTGCCTTCAGGCCCCATTCTCCTCAAGACAGGCCCTAAACCTGACACACAAGGGGACTGACACTGCCCCTAACACACTGGGTCACCTATCTTTTTATTTTTTTAATTTCTTAATACAATTTTAAAAGTTACTTTCCATTTACAGTTATTACAAAACATTGGCTATACTCCCCACGTCGTACAATACATCCTTGAGTCTATCTTACACCCAACAGTTTTTACTTCCCTCTCGCCCCCCCAAATTGCCCTCCCCCCACCCCAACTGGTAACCACTAGCTTGTTCTTTATATCTTGGGTCACCTATCTTTAGAGTGTCCCACTCGGATACACTGCCCAGGCCAGGGGTACACGTGTACACTCACACCCCACAGGCATGCCTCCCCACCACCCATCTCTCCTCAGAGCGGCCACTCCAAGCATCCAGGACAAGATACCCGACCCCACCAAGGGCAGCCCTCTCTCCACAGCAGCTGTATTTCTGGGGCTTCTCGGGCTGCAGCTCCCAGGGGATTAGGCCCAGCAGGCAGCCTGGACACAGCTCAGGCACAGGCTGCTTGGGCCGCCCCCCCGGGAACTCAGCTCGCAGGGCTACCGTCAACGGCCTCAGCTCTCCACATCCACTTTCTAGCTCTTAATCCCCAGAGCTAAGCCACAATGGCCCCTTTTCCCATACTTGCTCCTGGCCCTCACAGGCCCCAGCCTGGCCTCCCACCCCAATTGGAGCCCTCCTGGACCGCAGCGCAGGATGATGGTGGGGCGGGGGACAAAGCTGGCCCAAGGCGGAAGGGGACAGAAGAGGAGCCTCTGGCCTCGTTAACTAACCACCCCTACCCCAAGAGATGCAAGACGGGCATGTACGTATGGGTGGGTGACATGCGTAGGGCCCTCAGGGATGAGCCCCAGGCTGCTGCACCCCATCTTTCAGGCCATTCAACCTGGAGGCCCTGAGAAAGGGTTCTCCACTTAGGAACCCCACTCTTTTCTCACACTGTCCTGAAGACCCTCATCTCCTGGCTGGGCCAGGAACCAGAGAGTGGGAAACATGGGGTCCAGGTTGGGACATTGAAATCAGAGGGACCTGGGCTCCAGTGTCACTTTAGCACCACCCTTAATAACACTGTGACCATGGACGGGTTACTTATCCTCTCTGGACCTCAGTATCCCCACCTGTGAGATGCTGGGAGCTGCTGGGAGCTTAAATAACAGGGCCTGTAAGGTCAGCACAGTGCCCAGCACATAGTCAGCACTCAATACATGGCTGCTGTCATCATTTGTGAGTCAAAACAGGAGGGGACTTGGGGTACAGCCACCAAACAACAGATGTGGGGACAGTCTCTGGGTGTGCCCCTGCAGCCCTGCTGGAATCTGGGCTCTGCAGGGTCCTGCGAAAACCGTCGTCACAGCTGTGCCCTCCAGGATAAGCCGCCCAGTATAAGCCTCCCAGTTGCCAACATTTTAAAGACCTCATCCCCAATCACGTGACCCAGAGCTAGTTTGGGCAACAGGAGACCAGACCCAGGTCTCTCCCTGCTGAGGCCTGGGCTTGGGCTCCCAGGGCAACCTCGACATTACCCTGAGGCGATTGCCGGACCCTTGCCTTCGGTGCCCTCCCTGCACAGCCCCCAGAACCCGGGTCGTGTCCTCAGGGGAAGGGGCCCCCCAGGGCCCCCAAAGCCTGGTCCTTGTCTGGGCCTACTACTGGGCGGGATTGTCAGCGGAACCTCTGGGCCGTCAGGCTTCGGGATCTCCTCCAACCGTACCTCTCCCGCGCCGCCGCCCCTCCCAGGCCCTCCGTGGGCGTGCCGGGCTGGGCTGGGCGGGGCCGGGCTGGGCCAGCTCTGCAGGGGGAGGGAGGCTGGGGTGAGGATCAGCTGAAATCAAAGCCGCCGCTCCCCTCCCCGCCACGCCGCACCCCTGCCGAGCCGCCGCGCACCTCCTTCTTTGTCACAATGTTTTTCAATCCGGTGAAGCAAACTGTCCAATTAGAGCCGGGGCCTCCGGCTTCCATCTTTGCCGACGTTTAATTAACACGCTCCTCTTGGCAGCTGCTGACAAGTTCCAGAAACAGGTTGTAAAGGGTTTTTGTCTTTACCCAGCATGGAAAATGAGGGGTGTTACATCGCGGGAACATGAATAGGTTGCATTTCAGCTCCTCCTCCCCTCCGCCTCCTCCCCGCTCCTCTGGCAAGGGGAATGAAGGCCTGAGTGTGTATGTACGTGTGAATTGCGAGGGGGATGGGGAGGGTGGATTTGGAGGCAGGAGACACCTTCTCCTTCTCCCCTCACCCCTTCTTCCTGGAGTCTTTGCACCACAAAGGATCTGGATTCTGCTTCTTATTCTCCAGCTGGCACACTTTTGCCTCACCTCCTTTTTAGCCATACCAAACCTTGCCATGCTGATTCCCATCCCTGGGTCTCTGCCCATGTTGTCCCTTTGCCATCCTTCTGGTAAACTCCTATTCAGCCTCCAAAACCCTGCGCAGGTGGCCCACTCTGGTAAGCCACCTGGGCATTGAATGCCTGCCAGAGTTCAGGGTGGATTCTGGATGTCAGTTTAATCCCCCAGCTACACTGTGAGCCCCCTGAGGGCAGGAACCCTGTGTGGTGGCAGGCCTTAATAAGTGACGGAAGATCTGAATTACTGCAACGTTCTCCCAATGTGGAGGGAAAGCAGGACTGGCATGGCAGGGAGGAAGGCAGGAAGGGTTGGGGGAGGGGGATTGGCCACAAAAGCCCTATCTCCCTACTCTCTCACCTGCCTGAGTGCCCTTGAAAGGGAGCCGGGTCACATGGAGGGCACAGTGGGCATGGTAGTTTCACAAAATGGGTGTTTCTGGGGTGGCTGATGTGAAATAAGGAGGGGCCTTGGGGAAAGATCCCAGTCCAAAAGCTGAGCCCTGCTGGGGGAGGGGTGGGGCGGGCTCCAGGCTGGGCAGACTCCAGCACCCTGAATTCTTCCTCTTCAGTCTGGGATGATTTTCCTTGCAGTGTGAGTGGTAGCTTGGGGTGGGAGGTCAGGACTGAGGCAGGAGGTTTCTTGGGTCTTTTTCTCCCTCAAACTGGCCCTGTTGGAGCATTAATACCCATTCTACAAAGAACACCAAGAACGTTTTATTCACGGAGGCTACCATCTGCATGGCACAGAGAGGTCTGGAGGATTCAGGGGGCATGGGAGATACTGGCTGAGGGGCAGGAAGGGAGTGAAAGAGCCCAGCAGTCGGTGGTTGGCAGCTACGTTGTCTCCTAGGAGGGCTCGGGTCCATCTCCAGCCCCCAGCCCCACTCCTGCCTGCTCTTCTCAGGATGTGGCCACCAAGACCCCTGGTGGCAGGCTTCCTGCAGCCAGAACCTGGCTTGGATGCCCACTTTGTCTATAGCTCCTCCTCCATTCTCAGGCAGGTCCCCTGGGATGAAGGCGGAGGGGGAGATGGAGGCACCCTGGACCAGGCCAGCAGGTGGAGTGCCGCTCGCCTTGCTCTTTTGTTCCCAGCTTGGTCAGCACTGGCTCCTTGGGGAATGCTGGAACCGTCTGTGGAGCCTGCAGGGAGAGAGCCAACAGCAGCGGGCCACTGTCATGTTCTGCAGTAGCCCCTCCGGCACCTTTTCCTTTTCTGAACGAGATGGGCAGCATTAGAAGCAACTGGTGACAGCCTATCTTTTCTCTTTCCTTAAACCCCAGCATCCTCTCCTGCCACATCGCTCAGCCTGTGTCCCAGACACAGCTCTTTCCAAACTCTGGTCTTCTAAGAGGTCAGATAACTACGATAAGAGCAATGATAGTGACCTAGAGACACCCCAGTTCCTCCACTTGCGCTGTGTGGCTTTGAAGATCCTGAACCTCTCTGAGCCTTAATTTCCTCATCTATTAAAAAGAGGGAAGTAACTGCACCTGTCTGTAGAGATCTCTGAAGGGTCAGATGCAAAAGGCATGAGAAAGGGCTTGGTGCATTCCACAGAGGGAGCAAGGAAATGTTAGTTGATGGGAAAAAAATGAAGGAGAGAGAGATAAGGAAGGAAGGAAGGGTCTCGCCTGAGTTGATCTACTGAATAGAGCCAGACCTGTCATCTCCACTTTTATAAATGAGGAAAGTGAGGCTTAGTCTCTGGGGTGAAGAGTTCCTCAAAGTCACTCTTCCAGTCCAGGGTGCTTTCCACAAATTACCGTGTCTGTCCAGTAGGCACATAGTCTGACTCTGAGTGCCTCTCCCACCAACCCCAGCATGCCGCTGTGGGTGGGTGGGTGGGTGGGTAGGGGGGTGTGGGAGCTCACATCCTCATTTCTCGATGCTTTCTTTTTACCCCTTTGCTGGTGGCATCTGATTCCCAGAGTTGGGCCCCCACTGACAAGCCAAGCCCATGCTCACCTGCTTCTCACTTGCCCTGGGAGTTTAAGGTTCTGAGGGCTTGAGAGCGGGGTCCTCAGAACGGAAGCCAATACTCTTCTGGTCCTTGGGCATCTGCAGAGAGAGGAGGCAGCTCCGAGGGCCCTGCCCCAGGCCGGGCAGGTGCACCTGGTGGAACTAGAACAGCCTGGGCAAGTCAGGAGCAGCAAATGGTGTGTGGCGGGCGCCACCTTGTGATCACCGTGCAGTTTGCATGCCGCAAAGCAGGGCAGTCTTTCGCACAGGTATCCGGCTCCTAGTTCACTTAGCCACTGTCCAGGGTGCTAGGGCACTGCAAGGCCAAGGCACAGTCCTTGACCCACTAGAGCAATGGGAAGGCATTCAAGTGAAGTGCACAGTGACGGTATGAGTTGTAAATGCACGCAAGAGACTGATAACCCAGCCTGGGGGGATTCCAATTGTGCTGTACACACTTTTTGAAAGAGGAGTAGTAGCGTGCCAGGTGAGAGGCAGCATGGCAAGCTCCCTGAAGCGTAGGCAGGTCCAAAAGTGAGGTAGGGGGAGATGCAGGGGAAGCCAGAAGTGGATTGGTAGGTGCAGTAGGGGTGGGGCAGATCAGCCCAACCTTGGCCTCAAGGCTCAGATTTGATCCTAAAGACTCCCTCGTCTGTTGTCCTGGGGAATATCTGTCTCACTTCTGTCCTCTAGGAAGCCATCTTATCTCCCAGGTAGACTACCCAGAGGCCAGGGGCCATGGGAATGGCTTAATGGTGGCTTACTTCCATCGACATGGAATTATATTACTTGAAACTGAGCACTGCTGAAGAGTATATAGCACGGAGAAGGTGTGAACTTAGAATAAATTATAAAGATCAAAACAGAACCAAGAGGGAATTCCCTGGTGGTCCAGTGGTTAGGACTTGGAGCTTCCACTACTGCGGCCACCCCAGTTCAATCCCTGGTTGGGAAACTAGGATCCCACAAGCTGTGCCATGGCAAAAAAAAGAAAAGAAAAGAAAAGAAAAGAAAAGAAATAAGAGAGAACTTCTACATATGGGAATTGATAATGTTTTTTAGTTAATTTCATCAGTATTAAATCTGTGTGGTTTCTAATTGTGGTGTCTGAAGTAGTTTAAGTTCTGACTTCAAATATAGAATGAAAATAATTACACTGCTAAAAAAATAAAGTTTATTCAGAATGTAATAACACAAAACACTTCTTATGATAAAGAGATAAAGAAGAAGAGCAGGATACCAAATCAAGTATAATATCATCTCAGCTATGTATGAAAAATCAATGCCGATTTTACAAAAAGGGCTGGAAGGAAATATATCAAGACTATTAATAGTGCTTGAATGAGGGTGATGGGATTTCTTTCATTTTTCTCTATTTCCAGATTTTCTTTAATGAGCTTCTATTCATGTTATAATTTTAAAAGTAATTTAAAGAGAGTGAATTTAAAGGCTTATTAGTTATGTACATAAAATTGGATTACCCTGAAAACTTCTGGTATGATTTTAAAAATACAGAGCCAACTAATCATAAGAGATGCAAATCAAAAGCGCAATGAGCTACCACCTCACACCTGTCAGAATGGCTATCATCAAAAAGTCTACAAATAACAAATGTTGGTGAGGATGTGAGAAAAGGGAACCCTTGGAGACTGTTGGTGGGAATGAAAATTGGTGCAGCCACTATGGAGAACGGTATGGAAGTTCCTCAAAAAACTAAAAATAGAACTGCTGTATGATCCAGCAATTCCACTCCTGGATATATACCTGAAGAAAATGGAAACACTAATTTGAAAAGATATATGCACCCCAATGTGCATAGCAGCATTATTTACAATAGCCAAGATATGGAAGCAACCTAAGTGTTCAACAACAGATAAGCAGATAAAGAAGACGTGGTATATATAGAGAATGGAATATTACTCAGCCATAAAAAAGAATGAAATTCTGCCATTTGTAACAACATAGATGGACCTGGAGGGTGTTATGGTTAGTGAAATAAATCAGAGAAAGACAAATACTGTACGTTATCACTTATATGTGGAATCTAAAAAATAAAATGAACGAATGAATATAACAGAACAGAAACAGACTCACAGATATTGAGAACAAACTAGTGGTTATCGGTGGGGAGAGGGAAGGGAGGAGGGGCCAGATGGGGTAGGGGATTAAGAGGTACAAACCACCATGTGTAAAATAAGCTATAAGGATATAGGATACAGCACAGGGAAATATAGCTATTATTTTATAATAATTTTAAATAGAGTATAATCTATTAGAATATTGGATCACTATGCTGTACACCTGAAACTAATATAATATTGTAATTCAACCATACTTCAGTAATAAAATAATACAAAGCCAAATGAAGGACAATGATGGGCAGACCCTTGTCTCAGGGGCCACAGACACAGGCTAGGTCCTTGCCCTTGTCAGGAGGGGGAAGCGCAGGAGGCAAGAAGGGCCCTCTGTGTCATCCTCCATCACCTAATGCAGGTAAATACCTCTAATAATGATTCGTGGGGAGGAAGGCCATCCTGAAGTCACAGAAAGCCCAAACTGTGGCATGTTTTTAAAGAAACTGAGTTCTGTGACATTCTACTACTTTTAGCTTCTAGAACAATGTTTCTCAAGTTGGATTTTTGTACTGACACTTCTCTGGATGCTGGGAGAAGTGTTAGTATAAGACCACCTGGGAGCTTGTTCCCATGCAGAGTCCCAGGCCCTACTGAAATGGAATTTCTGGGCTAGCCTCTGGGAACCTGAGTTTTTACAAGGTCTCCAGGTGGTTCTTATGGATACAGAAGCTAAGCACTGCACTGTGATTCTGAACACAGGCTGTATATTAGATTCACTTGGGAGGTTTTAAGTACTAAAAAATGTTAATGCCCAGGCCCTTCACAAGACCAATTAACTCCAAGTCTCTGGAGGCTGAGACCTGAGCTTGGAAAGCTTTTAAAGCTCTCCAGGTGATTCCAATGTGCATGTAAGGACCCAAACCCACTGGTCTTGGGCAGTGGTTCACAGATGAGTTTTTCTTCAGAATCACGTGGAGGGCTTGTAAACAGTGCTGGGCCCCACCTCTTGAGTTGTGAAATCAGGAGCTCTGGGTGGGACTTGAGAATTTATATTTCTCACGAGTTCCCAGGTGGTGCTTCTGCTCTGGGGAGCACAGGGGACTATGCTTTGGGAATTACTCTAGAATGCTCTAGAATGAAGCCTTCAACCCCCAGGAGACACAGCCTCCTGGATAAAGGAGCAGGATGACACAGGCTCTGTCCCCCAACCCTCAGCTTCCTGCACCCCAGGCCCCAGCCCAGCTGATGTGGTCCAGGGAGAGGGGAATGCAGCCACCCTTGTGTGGGGCGACAAGTCAGTAAAACTCACCTCCCAGTAGATTGCATCCTCAAAGCAGTTCTCATCAGCGGCTTGTCCCCAGAATGGCAATTTCAAAATGACCCCTAAAGGAAGTTGGAGGTCAGGGATAACTTCTTCTCTACCTACCCAGCCCTTTCCCTTGACTGGAAAACTCCCCTCAGTCTTAGCGCTGTAAGTGCAGAGACAAAGGGTTTCTGGGAGCCCCAGCTGACCTCTGGCACACACTCTTAGGTCCCCCAACCACAGGCCCCACCTTCTCTGGCCCAGCCAGTCCCACTCACCTACGATGATGCCACCCACCAGGGCCATGGCCAGTGACACAAAGAGACCAGCAGCCTGGAACTTGCCCTGTGTGCTTGCGTTCCAGCTCAGCGTGGAACTTCCAAAGCCAAAGGCAAAGGCAAGCCTGGGGTGGAAACAGGGGGCAGGTCAGGGCCCCACAGAGAGGCCAAGTCACCGCCTGCTGCCACCCCACACACAAGTGGACACCAAGGCTCAATAACCCCTGGGCCTCCGCCTTCCCGTCTGCAAAATGGGGGCACTGGAAAGATCAGATGGTCTCTAAGATTCTTATGGAAGGACAGAGGTTGAGGAGAGAAGGCCCATGAAATACTGGTCCAGACTGGGCAAGAAGGGGGATAGAGACACAGTCTTGGACCCGAAAGGAACAGTAGGAAGGAGGAATGGAGAAGGAAGGAGGGAGCTCAACCTCCCTCTACCTCCTCCATTCTTACCCTTCCTGCCCATACAGCTCAGTGTTGGCGGAGGCTGCCGTCACAGCACCCACAATGCCACCTATGATACCGGGAATGCCATGCAGGTTGTGAATGCCACACGTGTCCTGGATCCGCAGCCGGGACTCCAGGAATGGCTGGAAAGGGGAGATAGGTGCTGCTCAGGCAGGGGGCTGTGGCACAATGTGGGGAGGCCAGGATTCTGGAGGCTCCAAATACAGAGAGACCCCGGATTCCCCAGCCCCCCACCCCCTCCCTAGGGACCGCCCCCCACTGTCAGGAACACAGAGACCCCAGCATTCTCCAGCCCCCAGCCCCTGGCCTGGGACCCTCACCGTCAGGTACACAAAACCCAGGGTGGAGATGATGCCGCAGATGAAGCCGACGATGAGGGAGCCGTAAGGCATGAGCATCATCTCGGCGGCGGTGCCCACGGCCACCCCTCCCGCGAGCGTGGCGTTCTGGATGTGCACCTGAGCAGGGCAGGCAGAGTGGGCAGGAACTCAGTCCTCTCCCAGAGTAGTGTCCTGGAGGAGCTGACCCATAGCCCAAGTTGACCTCCTATGCGTGGGTGCCACCTGGGAGCCAGGGATGGCTCAGAGTGCATCTCAGCAAGCCAGGAGACTGCGGAGGGCTCCAGCCCGGGCCCAGGCTTCGGACAGCCACCCCTGCGTTCTCTGCACATGTGCCACCCACACCAGCGCTCTGGGCTTTTTCCGTGTGCACAAATGAGTGTTCTTGTGTCCATGCCAATGAGTTCCATCAGCACATCTGCATGTTCCCTTGTATCTGGCTGCCACACATCCCTGTGTGCCCAGGTTTGCATGTCTGATGTTCTCTACGTGCCCGTGTGCCAACGTCAGGCACCTCTGGGGCCTATTCATTCACACGCACCCATGTCAGACTCTGCGAGCCTACACCAGCACTGGCTGACTCTCTGAGCGCCTACCTGCGCCATGGACTGTGTCGCTGGCTAGCAGGGATGTTGTTTCCTCCCCACAACAAGCCCAGGAGGTAAGTACAGTTATCTTTTGACGTTTGCAGATGAGGAAATTGAGGCACAGGGAGGTTAATGGACTTGCTGAAGACCACACAGCTAGCAAGGGGCAGAAAGGTGTCTTGATCCAGGTCTTCGTGGAGCCAGAGCCCCTGACCTTGACCCTATTCCGTGTCCCTCCCTGCATGTGCCCACATCAGCGTGTCTGATTCTCTTCCCCCTGCTTCCTGAGTCCCCACCTTTCTGTGCAGTGATCGGCCAGTGCATCCAGGGGCTCGAGGCTGTGTCCCAGAATAACGGGCACTCCTGGCAGTGTCTCGACACACATGTGCCCATGTCTAGAAGCTAGGGTCAGAATAGCAAATAGAGAGGTGGTTGTCTTTTTACAGAAAAATCTACCAACACCCATGGGGTTTGGCCCCTCCCACTAATGACAGAAACACATGTCCCAGTGGCGTGATATGAAGGACACTGGGCAACACCACATTCCCACAAACCTCCCAAATGCATCGAAGGGATTCTCCCTTTGAGTGTGTGGGATAGGGCAGGGGAAAGCAGTGCTAGGAAGGCTGAGGATCAGTGTCTGGAGGATCAGAAGTTGGCAGAGGGGAGGTGCTCAGTCCAGAAGAGCTGTCAGCTCCCAGGCTGTGGGGAGGAGCCAGATCATCCAGGGCAGCTGGCATAATAGAACCTCCAAGAATGTGGTTCTGGGCTCTGCCTAAAGCCAGCTATGTCATCTGGACAAATCATTTCTCCCGGAGCCTCCGTTTCTTCATCTGCAAGATGGGTGCGATAAACCTTAGGCTGCCTGCTTCACAGCGTTGTCGGCAGGGCATGGGGATCAGTGCCCACTGGGCACAGGCAGTTGTGGCCGCAGCTTCCCCCCAAGGCTCCCCACTGCTCCCCCCCACCCCGGCCCCCCACTCACCATATCCAGCTTGCCCTTCTTATGCAGGATGCTGGACAGTGCCACCGCAGTGAGCACACAGGCTGCCAAGGAGCAGTAGGTGTTGATGACAGCTCGGTGCTGGGCGTCTCCGTGATTGGACACAGCTGAGTTGAAGCTGGGCCAGTACATCCACAGGAAGAGGGTGCCTGGCCAGACCAGACAGGGCCGGTGGGCCCGGGAGAAGAGGTGTTAGATGGGCCCAACGGAGCTCAGGCAGACATCCTGTCCTTTAGCTACAGAGATGTCAAATGACTCACACGCCCCAGCTATTGCCCACCCCTGCAGCTTTATTCATGCTGGGATCTTCTTAGAAGGCCCTCCCTGCCTTACTTACTACCTAACTCCCACTGAGCCTTCCACTCTGCTCCAGGAAGTCTACCTTGACCCCATAACTGGGCAAAATGCCTCCCACCCGGCTTCCACAGCACCTCGAGGGAGAATCTTTTTCTCCACTGTAGGGAGATTATCTGGTGGCATGGCCATCTCTCTACTACACTGTGAGGCGCTCCTTGGAGGCAGGGCTGGGTTTTTTGGTTTTTTTTTTGTTTTTTTGTTTTTTTTTTCCTTTTGCAGTATGCGGGCCTCTCACTGTTGTGGCCTCTCCCGTTGCGGAGCACAGGCTCCGGATGCGCAGGCCCAGCGGCCGTGGCTCACGGGCCCAGCCGCTCCGCGGCATATGGGATCCTCCCAGACCGGGGCACGAACCCGTATCCCCTGCATCGGCAGGCGGACTCTCAACCACTGCGCCACCAGGGAGGCCCCAGGGCTGGGTTTTAAGAGACCAGAGAGGGTGGCTGATACGTATTCTCTGGAATGAATGGACACAGGGAATAGGAATGTACACCTTGCCTAGCCCAGGGATGGAGTGAACAGTTCCTGGTTACCACTGTGTCTGCCCTGGGACATCCTAGGGAACACACAGGATGACTGACCAACTTCTTCCAGCCCCATGGGGGAAAGGGACAAGTATCTGGGATCCTGGAAGTATCTATAGGCGACCTCTCTCTGCTCTTCCTCCAAAGGGAGCTGGCAGCCACCTCACAGGCCACATGGGGATCAGCTGTGAACATGGCAGCCCTCAGTCATCACGGTGGCCCTCAATCATTATGGAAGCTCTCACCGATCATGGCAAAGAGGTCCGAGTGGTACACGGAACTTGGCCTGTCCTTGCTCTGATATAGGTTGGGTCGGTAGAGGATCCAGGTCACTGTGAGCCCAAAGTAGGCGCCGAATGTGTGGATGGTCATGGAGCCCCCTGCATCCTTCACCTGGGGTACAAGGAGCCTGTAAGACTCTGACACCTCCTCTCTCTCCCTCCTCAGAGCACTCTCCCACCTCCCCCTACCCACAGGCAGAAGTTCAGCTGTCTTTTGACTCCACAGGCTACAGGAGGGAGCCCAGGGCCCCTTATAGACCAATCAACTGGGAAGGGGAGAAAGTGGGGATCCCCTGTACAATTATACTTCCATAAAAAAATAAACAGGGGGATCCATGAACCCAGGCTGTAAGCCTGTCAGCAAAATGTCAGGGCATCCTCACCCAACAGATGAGGTTTATGGCCAGATGGGGAACCCAGGCCTGGAGAGGGACTTGCTCAGTCACACAGCTGGCAGAGGTAAAGCCAAGCTAGGACCCAGGGCAGCACCCTATCTAGTCTGTCACCCACTAGTTTCCAGCTTATCTTAATTCCTGGGACCTCACCGCTGCCCTCTGGGGTCTCCCCTCTCCACATTTCCTCCTATACACCACTCCTGGCCCAACACCACCCCATCCCGACTGCCATTACCTGTCTCCCCTGCATCCTGTCATGATCCTTGCCCTCCAACCTCCCAGCCAACCTCCCACCATCCGCCCCATCCCCTCTCCTCTCCCCAGTCCCCCAGAGTCAGAGGAGGCAGATTTGGTTCCCTCCCCATCTGTCCATTCCTGGGCCTCCTGCCCTACCCGACTCAGCTCACTGCACCTCTGGACATTAAGTCTCAAGTTCCTCCTTTACAAAGTGGGGCAGGTCCTAGTGACTTAGCAGGGCTGTCTTGAGGATGAAACTAGACAACTTGTGTAAAGCACTTGGCAAGCATGTGGCACTCCACAGGGGTGGATGATTGACTGATTTAGTCTTCCTCCCTGCCCCCAACCTCCCCTCTCTTCATCTTCCTCTTCCTCCCCACTCAGGAAATCCCCATCAGAATCACAGACTCGCTTCTTCGCTTTAGATGGGAAACCCAACCTTGTGTCCAAGGTCACAGAGCTAGCTGTTGAATAGTTGACAGAGCTGAGTTTCCTGACTCCCAGCCTGGTGGGTGCCTCTACTAGCTATGTGACCTTGGGGGAGCCCCTTACCCTCTCTGAGTCTCAGTCTTCTCATCTGTAACATGGGGGTAATAATTGTGTCTGTCTCAGAGATGAGAATTAAATGAGATAACCCATGTGAAGCATTCAGAGCAGGGCCCAGGCAAGGGCACGTACTCCTTAACTGTCAGCAGTCATTATTGTGTTTAAACTTGGCTCAAAGAGAGGCCAGAAGACTGTCATGCATTGAAAGAATTTCTGCAGCAGATCAGGGAGGGGTTTTGAGGGCCAAAGGAGCCTTCTCTACCTCTAAATTCACAGCCAAGATACTACTTCTCAGCCAATTTCAGATCTCATCTGTTGACCCCACTGTGTACCCCCTTACCTAGCCTCACTTCTTTCTCTCTACCCACCCCAGCCAGTCTCCAAGGTCTATTTGTGCACCTTCCTTATAACTCTTGTATCATCCACTTTCTTCTCCTTGTACTAACCCAGTCCCAGTCCCATTATCTCTCACCAGGGTGACTAAAACAGCCTCTTAACTGGACCCTTTGCCTCCAACTGTTCTCTTCACCACAGCCAAAGTGACATTTCCATTACATGTGTCTGACCATACCACTCTCCTGCCTGAAACCTTCCATAGCTCCCGACTGCCCTCATGATAAAGTGGAGACTCTTTGGGACTTCCCTGGTGGTCCAGTGGTTAAGACTCTGCGCTTCCAATGCAGGGGACTTGGGTTCGATCCCTGGTCGGGGAACTAAGATCCCACATGCTGCATGGTGCAGGCAAAAACAAACAAACAAAAAAATAAAGTTGAGACTCTTTAACACAGCCTCTGAAAGTCTGAAGATCCATGTTCCTCTCCCTACCCCGTTTCCTTTGCCTCAAATGCCCTTGCTCATTCCTTTGCCTGGTTACCTCCTACTTGACTTCTCGCTTTGATATCTCTTCCTCCAGGAAGCCTCCCTGACCTGCCAGGTGCTGGTTCAGGCCTTCCTCCCCTCCCTCCAGGCCACCTAGCCCAGGAGCTCAATCCTTGTCTCACTGCATGGTCACTGTCTATTTGCTTCCTGGCCCCCTCACTAGACTGTGAGCTCCTTGGGATCGAAACAAGAGTCCTGCTCACCTCTGTATCTCAGTGCCTGGAGCATTGCCTGACATGCAGTTAGACTCCAAAATTCATTCCCTTGACAAATATTTCTTGAGAACTTATTAGGCATTGGGCCAGGTGCCAGGAATAGAGATGGTCCAGATAAGATAAGGTTTCCCATGCTTATCAGATAAGGATACATGCTATGAAGAAAATAAATTAAGGCAATGAGAGAGAGAGTGACTGGGAAGAGGTAAGGTAGAAGGAAACACTGGGTAGGAGAATCTGGGAGGGCCTCTCTGAATAGGTGAGATTCCAGTTTAGACCACAAAAAAAGGACTGGGGGGGATGAGCATTCCAGGTAAAGGGAACAGCAAGTACAAAGGCCCTGAGGTGGGACCAAGCTTGGTGTGTTTGAAGAGCAGACAGCAGGGTATGGCCAGAGCACAGAAAGATGAGGAGAGAGCAGATGATAAGCTTGGAGAAAAGGCTGGGACCAGAACATGTAGGGCCTTATAACAAGTTTGGATTTTATTTGAAGTGAAATTTTTAAAACCAGGGTTTTAATCCAGGGAATTGTCTTATATGCATTATTAACAGGTCACCATGGCTGCTAGTGGAGATTAGCCTGAGGTGGTGGGTGGGGCAAGGATGAAGCCAGGGAGGGACTTACTTCCCTGGCCATCCAGCGGTTAAAACTCTGCGCCTCCATTGCAGGGGGTGCGGGTTCAATCCCTGGTAGGGGAACTAAGGTCCCACATACCGCCTGGCACGGCCAAAATAAAAAAAAAAAGGATGAAGACAGGGAGATGAGCCAGGAGGAAGGGATATGGTGGCTTGGACTAGTCTGGTGGCTGAAAAAAAATGACAAAATGAATGATTGAATGTAGGGTGACCTGAAAACAAAAACCCTGGCGGTGGGACTTCCTGGTGGTCCAGTGGTTAAGACTCTGTGCTTCCACTGCAGGGGGCACGGGTTCAGTCCCTGGTTGGGGAACTAAAATCCTGAGTGCACAGCCCGGCCAAAAAAAAAAGAAAAGAAAAAGAATGGAAATCATGTGCTCACAATAGTGGAACAAAAAAAGATTAGGGTCCTGGATCCCAGATGATACTGAGGAACCACTATACAAGCCCTGATCTCCCTGCTTCTGAGAAATAAACTTTTGTATTAAAAAAACAAAAAAACCCAAAAAATCCTGGGGGTTTTCAGGCAGAGTCCAAATATAGAGGAGTTGGGGGCTAAGAAATGGATGGGGTCCCTGAATAATCCCTACACCTGCAAATATACCAAAGAGGTGTCTGAGCAAGAGTCAGCAGCCTAAGGTGTCCCTTACCTGGGCCAGTGAATTGGCCAACCTCAGGGGGCATCATTCCTGCCATAGAGGTCCATGTGAGTGGCACCTCTGGATTTGTGCAACCTGTGAAGCTATACATATCCACCTTGGACACTCCCCTGAGAACTTTTCTTACTGATGTGCCCCTTCAATATGCTGTGCCTTTTTCTTGGCAGAGCAATCTGGGAATATGTGTGTGGAAGCGGATGTGCAGGAACATCCCATTCTTTCCATCTGATATACAGGAAAGAGAAAGAAGAGAGAAAATCAACATGTGAGGAACCACTGCTCTGCCTAGCTGGTGGACTGATGTACCAGGTAGACTATCATTCCTGCCCAATAAATGTCATTACTCCAGCTTTACAGATGAGGAAACTGAGATTCAGAAGGTTAAGTGACTTGCCAAGCTTGAATTGAATTCAGCTGGCATGTCTCCCCAGCCCTCTCTTTCTCTGTCCCCCTCCTGCCCCCACCAAGTGTCCCTTCCACCCCCATCCCTGTTCTGACCCCTGCTCACCTCTAGCAGGCTGAGGAGAATGAACTCATTCACTGAGAAGAGGGTCACTTGGAAGAGAGTCATGATGAGGAGTTGGACAGGGCTGACTTTGCCCAGAACTGCCCCAAAGGCAACACAGACAGAGCCCACGCAGAAGTCCGCATTGATGAGGCTGTGGGGAGACAGGTCAGGGGAGGGGCTGAGGCCACAGCAAGAAGTGGCACTCCAAGCCCTGGGGTTGAACCTAGACTTTGGTCACTTGTGGGTTTGGGCTTGCGGTCTAAACTTTCTGAGCCTCAATTTCATCATCTGTGGTAATGGGCACATAGCATCTTAGAGCTACTCTAAGAATTGAAAGAAATAGCATGTGAAGTATCCAGCACAGCAGTGGCACATACTAGATGCCACACCCTTCCTTTGCGGGCCCGTCTCAGGCCCCCACCCCTCCTTGCAGGCAGCTTGCGCTTAAGGCATCCAAGTGGTCTGGCTGCTGTTGTTGAATGTGGCCCATATTTGGGGCCTTGCCCTGCCCTCCATCTTCTACCTGCCTTTCCAGAACCTCTTCTCACCTGCCTCCTCTTCAGGAAGCCTTCCCTGATTCCTCTAACCGGATGTGGTCTCTGCCTCCGAATCCTTATCTCTCACTCTGCACACACCTCTCCTGCTGGCTACCGGGGCCTTGCCTGGGTTTGAGTTATCATGACCTCCTCCTCACCTTACTTGGGAGAGAGGATATGTGTCCAGGGAAGAGAGAGGGGCCTTCCTGCAGGCAGTAGGGAGCCGGAGGCTGGGTGGAGGGAGGGGGCAGAAAGGCCAACAGAGAGAATGGAGGCAGAGGGGCACATAGGCGCTCCTTAAGTGTGGACCCTGAAAGCCCAGCCAGCCAGCAGAGGCGGACATCATGTGGTCAGAGGAGTCCCTGTTTCCATCCGTGTGTCCGCTTTGCCTAACCCAGGCCTCTGTGGGCCCTGCCAGCAGCAATGCTGTCCTGGATTACAAGGCAGACTCTCAGCGTGGCTCTCTGAGTCATGAGCATTGTTAATTGGGGTTCGTGTAAGGACAGCAGGGGCTACTACTTCCTTAAGGCAGTCATATCCAGGGGAGTGCCCCTCCCCCACGTTCAGGTGTATTTGTTTGTGTGTGTGTGTGTGTGAATCAGGAGGTGAGAAGTAAGAAACCAGCTGATTGTAGGGTCAGTGCATGGAGTGGGGGCAGGGCACTGTTCCCTCAGGGTCCCTCCCCAGACAAAGGATGTTCACTGGAATGTATGTTTCACTATGAGCCTTGTTCACTGCTGAGTCCCCAGGGCCTGGCTGCATGAACGATGACAGTTGCTAAGTGCTAGGCACCTAAATGCCTGCTCAGTACTGCTCAGGCCCTCCTGTACCACACCCGAACCAATGATGGGAAATGGAGGCTTAGAGAGGCCGAGTTATTTGCTCCAATTCCCATAACTGCAGTCAGAAGACCATCTGACAGAGGTGACCACTAGGAAGGAGTGAGAGGGAGAGTACCAAAGCCCACACCTGGGCCATCAGCTCCCGGGAGATGGAGATCTGGATTTCACCTCTCAGGCAGGGCCTGCAGAGGGGAACTACCCTGGAGTGACAGGTAGGATCTGGAAGACTCTGCAGCAGGGACAGGACAGAAACCAGGAGAAGGGTCCACAGGTCAGGTCTGGGGGCAACATGCTCATCTCAGCCCTGGGCACCAGAGATCAGCTCTGGCTCAGTTGGTGAAAATCATTTCCCTGAAAACCAATTTGCCAAAACTCAAGTTGTCAAGTGATTAACTTGTTAAATAACTGGTTCAAAAAACTTAACTCACAAAAGTTTAAATAATTCCCTTTGAACATTTTAAAAAGCTGTATAATTTTGTTTTGCATTTAGCCATAGCTATTTTGCTGTGGTGGCCAATTAAATATATTACAGATACTTTTATGCTTTGGGTCGATGGCTTTGGGAATGAGAATTTCTTGTGTATCTTAAACAGTAGAGTGATATGCATGTCACGGATTTTATATACAAAAAGACTGACTTCTTGGTTCTGAAACATTTCCTATCTAGTCGACTATTTTTCCTGTTTTTCTTAATTCATGGAGTCACTAACTGGCTTAAGTGAATTAATATTTTGCAAATATTTGGCATATGTTTAAAATTTCAGGCACCTGGCTTATGATACCTGGTTGGTGCCCTATATGTGATAGCAGGGATTTGCACTTTAAACGTGGTTTATACCAATTTGCCTCTAAACCCTTTCTGTGGACTTGGTTTCTGATTTTGTCCCATGCAACACAAATTGCTATAGGTTTCATAAGTTGCCATGGCCTAGAGAGTTTGATAAATGAGTCATTCAGTGAGGTGACTGCTTGGCAACTTGGTTTTTGGCAAGTTGGCAAATTTATTGTATAACCTGGTGGTGGTGTTGTGGGGAGGGACACACTGAGGCTCCTAGGAGGTCTCCTCAGATGGGGGGGGGCGGTGCTGAGTTACCTGATGTGGGGGTGGTGGTATTCACCAGACCAAGAGATTATCACAGAGAAAAGTGATGAGGATAGAGGTGAGAAGAGATGGGGATAAGGTGCCCCCTGGAGGCTGAGGCAGGGAGGGGCTTCAGTCCTAGGTCTCCACACCTGCCTTACAGATCTTTCCTATGCCTATTCCGTGGGTGGGGATACGGGCAAGTCAGGGAGAGGGCAAGGCAGGGAGAAGCACTCCATTCCATCCACAATGAACCTTAGGAGGCTGGTTCAGGCAGCCCCACACTCCTTCCCCTCCTCTGCCACCCGCAACACCGCCCCCTCCATGGGTTCCATCGGCTGAGGTCTCTCAGGGCAATTTTGATGTTTGATGTGTCAAAGGGGAGGGTCTGGCTCTGGCCCCTGGAGAGAAGAAGCCTGGCCTTGTGTCCCTGCAGCCTGCGTCTTAGGAGGAGGGAAAGCCTCCAACAGCACTTGGACACCATTAGAACTCCCACCTTGGGGACTCGTTGATCAGGAGGTGAGTGAGAGAGTGTGTGTGGTGTATGTCGCAGGCCCCCGGGTACCCTGGTTGGACGATGAGGACCCAGCTCACAGTCCCAAGCCCCGGGCTCCGCCCCTGGACCCTCCCCTCACCCGGGGCCCCGCCCACTGTGCCCGCCCCACCGCCGGCGCCGCGCTTACTTCTCCACGCCCAAGAGAATGTAGCGTCCGTCAAAGGAGTGGAACCAGCCCTGCATGAGCAGCGCCCACTGGATGCCGAAGGCCGCCAGCAGGAAGTTGAAGCCCACGGCGCTGTAGCCGTAGCGCTGCAGGAAGGTCATGAGGAAGCCGAAGCCCACGAAGATCATCACGTGCACGTCCTGGAAGCCTGCGGGGAAAGCGCAGCCGAGGGTCTTGGCGGCCTGGCGAAGACCCGCCATAGCCCTGGGTCTGGGCCGGCTCCGCCCGACACAGAGCCTGTGTCTTCCCTGCCACTGGCCGGGCCGGGCCGCCCCCGAAGCCAGTCCCGCCATGCCCGCATCTGGATCCTGAGGCTAGGCGCAGTAATGAATGGCTCTACTGCAAGTAGAGGAGCCACTACTACCCCCATCAAGTCATAAGATACAAACTACTATGTATAAAACAGATAAACAAGGTCCTACTGTATAGCAAAGGGAACTATATTCAATAGCCTGTAATAAACCGTAAAGGAAAGAATATGAAAAAGAATGGACTTCCCTGGTGGTGCAGTGGTTAAGAATCCGCCTGCCAATGCCGGGGACATGGGTTCAGTCCCTGATCCAGGAAGATCCCACGTGCTTGTGGCAACTAAGCCTGTGAGCCACAAGTACTGAGCCTGTACGCCATGACTATTGAGCCCACGTGGTGCAACTATTGAAGCCCACGTGCCTAGAGCCCGTGCTCTGCACCACCACAATGAGAAGCCCAAGCACCGCAACGAAGAGTAGCCCCTGCTCTACACAACTAGAGAAAGGCTGAGCGCAGCAACGAAGACCCAACGCAGCCATAAATAAATACATTAATTTAAAAAAAAGAAAAAATATATTTATATATACGTATAACTGAACCACCTTGCTGTACACCAGAAACTAACCTAACATTGTAAATCGACTATACTTCAATTTACAAAAAAAGACCTTCTGGAGTGGACTGGTCTAGGGGAACGGAGGTGGGCCCGCCTACTTTAGACCACTTAGACCACTGGGTTTTAAGGCCAAGAAATGCCTGAACCCCCCCTCGGGAGATGACAGCTCCCCCTCACCACTCTCACCAAGGGTGGGCGCGGGCAGCTAGGCATTTGAAACTGGGGCCAGGCTGTGGATTACACCCAGGGTCTAGGGCCTAGCCCCCTCAGCTCCATTCTTTTACTATGGAGAAGTTTGTCTTATCTAGCCTAGGAGTCCCTTGACTGGCCATGCACATGGGTTGATCACTCCAAGCAACATCGCCACATCCCACCCCCACTCCCAGCGAGCACACCTTCCAGCATCACTGAGACCTGAATTAGATGTCTCTGGAAAGTCACTTAACATACTTGGTTCTCAGCACCTTCTGCAATGCTTACTCACAGATGTTGCAGAGATTAAATGCAGACATGTATGTAAAGCACCTAGCACAGTGACTATCCCATAATAGATGCTCCAAATGGGCATGTCATTATTTATTGCTACTTGATTATCATTTATTGTTACTTAGGTATAGTCTAATTCTCAGTTCTGACCCAACCCTTCTACCAATTCACAGTGTGGCCTCGACAAGCTACTTCCAGGACTTCCCTGGCGGTCCAGTGGTTAAGACTTTGCGTTTCCACTGCAAGGGGCATGGGTTCGATCCCTGGTCAGGGAACTAAGATCCCTCATGGTGCGGCAAAAAAGAAAGAAAGGAAGGAAGGAAGGAAGAAAGGAAGGGAGAAAGAAAGAAAGGAAGGGAGAAAGAAAGAAAAGACAAGCCACTTCCCCTCTCAGAGCCTCAGTTTTCTCAATGATAAAACTAAAGGGATGGATTAGAATGATCTCAAGTGTCCTCCTAGGGCTAACATTGCATGGTTCTAGATTCCCAGAAAACAACAGAAGGCAAAGAGCTTTGAGAAGCAAAGACGGCTACAAAAGTATAAGGCACTCAAAGGAACTACCACAGGTGCCACAGGACACAGGGGCCAGATGGAAGGGCTCTCATTGGCCAATTCTGGGACAATTTGAGCACCAAAATAATTAGGTTACCATAACAAATTAAAACCATAAAAAAAATAGGAACTCAGAACAGGTAAATAAATAAATGAGATAGCAGGGAGGGCTCTTGCTTACAACAGAATGCTGACAGCCTGACAGTTAAATGTGGAATGAGTGCTGAAGTTGGAAAATCATAATTTTCACAGCAAAGATTCTATCAGTGGATGCTGAAATCCAGGGACAAATTTTTATGAAGAGCAGGACATTTGCCTTGTCTTAAAAGAGTCTCCCTATAGACTGCTTATGAATTGCAAGGGAGGGAAAAAAGCACCCAGTAATTATACGGCAGAGAAATTGGGCAACATCTTGACTGGGTGATCAAAATGAACACCACCAGTGAGGGACAGATGGACAATGTGCCCCTTCAGGAAGATACTCTGAAAAGGACATATCACCTCTGTGGTGCTCTGGCTGAGAATGCATAATCCCACTCCAACCATGAGGAAACATCAGACAAAAAATGAGCAACATGCTATTAGAAAGGGGTGAGGCTGTATTCTTTAAAAAAATCAATATCGTAAAAGATAAAGAAAGGCTGCCCATTTTGAGCATCTATTATGGGACAGACCCTGTGCTAGGTGCTTTACATGCATAGGAATGGTCCAGATTAAAGAGGCTAAAGAGGGAGAGGGAAGAGTAAGCTGGGACGAAGTGAGAGAGTAGCATTGCCATATATACCCTACCAAATGTAAAATAGATAGCTAGTGGGAAGCAGCGCATGGCACAGGGAGATCAGCTCGGTGTTCTGAGACCACCTAGAGGGCTGGGATAGGAAGGGGGGGAGGGAGGCGCAAGAGGGAGGGGATATGAGGATATATGTATGCATATAGCTGATTCACTTTGTTATACAGCAGCAACTAACACACCATTGTAAAGCAATTATACTCCAATAAAGATGTTAAAAAAAAAAAAAGAGGCTAAAGAGACAGGTCAAATAAATTCAACACCTAACACTAGACTGGATCCCGGACTTGGCTGGGGTGGGGGGTGGGTGCGGGTGCAGGGGAGTGCTACAAAGGTTGTTACTGCGCCAACTGACAAAATTATATAGGGACAGTATACTAAAGTACTGCGCAATGTAAATTTATGAAATTGATTACTGTGGTTATTGAAGAGAATACCTCTATTCTTAGGAAACATTGTGGAGTAATTAAGGCTACAAGACCATGATGTGTACAACTGACTCTCAAGTAGTTCAGGGAAAAAGTAAGTGTGTGTATGTGCTTGTGTTTATATGGGAAAAGAGAGAGAGAGAGAGAGAGAGAGAGAGAGAGAAGAGCAGATAGCTTAATCAGAGTTAAAGAGTATACAGTGTTCTTTGTACTATTTTTGTCTCAGCAACTTTTTGTAAATTTGGAATGATTTCCAAATTAAAACATTTTTTGAAGAAAAGTGAACTGCAGGGCCCACCAGACCTGGCCTACCCGCCTGCCTCCTCATTCTTCCTTTCCTCAGTCCTCCCCTCCCTCCTGTGCCCCGGCGTCACTGGCCCCCCCTTGTGCTCGGTCCCACTCTGGGTCTTTGCCCGTGGTGGTCCCTCCACCTGGGATGCTGCTCCCACAGAATGGACTCCTGACCCCTGAGTTTAAACTTGGTTCTTTCCCTCACAGCACCCTCTTCTTTCTTTTCTAGTTCTTATTACAATTTGTAGTTAGGTTTGTTTGTCTAGCCCACCAGACTATAAAGCTCCAGGAAGGCAAGGCCAAGCCTGTTTTGTTCACTCTGGTCTTCTCCATTGTCTATGAGAGTGCCCAGGTAGATGCCCCATAAATATACAGGAATGAAGGAATGAATGAATGAATGGTTACTGTCATGATCTCAGCAGCACCCAGATATGCCAGCCTAGGGCCCAGGTGGGATTTCACCATCAGGGAAGGCTGCAGGCCTTCTACCGTCCAAAGTCTCCTACCCACTGGGCGAATAGGCCCTGGTGCCCACAGCAGCCTGGCAATGCTTATGCTTGCCAGCCCCCATCTGCCCTCATCTGTCTCCCCTGCAGGCTTCCCTGAGGCCCAGGCCACAGCCATAGACCCTTTGGCTAGCAGCCACCTGGACGAGGCTGAGAGAGGAGGCCCTGGCACATTGCTGGGTAAGGGTGGAGGGCATAGCAGATGATGCAAGAGAGCTGTGGGTGTCGCCCCAGTATGGTGCTCTGAGCTTTGCACTTCTGCGCAGACCTACACACACAAACAGCAGCTCAGCTTAGGTTCACAATGTGTGCAGCTGATTTCATGTATGATCATGTTTCATGGTTTTTCACGTTTCTAACTGTTGTGGAGGAAGCTGAGCTAATGTATGTGAAGCACCATACACGGTGTTACGGTTATTCTTGGGAAGAACTGATGGGTGACAGACTGGAGAGAGAGGGAGAAGACACATTCAGACCACAATTACAAAAGCAGGGAGGGGACATGGCAGGAGGGCAGAGCTGTGGGTAAACACAGGGAAGGAGGAGGAGGTTGCCGGGGTGGGAGGGAGGTGCTGGGACTAGTGCTGGTTGTGGGAGTCTGAGATGACCCCGGGGGTGGCGGGTGGCGGGTGGCGGTGAGTGTCGGGCAGGGTAGTGTGGGAGGAATGGATCCTGGCCTCGGGGCTTGGAGCTGGGGTCTGAGATCAGGCAGACCTGGAGACAGAGCTGGCAGCTGGAATGTGGGAATGGTGAGTGGGAGCCAGAAGCCGAGGATCTGCTAGCTTGCCTTGAAGCTAGCAGACCAGACAGGGAAGCTGCTGGCAAGGAGGTGGGGGGAACCCCTGGAGAAAGGTAGCATCACAGAAGGTGGGGGCCATTCAAGGAGTGGGGTGTCAGCTGTTTGGTGGCAGAGGAAGCATGCGGGCAGGGGCAGGGCTGAAGAGCACTGGAGGCGGCCTTCCTGGCGGGTGATGTGCAGTTTCAGGGCTGCCTTCCTTCTCCCTGTGGAGCAGAAGAGAGGCCTCAGCTTCCCAGGGCTTCTCCCTAACTGTCCCCACCTGGCCAGTTCTCTGTCCTTCTCTATGACTCCCTGGCTGTCCTGACCTCTGTCTCTGACCCTCTCTGCAGGTGTCTCTTTCTCCTCCCCCCACCTCAGGCACACAGATGCCAGCTTCTCTCTCCTTGGGCACCTTCCCTATTCATTCTCTTGCTCATCTCTCTTTATTTCCCAAAGTCCTCATTAGAAGTACCACTTTATTAACTTATATTCCATAAAGTTTGGTGCTACTGAAAATGCTTTTAATAATAATGGTCTGGGGACTTCCCAGGAGGTCCAGTGGTTAAGATTTTGCCTTCCAATGCAGGGGGTGTGGGTTCGATCCCTGGTTGGGGAGCTAAGATCCCACATGCCTTGTGGGTAAAAAACAAAAACATAAAATGGAAGCAATATTGTAACAATTTCAATAAAGACTTTAAAAATGGTCCACATCAAAAAAAATCTTAAAAAAAATAATAATAGTGTGAAGGTCTGGAGTGCATGAACTTCAGCAGGGACATACCTCTGATCTGCAGTTTCTTTTTCTGTAAAATGGGGGATAGTAACAGAGCTCAGAGGTGTGTGGTGCACATTTAATTGGTCATCCAACCAAAGCCCTGGGCATAGGCGTGGCCCTCTAGTCGTTGTGCAATCATATTAGCTACTGTAATACTTCCCTTTTTCTCTTTCAAGACTGACTAGGTGCTTTGCACTGGGTTGGCGACTTGCTGGAGGACAGTGTAAGTTGTTAAGACACCTCCCCTCTTCCCCTTCCTTCCCCAGCCTGGAACGACTCAAGCAGCCCAGCCCAGAACCTGCTATCCACTGGGAGGTCCCTGATAGGGCGAGCCTGGCACCTGGCGTCCAGCTCTGAGAGCTGCCACAAGGGGGCACCAGTACACAGCTGTTCTGCACCCACTTCCTTGTTCACTCTTCCCTCCCAGGATGGGTCCCTAATGAAGCTGGCCTGAAGCTGGCCAAGTCTCAAAAATCTCTGAAGCCTGAGGACAAAGCTTCCCACGCTGACGGGCTATGGCAGCTCTCCCTCCTCTGCTGCCTCAGCACAGCAGGAGTGGTGCCCTGCAGCAGCCTGGATACCAGCCCTTCCCAGGCTCTATAGGCCAGCCCAGCCTAACCTGTTGCCTTTGGAAGCCTACCAGCCAGCCCCTCAATTCCCCAAGGCTCTGTGCCCACCTCTCCCACGCCTCAGAACCGACCACAGAACCACCCCATCACTGCAAAGTCTCCTGGGGAGGTGGCCAGGGAGTAGCCATGCGGCAGAGACTGGGGGCAGCTGGTTGGCTGTGCAGTGGGAGGGCTTGGCCTCGCCCCTGCCTGTGCCACTGACCAGCTAGGCAAGTCTCTAACCTCCATCACTGGCACCATAAAATAGAAACAAATACACTCCCTGCCTGACAGAGCATGCAAACAGCACTTGTAAGTGGGGAGAGCACAAAGGAATTTAAATGCTATAATAGTTCAAACTAATATTGGAAGAGACATTCCTCGGCCACATCTCTAAAGGGATGCTGAGCCTGCACTTAAACATGTTCAGCAACAGAGCACTCACTCCCTTCTGAGTAAGCTCGACACCAGCATTTACTGTCCTCTGGTTTCATGCCATGAGACGTGCCCTCCCAGCCACCTGCCATCTTCAATCTTCCAGGAGAGCCTGTGCATTAAAGAACATTCCCACTTCACAGATGAGCATATTGAGGCTCAGCATGGTTAAGGAGGTGGCTTACTCCATTTAGTGATGGACCCAGATCTGTTTAATTCCAAAGTCAACCACCAGGTTACACTGCCCTCTGCTTGTGGGAACATTGGTCTTTTATTAAATGGAGTTGAATCTGAGGTTCAGGTTCCCAGGAGCACAGGTCAAGCCTTGTTGCCTCGGTTTCATGAAACAGTCCTTCAGGTTTGAAACTGTGGCATCCTCTACCTTGGGTGATCTCCCTTCTCCCTTAGTTTTCCCAGGAGCCTTCAAGAGCCGAGGCTCTGATGGCTCCTCCTCAGGCCAACCTCCCCCAGACACTGCCTGGAGACCCTCACGCCCCAGAGCACCAGCCCAGGAGGAACTTCGTGTTCAGCAGCCGGTGCCTGCAGCACGGCCTTTGAGGCCACTGCCAGGGCAGGTCCCCAGCTGGTTCTGTGCCTGCCGCCAAGGGGCCCACGCTTGGGGAGTTGTCCTTAGGCACTCCCGGGCCCCAGCCTGAGCCAGCTGGAGCGGTACTCTTCTGGAAACCGAGATGCCCAGTGGACTCCACTAATCCCTTGGGCAGGAATGAGGCCCACACAGGTGCTGACAGCCTGGAACCAAGAATCCTGAAAGTACCACAAGGGCTGCCCTCCCTCCCCACCCCTGGGAATTGCCTTGAGGCCCAGGCTCAATTGAGCAATCCAGGCACAGGGTCCCACCTGGGCTCCAACTCCTAACCATGGCCACTGGCCACTGGGAGCAAGTGGGGCAGGAAGAGAGGGGAAAGGTGAGACTAGGGGGAGGGGGGCAGTCCAGCAGGGTGGGCTCAGGTCCCCGGAGCTCCTAATCTGGCTCACTAGTTTCCTAGTTGAGTGACTTTTGCAAGATACTTCCCCTCTCTGGCCTTAGTCTCCTCACCTGTAAAATGGGAGTCATAACATTGCCTTCCTCATGCAGTGGCGGTGATGACTTGTGGAGAGATTGCATGTTCGGTTTGAGTTGCTGCCACTACTTCCTGCCCTTGCCAAGGAATCCTGAGGCTGAGATTCTCTCCCTACACTCCTCTCCTCTCTGTCACTTCCTGCTCAGATGACAAAGAGTGCCCCGGCCCTCACAGAGGCCATGGCAGGAGAAACTCAAGGTCCTCATTGATGGCTGGGACTACCTCATCCCGCTTAGCGACCTCCCTCCCAGTCTTTTCACAAACTTGAGCCGCTCAGCCCACGTCCCTGCATGCTCTTTCCATGGACCCCTTAACTGCCCTGCTTTCCCCTCCTCACCATCCCACTGCTCTCCAGGAAGCTGTCACAGATCTCTTCTGCACAGAGCACTTGACCCCCTCACTGAGGCCTGTGGTGTCGGGGTGTACCTCTCTGACCAGAGTGGCCAGAAGCCCTGGTTTGCTGAGACAATCATGGTTTATGCCTGTGTCCTGGTAAATTACTACTAGCACAAATTTCCTACCTCTTCACTCTCCAAAGTGTCATTTGGTTGACAAATTATACGGCCACCCTATAGATAAGTGATCACTAAGTGAATAAAGGTAGAGCATGCAAGGAAGTGGGTGGGTGTGGAGTGGGGATAGGAGTTGGTGAGATGTGAGGATTGTACCCCCGACTGGCGTGGTTCTGTAGCTCATATTAGAGGGTCTTCAGACCTTCCACTGCACAGACACATGGAGGAGCTATAAACGCCCATGGGAGGCCTTGGCCCTGATGCTTTACCAAGGGGCTGGCTCTGTGGCCAACAGAGAAGCAAGAACTGGAGGGAAGGAGTGAAACAGGCAAAGGAGGGTCTCAAGCTTGCCTGCCTCACCATTTGCTGGGTCAGTCCCCCACCAAGAAGCATAAAAGTGGGCAATGTGAAAGGTGGATTTGGAGTCTAAATTCCAAGGCTACAGCTGTCAAGATCTCTTAAAACATGGCCCTGAGTGGAGCCCAGTAGAGGCTGTGGTGTCACCAACGCTGGGCACCCTCTTCTTTCACCTCCCTTCTTTTAGGCACCATATTTCTGTTAAAGAAGCCTGTGATTTTGCTGGCTTTTTGGGAGGCACTTAATGTGGCTGGCTCCCACAGGGCCTACAGTCTCCTCCACCTCTACTTCTTTTCATGCAGGCTGCCATCCTGAATGTGTGTACTTATTTAACTGGATCTGAGTACAATGGGTAGAATCCCATTACAGAGGGTGTACGAGCCATGCAGGGAAGACCAGTTTGTATAGGTGACTGTTCCAAAACCAACAGTCCATGACTATGTGAGCACCAACAGTTAGAAAGATTGTCTTTGGCTGCTGGTAGATGGTGTGGAAAACTAGAAAGCACAAGGGCATGAAAAGAGTCCTGGGCTGGGAGTCTGGAGGTTGGGCCGACCCGAGTGACCTTGGGCCAGTTCTTCTAACTCCTGAATCCTAAGGCCTCTGTGTTTAGTGCTCTTCTAGTAATTGCTCCATTATGAAGTGAGGATTCCATGCCCAGCACCATGCCAGAACTTTATGTGCAAGGTCTCAACCCACTCCTGGGAGGTAAGATCTATTATTATCCTCACTGGACAGATGAGGAAATTGAGTTTCTGCATTGTTGACATTTGCCTAAGGCCACCCACCTGGTTAATGGCAGAGCCATGATAGAGGTGAGGTCTGGTGATTCCAAGGCCATGCTCTTAACCACAGCACCACAGACGCGAGAGAATTCAGGGGTGCTCTTTCTCCCTCTCCAAGCCAAAAGATGGTAGGTGCCGCGGTCCCCCACACCTCTTCCAGCAGCAGGGCTGGTAGGCCAATGAGCCACCCCTGCAGCCCTCGACATTGGAACTACCCCCTTAACGTGGAGAGCATGGGCACAGTTGGACAAGGGAACCAGAGTCACCCACTGGTTGGTGACCAAGATGAGACTCAGGTCTTTGGAAGACATCAAGAAGGGCTCTCTGACAGGGAGGTTGGAGGTCTCTGGCGGCACCTGGAAGGAGTGAGCTCTCCCCGGTGAGTTTTCAGCGGGTGAAAGGAATTTGTGCACTTCGGGCCTCTTCCCAATCTTGATCTCCAGACATTGGGAAGTCCCCCTGGTGAGGAGCCTAAGAGGGGCGGGGCAGGGGACCTGTGGGCAGTATTTCCTCCTCCGCTCCCGCCTGTCCAATGTTCCTGAGCAGCAGGCTGCGGAGGTGAGGCCAGGCAGGGCCCTCAGCCCGGTGGGGACAGCTCGGATATGCCGCAGCTGGGCCTGCAAGGTGGTGGGACTTACTCGGGTAGCGATAGTAGAATTCGTTGTCCAGGTCGCTGGAAATGTTCCTGGACATCCTCTCCTCGATCCAGTGGGCGTCGGCATCCAGGTCGTAGCGCACGAACACGCCGAAGAGGACCACCAGGGCCACCTGCAGGAGCAGGCAGATGACCGGCAGCCGCCAGCGGAGATTGGTGTTCCAGGCCATGCTGCAGGGGGCGCCTGGCCGGGACGGGCAGCAGGCAGTTTGGACGCTCGGAGGCGGGAGAGGCTTATAAGACTTCGGCAGGGGCGGGGCGGCCGCGTCCGGTTGCGGAACAGTTGAGCCGGGGGCAGTCCGCGCGCTCGCCCAACCGGTGAGGGGACCCGCGGCCCGCGGCTCGCCCTCCGCCCAAGGGCCCCCGCGCTGGGGTGGCGGTGACGGTGGCGGGAGTAGGGACCGAGAGGACAGAGGGCAGGGATTAAGGCGCCCAGCCTCTGTGGATCCCATAGATACCGGGCAGCACTGCCTTTCCTCTTCTGTTCTGGTGAACAGAGAGAAAAAGCTGATCATTTGCCTCCCACCGAGATAAAAACGAAGGCATTCCCGGGCATAAATCATCATCATCATCATCATCATCATCATCATCATCTTCATCTTCTTCATCGTCGTGCCTTACAAAATTCACACAGGGTACATGAAAAACCAGGAAAGTTCAAGAAATTGTCACAGACCAGGGAAGTCTGAAGAGACATGACAAATCAATGTGATGTGGTACCCAGGATTGTATCCTGGAACAGAAAGAGGATGTTAATGGGAAAACTGGAGAAACCCAAATAAAGCCTGAAGTTTAGTTACTAGTGTTGTACCCACGTTGGTTTCTTAGTTGCGACAAGCGTACCCTGGTTATGCAAGTTAGGAGGGACTGGGTGAGGGGTACAGGGGAACTCTCTGTACTATCTTTGCAAATTTCCTGTAAATTAACATTATTCCCAAAGAAAAGGGCATTAAGAAAAAAAAAATATATATATATATATAAAAGATTGTAGGAACAGTTTAAGAGCTTTTCACAAGTTCATTTAACTATGATCAGGAATTATCTATTGGTTACTATAGGTGATCTTGATATGAGTCAAGATAGAATTTAACCTTGGAATTTAAGTTAAATCTTTGCTTAGTCCGTATTTTGTCAAAATAAATTTGATTTTCTAATTTTTCTTTTTTTTAATATTGCTTTCCCTTTATTTTTTTTCACACACACATACACTGTATTCTATTTTTACAAGAGATAAATAAACTGACACCAAGCATTGTAAATGGATGATCACAACAAAAGCAACAATGATTGCAATTACCAAACACGAAACACACTCACACTATGTCATAATATTGACATTCAGTCCAGGAATCCTCCACTGTACGAGCTCCTTTACTTTGCAGTGAAAATTGATTTGTATATTTTTTGCCTCTGAGTCCTTGTGGGATTTTTTTTTTAATTCAAACAGAAAGTCACAAAAATTATAATCATCCTCATCAGTTCACTCAGTCCCATGTAATTAAAAATGTTTTATCTTGATCTTTTGTTAGCACTTTTATGAATTCATCAGTTAAAAAGAAAGAAAGAAAGGAAGGGAGGGAGGGAGGCAGGGGGAGGGAGGAAGGAAGGAAGAAGATTCTTCTGCTGCCTTTAGTCCCAGCTCGCCCCTGAACTTGGGGACCATGACCTCCTCAGTAGCATTTTGATGCTATTGCACTTTACTGAATGTCCCAGGGCAGCTGTCCTCTTCACTGGCTGCCCTTGGTCTTAGTGGTGAACTGAGCTCTGTTTTTCCCTTGAGTGGCTAGCAGTTTCATTTCTGGTGCCCCTGGGGGGAAATGGCCACTGCTCCAAAAGCCTAGGGAAAATATCTCCTCCCAGAATACCTTCTCTCCAGCTAACATAAGGCCAGGCCAGCAGGCTGCCCCATCTCAGGCAAGGGACAGACTCTCTGCAGAGCGCCTGTCCTCCCAGGGTGATGGCAGGAGGATGGGAGCTCCCTCCCCAGGCCATTCACCCACTTTCTCCTCTCCTTGATCTACAGTTCATTCATTCAGTCAGTCAGTCAGTGAGTCATTCACTCACTCTTTCTTTGTAGTGCTGGCCTCACATCATCTGCTTATTTATCTGTCTGTGGTCTGTCCCCCTACATTCAGTCCCCAAGGGCAAGGGCCCCTAGAAGAGATTCTAGCTCAAGGTAGTTGCTTGTTAATGATTTTTCGAGTGAATGAATGCATGAATAGATGAACTCTCATTTTATTTAGCTAATCAAACATGTACTGAGCACCTACTGCATACACAATGCAGGATTAGGACCAAATAGCTGCACAAAGATGCACCCCCCCCGCCCCCCCAGGTTTAGTACTATACAAGAGGAGGCACAAGTAATTTGCCCCAGTGGTTAAAACAGAATTCAGCACTTTCCTATGCAGTTGAGAAGAGCTTGGTGGGCACCAAGGTGATCAAGGTGGGCTTCATGGAAGAGGTGAACTGATCTGGGATTTGTAGAGCAGTTAAAAGGTAGACCTTTCCCCTCTGCCCTCTGGCTTCCCTTGACTCACCCACATCCCACCAGTTGATTCCAGGCCACCTCCCTGTCCTGGCCCAGTATTTCCTCTTGCCACCAGCAGGCTGGGATTCTAGGCTTCTCCTCTGAGACCAGGGTTCAAGAAACCGGCTGCTCAGGTCTGTTGGGCCAGGCAGGCGTTTACCACAAAAGCCAGCCACTTCCTCCTAAAACGTGAGTGCCTTGACAAGTAGGGAGGATGAGTGGGGATTGCCGGGACAGGATGGTTTCCTCCCAGCCAAAAAGAGGCAGGGCATGGCAGCCACGGGGGCAGGCATGAGGGGGGTTGTGGTTTGGGGGCAAAGGTGATTCTGAACTGCCCTGGGAAGCAGTTCTGGCCACACCCCGTTCCCTTCATCTCCTCAGAGCCACAGAGAATGCCACCTCCCCACGCTCATGAGGTGGTCTCCAATGTGGCTGGCCTGCGGGACAAGGGGAGAGGATGCAGGCTTCTGCAGAATTCTCTCCCCTGTGACAACCTGTGGGATCAAAAATGAGGTCACAGATAGTGGGACACGGGACATCTTGTGCTCCCTGGTGGGCTGCTCTGAGAGGGTCACAATATTCTATCTGTGCTATTCCTACCAAAAACATACACACTGAAGTTAATCATGTGCAAGCAGCAGACAATCCCCAATTGAGGGACATTCTGCAAAACAACTGGCCTGCATTCCTTAAAAAAAATGTAGGTGTCTCGGATGACCAACAACAAAAAAGAGAGAACTAGGTTAAAAAGACATGACAGCTGCATGTGGTGCTTTGATTGATCGTTGATTGGCTCCTGGATCAAAACAAACAAACAAAAAGAACCCTGTAAAAAACCACTATTGGGACAACTGGGGAAATCTAAACAAGAACCACGGTTAGATAAGGGACTTATCAGCGTCAAGTGTTTTGAGTATGATCATTGTAGTGTGGTTGTATAGGACAGTGTCCTTGTTCTGAGAGTACGCCTGGTGAAGCATTTTGAGGTGAAATGTCATGGTGTCAACTCTCAAATGGTTCTGAAAAAAAATGTGTGTGTGTGTGTGTGTGTGCGTGTGTGTGATGAAGCAAAAGTGGTGAATACAGGTGAGGGGTACATGTATGTTCATTGCACCATTCTTGCAACTCTTCTGTAGGTTTGAAAATTCGTAAACAAAAAGTTTGGAGAAAATCCCTTGTGGAGCTGTCACTGGGAGCCTCCGATATCTGCTAGGAAAAATCAGCTTCCCCAAGGCCTGGGGCAGAAACCACAGAGTTATAGGCTCAAGGAGAGTCCCACCCACACACTCTGCCCAATTACAGTTCAAACTTTGCATGACCCACTGGGCTCCCTGTGTTCCGTACAGCACAGGGGCCAGCATGTACCAGGGACTCAGCACTTACTCAGGACCTACCCCACGCCAGGCCCTGTACTGGGCACCAAGACATCAAGCCCCTGCTTCTTTCAGTGTGCACAGTTCATGGAGGGGTCAGCTCATGCCACTGCAGAGTATGTTCTGGGTACAGGAGTCCAAAAACACACAAATCAAAATGCAGGGGTCTCAGGGAAGACAGAAGCAGAGATTAGCAACAGCAGCAGCCTCTGTAAACTGGGCGGTCCTAGGAGCCACGCACAGAGCTGGGCCTTCTCTGGACAACACTGTGTCTCCTCTTCACGATGGCTGACCATGCAGGAGGGATTTTTTTTTTTTTTTAACAAGGTGGAGACTCTGGCTCAGAGAGGTCACATCACTTGTCTAAAGTCACACAGCTAGAGGATGGCAGATCTGGAAAAGGAGGTGACGTGATCTCAGTCATGAAGAGGTTTGACAAACTGACTTATTTTTGGTTTTGGTTTTGTTTTTGGTTGCACCGTGCAGCATGTAGGATCTTAGTTCCCCGACCAGGGATCGAACCCATGCCCCCTGCAGTAGAAGTACGGAGTCTTAACCACTGGACCGCCAGGGAAGTCCCCCCAAACTTAGTTTGTTGTATGCCAGGCATGAAGGGACTGTTTGAGTGAAGATGTGGAGGGAGGAAAGTGTGGGCAGGGTTTCTCAGCTTTAGCACTAGTGACATTTGGGGCCAAATAAATCTCTGTTGTGCGTCTGTCCTGTGCGCTGCAGGATGTGTAGCAGCATCCCTGGCCTCTACCCACTGTATGCCAGTAGCCAGTAGCACCCTCCACCCCTCGTTGAAACAACTAAAAATGTCTCCAGACGTTGGCAGACGTTTGTCTGGGGGCAAGATCCCTGCCGCTGAGAGCCACTGGGGTAAAGCAACTGCATCCTGCCCTAAGCTGAAGGGCAACTCTTGGCCTAGCTCTGCTCCTGGCTGGAGGGCTGTGCCTGCTCTCTCCTGAGGTGGGCAGGCGGACAAACCCTGGCATGAACTCTACACTATCTCTGCGGCTGCACCCGGCTTCTCCTCCCACACTGTCCTCGCCTCCATTTCTGCCTTGACAGCTCTTCTTGGAGAGCCCAGTGAGCGGCAGCCCCCTGGGCCAGCTGAGAGTGGCCAGAGACAGGCCAGGCCCTGATCCTCACTTGCAGGGCCTAGGAAGGTCACCCCTTCCAGTGCCTCAGTGTCCCCACTTGTAATGCAGAGACAAACACAACTGCTTTGAGGAATCCCAGTGGATCACTGCTGTGGCCTCAGGGTTCCTGGCCAGGCCTGAATTCCAGACAGTGAGTGACAAAGGGGGGGCTCTTGCGCAGGGATCGTCCCCTCCACACCCACACAGGGCAGAGTTCTCTCTGCAGCCCAGATGGAAATGTTGTCCTTCAGACTTAAAAAGTCCCTGAGACCTTGGACAGTCAGGTCTCTAGGAATTCTCCGTTAACAAATAAAGTACAGTCAGTAAGCAGTGGTATGGCCAAACTAGAGCGCCCCTCCACTGCAGCTGACCTGGACGCCCTGGCTTCCCCCAAGCCAGCCACTGTGTACTGTGTGTTATTTTGCCAGCTGCTGCATTAGCCTTTAAAAGTATTTGGAGACTTGGGCCTCCCTGGTGGCGCAGTGGTTGAGAGTCCGCCTGCCGATGCAGGGAACACGGGTTCGTGCCCCGGTCCGGGAGGATCCCATATGCCGCGGAGCGGCTGGGCCCGTGAGCCATGGCCGCTGGGCCTGCGCGTCCGGAGCCTGTGCTCCGCAGCGGGAGAGGCCACAACAGTGAGAGGCCCGCATACCGCAAAAAGAAAAAAAAAAAAAAAAAAAAAAAAAGTATTTGGAGACTTAAGATGAACTACATTTCTTGCAAAGTATATTCCTTTCTGTATCACAGAAATTATTTTATGGAAATGTTCGCACTTCTGTACCAATGTTGAGTAAAATTAAAAATTAAAAAAAAAAAAAAAAAGGATAACACTCTCCTAATGAAGAACCTCCAGGAACCTCCTCCCCACCTCCCATCTGCCACCCCCCTCTGCTATACCGGCCATTAGATATTCTGGCTATTTCCTCTTCACTCCCTCCACCATTCAACATTTATTGCAAACCTACTATGAGCCAGGTCCTATGCTAGGTGCTGCCCTCAATGTGTTCCTGGGTCTGTAGGAACTAAAGAGACAACCAAACATCAAAGATTCACGTAGCACAGCAGTTGTAAAGGTAGAGGCCTGTACAGAGTCCCCTGGGGGCACTATGGAGGTAGGAAAGGTCTACCTGTGGAGGAGTCTCAGAGGACTGGGTCTTGAAGGATAAGTGGAAGATCGTAGTGAAGGACAAAGGGGGAAGGGAATTCCCGGAAGAAGGACCAGCATGTGCAAAATCAGAGCTCATCCATAGGATGTGGAGAGAAAATGTTAGAACTTGTATTTATATTAAGTTCTAGTCTCATGCTTTTTTATTTTCTATTTTATAGACATATTAACATAGTGATACATATATGGTGGTGGTTGTTGTTGTTGTTTTTGGCTGTGCTGCAAGGCTTGTGAGATCTCAGTTCCCCAAACCAGGGACTGAACCTGGGCCACAGCAGTGAAAGCCAGGAATCTTAACCACTAAGCCACCAGGGAACCCTCCTGGTTTATTTTTTAATATATGTATTTTGAGGCCCACCCCTCTCACAATTTCTACTGATGCATGATCAAAACTGTTGCCAAGGCTGGCTTTAGACATGTTGTGTTTGAAGGGCCTGTGAATGTCCAAGAGGTAATGTCTAGGCTTGGAGCTAGATAAGGGTGTGGGTTAGGGAGACAGCCTTGGGTGCTGGGGGTGAGGAAGGCAGAGGGGTTTAGATTGTGTGTTTACAGAGACAAGGCAGGGTGGAGGAAGGAGCAAGTGGTTCTTAGCCTGGCTGAATCTGGGGAGCTTTTAAAAAGCACTCACTCCCAGCTCCTTTGATTTAATGGGCCTGGAGTGAAGCCCAGTCATCATCTTCTTTTAAACTCCGCAAGTGATTCCAATTGCAACCAGAGTCGAGAACCACTGCCCTAGATCAGTGTTCTTTAAATTTTCATGCTGTGTATCCCCTAAAAGAATTTTGGAAAACTACATACTTTCATATTTTTACGTTGACATCTAAATTTTTTATCATAATTTTAATAGCTGTAAAAATATAATTTCCTGCATGTTGTATATATTTTCTCCAGAACCTCAGGGTTGCAGATTTGGTTTATTTAATTTATGGGAAATGTCTGCCATATAAGCTAATTGGCAAAGCCAGAATTCATCGTCAAGTCGGTCAGCCCAATCAGACTTACTGTCAAAAGAAAATCTGCAAAAAAAAAAACAAAAAAAACAAAAACAAAAACAAAAGAAAATCTGGATTCATTTTTCAATTCAAGTAAATGTGTTAATACATAGCCTCGTGACAACCATCTCACTTTCATATTCTAGTTCTAAGCTAAATAGTGCACAGAGCCTTGTCACCTAGAATTTGTCCCTTAGATGGAATAAGATGCTGCCCCTTCCACATTTATAGCCAAAGCTCTCTGTGCTTTGTTGAGGGGGATCTCTCCCTCAGAAGTGTGCACTCTCTAATTGCTCCTTTGTTTGGGTCTGTAGTGGTCTGCACTTGTCTAAATGATGGACCATGGTCCAACTGAGATTGAGTGAAAAGTAAGCCTTACTTGGAAAGGTAAGTGAAGTGGAAAAGGACAACTGGCTTGATGTTTGACTGCAGAAGCAAATAGATTCATTTTAGAAAAAGAGGACAGAGAGAAGTTGAGGATCTGGAAGTTAATACCTCTGAAGTTGTTCATGATACATCCATACATATGGTAACTTGACTTACAATAAAGACACCTATGTAATTCTGGGGAGGAACCAATGCTGTTTTCTCTGCATACTCATAAGGGAAAAAAATCAGCTCTGACCCCTTCCCCCACCATACACATTAACTCAACATGGATCATAACCTAAATGTGAAACTAAACTAATAAAACCCTTGGAAGAAAACATGGGAGGAGATCTTCATGATAAGGCAAAGATCTTTTAAGTAGGACATAAAAGGCACTTACTAGAATTTTTTCTAATTGGTAAATTGAACTTCATTAAAATAAAAACCTCTGCTTATGAAAAGATGTCATTAAGAGAGTGAGAGGGCAAGAGAAGATTTTCACAGTACATATCTCTGACAAAGGACTCATGTCCTGAATATATAAAGATCTCTTCAAATCAATAAGAAAAGGACAGCCAAACCAACAAAACTTTGGGCAAAAGACTTGAAAAAGAGGCTATTGAAAGTGCCAGTAAGCATATGAAAAGACACTCAACACCATTAGTCATTAGGGAAATGCAAAATAAAACCTCAATTAGATTCTGTGATACTCTCATCAGAATGGTTAAAATTTAAAAGACCAGCAGCACAAAGAGTTGTCAAGGATATGGAGCAGCTGGAGCTCTCATACATTGCTAGTGGGAGAATAAATTGGTAAAAACCATATATACCCCTACCCTATGTCCCAGAAATTCCACTCCTAGCCATATAACCAAGGTGAGATAGTAGCTGCAGTTCAATCAGTGTGCAGGCAATAAGGGGATATGATGTTGTAGAAAATTTAGGACAGTGATAAAAACGACTAAAAGTCAATCTGCTTTATTGTCACCATGTACCAGGACCAGAAATTCTAAACAGTGTCAGTTATAAAATATCCTTCCCCCTAGAACATCTTTTCTTGGTCTAAGTTCTAAACAATTGCTGCAATTACCATTGAGTTAAATATATATATATATATATATATATATATATATATATATATATATATATATATATATATATGCTTCAAATTAGCACATTTATAGTACCTACCCTTTCTTCTTTTTGGCTGTGTTGGGTCTTCGTTGCTGCGCCCAGGCTTTCTCTATTTGCTGTGAGCGGGGGCTACTCTTCGTTGTGGTGCATGGGCTTCTCATTGCGGTGGATTCTCTTGTTGCAGAGCATGGGCTCTAGGTGTGCGGGCTTCAGTAGCTGTGGCTTGCGGGCTCTCGAGTGCAGGCTCAGTAGTTGTGGCGCATGAGCTTAGTTGCTCTGTGGCACGTGGGATCTTCCCAGACCAGGGATTGAACCCGTGTCCCCTGCAGTGGCAGGTGGATTCTTAACAACTGCGCCAATAGGGAAGTCCCTATAGTACTTATCCTTTAATAAGCATTGCATTGTACATGGAAGTTAATTTGGAGAATGTCCAGATACACACTTGGCCCTCAACACACATGAATTCTCTGTGTTTATTTATTTAGTGAGGTTTTTATTGTGGTAAAATATAAATACTCTAACATTTATCATTAAAAAATTATTTATTTATTTGGTTGCCCTGGGTCTTAGTTGTGGCAGGCAGGCTCCTTAGTTGTGGCTTGCCGGCTCCTTAATTGCAGCACATGGGCTCCTAAGTTGTGGCATGTGAACTCCTAGATGCAGCATGCAGGGATCTAGTTCCCTGATCAGAGATCAAACCCAGGCCCCCTGCATTGGGAGTGTGGAGTCTTAACCACTGCACCACCAGGGAAGTCCCTAAAATTTGCCATTTTAACCATGTTTAAATGTACAATCCAGTGACATTAATTACATACACGATTTTGTGCAACCATCACCACCACCCATCCGCAGAACTTTTTCATCTTCCCAAACTGAAACTCTATTAAACATTAATTTTCCATTACAACCTTCCCCTATCTCTTGGTAACCTCTAATATACTTTCTGTCTCTATGGATTTGCCTATTCTAGGTACCTTATGTAAGTGGAATCATATAGTATTTGTCCTTTTATGTCTGACTTATTTCACTTAGCATAATGTTTTCAAGGTTCATCCATGTTGTCTCATTTATGAGAACTTCATTCCTTTTTATGGCTGTATAATGTTCCATTGTACCTGTATTTATTTTGAGAGTAATTTCCTAAAGATTCAGAATCATTCAAGCTTTTTCAAGTCATAGTTCCTCTCTCCATTCCCCGTGGTATTACATATTCCTGCACCTAACCATATATTTGAAATAAATAACGGTAGCACAATGATTTTAAAGACAAAGAAGCAGAACTTAAGTTAATTTAATTCTATCACTTTATGTGATTATTGGCTTTCTTTTTTTTCTTTTGGCTGGGCCGAGCAGCTTGTGGGATCTTAGTTCCCTGACCAGGGATCGAACCCAGGCCCTGTGAATGAAAGTGCCAAGTCTTAACCACTGGACTGCCAGGGAATCCCCTATTGGCATTTCTGTGTTTAAAATTTAGTACAGTAAAACAGTATAAACTGGTATATGGTTTTTGCCTCCTTTAGAAAAAGTTAACATACTTAAAAAATATTAATCCTTTTTGGGGGGTTATGGTAATGTTTATTTTATTCTTAATTATTTTACTGGTGTGATGACATACACATGAAGTTCAATAAAATTAAAATGTCATTTTCTGTGTTGTTTTTCTTGTCATCATTATTATTATTATCAATTTCATTATTATTGCTAAAAATAATTTTGTTGTATAGAGAACTGGAAGCATTAAAAATATCCATTCCAAGTGTCCAATATTCTAGGTATGCCACTGGATATACTAAAGAAAAATGAATGAGTATGTCCACCAAAAAATATGTATTATACAGAATGTTCATAGCAGCTTTGCTCATAAAAACCTCGAACTGTAAATAACTCAAATGTCCATCACTTAGATAATGGATAAATTGTGGATTATTCGCACAATGGAATACTACATAGAAATTTTAAAAGAACTAACTACATATACATGCAACCATACAGATGTCTCTCACAAACATAAACGAAAGAAGCCAGGCACAAAAGACTCCATTTCTATAAAGTTCAAGGACAGGCAAAATTAACTGATGGTGAAAGAAGTCAGGAATATGGTTACCTTGGGGAGGGGGTGGCAGTTATTGACTGGGGATGGCAGATACCTAGACGTATATACTTATAAAAATTTATCAAGCTTTACACCTGTGATCAATGCATTTCACTATATGTAAATTATTCTTCAATACAGAAGAAAAAAAATGTTAGCTCCAAAAGTTCAGGGATTTTTGTCTGTTTTGCTCAACTCTATCCTCAGAGATTAGAACAGAGCCTGACACATGGCAGCACACAGTAAGCACTGAATGAACTTAAGACTGGTCTTATTACACCATCATGTAAGTCTTGCAAGGTTACATTTACTTGTCTATCTCCCCCAGTGGATTTCTGGCCTTGGGGATCAGGGACCTGGTGGAGTGAGGCTGTGCCTGGGATTAGGGTGGTTTGACGATCTGGGTACCTTTTTTTCCTCCAATACCCTTTACGGGAAGGTCGGTTGGGCTCTGAAACTGGAGAGCATTCAGGATGTGCTCCAAGGACTTTGAGATGGACCATCAGTGATAATGGAATAAAGGAAAGAGAGAAATAGAGACATCTGTAGCTACACTGACCCCAACATCCTTCGTATCCCCCTACCTTAGACCACACTCCGTGGGCCCTGCTCCTTCGGCCCATGGTCCCTCTTTCCCTGCTGGCCCTGGTGGAAGGTCTCCGCAGGCAGCAGCTGTAGATTCTGCTCCATCCTGCCCCATCTGATGAAAGCCCCTTCCAACCTTATTCCATCTTTTCTGAATTAGCCTCCATGGTGGACGCTCCTTTCTCACTGACTCCAGCAGTTTCCCTCCAATCCGTCTCTCTCTCTCTCTTTTTTTGAATATAATTTATTGGCAAAAAAAAATTTAAATCATACAGCCATGCATGTTTACTTTTTCTCCTTTCTTTAAACAGTTTCAGTGAGTCTCTCTCTTTGCCCTTGTTCCAAACCTCTCATCCTGGTCTCCAGCTCCCATGACTGAGCTTCCACAGTGACTCATACTGACCCTGATCTCTTCAAGGTCTATGTTCGCTTGGAACACCTTTTAAAACTAGGAAAATTTGGAGAGGGTAGTGGCTTTATCCACATGGACTAATCACCCCTGAATGGGTCTTTTATCAAATTATGGTCCAAACATGGCAAGTGGATCAGGACACCCAAGAGGGGTCCTTGGCAGAGGTGAAAGTAGTGAGAAAGATCCCCAGACACATTCCTGCTCTCCCACACTTTTGCTTAAAGTGGTTCCAAGTGCTTAACAATGATGGAGAGACAAACCTAATCACATCTTTCTAGAAGGTCTGCATCTAGAGCTGAGAGACCACTTTTTAAATCTTTGCTTATAATTAAAAAGAACACTGGATTAAATGCAGCAGAAAGGATCTGGGCTTAAAATAAGAAAAGTACTGCCAAACTGATGGTGAGAACTTCAGAACCTGGGCATGACCCAACAGGAGCAGTTGGGCCAGCTCCTTCCAGGAAGTCCTGACCACAAAGACAAGTGCTGATTCAGTTGCATTTATGGAGTGAAACTAAGCCAAGCTCTGTAGTCAAGGCTGCTGCCATTGTAGGGCCAGGTAGGCTGGGTTGCCAGGGAGGCAGTGGCATGAGATGGCCAAGGAGACTGCCCTAGCCAAAGAGGGTTTCTGGGCAGGGCTGGTTCTGTGGAGCAGGAGGGCCACTCAGGAACCTGAAGCTACAACAGACTTGCCCATGAGGCTTGAGTTCTTGCCCATTTTCTTTCCTGATCAACTCTTCCTCATTTATCAGGATCCACCACAGGTATCACCTCCTTCAGGAAGCCCTCCCCTAGGACTCTGAGTTCACAGCAGTGAACTCTGGGACTTGGCTACTTCCTTCTACAGACTGTAGGTCTCTTGAGGGGGGACAGAGGGTGATTCATCATTGTGTCCCTTGTGCTTGGCAGGTGCTTGGAGATGTAGAGAAATGAGAGAAGGAAGGAGGAAGGAATGGAGGGAAAGAGAAAAGGAAGGAGGATGAGGGGAAGGGAAGGATAAAGGAACTGAAGAGGGAGAGAGGAAGGAAGAGAGAGGGAGGGAAGAAGGAAGGGAGGAGGGCTGGAGGGAGGGACTCCTGCACCCAGAGCTTACACAGATGCCCAAGGCTCACCCCTGCTTGACGGTCAGTGGTTTATCAACAGCAACACTACTCCAGGCTTTGCAGCAGCTGGAACTTGGGCTGCTACCTATTTCCTGCCCCATGCAGGCCCAGCCCAGGGAGAGGGGTCAGGCAGGCTGGTGGTTGCTGAGCATCAGAGCTTGGGACTATGGGGGGTTGGGATGGGCACAGCCTGACAAGTGAGCGTGGACAGCTCTGGGGGCCAAGGGACAGCTTGGGAACAGACAGGACCGGCAAATTCTTATTAGGTCTAGTTCTTGCTCATTTCTATTTGATTCACGTAATTTCAGAGCTGTGTTCTTAGAGGGAAATGTGCTTTCGTTTAATATTAATGTTTTCCACAAAATGACAATAGTATTATTGTTCTCCCTGAATATAAAGGAAAGAAAGCTCATGATTACCAATACAAAGGAAAGAATACAAAAATGACCTAAAATCCCAGAGATAACTACTGTCAACGTTTTGCTGCATATCATTCTAGAATTTATATATATATTTATATTTATATATTTGTATGTTAAAATATATAAAAGATTTTTTAAAACAAACAAAAATGGAATCACACTGTACATAGTGTTTTGAAACTTCCTTTTTTCCATCCAATAATGCCTATGAACACTTTTCTGTATTAATAAATAAAATTTCACATCATCATAGTGGCTGCAAATATTTTAGTAAATGAAGGTACATAATTTATTTATTTAACCTCTTTGAACATTTAGAGTTTTCCCCCCATTTTTTTTTCACTGTTAAAAGCAAGTTTTGGGAAAACTTAGTTTTAGCCCTTGTCATTTGAAAAAAAAAACCAAACACACAAGTATACTATAAAAGACAGCTGATTTTGAACTACAAGTTTTAGAAATAACTTCTTTGATAATTAGCAGCAGTATCATTCAAATCCGACCTTGTGGGGAAAACAAAGAATTGGGCAATAACTGAGATTGAGATAATTGACAGTGAGCTGTGGAAAGGGAGACGTTTCATCCTGAAACAGGACTTTTTTTTTTTTTTTTTTTTTGCATCAGTAGACCTCTCCAAATATCGTTGTTTTGAACAAGCTGTTGCCTGTAATCATTCCATCTACCAATCTCTTTTTGTAATTGTACCCTTTCAGGGCACCCCTGGTAAGTGTTAGTTTGTCAACAAACACTAGGCATCCCTCCCTGTTCCAAGCACTGTGCTAGGCTCTGGGGATGGAGCAGTGAGCAAGACCCACCCACGTCTCACTCCCTGTCAGGCTTAGTGGCAAGGCCTTCAGTAAAGACAGGCTGGGTCTCTAAGAGTCAGCCTTCTCCCCTCCTTCTGTGGCCCCGAGCAGCAGCTGGGATCAAGGAGTTCCTGGGTGCTGACTCCCTGCTACCCCCTCCCTGGGAATGAGAAAACGCTTCTCCTAAACAGATGAGGATGTTGGAGTCCCCTGCCTCCTCCTCGCAGCTGCTCCAGATAACCTGCCCCTCCCCGGATGCCACTGCCCAGTACATACACCTTCAGGCACAGGGTGTTGGTATTGTTATTGAGATCAGGCAAGTTTCGGATTTGTTTCCAGTAGGCTAGAAGAGAGCTTAAAGGTCACCTTGTTCAACTGACCTGGCCCACTGAAGATTGAATTTTCTCTCTGATCTCTACCTTAGGTGGCAAGAAGCACTTTACCTCTCAAGGTGGCCCAATTACTCACTAGATACTGCTGTTTAGTAATCTGTTCACTCAAATGGTTCATATTGAGTGCTAGGTACTGAGTGCTTACTATGCGCTAAGAAATAATTCAGTGAATAAACAGACAAAAATCTCTGCTCCTATGAATCTTACCTTCTAATGGCATGGAGTGGGGAGGACAGACATTAAACAAAATAGGTAAATTACAGAAAGCTAGAAGGTAATAAATGCTCTAGCAAAAAAAGTGGGAGGAAGAGTGTGCTAAAATGGATCAGGATGGCAAGGATTGGATTGCAATTTTAAATAATATTAAAACATTAATGTGTTATTAGTTAATAATAACTAATAAATGTTAACTAATGAGTGAGCTTATTAGCAAGGTCACAGGATACAAGGTCCATATAGAAAAATTAAAATTATTTCTATACATTATCAATAAACAATTGAAAATTGAAAAAAAAAACATTTTAAAGCATTATTTACAGTAGCACCAGAAAACAGGAAATACTTAGGTAGAAATCTAACAAAATATGTGCAAGATCTGTATGCTAAAAATTACAAAACACTGATGGAAGAAATCAAAGAAAACCTGAAATATAGAGAGGTACATCATGCTCATGGGTTGGAAGACTCAATAAAATTATCCCCACACTGATCTGTAGATTCAATGTAATTCTAATAAAAATTCCATCAGAATTTCTTGTAGAAATTGACAAGCAGATTTTAAAGTTTATTTGGAAAGGCAATGGAACTAGAATATCAGAACAATTTCAAAAAATAACAACAAAGTTGGAGAATTCACATTAATTTCATGACTTACTCTGAAGCTATAATAATTAAAACAGTGTAGTACTGGTGAAAAGATAATATAGATCAATTGAACAAAATAGAGTCCAGAAATAGACCAAGACATATATGGTCAATTGAATTTTGACAAAGCCGCAAATGCATTTCAATGAGGAAGGCATAAACTTTTCAGGATTGGTACTAGAACAATTGGATATCCATATAAAAATAAAAAACCTCAATCCATACCTCATGTTACTTACAATATTTAACTCAAAATGGATTATAGACTTAAATGTAAAACCTAAGACTATAAACTTTCTCAAAGAAAATAGGAGGAAATCTTTGTGACTTTGCGTTAGGCAAAGATTTCTTAAATATGATGCTAAAAGCATTACCTGTAAAATTTTTTTTCTTTTTTGCTAAATTGTGCTTCATCAAAATGAAGAACTGATTTTTGAAAGATGTTCTTAAGAGAATGAATAGATAAATGACAGACTTGAAGAAAATATTTGCAAGTTACCTATCTGAAAAGGGACTTGTATCTGAATATAGAAAGAACTCTCAAAACCCAAAATACAATTCCTCAAAAATATTAAAAGTAGAATTACCATATTAACCAGTAATTCCACTTCTGGGTATATACCCCATAGAAATGACAGCAGGGTCTTGAAAAGGTATTTGTACACCTGTGTACATAGCAGCATTATTCACAATAGCCAAAAGGTGGAAGCAACCCAAATGTCTGTTGATGGATGAATGGATAAACAAAATGCGTATGCATACGATGGAATACTACTCAGACTTAAAAAGAAAGGAAATTCTGACACATGCCACAACATGGATGAACCTTGAGGACATTTTGCTCACTGAAATAAGCCAGTCACAAAAAGACAAATACTGTACTGTTCCACTTACACGAGGTACATAGAGTAGTCAAATTCATAGAGACAGCAAGCAGAATGGTGGTTGCCAGAGGCTGGGGAAGAGGGAAATGAGGAGTTCTTGTTTAATGGGTATAGAGTTTCAGTTTTGCAAGATGAAAAAGTTCTGGAGATGGCACAACAATGTGAATGTACTTAACACTACTGAACTATACACTTAAAATGGTTAAGATGGTAAAAAAAAAAATTATTTCTTAAAGCAAAATATAGCAACAGATAAATCTATAAAATGTGCATATTCAGCCCCTAGACACTGAGCAGCCTTAGTAAAGCCCTGGTTTATACAAAAGCCACAAACCAGCTGCCCTTGGAGCAAATCCAGACAATTGATATACTCTGTCTTCCACAGTGCCAACATTTAAAAACAGGAGATTTCTCATACATTTCTTTTTTTTTTTTTTAGATTTCTAGCTTCTCTTGAAATATTGGAAGAAGTGGCCCTGCTGACCTCTTATTCTGTGTGGCAATAAATTTACACAAGTGCCCACTCAGAGCTCTTCACCCAGTACATTACCTTCCTGGTCACTCACTGTAGGCATCTGAATTTACCATCCCTGTTTTGATCTTTATCCCTGATGGGCTTGTGATCTGTAGCAGGTATTTGTCATTCTTTTTGGCTGACCAGCATTTAAATCTCCTTCCAATGTTTGAGGACAGTCCTTTCTGATGAGGCATTATAGAAGTGGAAAATTCCAGGTACATTCCCAGTTTTCCTGGAAGTTTGGGAGCTGACCTAGTACCACTCATCAGGAGCATCAGCCTCAGACTCGGAATTGGAAGCAAAGTAGCAGGGATAGTGCACAGCTCATTTTGATGATGGGTGGTAGCTGCGGCAGTGACATATACAGTCTCTAGGGTTGTCATGGCCACAGTTCTTGTGGTATGTCCAGTGGTGGTGGTCCAGGGGGTGTCTAGGGCCTGTGATGGTCTTCCCTGGATTAGTCCCATAATGTGATTTTGGTCATTGATCCCGTGAAGTCTCTAAGCCTGATTCTCTAATCCCACATGAATTTAAGGAAGGATTTCTTCCTTCTTTCCTTCCTTCCATCCAATTCTGAGATCTACCCACAAATATGTAAATAAATTCCTTTCTTGCCTAACTCAATTGGAGTCAAGGGCACTGGTTGATGTAGTAGCTGGGACTTATTAAAAGAGAAGTCCCTGGGAATTCTCTGGCAGTCCAGTGGTTAGGGCTCAGTGCTTTCACTGCCGTGGACTGGGTTCGATCCCTGGTCAGGGAAGGATGAAGTTTCCGCAAGCTGCACAGCGTGGCAAAAAAGAGAGAGAGAGAGAGAGAGAGAGAGAGAGAGAGAGAGAGAGAGAAGTCCCTGAGAGAAGACCCCATGGACTAGCTCTGTTAAACAACCTTCCTCCCTACAGCCTGGTTGTTTACCTTTTCTTGGATCCCCTCGCATACAAAGTCTGTGGAATAAATATTATTTTCCCCCAGTTCCTTGACATAATTTGAATGGATCTCATTTTCCTAAAAGGAAAAGCATCCTATGAGAACAGAGTCCTTCTAAGGAACAATTCAAATGAAGAAAAAGCCAAACAAGGCTGTCCACTGCAGTGTTACTTCTAATAGTGGAAAACTGGGAGGCAACTAAGTGTCCAACAATGAGTGACTGATTAAATAAATCCATATGTGTTCTCCAGGTGAAATATTACAAAGGCCATGAAAATGGTCTCTGGCAGCAAGGAAATGTTTATGAAACAATATGAAATGAAACTTACATAACATTTGTTTACAAAATAGAACTATATATTCCTATGCTGAAGACTGGAAACTATAGAAAAATAAAAACAGCCTTGTCAGAGTGGTGGAATTTTTTCTTTTAAAATTTCCTTTTAAAGTTGTTTCTGACAATAAATTCTTAAAAGGAAAAAAAGTTTCTTACTACTAGATCTGCCCTGCAGGAAATGCTAAAGGAAAAGTGCTTCAGATGGAAATGAAAGGTTATTAGACACTAACTTGAAATCGTGTGAAGAAATAAGATCTCTCCTAAAGATAAATACATGGACAATTATAAAAGCTAGAATTATTATAATTTTGGTTTGTAACTCCAGTTTTTTTTTCTATATGATTTAAGAAAGTAGTACATTAAAAAAATTGTAAGTCTATGGTTTTAGACACATAATGTATAAAGATGTACTTTTCTAACATCAATAACTGAAATACAAGAGAAGACAGTAACACAAGAAATGAGGGCCAAAAGAGTCAAAAGGCATACAGAAAACAAATAGCAAAATAACAAAAGTATGTCCCTCCTTAGCAGTAATTTCTTTAAATGTAAATGGATTAAACTCTTGAATCAAAGGACAGATATTGGTAGGATGGCTTAAAAAAAAATGATCCAATTATATGTTGTCTTCTAGAGACTCACTTTAGATCCAAAAACACAAATAAGTTGAAAGTGAAAGGATGGAAAAAGACATTCCATGCAAATAGTAACCAAAAAAGAGCAGGAGTGGTTATACTAATATCAGACAAAATAGGCTTTAAATCAAAAAAGTTTATAAAAGGCAAAGAAGGAATTATCTATCAGTAAAAGCTTTAATATAGCAAGAAGATATAATAATTATACACATATATGCATCTAATAACAGACCATCAAAATATATGAAGCAATGGAATATTATTTAAGCTTACAAAGAAGGAAATTCTGACACATGATACAACATGGGTGAATCTTGAAGATATTATGCTAAGTGAAATAAGCCAGACACAAAAGAACAAATACTGTATCATTTCACTTGTATGAGGTACCTAAAATAGGCAAATTCATAGAAACAGAAAGTAGAATCACAGTTGCCAACGGCTTGGAGAAGGGAGGAATGAGGGGTTATTGTTTAATGGGTACAGGTTTTTAGTTTGGGAGGATGAAATACATTCTGGAGATGGATGGTGGTGATGGTTGCACAACAATGTGAATGTGCTTAATACCACTGAGTTGTACACTTAAAAATGGTTAAAATGGTAAACTTTATGTTATGTATATTTTAATAACAGCTAAAAATAAAATTTAAAAATCTAAAAGGAAATTTAAAACCTATGGGACCATATACAAGGCACTATTAAGATGAGTATCTGGAGTGGAGGTGGGGAATAAAGTGAGAAGTAGGTGGATAGGGAAAAGTAGTGGGAGGGAGACTTTCACTGCGTTCCTTTTAATACTCTTTCAATGAATGTATTGCCTATTCAAAACACTGAAAATAGAATAAAAAATTTTTTAAGAGAAAGTTCTTTCTGATGTTGAGCAAAAGTATGTCCGGGCTTCCCTGGTGGCACAGTGGTTGAGAGTCCGCCTGCCGATGCAGGGGACATGGGTTTGTGCCCTGGTCCGGGAGGATCCCACATGCCGCGGAGCGGCTGGGCCCGTGAGCCATGGCCGCTGGGCCTGCACGTCCGGAGTCTGTGCTCCGCAGCAGGAGAAGCCACAACAGTGAGAGACCCGCGTACTGCAAAAAAAAAAAAAGTATGTCCATGTTGAACAAATCAAATCCTCCTCTAAATGACAGCCCTTTAAATCCTTAGGACAGTATTCTGCTCCCTCTGAGCATCTGCTTCAGCTCTCTGTTCCTCCCTCTCAGTACTGGGGGCACCAATCACTACAGAGGGGTGTCTGAGTCGATGGGCTCTCTGGTGGACACTTGTGGTTTGGGGACCTCCAGCACCTACTCCACACTGTCCTATAGCACCCTACATCTCCTCTGGAGAATCTCCCACTGTGTACAGTCTCTGTGGAGGACAGCCCAACTTCCCACTATGAAAGCAAAAGGTACCAATGAGTCCTCTCTCTGTCTACACTGGCCCAAGCAGAGGAAAGCATGTGACTCAACCCATCAACTCGCCTTTCCTGGGCTTTGCTCTTCAGAGGGCTGCAAGGAAGCTGAGTGCCTAGTGGTTGTATTTATTCTAGCAGTGGTGGGCTATACTAATTAGACTGAATAGTTCTTACGTTCCTCCTTCATGTGCGTACCTGCTGCCCAGGCCTCCAGACCTCCCTGTTTATGGCCTATTTGCCAATCCTGGCCTTCCAGCCTCCATCAATTCTATGAGCCCTAAAGGTGTCCAAAATTTTTTTATTCTTTTTTTTTTTTTTTTTTTCTTTTTGCTGTATGCGGGCCTCTCACTGTTGTGGCCTCTCCCGTTGCGGAGCACAGGCTCCGGACGCGCAGGCCCAGCGGCCATGGCTCACGGGACCAGCCGCTCCGCGGCATATGGGATCCTCCCAGACCGGGGCACGAACCCGTATCCCCTGCATCGGCAGGCGGACTCTCAACCACTGCGCCACCAGGGAGGCCCCAAAATTTTTTTATTCTTAAGCTAACCAGAGCCAGCACTTCTGTAGTTTATGAATGATAACAGCCCTGATTTACATATGAATTGGGGGGAATGTGACAGATTGTATTTTCCCAAGATGCCCTCGTTAGTCAATTTCTCCCATCCCACACACTGATCGACAGTATAACCTTGCCAATCCTTCCATGGAGTGGTGGGGTCTATGGCCCCTCCTTTTGAATCTGGGCAGGCTTCCACAAATAGAGTATGGCAGATGAGATGCTGTGTGACTTCTAAAACTAGGTCATAAGAAGCCAGGCAGTTTTGGCCTGGTCCCCTTGAGATGCTTGCTCTGGCAAGGAAGTCAGTCCCCATGTAAGAAGTCCAACTACCCTGATGCAGGACAGGCATATGTAGGCAGTCTGGTTGACAGTCCCAGATGGAGCTCCCGGCCAACAGCCAGCATCAACTGCCAGCTGAGGAAGAGAGTCATCTTGGACATCCAGCCCAGCAGAGCCTTCAGATGATGACAGCTCCATTCAACAATTGCCTGGGAGACCCCCAGCAGGAACAGCCTAGATGAGCCTTCTCACATTTCTGACCCAAAAAATCATGAGAAAAAAAATTGTTTTGAGCTGCTAAGTTTGGAGACCATTTATTATGCAGCAATAGAGACTAGAAACTCTGGCTTGATTGCTTGTCTTGCCCCAGAGAAAATTCTTTATTCTCAGCCTGGAGAAAGATAACAGGATCAAAGGCCTCCATTTACTGAGTCCTGCCATAGACAGATCCTTTTCATAAACCACCTCCTATAACCCTCATGATTCTATGAGCTGGGGACAATTACCCCCGGTCAAAAAGAGGACATGGGTGTTCTGAGGGGATAAGAAGGGTTAGTTAAGTGTCAGACTGCAGAGCTGGTGTTCTTTTTGCTGGAGCAAAGCACTCGAAAGCAAGACTAAAGGAGCAAGTAAGAAGAAAGTTAAATTTAGCAACATGATGTCATGGGAGTAAAGATTACCGAAGCTATGTGGTCATTTTTCAGAGATTCAAGGGCCCGTAAGGCTTCACTCCATGCACCAGCCAGTGACAGGCGGAACATGTAGTCCATTAGCTGGGGCTGAGGAATGAGAGGTTTCACAGACCCTTCCAGTTACAGAAAGTTACAGGGAGTGAGCTTCTGTGCCTTCACACTTGTCTGTCCATCACTGCCTTTGGTTCTCAGACAACTCTGTTAAGACCCTTCAGCAGATGGTTAATTTTAAGATGGAAAGAGGTGATGCATTAACATTAAGATGGGGGAATATGAGGCTTAGTAACACTTTGGTGAGTTCCTACTATGAGCTGGGCACTTTCTGAACATTATCCCTAACCCTACAATATTGACATCTTATCCTCCATGACAGGTGGAGACTCAATTGCAGGTGATTTCGTTGTTTGTCCCAAACATCACACAATAAGGAAATGCAGGCTAAAGAAGTGTCCCCCTAGGGTGGAGTGCAGGGGAGGAGAAGGTGGCTGACAGGCAGCGAAGCCCTGTTGACACAGAGCCCTGGGCAGAGACACCAGCCTAGGGCCCCTGAGAGCTGTGGGCACAGACAGCAGGACCTGGAGGAAGAGCTAGCAGAATGCGGGGTTCCCACAGGCCGTGGAGTCAAAGATGCTAGAGAAGGGGCAATGTCCCCATAAACCTATTGTAGGGCCAGAACCCCCAGGGACCCACGTCTCACATTCATTAACTCCCCAGCTAGAAGAGGCCTGTCTGATCTAACCCTTTCAATTCAGAGATGAGGCAGATGCAGCCAGAGAGGACTCGCCCAAGGTCCCCCAGCTTGTCAGCAGTAGGGCAGGACAAGAGTCCATATTTTTTGCTCCTGGACCAGTGCTCTTTCAGAATCACCTTTCCTTGGTTCTGGAGATCAAATTTGGGCTATAACTAAGGTGACCCTAATTATCATCCAAACCAGAGTGAGAGGGGGCATTATTAATCATTACACCAGGACAGCAGGTGTAAACAGGACTGCCATGGGCAAATGGAACAAATGATCACCCTACCATGACAGCTGAATACCACCCACTTGCCCTCCAGGAAGTCTTCTTTGTAGCCTTATGGCTGAAGGGACCTGAAAACTCATCATCACCTTCCATACCCAGTGAGGGGCCAGAGGACCAAGCAACCTTGAGGGTTTGGCCTTCCCAGGGATTATAAGGGTGCCCCAGAACGGGCTGCTCCATAACTGGCCTCCCTCCCACCTGGAACTGTGTATGCATAAACAGAGGCCCCATTTGTACTGTCCCCTCCTATCAGAGGGCAAGTGCCTGCCAAGGCCAGCAAAGCTCTGGTTTCGGGTGCTTCCCTCTGGGTGATGCCCACTGAACCAAAGCCCTTCTCACTGTGGAGCTGTGAACATGGGGCCCTCCGGTGGGGCCCAGGGCAGTGGAGAAAGGGTCTCTCCTGGCCTGGTAGCCAGGTCACAGTAGAAACTTTAGGATTGAGGAGCGCACCTGAGTGTCTCTGGCTAGCTGTGCTGTTTCCTTCCCTCTTTCTTACACCTCTGCCTTCTCTCTGATAGTCACAAGTTTCTCAAAGTTTATTGTGCACACGAATGTCTTGTTAAAATGCAGATTCTAGGGGAGTGGTGGTGGGATGAATTGGGAGATTGGGATTGACATATATACACTAATGTGTATAAAATAAATAACAAATAAGAACCTGCTGTATTAAAAAATAAAATAAAATTCAAAAAATAAAAAGGGTAATCATAAGAAAAAAAAATGCAGATTCTGATTCAACAGGCCTGGAACAGAGCCTGAGTTGCTGTTTCTCTAACAAATCCCAGGTGATGCCAATATTGCTGGTCCAGGAACCACTTGGAGTAGCAAGGTCATAGATGTCCTCCTTTCCAGTTCTTTCCCTGCATTCATGTGGCTACTCCTTCTTTAGATATCAGTGCAAATGACCCTCTTCAGAAAGGCCTGCCCTGACTACCACCTAAATGAGGTCCTTCCTATGATCCTCTCACAGCATCTTGCTCTCTTCCTTCAGAGCAGTAATCAAAATTTGTCATTTGTTTATGTGTTTGCTACTGATTGTGGGAGATTGTTACAGTCTGTCCCCAACTGATCATGTCTCTCCATACTCACGTTCTTGGGAAGCCTCTCATCATAATGATTCTGGGGCCTGGCCATGTGATTTGCTTAGGTCAATGGCACATTAGCATGATGATGCAATCACAGACTTGAAAAGCACATGTGCATTGGGCTTGCCTTCTTCAAACACTGCTGTCAAGTGAAGAAGCCCAGGCTAGCCTGCTGGAGTACCCTGGCGCAGCCAACCACTACTGCCAGACCTTGGAGTAAGGCCACCCTAGATCAACCAGCCCCAGCTGCTCCACAAGCTGACTGAAGCCACAGGAGTGAGTCCAGAAGAAGCATTCAGCTGAGCCCAGCCCACATTGCTGACACACACAGTGGTGAGCAAATAAAAGGGTTGTTGTTTTTAAGTCACTGAGTTTGGGAGTGGTTTGTTACACAGCATTAGATAACTGATACACTCATTTAATGTCTCCATTAGGGCTGGGACTAGGTCTGTTTTGTTTGGTACCTTATTCCCACTGCTTTGATTCATGAATGAATGAACTAACCAGGATCTGTCTGATTCTAAAGCCCATGAGTTTCTGCTCCACCACTTTGTTCCCAGACAAGGTGCTTATCTTGGGACTAGTGGGGTCAAGGATAGAACATGTAATCTAGCCTAGGCCAATCAATGCTTTCTAGTTCACAGTGATTGATTAAGGGATGTATCCATGACCTAAGCTAATGCAATCAGACTGAGATGCAGGATGTTTGCTGAGGATGCTGGGGAAAACACCTTCTCTACCCGCAGTCAATATAAAGGAGAAAATATAGTTAGGGATGATTTTCAAAATCAGAACAAGCCAGTGCAGGAAGTAAGGATTTAAAGGCTCCTGGCTGTGCTGGGTGTTAACATTTTAGTTGCATTTTAGGGAGGTCCAGTGTGGCTAGGTGTATTACTCAGGGTTCTCCAGAGGAAAAGAACCAATAGAATACATGAATATAGGAAGAGATTTATTATGAGGAATTGACTCACATGATTATGGAGGTGGAGAAGTCCCATGATCTACCGTCTGCAAGCTGGAGACCCAGGAAAGCCAGTGGTGTAATTCTAGTCTGAGTCCTAAGTACTGAGAATGAGGGAGCCAATACAGTAAGTCCCCTACATACAAACCTTCAAGTTGCAAACTTTCAAAGATGCGAACATGTGTTCACATGTCCAATCACGTAAGTTAGTTCATGTGTCTCTGACATTATCTGTAAAAGTCAGGTACCTAGGCTAACTTTGTTGGATTTACGAACAAATTGGACTTACGAACACGTTCTTGGGATAGAAGTCGTTCATATGTAGGAGACTTATTATAGTATAAATTCCAGTCCAAGAGCAGGAGAAAACTGGTGTCCCAGCTCAAGCAGGCAAGTAGGAAGCAAAAGGGGTGAATTCCTCCTTCCACCATCTTTTTGCTCTATTTAGGCCTTCAATGGATTGGATGATGCCCACCCACACTGAGTCCACCATTTAAATGTTAATCTCATCTGGAAACACCCATAAATAATGTTTAACCTGGGCATAAAATTAACCATCACACTAGGGGTTACTCAGATAGCTTGGGATGGTGGCTATTGACCAGTGAGCACAGAAAATTTTCCAACATTATAACTATTTGTATCAATATAACAGCACACTGTTGCTCTCAGTTGTTTTTTTTTTTTTTTTTGGTACGCGGGCCTCTCACTGTTGTGGCCTCTCCCGTTGTGGAGCATAGGCTCCAGACGCGCAGGCTCAGCAGCCGTGGCTCACGGGCCAAGCCGCTCCGCGGCATGTGGGATCTTCCCACACCGGGGCACGAACCGTGTCCCCGGCATCGGCAGGCGGACTCTCAACCACTGCGCCACCAGGGAAGCCCCAGTGTTTTCAGTTCTGAGAGCTGTTTGATCTGTCTGAGCATGGAGCCAACACCCAGTAGGTGATCCTCAGAAATGTAGAGAAAGAAACCAGACCTGTTCAGAGCACTTAAGTCCTAGGTAAACCCTTTACTGATGCTAAAACTACGGCTGATCTTTTTGGTCCCAGGAACCCAGAACGTCATTTTGTTTTAGCCAGTAGGGCTCGAGTTTCTGTTGCTTGCAACTGTCGGGACCCTAACTGATAGACCTTTTTTCTGGTAATACAACTCTCTTTGAAGGTCAACCAGATGATCCAATCCCGATATTTTAAAATTAACCCAAGCTTAAACCAGACCAACAGGGGATGAATACCACTTCCTGCAGAGTCACCTTTACTCTGCTGTGCTTCTCAAAAATAATGCTATGCAAAACTCGGCACCAAGTCTATTACAAAGCTGGTATTAAAGGTGTGGCTCCCTACTTTACACAGGGTCATTCTGGTCTTTTAGCTGTGTCTCTCCTAAGGTGTGGATTCATTTTTTGCCACATAGACACTATGAAGTATGTAACTAACTAGTTGTCCCTTTTCCCCTTGCCTGCCGGGAAACCCAATACATAAGCAGTTGTAGCAAAAGTATAGAATTCCATAGTGGATTTTTTTGTTTGCTTGTTTTTTTTTTTTGCAGTACACGGGCCTCTCACTGCTGTGGCCTCTCCCATTGCGGAGCACAGACTCCGGACGCGCAGGCTCAGTGGCCATGGCTCACGGGCCTAGCCGCTCCGCGGCATGTGGGATCTTCCCGGACCTGGGCACGAACCCGTGTCCCCTGCATCAGCAGGCGGACCCTCAGCCACTGCACCACCAGGGAAGCCCTGCTTGTTTGTTTTTAATTGTAGCCTTGTTCCTCATTTAATTTTATGTTCTTATCCTTGTTTTCCCCATCAAGGGGAAAACTTTACTTTTTAGTTATATAATCTTGCTGCATTTCATGTATCCCTATGTGGAAATAGGAATTATATATCTAAAAAAAATCACTTTGATTTAGGTTTGATTAAGATGAAAAGACACTACAGGGAAGAGTACTGTTATATCAATTACTTTGAAGTTTAGTAAAGGAAAGTGAAAGGGGATGGAAGAATATTAAAATTCCAGGGATCTCTAGAGCAAAAGGAATCAAGACACCAGACAGGTGGGAGAAAACTCCTATTTACATTTTAACCTCTGTCTCATTTACTCCTGAGCAAACTAATACAGAGTTCCTCTTGAGATGGTTATTTAGTGTTAAGTACAGAGTCTCCACACTGGGGAAGCCCTGGAAACAATGTATTATTCATTTAATATATAAAGTGTTTGTTGATGAACTGGAATTTGCTAACTTAGCCTATAAATGAACTAACTACAGGCCCTTCTGTTAGAAAAATCTCAGACCCCTGGGTGTATCTCCTTTTACTGGCTGTGCAAGTTAAAAAAAAAAAAAAAGTGGCTCTAGCAGATTCAAACTCAAACACAACATAGAGCTTGGGTTCTCCAATAATCTTAAACTGATTTAAGACCTTTCTGACCTAATACAAATAAGTAAAAAACAAACTAAAATTAATTAAATGAGCACTATCCTCAGTTGTCATAGAACATGTTGAACAGTAGAGGGAAATGGGCACTAAAATCATGAAAGGGGAATCCATGAAGTGCTCTAGAAGGAAGTGTTTTCTGGGGGTTGGACAGGACCTGACAGCAAGGGAAGTAAAGAGAAGGGAAAGGAAAAGGGAGTCAGGGAGGATGAGGTTAGAATGTCAGAATCAGGACAGGGAACGGGAACACTCCAGGTGGTAAGTCCAAAAAGCAGCAGTCTGCAGGGAGGTGAACCTTCCAAGTGCCACTTGTACAGAGTGATGCCTTTGAAGTAACAGCTAACATGGCCTCTGTTTTCATGTGGGGCCCATCTGAAGCATCCCTGGTATTTGAAGAAAAAGATCTCATAATCCCTTATCTTGCCTGTGACTTAAATTGGCTGAGCCTCCTTGCTCCCACCTTAAGATGGGTCTCCCAATGTGTCACATCCAAAGGAAACACCAATCCTACTTTGAATGTCTTGTTTATGCATTTCCTGGGCTTGGGGTAGGGGACACAAAGGAGAAATCATCTCTACCAATGTCAGCCAAAATCCTCTTACCCATTTCTACTCCTAGACATCCACTTCTCAAGGCAGCTTCGACTCCTCTGGTTAAGAAAAAACTTTTTTTGAAATTGCAAAACTGGTTCTTTTTTGCATGTGCAATTAGAGAAACCTAGCTTGTTAAAATACTTTTTTTTTTCCTAGAATTCTGACCCTGAGGAGCAAGTCCTACTAGGAGAAGCTGACATTCTCTCCCTGTGCCTTGAGACTAGGACTCTCAGGAACACTTATCTAGACCGTCTCTGATTCCTGAAACTGAGGGGAAAAAAACAGGGAACGAAGCCTTTTACAATTTTTCTTATTCCAACTGTTATTTATAAACGAGTGAGTTTTATATTGTGATATCTGATTCATGACTAAGTTTAGAAAATGAAGCTAGGTCTCTCGTTGTGTCTGTCTGGATATGTATATATGTCTCAGTATGTGTCTTTGGATAATATTGCTGAGGTTAATTTGTAAATTATATGGAATTCCTAAAGATCTGATATGTCCTGGTAAAATGTTATCAGTGATAATTCTAATTATTATCTTAAAGTGTTGTATGTCACAACAGTAACCAAGTTACTTTGTCAATTGCATTGTAATCAGATTTTAAATGTGCCTTCTTAAGTCTTTTGTCGTTATAGACACTTACAGTTTCACCCTAATACCTTTGCAAAAATGCTTCCTCTTCCATAAGACTTATAGAAAGGACTTTTGGATTAATACAAGTTTCTGACTTTCAGACCATAATGCTGAACTGGGTAAGAAATTGAAGTATCCTAATGAAAAACCTGATGGCTTCATAAAGCTGTTAACAAAAAGGATAAGTTACATAGGACTGAGCGAACTGACAAATATGGTTATAATTTTTATGGTTTCTATCTGAAAAATTTACTGGTTTAAATCTGTGGTTTCCAGGTGTAAGGAAAATCTTCCCCTCAAACTAATTATGGCTTACAGTAATTTGGTAAATTACTTTTGCAACCAGAATTGAAACATTTATATTTTCTCTCTCTCTGCTCCCTCCAGAGATTGGAAACTCTTAGGTTCCCAGCAGCTTTAGCAGATAAATTAGGCTGGCTACCTCACTAACAGGGCCCCTGCACTGGGCTGGCCTATAAGAGAGGACTGCTGACCTCAAACTCACCTTAAAACAACATTCAAACAGAGGAGAAACTACACTTGCACTAAGAAGAGAAGAAGATGACATCAGAAGTAGACAGCCCAAGATCCTGGACCTGACTTGTATGATCATTTATAATGTTTGCTTCACTTCTTAGACCTCTGCATATGAATCAAATGTTTTCCTATCATGGGTATGATCCTATGCTAGTTTTAAAAATCAGTCCAATTGTTGGGTTTGTGGCCAATTACCTGTGCCTAGTACTTCTGAGTTTCCTTGCTAGATTTCTCCATTCCAAGGCTCTAATTGGTTGGCCCTTAGGAAATTTTTGACAGTGTGGCCACAATATTCTTTAGACTTTATGGAGAAAAAATTAAGTCATGTTCAGGCCACTATTGATATTACTAGATGGGATCCCCTCACCTAACCAATTAATAATACCTGTTCTGACCTTGGCCATAAATATGAATTTTCCTCTATTGCTCAAGCTCAATCAGAGCAACAAGCAAAATTTCAGCCAAGGAATAAAACCTCCCAAAACTATGGGATGGATTTATGTAGTTAACACCAGGCTATGGTAATTTAAGTTTAAAGGCTCCTCTGTGTTGGGAATAATTAAATCATACTAAGGATAGTCAGTCTAGTAACACTAGGAAACTGGGCTGGGTGCCTTATGGACAGTGCCAATATATAATTTCCCGGAAAGATAAGGATTGGTACAGAACAGACTAAGTCAGATGACCTGGGATATATTGGGCCACACCTAATGGAAGTTCTTGGCTTAATTCTTACTTATGAACTTACTAATACTGCTAGCTATATATTTTTTTATATTGCCTGTTTTACAAAATTGTTGTTTCTTACATTACCAAATGTGTGACTGAGCCTCTGATAAAATGAAAATATATAGTTCCACATGAGATCAATGATTATTAAGAGTGTAACTCTAGATATGGGAAGAAGCAACAAGAGGGAATATTTTCCTAGACCATAAGAGACTAGTAAGACAGGTGGTCCAGAGACTTTCTGCTGCTTGTAAGGCCTAGTCCAATAATAGTACATTGAGTAGCCTATCAGCAAAATCTTCACCAAACCTGGGAATGAGCATTCCTGGCACCATGGGGCAAAATGCCTCCCAAACCATGGTTAAATTTATAACCACGAGGAGGCCCTGTCACCTACAAATTGGCACTTGCCATTGGCACTTGCCATCTGCCTCTACAAAGATTAAATCAGGGCTTCCCTGGTGGCTCTCAACCACTGTTGAGAGTCCACCTGCCGATGCAGGGGACACGGGTTCGTGCCCCGGTCCGGGAAGATCCCACATGCCACGGAGCGGCTAGGCCCGTGAGCCATGGCTGCTGAGCCTGCGCTTCTGGAGCCTGTGCTCCGCAACGGGAAAGTCCACAACAGTGAGAGGCCCATGTACCGCAAAAAAAAAAAAAAAAAGATTAAATCAGGAGCCACTGCAGCTGCTGACCTTCAACACCCCCTGAAAGGAGTTCAGGGTGGAGATCAGGAATGAGGCACTCTGTGCTCTGGGAAAAACTGGCAGAACAAGCGTTCAGATAGTTAGATATTTTCAGGAGAAGATTTTATGAGCCCAAACTCTTGTATCTTCTCATACCCAGAGAAACACTAACATCATTAACAGTGACATCTGCTTTGGCTATTAAGGAGAGAATTACAATTAAAAGTCAAAATGGAGTAGCTGTGGTTCAGACATCCAAGGAAATAACTAGGTGACACTATGGGTGTGATTTTAGACAAGTCCTTGTGTTGCTAAGAACTTGAGTTTTCTGAGCTATGTCAGACTTGGGATGCCACCAGCCATTCTCAAAACAATGTCTGCTGGCAGCTGATAACTGCAACCTTATTTTTTAAAGGTCTCCTCTTGTAACTATTACTCCTCCAACTACTTCTAACTGGGTTTGTTACACCTACATCACGGCCACGCCCAGAAATTCTGATTTAATTGGTCTGGAGTACAGCTCAGGTATCCCATTTTCAAAAGCTCCATCCCTGGGACTTCCCTGGTGGTCCAGTGGTTAAGAATCCGCCTTCCGATAGGGACGGTAGCCTTGCCCGGTTACTGCAGCACTAGGGTGTCAGTTGGTCCTGCCCAGAACACTGCAGTTCTGCCCTGCAAGGAAATATTTAATAAATGATCGGTGTGTCCCTTTAATACAAGAAAATGGAAACTGAACAGCCAGAGGAAACTTTTCCCAACACCGAAACCAATGGCGGATTTGATAAATGCCCTGCTAAAGATAGGAAGAGGAACAAGCTTTTAGAAGATGTAGAAACACTGATGAGATGGTTGAATTACGCATTCTGCTGCAGAGCAAGAATGCTGCGGCAGTGATTGGAAAAGGAGGCAAGAATATTAAGGCTCTCCGTACAGACTACAATGCCAGTGTTTCAGTCCCAGACAGCAGTGGCCCCGAGCGCATACTGAATAACAGTGCTAATATTGAAACAATCGGAGAAATTCTGAAGAAAATCATCCCTACCTTGGAAGAGGGCCTGCAGTTGCCATCACCCACTGCAACCAGCCAGCTCCCGCTTGAATCTGATGCTGTGGAATGCTTAAATTACTAACACTATAAAGGAAGCGACTTTGACTGCGAGTTGAGACTGTTGATTCATCAGAGTCTGGCTGGAGGAATGATTGGTGTCAAAGGTGCTAAAATCAAAGAACTTCGAGAGAGCACTCTGACAACAATCAAGCTTTTCCAGGAATGTTGTCCTCAATCCACTGACAAATTCGTTCTTATTGGAGGAAACCTGATAGGGTTGTAGAGTGCATAAAGATCATCCATGATGTTATATTAGAGTCTCTCATCAAGGGACGTGCTCAGCCTTATGATCCCAATTTTTATGATGAAACCTATGATTATGGTGGTTTTACAATGATGGTCGATGACCGCCGTGGACGTCCCGTGGGATTTCCCATACGGGGAAGAGGTGTTTTTGACAGAATGCCTCCTGGTAGGGGTGGGCGTCCCATGCCTCCATCCAGAAGAGATTGTGATGATAGGAGTCCTCATCAAGGACCTCCTCCACCTCCTCCTGGACGAGGGGGCCAGGGTGGTGACAGAGCTTGGAATCTTCCTCTTCCTCCACCACCACCACCTAGAGGAGGAGAGCTAATAGCCTATGACAGAAGAGGGAGACCTGGAGACGGTTGTGATGGCATGGTTGGTTTCAGTACTGATGAAACCTGGGACTCTGCAATAGATGCATGGAGCCCATCAGAGTGGCAGATGGCTTATGAACCACACGGTGGCTCTGGATGTGATTATTCCTATGCTGGGGGTCATGGCTCATATGGTGATCTTGGTGGACCTATTATTACTACACAAGTAACTACTCCCAAAGATTTGGCTGGATCGATTATTGGCAAAGGTGGTCAGCGGATTAAACAAATCCGTCATGAGTCAGGAGCTTCAATCAAAATTGATGAGCCTTTAGAAGGGTCCGAAGATCAGATCATTACCATTACAGGAACACAGGACCAGGTACAGAATGCACAGTATTTGCTGCAGAACAGTGTGAAGCAGTATTCTGGAAAATTTTTCTAAGACTAGTAAAGAACTGAAGGAGTCCTGCATCTTTTTTTTTTTTTTTAATCTGCTTCTGTTTAAAAAGTCAACATTCCTCTACCTCATAGGTGTTCTGAATTTGAGGTGTAGTGAAATCTTTGCTGTTCACCAGATGAAATGTTTTAGTTCCTTACAAACAGGGTTGGGGGTTGAGGGAGGGTACGCAAAAACTAACACTGAAATTTTGAAACAGCGGCAGAGTGAGTGAATTTTAATTTTTGTTCATTGTTGGTGGTTTAAAAAAAGTCCCCCCATCTAATTATGGTGAACACTTTGTTTTGTGGTCGCTGTAACATCTGGAGGGGTGGGACAGGGAGGAAAAGTAACAATAGCCCATATGTCCCTGGCATCTATTCAGAGCAATGTGTAGAATGTAATGCTTTTTTGTAAGAAATGTTTTATGATTTTTTTTAAAAAGTTAGTGAACCTAAAAAAAAAAAAAAAAAAAAGAATCTGCCTTCCACTGCAAGGGACATGGGTTTGATCCCTGGTTGGGAAACTAAGATCCCACATGCTGGGGCAACTAAGCCCACGTGCCACAACTAGAGAGAAGCCTGCATGCCACAATAAAGATCCCACGTGCCGCAACTAAGACCGACGCAGCCAAATAAATAAATAAATATTAAAACAAAAACAAAAACAAAAAAACTCCATCTCTGAATCTAGTGTACTTCCAAAATTGTACCCTGGAATTCCCTCACCATTCCTGCTTCAGCCTGAGAGCTCCTCCTCTCTCCCCTAGGTATTAGTTTCACCTTGGTTTTCTCTTCCCTCTCTGGGCTGAAAAGTCAGTGAGACTTCTTCCTGAAATAGCAGGAGACAGGTTTGCTTGTATTTCTAGTTAAAGAAAAAAAAAATTATATGTATATATACCTGTCACATATCCAACGTTGCAGGGCAGGGGATAGATTTAGTCATACACTTCTAGAAGAAAAGGATCTTGGAGAGCATCTGGTCCAGGCACACTCTCTAGTTGAGGAAACTGAGGCCCAGAAAGAGGATGCGACTAGTCCAAGGTCATACAACGAATGAGGCACAGACCCAGAGACAAAACCCTAGTCTTCTGGTTCCAAGCCATGGTCCTTCCCTCCCCCGCCCCACCTTCACTCTGACTCTGTTCCCCGGGGGGGAAAGTAGAAGACCCCAGGGAAGGATCTGGCTCTTTAAAACCATCCCCCATTTCCAGGCAGAAGGGGGCCTGTTCAGTGAGCAAGAGCCAAACTCCCTGGAGGTGACCTTGGGGGAGGCGAGGGTGCTCTCCAGAGAGATTCTCATGGCTCAAGATAAAGGAGATCTGCAGGGGGAGGGGAGCCAGCCAGCTGAGACTATCACGTGGAAAGCAGAAAGCAATGAGGCCTGCTTCTAACCACCTACTCACCACCCTGGGTAGGAGGGGGGTGGGGAGAGAAGGGGTGTGGGGAGGGAGAGCTGGTGGGGAGGGGAGGAAGAGGCACAGTGCCAGGACTTGCAGATAAAGAGGCCCCTCCCTACTGCAGAGGCCCTGGGCCGACAGAGGCCTGGAATCCGGGTGAGGGTGAGCTAGGTCGGTGCCCCTCTTCACCCACCCCTAACACCTCCAGATCCTTCCCTCCCCTAAAGGGGTGAGTTGAGGGAGGAGGTGTGGACCGGAAGGAACTAGGCCTGGCTGCCAAGCGGCAAGGTTGGGAGGGGGCAGCCGTGTTAGGTGTCCCGAAAATCACACACAGCATTTGGAATCACGCAGTCGCAGATCCAAATCCCAAATCTGCCACCTCTTTCAACCGCGTGACCCGGAGCAAGTCTCTGAGCCAGGTTCCCTCATAAAATGGGGATAACAATGCCTGGTCCTTGAGAGGATTCGGAGAAAATACACGTTCATGTACGGTACAGGTGGGGCTCAGAAAATGGAAGGCAGTAGGAGGAAGGGTGGCAGCTGCCTGGGTTCAAATCCCAGCTCCACCCCTTTCCACCTGGCACAGGACTGCCTGGTGCCTATTTCCTCTAATAGAAAGTGGGGTGGCTGCAACATCTACCTGATAGGAGTAAGTGAATTCATAGGCAGATGTGAAAGCCTTAGTTAGGACAGGGGGGCCTGGCTCAGTGGGTGCTCCAAAGTGTCAGCTTAATTTTGCCGCTCCTCTTGCTCTGTGGTGGGCACAGCCAGCCTGTTGTGCCCCTCAGAGACTCTGGACAAGTGCTAGGCCTAGGAGGTTTTCCTATCAATAGAAACATTTATATCACCTGGGAAAAAAATATTTGGCCTCAAAATATGAAAGGAAAAGTGCAAAACCAAAACTAGTGAATGCCTTGTGAAGTGTCTACAAAACACTATTATTTCAACTTCCTTAACTGTCTTCGCAAACATTTAATAACATTTGAAATCCATTTATATGTTAGATTTTTTCATTCTACAAGAATCTAAGTGATGAGGACTAAGGATCAGAACCAATCGGAATGTAAGTAACTTGTAACCAGATAACTTCAAATGAAAAATTGTAAAAATTGTTTTCGTAAATCACTGTGATAGAGCTGAAAATGCAAACATTTTCAATCTGTTTCAGAAATATATATAAAGTTTAAGGAAATAAGTGGGAACAATACACTCAAAATTCAGGATGGTAGTTTCCTCTGTAGGGAGGGGAGGGTACCAGAGAGAGGTACACAGAATATTTCAACTATCCTGGGAACATTTTATTGCTTAAGCTGGTGGTGAGTACCACAGGTTTTTATTATATTATTCTTTATTTTATTTATGAAAAATGTAATAAATTTTTACAATATATTTTTGTAGCAGAAAGAAGAGAAAGAAATATCCCCACATCATTTCAAATGATTTTAGGGCAAATTTATATTTAATGTGAAATGTGGAGGCATCTTAATATGCTCTACATAATGTAAGGCAGGGCTCGCAAAAGTGCAAGTCCCCAAGGCCCTGCCTCTACCAATGGTCCTCCAGGCTCCAGACCTCTTACCTGGGAATCAGGTGCTCACCGTGGACCCTGCAGAACCCAGCAGGGGTTCAGTTTCTTTATTAAGCATATATCTGTCTATGAAGTACAGATAAGTATATTTCTCCCTATGTACTAATTAGGGAGGTCAGATACGTGGAGTTGTGAGAAAGCCAGAGAGTTGCAGAAAAGTAGGAATCACGTGTAGGATTGGAGGTCTGAGCAGGCCTGGTGGTCCCCCCTACAAGCAGGTCTAAAGTGGATCCATCTGTGTGTGACAAGGTGCTGGCTCAGCCAAATGGCCTGAGAGGACAGCCTCCTTCACTTCTAGGGAGAGGAAGCGTCTGCCTGACCCCTGACAATTATAGAGAGATGCTGATAGGCATGCAGGGTAAAGAGAAAACCGTGAGACTTTAAGGCCAGGCCTTGATGGTCAGGGAGTCAGAGAGGGGAGGAATGCAGAGTGGGGAAGGGCTTCAGGGTTGAAAGAGGGAGAGAAGGGGGTTGTTTATTATCTGAAGTGTAAGCTGGACTCCACAGAGTGTCACCAGGCCCCACCCAGAACCCCACTTGTTGGAGCTCCCAGGAAAAGGAAAAGATCTTAAATAAGAATCTGGGAAAGATGCCAACTGTCCTCTGGGTCGTTCCTCTGGGATGGATTTGATTTGGGGCCTTGTTTGCCTTGAGATTAGGAGCCAGGGTCCAAGGAAGAGGTTAGCCAGCACCTGATCCCCTTTGGTTATCCTGGATGTGAAAAAGTAAGTAAGGTACGTTGGTCTCTGTTCCAGCTCCTGACACAGGGCAACCTGAGTGTAAAACAAACAAAAAACACCCTTGTAAAAAAGTGATAAGAGCATTAGGAGCATCTTTTGTTCTAATATTTGGTCTTTGACCTGGTCCCTGACACAGGGCTCCTAAATCCCTTGGAATTTTCTGGGTGATAGGAGTGTCTTTTGTTCTAGTGAGGTGACTCTGGGTGGGCCCTTGATGGGGGCTGGTCACCAGAGAGATCAAGCTTGGATTAGAAGCTTGGAATTTTCAACCATGCTCCCCATTCTCTAGAGAGGGGAGAGGGGCTGGAAAGAGAGTCAATAATTGATCATGCCCATGTGAGGAAGCATCCATAGAATCCCAGTAGTGTGGGGTTTAGGGATCTTGCAGGTTGGTAAACACATCCATGTACTGGGAGACTGACATGCTCCAGCTCCACAGGGAGGGAAAATCCTGTGCTCCAGGGAACTCTACTTAATGCTCTGTAGTGACATAAGTGGGAAGGAAATCCAAAAAAGAGTGGATATATGTATACATATAGCTGATTCACTTTGCTATACAGCAGAAATTAACACAACATTGTAAAGCAACTATACTCCAATAAAAATTAAAACAACAACAACATAAAAAACCCAAAGAAAATCCTGTGCTCAGGACTCTTCCAGGCCTTGCCCTGTGTATCTCTTCATCTGGCTGTTTATCTGCATCCTTTATCATAGCCTTTAATAAAGTGGGAAACGTTTCTTTTTATGGCTGTGTAATATTCCATTGTATATATGTGCCACATCTTCTTTATCCATTCATCCGATGATGGACACTTAGGTTGTTTCCATCTCCGGGCTATTGTGAATAGAGCTGCAATGAACATTTTGGTACATGTCTCTTTTTGAATTATGGTTTTCTCAGGGTATATGCCTAGTAGTGGGATTGCTGGGTCATATGGTAGAATGGACTTGAGGATATGGGGAGGGGGAAGGGTAAGCTGTGACAAAGCGAAAGAGAGGCATGGACATATATACACTACCAAACATAAGTTAGATAGATAGTGGGAAGCAGCTGCATAACACAGGGAGATCAGCTCGGTGCTTTGTGACCGCCTGGAGGGGTGGGATAGGGAGGGTGAGAGGGAGGGTGACGCAAGAGGGAAGGGATGTGGGAACAGATGTATATGTATGACTGATTCACTTTGTTATAAAGCAGAAACTAATAAAAAAATAAAAAATAAAATAAACTGGGAAACGTAAGTGTTTCCCTGAGTTCTGTGAGCTGCTCTAGCAAGTAATCAGATCCAAGGGGGGAGGAGGTTATGGGAACTTTTGATTTGTAGCCAAGTTGGACAGAAGTTGTGCATAACTTGGGGACCTACTATGTGCCACTGGCATCTGAAGTTGGGGGGCAGTCTCATGGGACTGAGCCCTTAACCTATGGGATCTGACACTGTCTCCAGGTAGATAGTGTCAGAATTGAGTTAAATTGTAGGACACCCAGCTGGTGTCACAGAGAATTGCTTGTTGGGGGAAAAAACCCACACAACTGGTGTCAGATGTATTGTGAGTGTGGTAGTGGTGTGAGAGGAAAGGAGAAACACAGGAGGTGGACTGAGGTTTTCTCTATTTAAAAGGTTTCCCACGAAACTCTTGTAATCAACCAGCAATGGGAAAGAGGGCTAGTGGTGCAGGCTGAAGGCTGGACTTTGCTGCAGGCTGAAGGCTGGACTCCAGTGCAGCTTCAAATGGGGCAGGAAGCCCAGAGCCTTGGCTAATGACAGGCCACCAGTAAATTAAACCCTGTGGGAATTGTCTTGATTCATGGCACATACAGTCCCTGTCGTCAAGGGTCTAAAGGCCACTGGAGAGAGAAGGTCAGCAAATAGACAATAAAGAATGTAAATACACCGATTACCTTAATTTACTGAAAAGCTATAGGAAACATCATTCTTAGTGGGGAAAATAGGAAGCATCCTTTTTAAAATCCAGATGAGGACAAGGCCCTCTATCATCCTTTCTATTTAGCATTATTCCAGAGGTCACAGTCAGGTCATAAAACAAATGGAAGGATAAGGATTGGAGAGGAGGAAATAAAACTATCCTTGCAAATTATGCGATTGTCTGCATGCAAAGCCAAAAGATGAATCTACAAACAAGTTGTTAGAAATAATAAGAGAATTTAGCAAGATGGCTGACTACAAGATCAATAATAAATACATTGTACATTATAATAATAATGGCTAACTTTTATTGAATTAACTATTTCCGGGTGCCACATGCTTTATATTTACTCTGCGCTAAGTGCTTTCTATGGACTGGCTTGAGTCCTTAGAACAACCCTCACTTTAAGAATAAAGAAACTGAGGGTCAGAGAGGTCAAGTGAATTTATCATAGCAACACAGCTGTTGTGGGGTGGAGGCTGGACTGACTCTTGAACTCTCCCTTAACCACGACCACTATCCTACATACTCAAGTGTGCAAATCTCTGACGTTCAGGGTGGGACTCAAGATCTAGGGCCCTTCTCCCATCTCCATACATCATAAAAGTTTTCATGTGTGAACAGAGAAAGAGAGAGAGGAGGAAAGCCCCAGTAAGAACTGAAATTGAATTCCCCTCCAGCCTATTGGAGTCAGACTTAAGCTGATTTAAAGAAAATAAGGAAGTGTGGTGTTTCTTGCACACCTGTGTTGTAGCTCAAAGTCTCGCATGCCATTCACCTCTTACCTTATTTAATTCTCAAAAGATCTGTGCCTCCCTTTTACCAATGAGGAAAGTGAAGCTCCTAGAAATTCAGAGACTTGTTCAAATTCACAGAGCTTGGAAGTGGCACAGCCAGCATTCAATCCTGAGCATGCCCTCCTAACCTCACAACTCTCTAGACTTTTAGAAGGAACTAAAGGGAAAGGCAGGCAGGTGCACAGCATCCCTAAAGCATGTGATACATGAGTGTGGGGAAGACAGGCTGGGAAGGGAGCAGTTAGTTAAAGAGGGGCAGAGACAGCTTCTTGGAAAATGTGGCCTTCAAGCTGAGTTTTCAGGAAGGAGCAGGAATGAGTCAGGGAAAAAGGATGGGGAAGAAAGGTACAAAGTCCCAGGGATGAGAGTAAAATGGCAGATTCTGTCAACAACTAAGAGTTCAGACAAGAGAAGAACTGACTGAGGATGAGCCTTTTTTTTTTTTTTTTTGCGGTACACGGGCCTCTCTCACTGCTGTGGCCTCTCCCTCACTGCTGTTGCGGAGCACAGGCTCCGGACACACAGGCTCAGAGGCCATGGCTCATGGGCCCAGCCACTCCGCGGCATGTGGGATCTTCCCGGACCGGGGCACGAACCCGTGTCCCCTGCATCGGCAGGCGGACTCTCAACCACTGCACCACCAGGGAAGCCCAGGATGAGCCTTTTATAGTCACCAGTAATCACTGACACAACCAACCAGTAAGACCCCTTGGCGGGACTTCCCTGGTGGTCTAGTGGTTAAGACTCCATGCTCCTAATGCTGGGGGCATGGGTTCAATCCCTGGGCAGCAAGATCCTGCATGCTGCATGGCGAGGCCAAAAAAAAAGACCCCATTGGAGAGCAGCACAGTGGGGACCTTGCCCAGCATTGCCCCTCTAGGCAGTGCAAGTGGATGGCGGGAGCTTGGCCTGGTGTCAGCTCTCAGCAGTCCCAATTCTTCAGGTTCCCCTCCCTTCCCTTCAATTCTCAGGGCTGCCTGGCCCTGGCTCTCTCCCCTGCTGAATTATGACACTGCATTCCCAATATGCCTCATGGCCAAGCTGGGCCAAGTCATACCATTTACTTCAGTACTTCTCAAACTTCAATGTGCATTCAAATCACTGGAGATGGTGTTAAGGTGTAGACCCTGATCTGGCAGGTCTGGGATGGGACCTGACTTTCTGCATGTCTGTCGTGATCTCAGGTGCTGCTGGTCCAAGGACCACACTTTGAATGGCATCATCTAGGAAACTTCACATTGAGCCCCATGTCAGACACCACTGTGCTAGCTACTTTCTATACATTTTCTAATGTAATAATTACAACATTGGAATTGAAACTTACTCCTCTGAAATGGAACTTACTGTTTTTACTTTCCAGAATAGCGAACTGAGGGTCAGAAAGATGATTTTTTTTTTCACCACCACCTTGCTTGCAGGATCTTTAATTCCCCAACCGGGGACTGAACCCAGGCCACAGCAGTGAGAGTGCCGAGTCCTAACCACTGGACCGCCAGGGAATTCCCAGAAAGATGAAATATTTTACAAAGTTAGTAAGGAGCAGAACTGGGCTTTGAACTTGAGTCTGTCTGACTTTATAGCTCATACTGAGCCTCCTGGTCAGCAAGACTGCTATGGACTGAACTGTGTACCCCCTCCAAATTCATATGTTGAAGCCCTAACTCCCAGGTGGCTATATTTAGAGTAAGGAAGTAATTAAGGTTAAATGAGGTCATAAGGGTGGCACCCTGATCCAATAGGATTAGTGTCCTCATAAGAGGAAACATCAGAGAGCTTGTTCTCTTTCTCTGCCATGTGAGGGCACAGTGAGAAGGTAGCCATCTGCAAATCAGGAAGAGAGCCTGCACCAGGAACTGAATTGGCTGGCACCTTGATCTTTGTCTTCCCAGGCTCCAGAACTGTGAGAAATAAATACCACCCAGTCTGTGGTATTTTGTTATGGCCCAAGCAGACTAAGACAGGGGCCCAGCTGCTGCAGATCAGCCAAGGATGCCAATTAAAATGAACAGCTCCCCTTCTATGGAACGTTGCTCTGCCCAAAAAGAGCAGGACTGGGGCAGAACGAAAATGATGATGATAATGATGATGATGATGACGATGATGATAATTCACACCCAAGCCAAAGCCACCTGTAACATTCACAAATGAAAACACATAAAAACAAGCTCAGAACAATAGAACCACCCCAAACATCACAACCTAAATCCAAACATTTTCCTTGAGAAGACAGGAAATGGCACAGCATTCAGGTATTACCTACTAATTTGCTGCACATACTGAAATGGCTGAGTCTGCAGCCTTGTAGAGTGGACAGGTGAAATGAATAAACAAAGCCCTGGCTCTTACAGTTTAGCCAAGCCCCCTGTGCCTGCAAGTCATTGGAAACCATGAGTGTGGTAGGTCAGATACCTGAATGATTCTCCCAATGAGAAAATGAAAAAACTGAATACTGAATAAAATATTAAACAAAATATCTTTTATTTATTATTTTTTAATTTTTTGGCTGTGCCATGCAGCATGCAGGATCTTAGTTCCCCAACCAGGGATCAAACCCATGCCCCCTGCAGTGGAAGTGTGGAATCTTAACCACTGGACCACCAGGGAAGTCCCCAAAATATCTTTTAAGATGTATCACTGAACTGATACAAAAATGAGTAATGCACAGATCTCAAAACTGGGGGTAAAGGAGCCCCAAGGCCAGCTGGTACTCTGAGACTTTCTCCTGGACACTGGAGACTGTGAGCTTGTACTTTGATGCCTGCCCCAGGTGAGAGATCAAAGACAAATCTCAGGTTCCACCCAGTGATATGGGAAAAATGCATGCAGATATATGTACATAAATTTTACTGACATAAAGGATGTATGGCACCGATTTACAAATAATAATAAAATATACAATACTCCTTATTGTAAATTCTATATAGAAAACTGATTCACACAGGACACTTGATGATTTTTGCCAAACTCTTGTATCCATAGCCAAACTATGGTTGCAATTCACTTCAGTTCTAATGCGAATGTTGGCTAACACTTTTATTTATGTTAAGGAGGAAGATAAAATGAAACAACAAAGACATACATTGGCACGTCCTTCGTTAGTCAGTAATGTAAGCTACTTCTTTGCTAAATCAGATAATAATTTTGAATAGTGGAAGAATATTTCCTCAGTTTTTCTGTGCTATTCTCAATGTAATGGCTACAGACACAACACACTTTTAAGTTTAAATTATTAACATTTTCCATCAGTTTCTTAAGGCTAGACAATAAAACATTAAACCAAGCCTCCATTTGTAGCATTTGCTTATTTTCAGGTGTAAATACTCCCACCATGGCTGATTTCAAGCTACCAGTGTGACATCACTGAACATCACAATACTATTATATAGGATTTCCACCACCGTAGAGACCACTATAAAGACTGATGAAGCAGATTTGAAAAAGAACCAAATCAATTTATAATAATTGAAATAAAATATTCAATGGATGACCATGAAGAAATAGACAAATCCAGAATGTGGAACATACTACAAGATCATTCCTTGGTTTCATCAAAAATCAATGTAAAAAAAAAAAAAGTGAGGTGAGGGAGGGGAGGAACAATCCTAGATTAAAGATAAGAGATAAAATAACCAAATGCATTGTGTGTTCCTTGACTGGATCCTGGTTTGAAAATGTAGCTATAAAAAGGATTTTAAAGTCAGTTGGAGAAATTTTAATGCACTGGGTATTAGCCAGGATTAAGGGATTATTGTTATTTTTCGTGGGTGTGATAAAGATATTGAGTTATTTAGGAGAATGCTTTTTTATTTTAAATATAATAGTGTTTATTTTTATTTTTACTTGTTGACAGTTTGCTTTATTTATTTATTTATTTATGGCTGTGTTGGGTCTTCGTTTCTGTGCGAGGGCTTCCTCTAGTTGTGGCAAGCGGGGGCCACTCTTCATCGTGGTGCGCGGCGGGCCTCTCACTATCGCAGCCTCTCTTGTTGTGGAGCACAGGCTCCAGACGCGCAGGCTCAGTAATTGTGGCTCACGGGCCCAGTTGCTCAGCGGCATGGGGGATCTTCCCAGACCAGGGCTCGAACCCGTGTCCCCTTCATTGGCAGGCAGATTCTCAACCACTGCGCCACCACGGAAGCCCCTGAGTATCACTTTTTAATAAGAAATAATATTTAAGAAATGAAATCAGGATAAACACACAAGGATACTCAAAGAGTAGCCATACTAGGTAAGCAAACAAGAACTGGGCTGACCCAGGACCATGCCTTTAAGGTCAGAGATGCTTAGACAAGAGAACACCAGACTTGTAGGTACCTGCAGGGATGTTACACATCTACTCATCAACTCTGACTCTCACAGTATTCACTGTCATCCTCACCACTCACAGTTACCACACTAATCACAGGGTGGGGAGGGGCAGGATGGGTTGACCAGGGCAGGATGCCACAGGCCCTTAGCTGAAAGAGTCAAGTCATCTTTGTCTTTGTCTTTGAGAGCTTTTTGATTATCTGGCCCTTCCCAGCCAGCCATATCCCACTCCACCCCTGCCAGTTCTGGCAAAAACAACACAGGCTAGTGCCCTTGCTGTCAGGTCAACTGAGCAGTCACCCAACCTGGTAGTCAAAGCCATCAGGCCAGGGGGCAGGATGGTGCCCCAGTGACCTGTGGCTTTCAGCATGTAAGTCTTGCACATCTTTTGTTAAATTTATCCTTACGTACTTTCTGTTTTTGTTGTTGTTTTGCTGTAAATTGGCTTGCTTTTCCAATTTCATTTTTCAATTATCGACTGCTAAAAAAATATGAAATGCTTCACAAATGTGCCTGTCATCCTTGTACAAGGACCAGGTTAATCTTTTGTGTCATTCCAGTTTTATTATATGGGCTGCCAAAGTGATGTTATATGTGTTTTAAGTAAAAACATAATAAGATCCACTCTCGTGAATTTTTAAGTAAAAATACACACCAGGCAGGTAAGTCCCTTCTCTCCCGAGGCCTCCTGTGCTCCTAGACACTGCCACAGACCCCTACCAGGGGCGTATGGGACCTCTGCCCGGAGAGTACACCTCCTGCTGCATCGTTAGCTGGCTCTTTCAGCCTGGATGCAGTCTGCGTTCTCCACTGCAAACTTCACACACTCACAGCAGCTAAGATTCTGTAAAATGGTTCAGCAGTCCTAAAGCAGGGTGCAAAAATGCCAGGGGCAGACTTACTGGCTCGGTCCTCACATGCACCCCCAAATTTTACTGGAGAGGAGAGAGACAATCCTATCTCATGGACCTAAGGACAGCCAGAAAGGGTGAGAAGGGAGGCACATCTGACAGGCTTTTAAGAATTCATTTCTAACGCCCTCGGCGGATCATTTTGAGTCTTAAGGGGAAGACGATGCCTTCCCCAGAAGCCTGCAGGTGCTTCTGGAAACCTCTTTTCAGCCTCAGATGAGACTGTCTGATGCTGTGCTTTCTGGTCTGGTGTGCTTTCTAAGCTAACCACCGTTAAATATTCTTTTCCTTTTTTTAAACTGTAGTAAAATACACATAACATAAAATTTACCATTTTAGGACTTCGCTGGTGGTCCAGTGGTTAAGAATCTGCCTGCCAATGCAGGGGACACAGGTTCAATCCCTGGTCTGGGAAGATCCCACATGCCGCGAAGCAACTAAGCCCGTGCACCACAACTAATGAGCCTGCACTCTAGAGCACTCGTGTCACAACTACGGAAGCCTGCGTGCCTAGAGCCCGTGCTCTGCAACAAGAGAAGCCACCACAATGAGAAACCTGTGCACTGCAATGAAGAGTGGCCCCCGCTCACTGCAACTAGAGAAAGCCCGCGAGCAGCAACGAAGACCCAAAGCAGCCAAAAACAAATAAGTAAATAAATAAATTTGTTTAAAAAAAATGAATGAATTAGGGAATTCCCTGGTGGTCCAGTGGTTAAGACTTCGTGCTTCCAATGCAGGGGGCATGGGTTCCTTCCCTGGTCGGGGAAATAAGATCCACATGCCGTGTGGGCAGAAAAAATGAATTAAAAGCAGGTTCTCCATCCCTCCACACCCAGTCCACTTGGCAGCCCCAAGATGAATGGTGTGATAGAAATCTTTCTTTCCTTGTGCTGGGCTCACTGGCTTAGCCCAGCTTGGGGCTGTGAAACTGCAGGTCTACTCGCCTAAGTGGAAGGGTGGGTAGACTCCTATGGGGAGGCGCCCTCCAAATCAGCTCCAGCCCTCCCCTCTGCTCTGGCCATGGCTCCATTAGAGAGGCTGCAGTCCTGCCCACCCCCTAAATTGTCTGGGGTCTGCATTACTTCCCAACATTCCACCCCAGACCCCATGGCTTCCCTAAGCCAGGGAAGGATGGGCAGGATGCCATCCAAGGCCCTCCAAGAGTAGGGAGGGGAATTTGAGCTCCTTCCTCAAAAGTGAAACTATCCCTCCTTGGGCAGAGCCTGAGGCTGACGGTCCGTCATCAGGGTGAGAATTGCCCCAGTCCGTGTGCAGACTCAGGATCTTTGCAGCATAACTAGCTTCAAAGAAGGAGTTTAGTCTTAGAAGGAGTTTCAGCCTTGCTCAGCAGCTCCAGAGCCCCCCATCTGCTTTAGTCCCATCTCTTGACAGGCTTCCATGAGGAGCCTGGGCTGCCTCCCCAGGGGACCTTCCTTTTGTCCTTGGGTTCTCACAAAAGTGAATGGACCCAGTGTTCCAGACCATTTGCATAGGACCCAAGGTGAGCTGTTCCGGGCTCTGTGCGGTCCTGATAAGGCAGGCCTGGGACATGCCTCACTGGTTTCATCCACGGCTTGGCTCTCTTTGCCAGAAAAGGGAGGGCCAGTCCCACAGGGCTCTGAGATTGTACTGGCCCTCAGACATGGTTTGCCCAGGGACTACTGCTGGGTGGGAGTGGAGGTGGGGTTGGAGCAAGATGGTAGGGGTCCCAGGCCTCAGGCTAGCAAGGGTCGAGAGAGATGATGGGGCAGAGGTGAGGCAAGCACCACCCAGCCTTATACCTACACTTCTACACCCCACTCCACCCTCCACCATGCTGAACCGCAGCACTGCCCCTCCAGTAAGTACAGGGACCACTCAATCAGCTGTGTGATGTCCAGCAACATCCTTAAGCTTTCTGAGCTGTAAAAATGGGGATTCTAGAAAATACCCAGAAGGGTTTTTGGAAGGTTAAATATGAATGTTCCTTGTGTAATGCCAGACACTCAGAAAGTCTGTAATACACATCATTTTCCTCTCTGCTTTCTTCTCTATAACAGTTTTATGCACATTGCTTTGGTTCTATCAGGGAAGCTAGGCAAGCTGGCAGTTCCCAGAAGAGGTGGGGAAGCCACCGTCTTCTCTTTGTGCCCAGAAATACTGCCACCAATGGACGGCTTCCTCCAGAGGCCACCAGCTAACACTGGCGTACTGACACCCTGGGTGGAACCAACGGCTGGGTAAATGGCTGCTGTGGAGGAGAAACAATGTCTCCGAAGACCCACCCTTTACCCAGACCCACCAAGGACACCTATTCTTCATGTCACTGCCAGTAAAAATTCCCATCTTGAGACTCAATCCAGTTCAGTTAGAATCTGTGGAGGTGGGACCAGCTTTGGGTATTGTTTAAAAGTCCCCAGGTGCTTCTAATGTGTAACCAGGGTTAAGAACTACTGGTCTAGTCCAACCTCCCCATTGTAGAGGTAAAAACACACAGGGGGAAATAAAACAACCTCAGAAAGGTTAAAAGAAATAAAATATTTAAAGTGACAGGGAGAATTTAGTGCAAAGTAGGTGCCCCAAAGAGGGAAGCTATTATTATTTCATTATTTCTATTATTGCTCTAGACAGGGTTGGCTTCAGGGACAGGCGACTTGCACAGTCACACAGGCCCTCATGCTTAGAAGGGCCCTATGCTTGGTTTAATGCTCTGCTGTTGCTGTTTTGAAATTTTTAATTTTTTTTAACAAGGGGGTTCCACATTTTTCACTTTGCACTGGCCCTGGCCCAAGATCATATAGCTCTTGAAAGCAGAATGGATTATCACCCCTCTAAAGAAAGATGAGGAACACACTCAGCGCTCAGAGGCTTGCTGGGTGTGGAGCTGACCTGGGTTCATTGCCCAAGGAGGTTCCTTCTCCTGTTCATTCCATCACAGGGAGAAGGCTGCCCTTGCATCTCTTGGAGGAAGCAGTGTAAGAGCTTCAGAGCTCCTTCTTATTATCTGTGAGAGGCCCTCTGAGCCTCAGTTTCTTAATCTGTAAAATGGAGGAAATAATGCCTGTGAATTTTTGTGAGGAGTGCCCAGAAGCATGACTGTCCCTCTAGATGCTGGAAATATGTGACTTCCCATCCCTTTATTGAGAAGAGGGGGACCCATGTGCTCCCAGTACAGCCTTGTCAAGTCCTTTTTTTCCCCCCTGGGAGGCCCATCATTAAGTTCCCAGGCTTCAGCTTTTCTCACAAGAGGAAGTAGTTCTGGGGAAAGGTTTCATTCTGGAGCAGGGTGTGTATGCTTCAGAGCCCTTAGTGAACTGTTGCTGCTACTGCCCTCTGGTGGAAATATATCTGTATCTGCCCAAATTCCTAACATCCTTCCGGGAAATACAAAAATGCTTGATAACACACTACAATCCAATTTAAAAAATAATTTATTGCTACTCTGCTAGACACTAGGGATGCAAAGATGAATAAAACACAGTTCTTGCCCTCACAGTTTAAAATGTGAAACAAACTCCTAAAGAGATAGCTTGAATTATAGTGCAGTGTGATATTTTAATAAAAACAATGACTCCTGACTTCTGGTTCCAGACAAAATGGAGTAGACATATTTATTTCTAGTCTTCCCACTAGTAAAAGCTAAATATCCCCTGGACATTCCACATAAACAAACATAAGAAGACTCTGAGAGGTTGAGAGAAGAGGCAGACTGGCTAGGGCTCTCTTGAGACCCAAGAAATGATATGGCAGTGAGTACCCTGGGTTTCCTTTTTGCCTTTTATATCTAACTGGATACTGGAGAAGCTGGCAACCTAATACGTCGATGGAGGCAGGCAAAAACCAACAACAAAGCCTGCTCTCTATAGTCAAAAGACGAGGAAAGAGGGCTTCCCTGGTGGCACAGTGGTTAAGAATCCGCCTGCTGATGCAGGGGATACGGGTTCAAGCCCTGGTCTGGGAAGATCCCATGTGCCGTGGAGCAGCTAAGCACAACTACTGAGCCTGCGCTCTAGAGCCCTTGAGCCACAACTACTGAGCCCTTGAGCCACAACTACTGAAGCCCGCGTGACTAGACCCCGTGCTCCGCAACGAGAAGCCACCGCAATGAGAAGCCCGTGCACCTCAACGAAGAGTAGCCCCCACTCGCCGCCACTAGAGAAAGCCTGCGTGCAGCAATGAAGACCCGATGCAGCCAAAAATAAATAAATAAATAAATACATTAAAAAATAATAATAAAAAATAAAATGAACTGCTTTAAAAAAAAGAATGAAACAGAGGCTATCACTACAAACACTGCAGACATCAAAAAGATAATAAGAGAATACTGCAAGCAACTCTACCCACATAAATTTGATCAGTTAGACAAAATGGACCAATTTCTTGGAAAACACAAACTACTATAACTCACCCAACATAAAATATATCATTTGAATAGCCCAATAACTAATAAAGAAGTAGAATTTGTAATTAATAAACTTCCCAAACTCATTTTGTAATATTTAGTTGTGATAAAAATACATAATATAAAATTTATTCTCCTAATCCTTTTTAAATGTACAGTTCAGTAGTGTTAACTGTATTTACATTGTTGTATAACAACTGCCCAACTCATTTTATGAGGCCAGTGTTCCATGATACCAAAACCAGACAAAGATAATGTAAGAAAATAAAGCTATAGCCCAGGATTCTTTGTGAATATAGATGCAAAAACCTTCACAAAATATTAACAAGGGGAATTCATCCATACATAAAGATAATTATATACTATGACCAAGTGGGATTTATTCCTGATACCCAAGGCTGGTTCGATATTAAAAAATCAGTCAAGGGACTTCCCTGGTGATCCAGTGGTTAAGGCTCTGTGCTCCCAACGCAGGGGACAGGGATTTGATCCCTGGTCAGGGAACTAGGATCCTGCATGCCGCATGGCATGGCCAAATAAAATTTAAAAAAAGAAAAATAATTCAATGTAATCTACCATGTATACATACAAAAGTCTTATGATCATACCAATAGAAGCAGAAGAAGAATTTGACAAAATTTAACACCCACTTCTGATAAAAACTCCCATAAAACTAAAAATAAAGGGGAAATTTCTCAACTTGGCAGGGAACATCTACAAAACAGCTAACAACATACTTAATGGTAAAAGGTTGAATGTTTTCCTCCTAAGATCAAAAACAAAGCCAGTATGTCTGCTTTCATCACTTTTACTAAGCCAGCTCAATTAGGCTAGAAAAGGAAATAAAAGGCATATAGCTTGGAAAGGCAGTTGTAAAACTGCCCCTATTTGCAGATGGCTTTATGGGTTACCTAGAAAATCCCAAGGAATCTACAACAAAAACAAAAAACCCCCAAAACTCTCACAGAACTAACATGAATTTAGTGAGGTTGCAGGATACAAGATCAACATGAGAAAATGGATTGTTTTTCTATATGCTAGCAATGAATACTTGGAAACTGAAGTTAAAAATACAATACCATGTGCAATTGCTCAAAAAAAAAAAAAAAAGGACTTTAGGTATAAACCTAGCAAAACACGTATAGGACTTGTATGTTGAAAACTACAAAACAAGTTTTCTTTTTAACCAAAAAAATCAAAGATCTAAATAAATGAAGAGACATTACCATGTTCACATATGTATTGGAAGACTCATAGTAAAGATGTCAATTTTCGCCAAATTGATCTATAAGTTTAAAGCAATTCCAGCAAGATTATTTCTAGATATAGGTAGGCTTTTTCTAAAATTTATGTGGAAAGGCAAAAGGAACTAGGAGAACTAAAACACTAGGAGAGCTGCCACATTATCTTACTATAGACAGAGGTTGTCTCCTCCCACTTTAGGCCGATACTCAATGCCTGCATTAAATTCTTCATGCTTTAGGGACTTCCCTGGTGGCCCAGTGGTTAAGAATCCACCTTCCAATGTAGGGGACGCGGTTTGATTCCTGGTCGGGGAACTAAGATCCCCCATGCCGAGAGGCAACTATGCCTGTGTGCTGCAACTACTGAGCCCACACACTCTAGAGCCTGTGAGCCACAGCTAGAGAGAAGCCCGAGCACTGCAGTGGAAGATTCCCACGTGACACAACTGAGACCCGACGCAGCCAAAAATAAATAAATAAATAAATGTTTAAAAAATAAAATAAATTCTTCCTGCTTTAAATACCTACAATGGTTTCTGAGTCCTGCACTGAAACCTCAGCCCTTTTTTTCCAGGCAATCCTCATCATCTTGATTTTAACCACTTACAGCTCTGTATATGCCCTAAGGTGACCCCATCTTCCACCCTTCCTTGACCTCCCTACAGTGTCTTCTGGAATGGTAGTGTACCAGGAACAAACTCCCCTATGTCCTCAGCCCTTCACCTTCCTGCTCTACTGGAAACCTGGCTAATGCCTGCGGACATTACTTCCAGTGTAGTTTCCCCAAGTAAGGGCTGTTTTCCCTTTCACACCCCTTATTCCACCTGGCCTGCAGGTGAGAGTAGCTGTCCTCCTTTCCCCTTCTCCATAAAACCCCAGCCTCTTTGACATTAGACTATACCCTGCCTCCTTGTCACAGTCATCTGTAGATCTCCTCCTCTTCACTGAACATTTTGGCCACTGGCTCACTGTCTCTCTCCACCACTGCTCCTGTCATCATTCTTGGTAATGGGTCACATCTGCGAGAGTGATCCATCCAACACTAGACCTCTCAGTCAGTCATAACAAAATCTCCCGGAATTCCCCAGCCTCCCTTGCAGCTAGAGGTAGTGCTATGTGACCCACTGAGACTTAAGGCAAAATCTGACGGTGGGGTGGTTTCTGTGAAAGCTTTGCTTCCCTGCTGTGGGATCTGCTCTTTTCTTCCTAACTTGAATATGAATGGGGTGTATGCAGCCTTCTTGTGACTATGAGTGTGTGGAAAAAGCAGGAGGATGGCACACTTGTTGGTCCTGACATCATTCAACCAAGGAGCTCACACCAGAAGCCACTTACCTCCAATCTTCTTGTTATGTAAAGAGAAAAAAAAAGCTGTTTTTTAAGCCACTGTGGTCAAACTTTCTGCCCTTGCAGTTGAAATAATTTCTAATCAGTAAACCTCTCCCTGGCGCACAGCCTCAAATCCCTCACCTTCCTCTTTCACCTATTGTTCTTGTCCAGCATCACCAAATCCTGGGGTGTCTAAGGCTGCAAGTCATTCCCCAATATCCATTCTCCCCTTTTCCCTTTAGTAATAGAACTGCAAAGCTGTCACAGAGCCCACGGTCACCCAGAAAAAGGGAGGAGCCCAGCTTTCTCACCCACCCAGACATCAAGCTACTGCACTACTGCAATCCTCTCCCTCCCCAACCCTTTTCTGTATCGTCAGATTTTCAGTCCTTTTTTTGTGGTCATGCTGCGCTGCTTGCAGAATGTTCCCTGACCAGGGATTGAACCCACGCCCTCAGCAGTGAAAGCGCCAAGTCCTAGCCACTGGACCGCCAGGGAATTCCCCTTCACTCACTTCTTGATCATTCCCAACCACATACATTGTAATGTCTCCTACCTTAAAAATACACACACACACACACACAACCTTTCCCTGGCTACCATCTCATTTCTCTGCTCTCCTTTATGAAAAATCTGTTGGCCGGTGAGAGCAGTGAGGTAGGTGTCGTGGTCAGTGGGTGTGTGACAGGACTTCCAGAATGGGAGAGAATGGTTTGAAAGTAACTACCAGAGGCAGGAGTGGAGCGTTCTTTTGAGAAATACTGCATTGCCAACATTCCTGATGGCAGACAGGATGGATGATAGTTTATGAAAACAGATGGACCCTGGAGAATGAATTGAAAAGTGATTGACTGGGATTCTGAAGAAGTTTTAGGAATACTTTAACCAATTAATTTTGCTTATATTCTTGTTTTCTTTCTTTCATATGTACAAGAGTGATAAATTTTTTAAAAATTATGTCTACATAAATCGAAAGGAGTTCTTTCATATATAAACCCCCCAAATTTGAAGTGATTAGAAAACATTGGGTTATTATAATTGGCTGAATTTTTCTTTTAGTGTGACATAAAATAATAAAATCTCACTGCCTATATTATCCTACAGTTGATAAACGATAAAAACTCAGATAAATGTTTACCTGCTCTATGAAACCTCTGCAAAATACTGTCTAGTACACAGTGAACACTCAATAAACTAGCTCTCGCTATGACGATATCTTCCAGTGGGGGTGGGAGCACAGTTTTCTAGTATCTAACTGGACAGACCAGTGCCTTAACCTTTTCTCTGGTAAGATTTTTAAAAAATTCAGGACATGTATATCTCTATTTTTCTATTTTTCATCATGATTTTGCATTTGGCTCCAATTTTGGAGCACTTTAGTCCAAATATTCCACCACTGTCCACAGTGATGTGGAACATTTCCTCTGCTGTTTATTTCACAGTATAGAAATAAGCATTTAGCAAGTTGCTGTTTTGATTGATATGTGACCTCTTTAAAATAGGAATCATTTTACTTTTGTCACTACAAGAAAGGTGCTCAGCTGCTGAGTTTTCACGTAAATTAGTTAAGCAGTATGGCAAGGAGGTTTTTTACTTTTATTTTAAATAAAGTGTCTTTTATTTTAAATAAAGAGACTTTGAATGTGTTTGGGCCACAAGCTCACCCCCCTCTATTTCCCATTTATCACTAATGCCCACCATGTCTCATTTCCTCTACCTGTCTGGTGCCTAAAGGCATCCAAATTTTCCAGCAATGATAAAATGCTTCTCTCACACTCTCACTCGTGCCAGCCTGGTGTGAGGGTGGCATATCTGGAAACCCCAGCTCACTGTGATGGTTTCTTTTTGGATGGTTTCTTCTTTTGGAAATACTAAACATTCAGTTTAGCGTTGAACTCTCTCTTAAGCATTCTGTGTATTTTTGTTTTTAATTCCCCCTAGGGAAAAATATTAAACTTATTCTACCTTTACATCCATCCCTCACTTCCACTAACAGTAGGCAGATAGGCAATAACTTTTCGTTAACTAAATAAAAGGGTAGAAGACAGGGAGATAAAGAAAAACAAATATTAAATAAACAAACAATCTTTAAGGGAGATTGTTGAATGGAGAGGGGAGAAGAAATGAGGATTAAATAGCCAGATCCTGTCACTGTTTTCAGTGAAGACCTAACCAATCAACTTTACTCTTAAAAGTATACTAAGTCCCTCCTTATGAAGCTGGTTTTTCAATCTAGGTTGCAAGCATTGCGCCCCAGGAACCTGTTTTTTGGAATCTGAATTTGATTCCATTTGTGGTTCTGTGTATAAAATCATGGCGGAGCTTCTTCAATTGTTCTGAGGTTCAGTTTCCTCTATTTATAAAAGCATGAGTTTAATAATAACTCTTTAGAAGTTAGCTTGGCGAATAGGGAGCAAAATCCTGTCCCAGGGCCTTTGCATTTGCTGTTCCCTCTTCCTGAAACCCTCTTCTCCCAGATGTCCACGGTGCCTCTCTCCCTATCCTGCATACTCCTACCTACTTCATATTCTTTTTTCCACTTAATTCTTCTCCAAAGATTTTTATCACCACCTAACATATTATATCTTTTACTTATTTGTTTGGCTCCACTTATTGGAATGTAAGCTTCCCAAGGGAAGTATAGTTAGCTCTTTTGTTCCCTGTAATGACTATTTGTTGAATGATGAACAACACAACAGGTGTGTACAGTTTTAGTAAGCACCTGACACATTAAGACTAAAAAATGTTTGTGACTCTAAAATGACAGTCGGTGGAAGGAAAAGTCCATGAATAAAATAAACTGACAATCTACGAAGTATCATTGGTGGTCTTTCTTGAAACAACTGGTTCAGAGAATCTCAGGATTGTAAGGATATTTAAAGGTAGGCCAGTCCTAGCTAGAGAGAGTTTAAATTCTCCTCTGCTGTTAGAACCAATAATAGGGATTTCTCCCATCTAGAGTCACAACCTTCTCTACAATTGAGGATTCTTCTATTTGCAACAAAAGGATCCTTTTCATTAAGAATATTCCCCCCCTCCTCGAATGTAAAAGTAAAATAAAAATATAGAACTTTAGAAAATTAAAAGAAAAAAAAACTTTTAAAAATCACCATCTCGTTACCCAGATACAATTAAAAACAACTTTCAGTACACAGTATAATCTTAACAGTTTAAAAGTATACACATAGGTAGATAGAAAATTTGGGGATCTCATTGCATGTGCGGTTTTGCAGTTTTTTCCATCTAACATTACATATAAAAACATTACTTTAAAAAGCTGCACGATGTTCCCCTTGGGGGTGCACCATACCTTATTTAATCATTCCCAAGCTGTTTCCTTTTTTCTCAAATTAAACTTTTATCCTGATCTTCGATTACCTTCTTCAAGAGAAACGCTTAGAAATTACTAGGACAAAGGAAGTGAACTTATAATTTTTAATATTTTTTTCTTAAATTACAGAAAATTTAAGTCTTCGCCATCAGATCCCGCTCCATAGAAAGTCTAGGGTGGCTTTAAACCAGGTCGATTTAAACCATCCCAAATTCTCTTCCCCTACTGTTTTCAAGGTCTTAGTAAACCTCTCCCAGTACAATCGCACGGACCCAGTCCTCCTTCGGAAAAGAGAAACTTAAAGCCACAGGCCCCCAGCGCCACCTCTTTAAATTTTAAAATGAAGGCCCAGGCCAATGAACGTTAAGTTTCTCCCGGAGCACAGAGTCCCGCCCGCCGTCCCTCAGTCCACCAATCAAGCAGGGCTCTTCTCCATCATCCTCCCAATCAGCGCCAAGGGTGAAAGTTGCTCACGTAACTTACGTAAGGCAAGCGACCAATGGGAGCTGACCTTGGGGGTTAGCTCCGCCAATGCCAGCAGCCCTTGGAGAGCGCGGGAGGCTTTCGACCAGGGTTCCAGAGAGAAGCAGAGAAAGGCGCTGGTTCTTTGAAGACAGGGCCTAGGAGAGAGCGGCGCCGGCCCCGGCTCTAACCCTGAGGCGGCTGCGCGGCCGACATGGCCTGCTGTCACAACGTAATGCTGCTGCTGGACACAGCGGGAGGCGCCGCTGGTGAGAGCCCGGTCCGGCGGGTCGCCCTGCGCCTCCTCACGTACCTGAGTTGCCGGTTCGGCCTGGCCAGGGTCCGCTGGGCCTTCAGGTTCTTTGACTCTCAGGGTGCGCGGAGCCGCCCTTCCCGCGTGTCTGACTTCCGCGAGCTGGGGGTCCGCTCCTGGGAGGACTTTGAGGAGGAGCTGGAGGCCAGGCTCGGGGATGGCGCCCACGGCGCCCACCTGCCGGGCCCGGCGCCCAGGGCCACCCACACGCACAGTGCCCTTATGGAGACGCTGCTAGACTATCAGTGGGACCGGCCCGAGATCACATCGCCCACGAAGCCGATTCTGCGTAGCAGCGGGAGGAGACTGCTGGACGTGGAGGGCGAGGCCAAGGAGGCCCAGTCTGCGCTCGGCGGCTTTGTGAACGCCGTCTTCCTCCTAGCCCCCTGTCCGCATTCGCAGAGGGAGCTGCTGCAGTTCGTGTCCGGGTGCGAGGCCCAGGCCCAGCGCCTGCCGCCTACTCCTAAGCAGGTGATGGACAAGTTGCTGCCCAAGAGAGTCCAGGAAGTCATGATAACCCGAAAAATCACCTTGTACTGGGTGGATACCACCGAGTGGCCTAAGGTAAGATTACACAGCGAACTCAGATTTTAGTACGTGGTGCTGGTGCTGATGAACCAGAACTTGACAGCGTCTGCAGAGCAGCCCGTGGACCCAGAATGAGACTAACATGACCAACAGGTGTCCCTTCAGAAGGAAAGTTCTGGGGTCACAAAGAGGGACATTCATCACAACGGGATAGGTAGGTCCTCGGTACCTACTGAGTCAACGCGTTTGAGGTCCTTCACAATTTGGGCCCTATCTGTCTTCCCAGACTTAATCTTTCCTACACACGACCCTTATTCCAGGCTGTTGAAACAGTTTAATTGGCCAGCGGGCCTTGACGGCTTGTTTTGTCTTAGCAGTGAAACGCCACTGCTCTCTCTTCTGTGCCAGTTTAAATCACACTCATTCTTTAGGGCCTTTGCCCACATGGCAACTACTCAATCTCAACTTCTGAATTTCCAAACACTTTTGTGGCACTTACCCTTTCTCCATTATATGTTCCAGTCATGCAGTCCCTCACCTTCCATCTAGCCTAGAAATAACCTCAGAGGCAGGCACACACATCTCTGTATCTCGTGCAGATGTGTCGTTGCTTGTTATAGGTGTTCAGAAAATATTTGTTGACCAAATGAACAAATTCTTATGTACTTACAGTCCTAAATGGCTAATTTGAATTTTCGTTGAGGCAGTGGAGCCCCCGCTCCAGTGATAAGTATAAATTTCTACCTCCATCATTTTCTTCCTGTCACTTCACTTTGTCAATAAATAACTTGATTTGAGGAGCCGCTACATTGAGTACCGACTACATTGTTGTAGCCGCTGGGGATGCGGTGGTCAGCAAAGGAGAGTTTACCTTCTGGGGGAAGATATATTAGACAGGTATGTTTAACAGATTAAACAGATAAACAAGTGATAGGATTTCAAATAATGTTCTCAAGAAAATAAAGCTGAGTAAGGGGCTGACGGTGGGGCAGAGGAAGTAGAAGCAGGAGACAGTTGTAAATAGGGGTAAATAGGGTCGTAGTCAGGGAAGGCCTTTTTGAACAGAGAACTGAATGGTGAAGGAGGAGGATAGCGAAGGTTGGGCAAGAACATTCCAGGCAAAGAGAAGAGCCAGTGTAAAGATCTGAGCTGGAAATGAGCCTAGTTTGTTTCAGAAACAAAAAGGCAAGGAATGCTGAAACCTTAGTAGGCAAGGGTAAGCACAGTAGGAGAGGAAGTTAGAAGGTAGCAGAGGCATATCTGTAGGGCCAAGGTAATAAATTCGGATTTTGTTCTGACTGTTGGGAAAGTGGCTTAACCAGGTGAAAGGTGTGATTGCATCTGTTGGAAACATATGTCACTAAAGTAGGGGTGGGTTAAATTGCAAGGTTGCAAATGGGAAATGAGCAGATACTTAACACAAGTAATGATATAGTGGGTTAAAATTTCCAAATTGCTTTCACATGCAAAGCCCAAGGAAGACAGCAAATGAAACGTAAGGCAGCAGTGGCTGGTCAAAAGAAAAGGAAAAGGCAAAAGTGTTTAAGGGAATGGTAAACATTGACGGAGAAAATGGAATCCTAAAACTTAGTTTGTTTAAGGCAGCAAATCAAGTGTTGGACACAATACACAACACATAAGGGCTAGATTTGGGATAGTTGATATTAAATCACATCGAAGACTTTATGCTGGAATTGTATTTTATCAAATACTGGCTAGAAATAAGTCTTAGCAGATTGGGCTTGGAGATTCTTTTTCTCTTTTCTGAATGGCATTAAAATAAGTAGGTTGACAGGATCTTTTTAAAGATTCTTCCAGTTCACACATCCCATTATCTGTGGAGATGGGTCTTCTCTGAGGCTTCTTACATCTGTTATGTTGTTTCCCATAAGAAAAAGCCCATCAGATAAGCTTTTCTGGAATTTTTTTTCTGGTGTAGATCTGTCTTTTCCTGTTCAAAAGCCTCTGCCTAGCCGCACTGTGGAGGCAAAAGGGAGACTTAGGTTCTGTCCTTGGGGAGCTCTCACTATGAGGGTAGAGAGAAGAGAAGAGAAATTCCAGGGTCTGTCATGTGGAGCTTACAGTCTGGGAAGTAAGACTGGGAGAAACAGACTCAGGGAGGAGGGAATCCAAGCACACGGAACTCTTGCAAAGATAGAGGATAGAAGGGAGCATAAGAAACCTCTCTCACATTTTCCACTTTATGCCTCTGATTTACTCAATACATATCTGTTGTTGAACCAACTGCGAGGTATGCTGAGTACTGGGTGCACCATTAGTGAGCCAGACAGATGTGGTCCCTGCTGTCTTGGAGCTTATAGTCTTGTGGACATTTATAAATCCCTAAAGTTGAAACTACCACTAGGACTTGTCTGTTACTTAGCCCATAATGTACATAAAAATGAAAAATGTAGCCATAATCTATATACTGGTTGTGGGTTTTTTTTTATCATGTTCATATATTTTTAATCAAAGCTAATGTCCTTTTCAGCTCCTTTTAAAGTTTTACTTTTCATTTGCCAAGCAATTTTTTTTCCTGGCTGGTCCTCTGACTGAAATAATTTCAACAAATTTTTTGTTTCCCTTTGGCAGAAAATCCTAATCAGGATCTATGATACCTGAACTGGTTTACCATTCTCCCCCTTAGCAGTGAGCACAGGTGTGGATATATGGGTGGTAACATCAAATACTAATTGATTAATCTATCACAGCATTTTCCAAACTGATAGGCATAACCAAAACAAAAGCTTGGCAGTACATTGCTTATCTTCACTACATGTGATAGTTTCTGTTGTGCTCTGATACTTTCTTTCCTGGTTTTTTTCTTTAACACTGATCTTAAACCATTCAGTTGATTCATCATAGGGTCCATCCAAGTTCATCAGGATCACGATCCTCATTTTAGAAGCACTATCCAAGAGAGTCGTGGGTTCTTAGACTGGACTGTCATTGCCTTGCTGTGGACTTGGGCACCCTTTGAACTTCAATATAATGGAAAGTTTGGAGAGGACCTAGAAGACCCTTCTAGTTCTAATTTTTCACATTCACATAGCAATTTGTGGTTCACAGTTGTCAGCTCACCTGTGGAGTAGGCAAAGCAGCATGATCAACGTATTCTAGGGTAGGTGCGCCTTTATGTTCCCATAGTACCTGCATATTGTCATGGTATATTGTGATTCTGAGCTAAATATTTCATGTTATTGCTTTTTTACTCACCCCACCCTTGACTTTAAGATCATAGAAGACAGGGACTATGTCTTGCTAGTTCATGGTATTATCATCCTGGGTCCTTGGACTCTGTATTTATTTATTTATTTATTTTGTTGTTGTTGTTTTCAGAATTACATTTTATTTCACATTGATAGAAACCGTGAAAAAGATTTACATTTTCCCATGTTACAGCACATTTCAATGGAATATTTCTTGCCATAAATTAGATCTTGCTGATTTGTGTACGTGAAACAACAGTTTATATTCTTCAAGATAAAAGCAAAATGACTTAGTAAATGATTGTTTAAAAACTGTAAATCCAGACATAAACATATGGCTTCATTATTAACATCCTACACTGTCCATACGAAATCATTTCCATCATCAAGTAGCACCCATTTATAAAGATGCGTTCCTAACGGTGTTCTAGTCAGTTGGAATACAGCAGAAAAATTAACAACAGCTTAGAAACATCAGGCATATATTTTTGCTACATATTAAACTGGATGGTAACTACACCATATGTATTGAGTTCTGACTAACTTTTATTACCCATAAACTTGTTTTCAAATAATGTTAACCAATAATCTGAAAAATCTATTTAAAATCAAATAATTGCTACTTTTATGTTTGCACAGAAACTAACTTAAAAAGATCCTCCCTGACTGCAGTGAAAATTTCAAATAAGTCCACTGGCAGATAAAAGTAAAGCAAATTTTTCAAATGGATTGTTCATTTCCTACAGCAATCGGTTTCGAACATATGTGCAAAATAAGTAAACTAAAACTCTATGCTGTGAGGAGAATCATCTTAGAACAAATCATCTTAGAAATTACAGTTTGTAAGATCAGTCTTAAATATTTCAGAACATACTAGAATATGACCTAATTATTCTTTCAGCTAATTACAGAAAAATACAACCACAGAATTATTCTCGTTACCTGGACTGAAGATTCGAGTAACTCTGCAGGCCTAAACTGCAGACAAAGGTACAGTTTCAGAAGTAGTGTAGAAACTTTGAAGGGATGTCTGGCTTCTTTCTACAAGTACAAATACACTTTCAGTGCCGTCATGTCTGTGATTCAGAATGTCAAATTACAGCACATATTGACAGCAGATGTCCATGGCAAGTAGGCAATATTTGCTCTGTTATGAAGGATAAAAAAGAAGAAAGAACACATTTCTTTTCTAGAGAGGAAAAAAGAGTATTAAATAGAAATTATATTCAGGAAAGAAAAACCTGGTCCCCAAAATAAAAGGGCCGTTAATTGAAGACGGCAATGTTTCCTTTTATTGACACTTGGAAGCCTTATCCCTATTATGAGGGATAATGTAATAACACCTCATTCTTATTACGCATTATAATCATTAAGTACATATGAACACATATATAAAAATACAGATACTGCATGGTGACTAAGTACTTTGGGAATAAGTCCAGAGTCTTAAGTCACAGCACGCATAGACTTTTTATGTCTTAACTGCTCATTTATACCTGAACAAGTTTTCATTAAGCATACTAATAATTTTCAAGTGATGTAATAAAAAAATCTGGTTACAGTATTTTACTATTTTGCTGAATTACATAGGAGAGAAAGAAGCTAGCTGCTTCACCTATTTTAATACTAATATATTCTGGATCATGTTATACAAATACATACATAGAAACTTAAAAGATCATAAATTTCCCACGAGGAGATTTATTTAGTCTGTGTCATTGGTGTGTATTTGCAAAACATTTTAACACTGCAAACATCAGAGGTTTCAAGATCGGGCGCAGAAAAAACTTTATACTCTACGACGACGCTGCTGGTGTGCGCTTCTCCACACGGCCTCTCAGTGACGTCAATCCATGGGAGGTAGGAGTTTATCGATGAACTGCTTGACATCCATCATTTCCTGTTGACATGAACTGTGCATCATGCCTCCATAGGTTTTGAAGGTTACATTGGTTGGATTTACCAATGTCTTTAGCCTTTCAGCAGTAAGAGAACCAAACATTAGGGGAACTAAAGGATCCAAATCTCCATGGCACTGAAGAATAGAAATGTCTCTATTCACGCCACTGATAGGACCCTGTGGAAAGGAAGCCCGCAGGGACAGCCAGCAGCTGAGAGCGGCGACACTGGCCAGCTTCTGCTGTGTGGTCAGTGCTGTGTACAGAGAGAAAGCTCCTCCCTGAGAAAATCCTCCCAAAATAATTCTGTTAGAAGGAATGCCATTCTTCACCTCTTGGTCTAGCAAAGCTTTTACAGTTTCTGCTGCCTGTTTAATTCCAGTTTCATCTTCCTGTGAATCTGGTGAAAGCCCAATAATGTCAAACCAAGAAGGCATGGCCATGTTCATATTTAATGTTACAGGCATAACCGGTGCATGCGGGCAGATGTATTTGATGTGGGTGCTTCTGATACCCGCAAAGGCTTCTGCCCACCCATGCCCTGTGTCTCCCAATCCATGAAGGAAAATCACCACGGCGGTGGCCTTCCGGACGGCGGGCACGATGGCAGGCAGCGGGGCCGACATGTTATTGCCGCACATACAACGGCTCCACCGACCGCGCGTCGGAAGCGGAAGGCGGAGCGGGCGCCGGGCCACAGTCCAAGGGGGTGCGAGCGCCGAGTCCGGCCCGCCCACGGGCGCGCGCTCAGGCCCTTGGACTCTTTAATCAATAGAAATTGATATGAGGCCAGATGAGAAATTCAGGCAAGGCTTTACTGGGACTCGTGCTGCACAAGGGGGCAAGAACAAGAAACGGGCCCTCCCTACTCCCCAGAGACGGGTGGGGGCCTGGTTCCTTAAATGGGGGTGTAGTAGGAGCAGTTTGGTGGGCTGGGCAGGAGGTGCAGCTTAGGTGGTCTGTGTACCCCCTTCGTGCTGTGTGCAGGGATCATGCTCAGCACTCTGCTTTTGCTCTCAGCGCCTCAGAAATGGCAGTTGATTTGTGGCCTTTTTGTGTCCTATTGTTCATAATTGCCCTGACTGCATGCAATTATTTTTAGTCCCTTATAGTTTCTTTGTATTCGTTTGTCCAGGTGTAAGCACTCCAGTAAAGGGTCCCATGTCCCAGCCTATCTCAATGGCACATAAAGGTTGCTCAATAAAAGTTAGCTGAAAGAAGGTTGGATGAAGAATCAGCTATGTGTGAAGGAGTGAGGAATGGCTTTTACAGAGACAGCAGGGTTTGAGCTAGATAATGCAGTATAATAAGCATCCAGTTGGTGAAGATGGAAGGGGAATACACCGCAAACAGAACCAGCAAAAACATGGAAGCATTGTAAAATGTGGCATGTTCAGCAAACAGCAAATGGTTCAGTGTGCCTGGAAGGTAGGGATGGGTGAGGGAAGATTAATGTGTTTGGAAATATTGTTTAGAGCTGGGTTGTAAAGGGCTTTATGGCTATACTGTAGGGCAGTGGGAAGCCCTTCAGAGTTTTTACAGAAGTAGCATGGTCGGATACGTAGTTTCGAAGAATACTTCTTAAAACAAAGGAAAGATTGGAGGCAGAGCACAGACTGTAAGCTGCAGTAAGAGTCCAGACTTTAGTGATTTTCACTGAAGATAGAACTGAGAAGACCTGTTTGGTCTCCACACAGACACGTGGGTGCAGGCAGGGTGGGTGAGTCTGTGGTGATCACCCTCTAAGGGAGGTGCTCCTGCCTCTCTCCTGTGACACTTGGCCGCTGTTGTGTTGTGGAGGACATGATTTTTTTTATTAATGTGTAATGACTTTGCATTCCTTCTAACGTTTTATGATTTATCCCTCGTGAGTTGCATCACTTCTGTTCCTTGACAGAAGATAGAATTGAAGTGCTATTTTCTCTAAATAGGTGCTTTCTTGAAGGCATATTATATAGCAGTTATGCAAGTAATGGGATGCTGGCCATTATTTGTGTTTGGTTCAACAAATACATTAATTGTGTAATTTGATCCTTTAATGTACATATCAACTTTACTTTCTCCTGATTTCCCTTAGCTTTATGAATGCCTAACTTACAATAACCCAAGATTCTTTGTAATTTTTATTTTAGTTGTGGGAATCTCCGGACCACCTTGGGTACTGGACAGTATGTGAACTGCTCCACCATGTAGGAGGCACTGTCTTGCCATTTGAAACTTTCAGCCAGGATTTTACTAAAGCTGGGGAAACACTGCTTGGTAGTGAAAGAAAGCTGTCAAGGGAACCTCACCTCTCTTCATGGATTTCAACTCTGCCAACTGATTCCACTTTAAACTGTTTGCTCTATAATTCTCCTGAGTATGAAGCCTCATTTCCACGGGTGGAAGGAACATTATTTTTCCCTGTTGAAGGTAAGCAACTAATACTTGGGGCCGGGGGCGGGGGAGGAGTGGTGATGGGGTGGTTGGTCTGGGTTTCATTCATTTCTGCAAGGCAGGCCCATGAATTCTTTAGAATTTAGAATTTCCAGCAGCCTAGGCACTCCATTAACGCTTGTCATTGAAAGATATCTAAGCAAAATCAGAGATACCACAGGAAAGGACTGAAGTTTGGTACAACTGTAAGCCCATGTAAAAAGGACAAGTGAATGTTATTAAAGAGTTTCCCAACTTTTTGCAAAGAAGGATAATATTGTTCAGGTGCCCAAGCAAATGGGTAGTAAGGTTTCACTGCTTCATAAAAGAGATTGATAAATTGAAGATCATAGAAAATCAGTGATTGACTCAGAGAAGAAATAACAAATTAGTCAACTGAAGCAGAAAATGGTGCCTGGTACCAGGAAGAGCCAACATGTTGGAATCTTCATAAATTTGCTTTATCATATGATTTGCTATATAGTGAATCTAATTTCTGAATCATTATGTAGTCACATAAATAATACCATATACAGATATGTACATAAAACTATATTATACACTATGGACAATTTAAGGAAATTTCAAGAGTAGTTTTGAAACTTTCAGCCAGGATTTTACTAAAGCCGGGGAAACACTGCTTGGTAGTGAAAGAAAGATGTTAAGGGAACCTCACCTCTCTTCATGGAAAGCAGTTTTGTCTTACATGGTCTTTAGAATTTAAACTCGTAAGATAGGATGCACTGTATTTTATGGATTTAAGAAGCAGTGGGTTTTGTGTGTGTGTATTGCTTGAACACTTATTTCTAAGTCATAATTATTGAGAAGTTCTGAAGTCAAGTCACACCATTGTAATTCCAGTCATATACAGCGTTTCCTATAGAACTGAACGAACTTACTATGATAGCAGTAGAATGAGGGTTGAAGTGTGAACTAAGTGACAATACTAGTACCTCGGCTGGCAATCTAATTTGTTTTTCTTACTATTAAATCTCTTATTAGGAGCTACTTCTTATATTAGAATTTCAATATTCTTTATTTCTAACAGGCAAAGAGATTCAAGAAACATGGACAGTTACTCTAGAACCCTTGGCCATGCATCAGAGACATTTTCAGAAACCAGTCAGAATTTTTCTAAAAGGCACAGTGACCCAGTGGTCCCTCCCAACAAGCTGCACTTTGGGCACTGATAGCTGGATGCTACAAAGTCCAGAGGGTAACAGATCAACCCAAAGGATGTTATTTCAGCAGCTGGTAAACAGGCTGACTGCTGAAGAGTTACATCTGGTAGGTATCTTCCACGTGGCAAGTTATTCTGGTCTAATAACACACTGGTAAAGTGAAATAAGTGCATTTATGAAAAGCCAAGGAGTGCCTACATAGTACAGTCTCAGTGAAACAGATGATATTTTTGCAAGTATTATAGCATCGTGACAATGCTCATTAATGACGAAACAGCTTATAAAAATTGCATGTACCTTGAATCCAATTAAACCAAATTATATTCACATAGGGAAGAGGCAGTAGGCCAAATGGAATGATTATATTAGGGCAGTGAAGTGATGGGTGGTTTCTCATTTTTTAAATGTTGCATTATGTATTTATTACTTTTACGTAATAAATATATTTCATTTTTTTAAAAAACCCTACGTTGTAAAATTAGATATACTAGTGTCCAGTAGTTATACAAATTTAGTAATGTCTTCTGAAAAGGAATACATACATACCCAGATTTGATATAAAGGTGATGCTAATTTTTTAACTACCAATAATTCCTTACCTTACTTTGTCTTTTGCTTTTGTAAGCTCAGAAAGCTTTTATCTTCTGGATTCCACTGTAAAACATTCCAGAGAAAAACTGAGTAGTCATTTGGACAGATGTTGTTCTAAGAGTTATGTGCTCTGACAGAGCACTGGAGTCAGGGCGTCAGGTGACCTGGATTAGATCTCAGCTCTGCTGCCCACCATGTGATCTGAATAAATCCCCTTAAGTGGTAGAATTGATTCCTGGTTAAGAGCATGGGTTTCAAATTCATACACTCTTGGCTTCTGCCTCTTATTAACTGGGTGACAAACAGGTTGCTTATCCCTCAACCTTAATTCCTCCTCTATAAAATGGGGATAATCTTTTTTTTTTTTTTTGCTGTGCCTCATGGCATGCAGGATCTTAGTTCCCCAACCAGGGATCGAACCCATGCCCCCTGCAGTGGAAACACAGAGTCTTAACCACTGGACCCCCAGGGAAGTTCCGATAATAATCATTTTTACTTCAGAGTGGTTATGGAAATCCAGTGAGTTATAATAAGTACATAATAAGTGCTTAGTAAATATTCCTAATAACCTTAGGTTTTTCTTATCTGTAAATTGAGGGATTAGGATTAGATGATCAGTAAGTTCAGTTCTAGCACTAATATCCATGAAGTCTGTCTTTTCCAGTTTTCTCTTTATATTAATCATTGGATGAAACGATCATTCTGTCTTTTACTAAACTACATGCCTTTTTAGACATATGTCAACAATATTCCCAACTAATTAGATCTTCTTATGTAGGTTACCAGTGTGGACCCTGGTGAAGGCTGGCCCCCCATCACTGGAGTTATTTCCCCCTTCTCTGCCAGTGCTACAATTCTCACTGTGTTCCACACCAAGGAGACTGAATTTCAAAGACATTTTCTCCAAACGGTTGTGGCAGAGAGCCCCCAGGCTTCAGCTTCCCTTTTTTCTGAGGTTGTGGATGGTGTATTGAATCAGATTCACAATTCACCTGAAGATCCTGCTACCTCAGGTAAGCTTCTGAAGCAATAACTACCATACTCTAGGTTAGTGGTATACCATCTTTTCTAGCAACATAACTTTTTTTCAATGTGCTCTTAGTAGAGCCCAATATCTGTTATAAAATAGATAAAAGTAGGCTACAATATTTCTGGCAGTTTAAATCATTATTTATAGAAATCCTGAGTCACTTCTGAGGAGGCCAAAGGCTCTGTGAAACCAGTTTGAAATTGAAGGTATAAGAGGAAACCTGGTTTTTAATATGTTTAATAAAGACTACATGTAAAACTGTTATGATTCTGTCTTCCTTCCACTTTGTTGCACTGTTACTGATATGATACAAACCTTATTTATGCTAGATAGATATAAATATAATCAATTTGATATTTCTTCCATTCATATTTACTCAATAGATTTGTTGAGTGCCTGCTGTATGTCAGGCTCTGTTCCAGGGGCTGGGAGTACATCAGAGAACAAAATAGACAAAGGTCTCTGTTCTTAAGAAACTTATCTAGTCAGGGGAGACAAGGCAATAAATTAAATAAGGAAATTATATAGTATGTTTGAAAGAGTTAAGTGCTATAGTTATAAAGCGGAGAAAAAGGAATGGGGAGTGTTAAACGATAGGAGGGTTGTTATTTTAAACAGACCTTGTTAAAAAAGTGATATCTGAGCAAAGGCTTTGAAGGAAGTGATAGGGAGAGAACATTGTAGAAGCAACAGTAAGTGCCAAGGTTTGTGTGTCTGGTGTGTTTGAGGAACATTCAGGAAGCCCGTGTTTGCACATTTTTCATAGACAACATAGGCCTGTTGGGAGTGGGGGTGCAGCTGAAGGAACATTTGTTAATGATGCTGCTTTTTATGTCTTTGGAAGAATGCAATCAGTCCAAGGGAGGAGCAAGTGCTTGGAATTCTCTGCTTTGCTTCTAATGCCTCTTTTCCTCTTCCATCTCTGCTCCTTTGTTTCTGTAGCTCCGCCTACTCCAGAATGGGCCCAGCAGGAGCTTGGCCGCACAGCTCCCTGGAATTCCTCTGTTGTGGAGAAGTGGTTTCCTTGCTCTAACTTTAGTGGTGCCAGTTCAAATTTGATGGAGTCATTTTGGTAAAACTTATTTTTTTCTCTGGGTATTGATTATTGAAGTCAGCTCTCAGTTATCTGCATGTGAGTTTGTTGTTGTTGTTTTTAACAGACCACCTTTTCTGAGTATAGTCCAATAATATTAAAAACTAATTACAAATGGAGAATATTGTTTAATGGGTATAGAGTTTCAGGTTTTTTTTTTTTGGTTTTTTTTTTTTTGCAGTACGCGGGCCTCTCACTGTTGTGGCCTCTCCCGTTGCGGAGCACAGGCTCCAGACGTGCAGGCTCAGTGGCCATGGCTCACGGGCCTAGCCACTCCGCGGCATGTGGGATCTTCCCGGATCAGGGCACGAACCCGTGTCCCCTGCATTGGCAGGCGGACTCTCAAGCACTGTGCCACCAGGGAAGCCCCTAGAGTTTCAGTTTTACAAGATGAATTCTGGAGATGGATGGACATGATGGTATTATGAATATACTTAATACCACTGAACTCTGTACTTAAGAGTGATTAAGATGATAAATTAAGATGATAAATTTATGTTGTGTATTTTATCTAAATTTTATCTAAATTTAAAAATTTAGAAAAAGTTAATTACAAAAACAAAATACACTCATAGATGTCAGAAAATATTTAGTATTAAATCTCAATAAAAAAGGAAAATAGCAAACTTGAATAATGCAGCTAAATTTATACTTAAAGGGAAATTTAAAGTATCTTTTGAAGAGAAAAAATAAAAACCAATTAGCTGAGACCGACACACTTAATACAAGAGAGTAAACCCAAAAATTAAAAAAAGAAGGCAATAATAAAAATAATAAATCAAATAGAAATCAAGAAAAAAAAGATGATTCTTTGAGAAGCCAAATAAAATAATCTATAGCAAGATTGAGCTACTTGTATGAGCAGTCATAAATAATATTGGAAATGTAAAAGATATGGCAGGAATTCAAAATATTAAGAAGTAAATTTGAGGTTTATTTTTCCCATAAAGATACCCAGTTGTTCCAACTCCATTTGTTAAGACAATCTTTTTCTCAATCACTGTGGCACCTTTGTCAAAATCAGTTGACCACCAATGTGCAGGTCTATTTCTGGAAAGAGTCTAGTCCAGAAATTATGTTAATACCACATTATCTTGAGTAGTGAAATCAGGTAGTCTGTGTCCTCTCAACTTTGTTCTTTTTTTTTCTCAGAATTGCTTTGGCTATTTTAGACACTTTGCATTTCCATGTAAATTTTAGAATCAGCCTGTTTCCACACACCCAAAAAAAGCCTGCTAGGATTTTTGATTGAGTGTGTATTGAGCTTATAGGTCCATTTGGGAAGAATTGACATCTTATAATAATGAGTCTTCTGATTCATGGACATGGTACAGCTCAAAAAGGCTAAGAGCATAACAGGTGCGCCTTCCCATATGAGATAGCAAAATTTACCATAAGGCTGTAGTAAATAACATTGTGTGGTATCGGTGCAAGGATCAACAGATAGACCAGTGGAGTAGAAGCAGCAGGGAAAGAATAGACTATTCAGTAAATGGTGGTGCTGATCGGCTATCCAGAAGAAAAAGATAAAAAATTAGATTTCTACTTCACAGCAGACATAATGATAAATTCCAAATAAACTGAAAAAACCAAACGTGAAAAGTAAAAACTTTAAAATTGTAAGAAGGAGAAACACTAGAGAAGAAGATTAGGCTAAGGGTGGATTTCTCAAATAAGACCTAAAAAATTCAAACCATGGTGGAACATATATGACTATAATGAATTTTAAAATGTTTATATGATGAAGACTAGTCATAGACTTGGGTAGCTGTAATCCATATAACCAGCAAAGGATTAGTATCCAAGTTAGTACAGATCTCCTCAAAATAAGAAATCCAATAGAAAATCGGGCAAAGAATGTGAACAAGCGGGGTATCCCTGGTGGCGCAGTGGTTAAGAATCCACCTGCCAATGCAGGGGACATGGGTTCGATCCCTAGTCCAGGAAGATTCCACATGCCGTGGAGCACCTAAGCCCGTGTGCCATAACTGCTGAGCCTGTGCTCTAGAGCCCATGAGCCACAACTACTGAAGCCCGTGCGCCTAGAGCCCATGCTCTGCAACAAGAGAAGCCACTGCAATGAGAAGACTGCTCACCGCAACGAAGAGTATCCCCCGCTTGCCGCAACTAGAGGAAGCCTGCGTGCAGCAACAAAGACCCAACACAGCCAAAAATAAATAAATTTTTTAAAAAATTGTGAACAAGCAATTCATATGAGGAAATCCAACAGAGCAGTAATTTGGAAAGATACCCAGCGTAGGCAAGTGGAAATTAAAACCACAACATGGAAAAACCCACCAGATTCTATTTTACACCTATTAGGTTGTCAAAAATTAGCATGTGGGAAATGAGCACATTTTAGATGGTAGAAGTGTAAAGTGGTTACAACCATTTTAGAGAACAATGTTCCTAGTAAAGCAGAAACTTCACATACTCTGACACTCAGCAATTCTATTTCTAGGTGTCTGTACTGAAGAAATTTTTGCACAAACACAAGGAGAGCTGTGCTAGAATGTTCATTTCCAGTGGAAAGGACTAGCAGACTCTCAGCAGGGAAATGGATAAATAAATTACAGTATAGTTTTACAATAGAATATTATACATAGATTAGTAAAACTGGATAAACCAGAGCACCACGTGAAAAATATGTTGAGTGCAAACAAAATTGCCAAAGGATGGTGTTGTATGATACCATTTTCATAAGATTTACAACATATGAAACAGCAGTTTGTTCGTTTTGTTACATATGTATGTCTCTGTAAATAAGGTACACACGAATCTAGGAATACCTCTGGGAGGAAGGGATGGGAAGAAATTGGGTGAGGCTTTCTCTGTGTCCATGATGCTTAATTTTATTTTTAAAAAATCTGAAGCAGTTACAGTAAATTAACGGGGAGAAAGCAACCCTCCTCACTGCTCAAGGGCATACCAGCACACTTAGGAGAATTAGGCTGCTTCAGACCTGCTGCTTGTATGAACTAATTCAACTAATGACACCATAACTTTCTGCTACTTTTAAGTCAGATGATATCAGATAATGGAAGATAATGAAATAGAAATAATACATTTTGGGGTTTTTTGTTTGTTTGTTTTTTGTTTTTTTGCGGTAGGCGGGCCTCTCACTGTTGTGGCTGCTCCCGTTGCGGAGCATAGGCTCCGGACGCGCAGGCTCAGTGGCCATGGCTCACGGGCCCAGCCGCTCCGCGGCACGTGGGATCCTCCTGGACCGGGGCACGAACCCGTGTCCCCTGCATCGGCAGGCGGACTCTCAACCACTGTGCCACCAGGGAAGCCCCAGAAATAATACATTTTGAAAGTTGTGCTATTTTCATTATTTCCTTAGTGACTGGTATTTAGCTGTAGGAGGGAAAGCAGTTAATAACTAATCATCTCCCCTGCCCTATTTCTTTCCCTGCTTATCAATCCCAAATTAGTTTACTAGAGTGTGAAACAATTACTCAAAAGTTATTCTGATACTCACTACACTGTATTACATCATCTTGACTTTTATGTATGGAAACTGGGTCAAAATTATGGAAGCCCAGAAGTGAGTGAAATAGTTGCCATAATGAGACATGTACCCTAGGACATGAAGAATCTTATTAATAAAAGTCAATACTGTATGTATTAATACATTAATGGTTTTGTGAACAGGTAGCTTCTGCCCCTGAATTTATACAAATCATAAATGAGAAGAGGGACATTTTCCCTCCTGAGAAAAAATACTTGTGAAGGCATCTTGTGGAGACATCTTTTGATTAGCTTTTAAAAGGGTAATGAATACTGTTGTTGCTTTGTTTTTAAAGCATTTTGGAAAATCAGAATTTCAACTTTGTACTAGACATCTTGACTTATTAACAGGTTACTACAGGCTGCCTCATCTAATAAGGAAGAGCCTTCCAAAACTGAAAGTGAATTGACACGTTGCCTCTCTGAGCTCTACCAGAGAAAGTCTCGTGAAGAATATACTGTGTCCAATCAGGAAGACAGCAAAAAGAAGCGTAAGCACATAGAAAGGCTGTTTCTTACAGTCTTTTTTGACACTGTGTGTTTTAAAAGATTGATATTCCTTAAAATGAAGTTGAAATGGTAACTGAATAAAGAAGGACAAGTTCTTATATTTCATATTTGAAAGTAATTATATTAGTACAATAGTGATTTTAAGAATCTCCCACAATCCTACCTTCTTAATGAATTAAACCATTTTTGTTTTTAGTTATAACAGAAATTTAAATACAACTTTGTGTGCTGCTTATAATTACTTGTTTATCTGCTACTTTGCTTTTTTAGTTACCTCATTGCTTAACAAAATTTGCAAATTTCTTATGTTGTTGAACATGTAGATTGTTTTCAGTTTTTACCATTATAAATAATACTGTAGTGTACATCATGCATATGGTTTACCTTTGAGTGATTTCCTTAGTATAAGTTTCCATGAACAAGTTATTCATGGAAAAGGGAGCTCTGGATGCAGACTGCTTAATTGCCTTTCAAAAGAGTTTCATCACAACTCTGTGACTACTGGGTAACACCAAAATGAGTCAGTTCGGCATTTGTCTGTTGTCTCTTTGGCATTAGTTGTAAAAATCACCTTGAGATATTTAGTTCCTAAACTTCAGTTTAAAAAAGAGCTCTTTCTACCCTGTGTTGTAGGTAGAAAGAGATGCAAGAACTACCTAATTCAGATCATTCTGAATGGATATACTTCATTTCAATATTCCTTCACAGAATATTTCATCTGGATTAAAGTAGTTCTTGATTCCACAGAAGTAAAAGTTACTTTACTTTCCTTCCCACGACATCGTTTTGGTAGGAGGTGTCCCTCGTACTCCAGTGAGGCAAAAGATGAATACCATGTGCCGTTCCTTAAAGATGCTGAATGTTGCAAGACTGAATGTAAAGGCTCAGAAGTTACATCCAGATGGCAGTCCAGACACAGCTGGGGAGAAAGGGATCCAAAAGATAGCCAATGGAAGAACAGCAGATAAATTGGAAAACAAAGGAAGAACACTAAGAAGTTCTAAACCTAAAGGTATTCCTCAGTTCCATTGCATTTTGGTATCTAAATTCATGTTTACTCTTCTGTACTCTCATATTTTTAAGTTTTAATCATATCCCTCGCTTAATGAACATTTATTGGCTATCTACTGTATGTCCACAAGTGTGTTATAGGGAGTACAGTAAATAATAAGATAATTTCCTCTCCTTAGATTTATGATCCAGCTACAAAGAATAATAATGAACATATATATATATATATATATATATACACATTCATATACACAACAAATTGGTGAAATGGATACATAACAGAGCCAAGAGACTGTAACAGAAAATACTTGTTCATTTTGAAAGTAAATACTTGTTCATTTTGGAAGTAAAGTAATACTTGTTCATTTTACATTCAGGAGTCAAGAAAGGGAAAGTCCAGTCTTGAGCAGAACAGGCTGAGAAGGCTTTTACGGAGCCAGTGGAGCCCAGGTTAGACTTTGAAGAATGAGCAGAGTTTAGAAAGCAGAAAGGTAAAAGAAGTGTGTGCTAGATGGAGGATTAGCATAAGCAAAGTCACAAAGAAGGGCTGTGTCTTGGCCCTTTAAGTGGTTAAAGAAGTTAAGTGGTTAAAGAAGTTTTATACATTTGTGAATGAAGAGAAAGGAAAAGGTTCGTGAATAATCTAGGCTTGGATTATTGAGGTCTTTCAAAGTCAGGCAGACGAATTTAGTCCAGTAGCTTTTATTTTCCTATTTGTTCTTTCTTCTTCTTTAAAAATGGATTGAATTACAGTATGTTTCTCATTCTCAGGGTACATTCTTAGCTCACACTGACAGTGCCAGTACTGTGGGGTAATTGTGACAATAGCTTATGAACTTTGGGCAATAATTACTTGATGTCACCTTTGAGTTCTTTCGAAAATTCTGGAATGAATGTTTTCTGCTTCTTTAAACATTTTCTTTTCCTGTGGAATACTGGATCATAGATGATAATCAGTTTGAGTGAGATAGCACATCTTCGATGAGCTAGTATGGTATACCAGAATGTGGATGGGAGAGCAAAATTAACAGTAATGCAAGACAATGTGGCATTAGCATAATTTCTGGACTAGATCCTTTCCAGAAATAGACCTGCACAACAGTGGTAAATTGATATTTGACAGTAGTGCCCCCAACAATTCAACAGGACAAGGATAATCTTCAACAGATGGTGCAGGAATAACTGGATATGTTTATGGAAAAATTGAACTTAAACCTTATCTCTTAATAGTATTTTGAATTTCTGCTTTATTTTCTTGAATCATCTTTGTTTTTGTTGCTCTCTCATTTCTTTTTTTCCTACTTAATTCATTTCTGTTTTTATCTTTATTATTGCCTTCTTTATTATTTGGATTTACTCTTTTGTGTTATTTCTTGTGTTGGACCCTTAGCTAATTTGGTTTTAAATTTTTCTTTAAAAAGATAATTTGTCTATAAATTTTCCTTTAGGTATAAATTTAGCTGCATTATATAAGTTTGCTATATTCTGTTTTCATTGATACATCTAAGTATTTTCTGACATCAGTAATAGAAGGGAGTGTTTTATTTTTGTAATTAGCTTTTAATTTTTTTGGACTGTGCACAATGTGTTCTGTAAGATATTGAATCTTTAATATTTGTTGAAACTCTATGGCCTAATATGTGATTGTTTTGTTAATATTCCATGTGTACTTGAAAATAATGTGTATTCTCTAATTTTGGGGTACTTGGTTCCATAAATATTCATCTTAATATTTGAATATTCAAAATCCTTATTAATTTTTTTCTACTTAAAAGAATATATAACTGAGATGATTGTATTATAGTCTTCCACTATGTAGATTTGTCTAAATTTCCTTGCAGTTCTGCCAATTTTTGCATCATATATTTTGAGACTTTCTTTTTAGGTCTATACAAAATCATTTATGTTTTCCTTGTGATTATACCTCTATTCTTTTATTTCCACTGTTTCTTTGTCATGTGTTTTGGGTATGTCTTTTGTAAACAGCATAATTTTTTTGCGGTACGCGGGCCTCTCACTGTCGTGGCCTCTCCCGTTGCAGAGCACAGGCTCCGGACGCGCAGGCCCATCAGCCATGGCTCACGGGCCTAGCCGCTCCACGGCACGTGGGATCTTCCCGGTCCGGGGCACGAACCCGTGTCCCCTGCATCGGCAGGCGGACTCTCAACCACTGTGCCACCAGGGAAGCCCTCTATCTTTTATTTAACCAGCAAGTGTATTCGTAAAATAAATATTTATAATTATTATGATTACTGATAAGCTAGGGTGTATTTTAGTGTCTTATTTTGTGCTTTCGATTGTTGTTTTGCCTCTCTAGCAGGCTATGGGATTAATCAAGTTTTCTTTATGCATCTTTTTCCTTTCTGCTAAGTTTGGAGGTTGTATAGTTTATTTCTTCTCCATTACTGGTTATCCTTAAATTTATAACATGTACATGTGATTTGCAAACCCTTAAAATTAGTCACTAACTCTGAACTTTTCAACCTCAACATTTTTGACATTTTGGACCAGATAATCCTCTATGAACTATAAGATGTTTAACAGCATCCCTGGCCTCCACCCCATTAGATGCCAGTAGTACCCTCCCTCTCCCCACTAGTCACTGCCACCCAGACATAGCCAGATGTCCCTGGGCAGCAAAACTTCCCAGTTGATAACCACTGGCTTAAACAATACAATGACTTCAGCTGGGTCTGATGATCAATTTGACTTTTTTTCCCCACAGATTTTAAAACTGAGGAGGAGCTACTATCTTACATACATGAAAATTACCAAAAGACTGTGGCCACAGGAGAAATCGTGTTGTATTCATGTGCTCAGAACATGATCTCAAACATTAAAGCATTCCTAAAGTCCAAAGGCACCAAGGAATTAGAAGTAAGGGAATCCGGATATTGTTGTTTGTCATAACAATGTTAGTTGCTTGTTGGTGGGTCTGGCTCATATGTCTTGGAAAATATCTGTTATGCAGTGCACATTTCAAAAATGATGAGTGAGGGGGTGAGCACAATTCTAGGTCTTGAAAGATGGACATAGTCCACTGGGAAGGCAGAAATCAAGGAAATGGGCCAAGTGGGAGTAATTACATGTACTTCCCTTCCAGTGAAAGCTCTATCCTCATCTGAGTTGCATGTTAGCTGCATGAATTAAGCCAGTGGTTCTTTTTTTTTTTTTTTTTTTTTTTTTTTTTTTGCGGTACGCGGGCCTCTCACTGCTGTGGCCTCTCCCGCTGCGGAGCACAGGCTCCGGACACACAGGCTCAGCAGCCATGGCTCATGGGCCTAGCCGTTTCCGCGGCATGTGGGATCTTCCCGGACCGGGGCACGAACCCGTGTCCCCTGCATCGGCAGGCAGACTCTCAACCACTGCGCCACCAGGGAAGCCCAAGCCAGTGGTTCTTAACCCTGGCTGCACTTTAGAGTCACCTGGAACATTTCTTTAAAATGTTGATTCATTTTGCTTAGACTTCTCAATCACTACTTTATGGAATCTTCCTTTTATGAAAGTTCAAATCTGCAGGCTTGCTGTATCCATGCCCACTTGCTCTCAAACACTTTTCTACATGTTCTTTTAAAAAATATAAAAGAATATTACACTATTTTTCATTCAAATGAAAGAAAGAGGATGTACTTCTCTTCTTAGGGCATTAGTCAGCTGTGAAGAAACTAGAAATAATGATAAGCATTAATATTAATATTCTCCTATTTAATTTTGTATTTTCAGATGAACTGCCTACATCAAGTAAGAAACAACCTCTTGAAAACTAGCAAAAGTCTTCGACAGAATATAGGAAAACTGGATAAAGAAGATAAAGTCAGAGAGTAATTACCTTTTTAATTTTTTTAAAGATTTATTTATTATGATTTTTTTAATTTTTTAAAATTTTTGGCTGCATTGGGTCTTAGTTGCAGTATGCGGCTCTTCCTTGCGGTGCGTGGGCTTCCTTCTAGTTGTGGCGCGCGGGTTCCAGAGTACGTGGGCTCTCTAGTTGAGGTGCACGAGCTCAGTAGCTGTGGCGTGTGAACTTAGTTGCCCCGCAGCATGTGGGATCTTAGTTCCCTGACCAGGGATTGAACCCACATCTCTTGCATGGTAAGGTGGATTCTTTTCCACTGGACCAACAGGGAAGTCTCCTTTTTTTTTTTTTTAAATCATTACTCCAAAACAGAGCTCCCAAGATTTACTTGTATCAATTTAATTTTTCGTTAAAAAAAAATTCTTTTCCATTATGGTTTATTACAGGATATTGAATATAATTCCCTGTGCTACACACTAGGACCTTATTTATCTTTTTAAAAAAATTTTTATTGGAGTATAGTTGTTCTACAATGTCATTGTTTATCTATTTTATATATAACATAGTTTGTATCTGCTAGTCCCAAACTCTTAATTTATCCCTCCCCCACGCCCTTTGCCCTTTGGTAACCATAAGTTTGTTTTCTATGTCTGTGAGTCTGTTTCTGTTTCATAGGTAGTTCATTTGTGTCCTATTTCAGATTCCACATATAAGTGATGTATGTTTTTCTCTTTCTGACTTACTTCACTTAGTATGATAATCTCTAGGTCCATTCCTATTGCTGCAAATTGAATTATTGCATTTTTCTTTTTAATGGCTGATTATATATCAGTTTAAAATAGATTGCCAATTGCTTGAAGAGGCTTTTGTAGCTGATTCTCTGTAATGTTCTAATGTTCAGTTTGCAACACCTGTTTACCTAATAACCATACTGCTATTTAGAAAGCAATGGCTCTTCTTTTAGGTTGTTATTTCTTATGTAAACAGATCTCTGCATAAGGAAGGAACTTTCATTTCAGTTAAGTGACACTCAAAGCAGATATAACCAAGCTTTTTTTTTTCTCTCAAGGTGCCAGCTCCAGGTATTTCTTCATTTGGAGATGTGTCGGCAGTGCACTTCCGTATATGAACATATAGATGAAATGGAGCAAGTAGTGGAGGAGGCAAGTATACTGCTTAGTGCCACTGGGGATGTGCTGTAGATGCATTCAGCTTCCTGCAGAGGCCATGTGGTAATTTTCTGAAATCTTCAGGTGACAGATTTGCTGCGCATGGTGTGTTTAACTGAAGATTCGGCATACCTAGCAAAGTTTCTGGAAGAAATTTTGGAATTGTAAGTTTGATGACTAATTTAAATTTAAAATAATTTTACCAAGAACTTATGTAGGTATTGTCTCAGAATTGTAGAATTGTAAGGACTATTTCTCATGCTGGGTGAGGAAGGGAGTAGAGAGGGTGGAATGGTGACTGACTGTTCCATATTTAATCAATCTATTCCACAGGTATATTGATTCAATCCCAAAGATACTTGGAAATCTTTACAACAGCCTAGGATTTGTGATTCCTCAGAAGCTGGCTGGTGTCCTTCCTACAGATTTTTTCAGTGATGACTCCATGACGCAGGGGAGCAAATCACCCCTTTCTGTGCCTCTTATGTCAAATGCTCATAGGTCAGTGTCGGGTGGCACTGAATCTGACCAACTGGAGGAGCTTCGTACCAGATCAGCTAAGAAGAGAAGGTAGGAGCTCAAGGAATTAAAGGAATTAGTTGCACTGTTACAGTTCTGGTATAGGGTATGTTTAAGCCATAGTCCAGTTGTCTTTGTCTATAATTTATTGAATTAGTAGTTGCCCTTATGTCTGAATCACAGAAGCCAGTTATTAGAGTTCTTAACAAGGAGCATCTGACACTCTATATTATCTGGGGAACATATAGTCTTGTATTGTAGTCACAGTCCCCTCTTGACTCTCCACATGGGGTCTCCAAGAACTAGGAACCTTCCATGAGATAAGCCTGGGGTTTCAGCTTACTTTGTATATTTTCCATGATGCTCTTCATTGTTCATAACTAGTTAAATTTATAGTTGTTACTTTTAGAAATTCTGGGATTGACTTGTTTTACTGTAAGTTCAGGCCAACCTCAAGATAACCGACTTTTATTTAAGTGTTTTATTTTAAACTCTAGTTCCATCCTGATATAACTAGCTGTAACCTGTATTCAGTGTATATTGACTGTTTCTTTCTATTTTTAAAAGGAAAAATGCAATAAGACATAAAAGCATTGCAGAGGTTTCACAAAATCTGCGACAAATTGAAATTCCCAAAGTATCCAAGAGAGCTACGAAAAATGTAAGTCATTTCCAGGAGGTAGAAAGTGGTATCACTTTGGGCATGAGTTCATACAATAAATAAGAATGAAACACGGTGTCTTTACTTTTAAGAAATGAGCATTGGAGGATACTGAAATAAAAGGTATTTTTATAAATGTGTCTACAACTGTAATCTAAGGAATAAAGAAATATAAGTTTATTAAAGATTAATCATTTTTCCCAAAAGTGTGACAGAGGTAATATTAAGGGGAAAAAAATAGTAAAAGTTAGGAATGAATAAGTTAATTCAAAATCTTTAATGTAGTTAAGAAAACTCATGAAATAATAACATAAGCAAAAGAAGCCATTGAAAAATAATGTACAATCATAATAGGACTTTGATTGTGTACCAGAAAGTACTTTTCAGTAAGTATGTTTTACATCAATAACAAGTTACAAAAGCAAACAAAAAAACTCATGAAGCCAGGTGGTAATTATTTTTCTGTGGCAGTAGATGTTAGGACTTGTTGGTTGCAAAAGAAGAAATCCAGCTGAAGTCTATTTACTAAGAATTAATGTCTTACTAAGAGAAGGAGAGAGGCAAAAAAATGCATTGAAACTTTTGAACTGCATGAATTATGAGAAGAGTTAAAATTCTAGGAGAACTCGCTTAAGAAGCATGAATCATTACAATAGTGGTTTGTTTCTAGAGATTTATAGCTGTGCTTTAGTACTGGAGGTGGGGTTTCTTTTGAAGAGTTAGTGGTGTTCACTTTCTTAGTTACCTTAATATGTATGAGTGAATAAGATGCAAATCTTAGTTATCTTGGAGATTTTGTTCAGAGAGTATGAAGTCCAAAAGGTATCGGACCACCTCTTTCACTAGATTTTACACAATTAACAGTCCTTTCTAGCACTCCTTTTGGAAAACTTTTGTTTCAGATTGGCCTAGAAAGTTAACTTCTTTAAAACCAGATTTACTGAGATCAGGATTTGATTTTGGTTAAAAAAGAATATCATTTGTTAAGTTTCCGCTCCTATTTGGCTGTTTATTCTTTAATGATTACAGTGGCATAATTGAAAAAACAGCAACAAAATCTTTAAAAACAGTTCTCTTGTTTAGATGCCATTTGAGTTTAGGCACTTGAATCCTCTACTATAATAGCAAATAAATAGCAGGTGGGTATTTTTTTTTTCTGCCGCGCCACATGGCATGTGGGATCTTAGTTCCCCAAGCAGGGATCGAACCAGCACTCCCTGCAGTGGAAGCGTGGAGTCTTAACCACTGGACCACCAGGGAAGTCCCCAAGTAGCAGTTTTATACAGAGACGTTCCTAAGAGTATATAGCCATCCTCTAATACTATGGGGTTTCCCTGATCTTTTACTTATAAAAGGTATAAAGAAACATCGTTTAAAAATTGAAATTATATGAAGTTAAATGTTAGTGCCTCTTCACCATCCATTCTTCAGAAGTAATCGCTGATGACAGTTTGTTGTGTATATTTCCAGGCCCTATTTTTGTGCATTTTACAACTATTTCTGTTACAGATTCCTACAAGTGGAATTGCAAGGATCAAAGGGTTTCTTGTGGAATTTTTATTCTTTTAAATGAATTCTTATTTAAATTTTCTTATTGGATTTTCTCATCTTTCAGGAGAATTCTCACCCTACTCTTCAACAGCCTCCACTCCCAGTGAAAGACACGGTACAAGGTATACTTTGTTTCCTTGTTGTACTCAGTGACAGTTTTATTTTGATTACATATATTTAAGCAGTTGCATATAGTTAAAAATTATAGTTTTGTGTAATTGTTGGCTTATGAAATATGTCCATGTACTGTGTGCTAGAGGAGTAGGATGTTCACACGGTCTCAAAATACTGCATTTTGTAAAATAACTGTTCTAAATTTTTTTTTTTAATTTATGTATTTTTTGTTTATTTTTGGCTGCATTGGGTCTTCATTGCTGTGTATGGGCTTTCTCTAGTTGTGGCAAGCGGGGGCTACTCTTCGTTGCGATGCGCGAGCTTCTCATGGCAGTGGCTTCTCTTGTTGTGGAGCATGGGCTCTAGGCACGCGGGCTTGGTAGTTGTGGCACGCGGGCTCAGTAGTTGTGGCTCGCGGGTTCTAGAGTGCAGGCTCAGTAGTTGTGGTGCACGGGCTTAGTTGCTCCGTGGCATGTGAAGATCTTCCCGGACCAGGACTCGAACCCATGTCCCCTGCATTGGCAGGTGGATTCTTAACCACTGTGCCACCAGGGGAGCCCTAAAATATTTTTTTAATGCCATTAACATGAAAGCCGAAAAAGAAAAGAGGCAGTGGAGCTGGTTTAGATAAAAGGAATTTAAGTGTGACATAAGTGCACTACATGATCCCTGCTTGGGTCTTAAATGTGTGGTAAAAAGCTATAACGGGTATTACTGAGACGATGAGAGGAAATTCGAAGATGGTTTAGATATATGCCCTTGTTCTTTGGAGATACATGCTGAAATACAGGAAACTGAAGAGTTATGATGTCTGCAACTCACTCTCCAGTGTTCTGGGGTGGGCAGTTGTACAAACGTAGAGAGAGAGATGGAGGGACAAAACAAATGTTGACAGGTGGTGAATTTTAGTGACAATTCTGTGTGTGTTTTTTTGATTTTGGGTTTTTTTAATATTTATTTATTTGGTTGCGCTGGGTCTTAGTTGCAGCTTGCCAGCTCCTTAGTTGCGGCACACGGGCTCCTTAGTTGTGGCATGCAAACTCTTAGTCTCAACATGCATGTGGGATCTAGTTCCCTGACCAGGGATCAAACCCAGGCCCCCTGCACTGGGAGCGTGGAGTCTTATCCACTGCGCCACCGTGGAAGTCACCATGATTCTATGTTGAAATTTTCTATAGAAATTAAACTTCTCCAAAATTTGGGAAAAATGGAAAATAACAGATCAAATTTGGCTGTCAGGCCGTAAATCAGTTTCATAGACAGCCTAAGGCAGGTAACAGAGGCTTTTATAATGGAGATAGAGAGCATTTTTTTGAAACTTTGGTGTGCATTATTGGTGTCCTTAATGTTTATGTCATTGATGGGTAAAAATGGCTCCTCCCAGTTTGTGGATCCTGGTTTATTTGGTTTTTATTTAAGTGACTTGTTCTTAGAATTTTTTTACTCTTGGTGAATTTTTGAGTAGTCTCCACCAGGTCATCTTGCTTAAGATTAAGTTTAAAATGCTAGTCTGCTAGCTTTGTCAAGTATTTCCTGACTCTTCAGCTATTTTTCCTAACTTTGAGTCTAGATGGTTACAACTCTCATGCTCTGGAGTTAGGAAGAGGATTTAAAAATAGTAGTTCCCCCCTTATCCACAGGGGTTACGTTCCAATACCCTCAGATACCTGAAACTTCAGAGAGTACCGAACCCTATACTATGTTTTTTCCTATACATACATACCTATGATAAAGTTTAATTTATAAATTAGGCATGGTAAGAATTAACAATACCATAATAAAATAGAACAATTATAACAATATGCTATAATAAAAGTTACATGAATGTGGTCTCTCAAAATATCTTGTACAAATTTAATGCCTTTGCCATCTTAACTAAGCACTTTCATGCGTTGTAGCCATAATTTTTGCAGTTTGAGTTGTGACAGCAAAACTAGCGTGAATTTTTCCTTCACAGTTTCACAGATAGACAATGCACTCTTACCATAAATCGTAGCAACCTTAGCATACGATTTTTTTTCCCTTAAGTTGAGAAACTTTTTATTTATAGGAAGCACTTTATGACTTCTTTTCAGCATATCCAAGTTGCCAGCATCACTACTTTTGTGCTTTGGGGCACAAGAGGTATTTAAGTAAAATAAGGGTTACTTGAATATAGCACTGCTATACTGCTACAGTCGGTCTGATAACCCAGCTGGCTACTAAGTGCCTACCAGGTGGGATATGCTGGACAAAGGAGTGATTCATGTTTTGGGTGGGACAGAGCAGGATGGCATGAGATTTTATCACACTAGTCAGAAAGACACACAACTTTAAAACTTATGATTTATGTATTTCTGGGATTTTCAGACTGCAGTTGACTGCGGGTAACTGAAAATGTGGCAAGTGAAACTGCAGATAGGGAGGGACTACTGTATCCCAGCAAATTAGTAAAATACTCAAAAGAAGAAAAATGAAATCTCTGGGAATGAAAAGAACAGTTTCTCTGCTTGACGCTGAATATAAAGCAGCAAAAAGTTCCAATGTGAGAAAAATATCGTAACACTGGGATATATTAAAAGGACTGTGATTTACATTATCCAACCTCTTACTTAAGGATTATGTCCATTTTACAGTGAATAAAACTTCTAATTTAAGTGATGTGGGCTTTCCTTGTATTCCTGAAAGGTTGGGTTTAAATTAAATTTATAAATGTAAGTAGTTTTAAAAAATTTTTTTTAAGTTTTTTAAAAAAAATATTTATTTATTTGGTTGCACCACGTCTTATTTGCAGCACGTGGGCTCCTTTAGTTGTGGCAGGCAGGCTCCTTAGTTGCGCATGCACGTGGGATCTAGTTCCCTGGCCAGGGATCGAACCCAGGCCCCCTGCGTTGCGATCGTGACGTCTTAATTAACCACTGCGCCATCAGGGAAGTCCTGTAAATAGTTTTGATATACCACGTGAGTGTACTATTTAAGGAAATCCTATTAGTAAATGTGAATATAGCAGTCAGCCTGTAAAATAGTTTCCTCAAGCAGATTCTCTGTTTTGGATATCTTTGTTTTCCCACATGTGGCTTTTATTAATGATAATATTTGACTTTCTTTTTTTCTTAATGCTTTCAGAAGTGACCAAAGTTCGAAGAAATCTCTTCAACCAGGAAATGATTTCTCCTTCAAAGAGATCTGTAAAGCGGGGGTTGCCTAGAAGCCATTCTGTGTCAGCTGTGGAAGGTCTAGAGTATAAACTTGACAACTTCAAGAGGACCAAAGGTACTACATTTTAGGGTAACCAAGAGAAGGGGATTCTTGGATCCAAACCGGTCTCCAGACTCTTGTTGCAGAGGCTCATTAATCTCATGTTTTCCTCCCCTCTTTGGTTACCATCAGTTAATTTTCCACTTGGGGTCTCTCCCTCCAAGTTTAGATGAAGAATTAATCCTGGTCTTTCTCATTCCTCCCTTTCTAGTTACCCCTACAGACAACAGACAAACATCTATTTTATAAAACCAATTAAACAAAAATGAAAGATAGTGACTAGCAATTTTCTAGTCTTTTGGTGTGTTGGGGTTTTTTTTTGCCTTTTTATAATTGAGACCATTCGTGCATCATAAAATCAACTTTTAGTGGTTTTCAGTATATTCACAAAGTTGTGCAACCATCATGACACATTCCAGAACATTTTCATCACTCCAGAAAGAAGCCCTGTACCTACCCATTAGTAGTCACTCTCCATTTCTCCCAGTCTTCCCAGCTGTAGGCAACCACCAGTCTACTTTCTGTTTTTATAGATTTCTTATGGATATTTCTTTTAAGAGGAATCATATTATGTGGTCTTTGTAACTGGCTTTTTTTACTTTAGCATAATGTTTTCAAGGTTTATACATGGTGTAGTATGTCTCAGTACTTCATTTCTTTTTATTGACAATAATATACCATTGTATGGATAAACTACATTTTACTTATCCATTCATCAATTGGTGGACATTTAAGTTGTTTCTACTTTTGGCTATTGTGAGTGATGCTGCTGTAAACATTCATATATAAGATTGTGGGTAGACACATTTTTAATTCTCAGGCATATGCCTAGAAATGAAATTGCTGGGTCATATGGTAACTCTATGTTTAACTTTTTAAGCAATTACCAAACTGTTTTCCAAAGTGGCTATACCATTTTATATTCCACTAACAGTGTATGAGGGTTCTAATTTCTCCACATCCTTGCCACCACCTTCCATTGTCCCTCTTTGATTCTGCTCATCCTAGTGGTTTTAGAGTGGTGTGTCATTGTGGTTATGAGTTGCATTTCCTTGATAACTAATGTAGTTGAGCTGCTTTTCATGTGCTCGCTGGCCATTTGTATATCTTCTTTGGAGAAATCTTTGCCCATTTTTAAATTAGGTTGTTTGTCTTTTTACTATTGAGTTGTAAGAGTTCTTTATATATTCTAGATACCAGCCCCTTATCAGATATACAATTTGCAAATATTTTTTCCCCAATCTGTTGGGTTTTCTTTTCACTTTCTTGATAGTGTTTGATACATAAAATATTTTTAATTTTGATGATATCCATTTTTTAAAATTTATTTATTTATTTATTTATTTTTGGCTTCATTGTGGTGCGCAGGATCTTTAGTTGCGGCATGCAAACTCTTAGTTGCAGCATCTGGGATCTAGTTCCCTGACCAGAGTTCAAACCCGGGCCCCCTGCATTGGGAGCATGGAGTCTTAGCCACTGGACCACCAGTGAAGTCCCAATTTTTTTTTTAAATAAATTTATTTATTTATGGCTGCACTGGGTCTTCGTTGCTGCACGCAGGCTTTCTCTAGTTGTGGTGGGCGGGGGCTACTCTTCATTGCGGTGCATGGGCTTCTCATTGTGGTGGCTTCTCTTGTTGCGGAGATGGGCTCTAGGCACACAGGCTTCAATAGTTGTGGCATGTGGGCTCAGTAGTTGTGGCTTGCGGGCTCTAGAGCCCAGGCTCAGCAGTTGTGGCACATGGGCTTAGTTGCTCCGCAGCATGTGGGATCTTCCCAGACCAGGGCTTGAACCCGTGTCCCCTGCATTGGCAGGCAGATTCTTAACCACTGCACCACCAGGGAAGTCCCCCCAATTCTTTTTAAATGTTAGGTAGAATTCAGCAGTGAAGCCATCTAGTCCTGGGTATTTTTTGGAAGTTTTTTGATAACAATTTCATTTTTTACTTGTTAGAGGTTTATTCATATTTTCTATTGCTTAGTCTGTTTTCAGTAGTTTGTGTCTTTCTAGGAATTTGTTGATTTCATCTAGGTTTTCTAATTTGCTGCTATACAATTGTTTGTAGTATTACCTAATAGTCCTTTTTTATTTCTGTAAGGTTGGTAGTTTTATTCTCTCTTTCATAGTTGTTTGAATGTAGTGTATTTTTTCTTGGTCAGTCTAGCCAAAGGTTTGTTAACTTAAAGATCTTTTCAAAGAGCCAACTTTTAGTTTCATTGGTTTTTCTATTTTTCTATTCTTGATTTCGTTCACTTCCTGTCTAATCTGTATTTTTTCCTTCCTTCTACTTGCTTTGGTGTTAGTTTGATCTTTTTCAGTTTTTTAAGATTAAGGTTTTGTTATTGATTTTTTAAAATACATGCTTTTTTTTAACATCACTCATTGAACAGTTTATCACCACTGTTCTTTTTTTTAATTTTTATTTTATATTGGAGTGTAGTTGATTTACAATGTTGTGTTAGTTTCAGGTGTACAGCAAAGTGATTCAGTTACACATTATCATATATCCATTCTTTTTCAGACTCTTTTCCCATATAGGTTATTACAGAATATGGAACAGAGTTCTTTGTGCTCTACAGTAGAAGCTTGTTGATTATCTGTTTTATATATAGTAGTGTGTATATGTTAATTCCCAATTCCTAATTACCCCCACCTTTCCCCTTTGGTAACCATAAGTTTGTTTTCAAAGTCTGTGAGTCTGTGTCTGTTTTGTAAATGAGTTCATTTGATCAGTTTTTTAGATTCCACAAATAAGTTATATCATATTTGTCTTTCTCTGACTTACTTCACTTAGTATGATAATCTCTAGGTCCATCCATGTTGCTGCAAATTGCATTATTTCCTTCTTTTTTATGGCTAATATGCCATTGTATATATGTACCATGTCTTCTTTATCCTTTGCTCTGCCGATGAACATTTAGGTTGCTTCCATGTCTTGGCTATTGTAAATAGTGCTGCAGCGAACACTGGGGTGCATGTGTCTTTTTGAATTATGGCTTTCTCCAGATATATATGCCCAGGAGTGGGATTGCTGGATCATATGGTAGTTCTATTTTTAGTTTTTAAAGGAACCTCCATACTGTTCCCCATAGTGGTTTATGTACCAATGTAAATGTACCAATTTACATTCCCAACAACAGTGTAGGAGGGTTCCAGGCTTCTTTTTTGTTTTCGTTTTTGACCACGCTGCATGGCTTGTGGGATCTTAGTTCCCTGACTAGGGATAGAACCCGTGCCCCCTGCAATGGAAGTGCAGAGTCCTTACCACTGGACTGCCAGGGAATTCCCCAGACTTCTTTTTTAGTACAGCTTTTTACAGGTACAAATTCCCCTCTAAGCGCTGCTTTAGCTTCATCCTGTAAGTTTAGGTATGTTGTGTTTTCAATTTCATCATCTCAAAATATTTTCTAATTTCCCTTGTGTTTTTTTCTTTGGTCCTTTGGCTATTTAGGAGGGTGTAAATTTTCACATATTTGTTAATTTCACAGATTTCTGTTATTAATTTCTAATTTCATACCATTGTAGTTGAAGAACATACTTTGTACGATTTTGGTCTTCTTAAATTTTTTGAGACTTGTTTTATGGCCTAACATTTGGCCTGTTCTGGCGAATGTTCTATGTGTACTTGAGAAGAATGTGTGTTCTGCTCTTGGGTAGAATGCCTATAGATGTCTGTTATGCCTAGTTGGTTTGTGGTGTTCAAGTCTTCTGTTTTCTTGTTGATCTTCTGTATAGATGTTCTATCATTGAAATCCGGGTATTAAAGTCTCCAAGTATTATTGTTGACTTACCTATTTTTTTCTTCCTTCAATTCTGTCAGTTTCATGCTTCATAGAGTTTGGGGCCCTGTTGTTAGTTGTGTGTATATGTTTATAATTGTATCACTTAATGGATTGAATTTTTTAAACCAACATGATGAACTTTGTCTTTTGAACCTTTTTTGACTTAAAATCTATTTTGACAATAATATAGCCATGCGAGCTCTCTTTTGCATACAATATCTTTTTCTGTCCTTTTACGTTCAACCTCTTTGTATCTAAAGTGAGCTTATAGACAGAATATAGTTGGATCATATTTTTAAAAATCCATTCTGCCAATTTCTGCCTTTTCTTTTCTTTTTTTTTTTTTTTTTGTGGTACGCGGGCCTCTCACTGTTGTGGCCTCTCCCGTTGGGGCGCACAGGCTCCGGACGCACAGGCTCAGTGGCCATGGCTCATGGGCCTAGCCGCTCCACAGCATGTGGGATCCTCCCGGACCAGGGCACGAACCCGTGTCCCCTGCATTGGCAGGCGGACTCTCAACCACTGCGCCACCAGGGAAGCCCTTTTTTTAAAAAAAAAAAAAAAACATTTATTTATTTATTTTTATTTGGTTGCGCTGGGTCTTAGTTGCAGCTCACCAGCTCCTTAGCTGTGGCGTGCGGGCTCCTTAGTTATGGCATGCATGTGGGATCTAGTTCCCTGACTAAGGATCAAACCTGGGCTCCCTGCATTGGGAGCACAGAGTCTTAACCACTGCACCACCAGGGAAGTCCCCAATTTCTGCCTTTTAATTGAAGCACTTGATCTATTTACATTTAATGTAGTTACTGATAAGGAAGGACTTCTGCCATTTTCTACTTATTTTTTAATATATTTTATACCTCTTTTGTTCTTTCATTTCTCTGTTACTGCCATTTTTGTAGCTGATTTTTTTTTGTAGTGTACTGTTTCGATTCCCTTCATCTTTTTTTCTGTATATTTTCTAATTATTTTCTTAGTGTTTACCTCAGAGATTACAATTAACACCTTAAATTTAAACCTGTTGAATAATACGACTTAGTTTCAATAGTATACACTCTGTTCCTATATATTTCCATCATATTTAGCAAATTTACAACCATTATTTCTCCCGACTTTTTTCTGCCTTTTTCTCTCTTCTCCTTTTTCTTCTTCTAGGACTCCCGGTGTCTGTATATTCTTATGCTTGATGGTGTCCCACAGGTCCCTTAAGCAGGCTTTGTTCATTTTTCTTCATCCTTTTTTATTTCTGCTCAGATTGGATAATTTTGATTGTCTTATCTTCTAGTTTATTGATTCTTCTCCCTGCTCAAATCTGAGGTTGAACCCCTCTAGTGAACTTTTCATTTCAGTTATTGTACTTTTCAGCTCAAAAATTTCTGTTTGGTTCCTTTATATAATTTCTGTCCCTTTATTGGTATTCTCATTTTATTTATCCATTGTTTTCCTTATTTCTTTTAATTCTTTGTTCTTTTTTTCCTTGAGCTCGTTGAGCATGTTTAGAATATTTGATTTAACATATTTGACCAGTGATTCCAATATCTGGGATTTCTCAAGGGTGGTTTCTGTCAAATTTTTTTCCTGGACACACTTTCCTGTTTCTTTGTATGCTTTGTAATTCTTTTTTGAGAATTAGATATTCTGAATATTACAGTTGGTTAACCCTGGAGATCAAATTCTCCCACTCCTGAGAAATTGCTGATCTTTGCTTATTGAGGGCCTGTCCATCTGTGTCTTTTCCAAACTATTTTTTACAAAGCATGTATTCCTTCTTGTGTGGTCACTGAAGTTTCTGTTCTGTTATCTCTGTGGTTAGCCAGTGACCTGACAAAGATTTCCTTAAGTGTCTGGCTCCAAAAAGGGAAAAACAAAAAGGTGTTCCTGTCCCTCTAAATCTTCTGTTAGATGCAGTGGGGGAAAGCTGCTGCAGCCTGAGAGAGCAGAAACCAAGGCGAATGTCTGCACCAGCCCCACAGGACTCCACTCTCCAAAGCACACTGACTGAACCATATAACCCCAGATTTGGAAGACAAGGTCCCCACTGTCTGCCCTACCACCAACCAGCTGCTCCTAGAATGTGGGCCGCTGTCCCCACAGCTACAGCAGGGCTGAAGAAAGGAGGCTGGTAGCTGGTTCGTGCATGTCATTTCCTTACTAAATATCAGCCTCTCCCTTCATCAGGCACTTCCCTGGTTGTCATAAGTGCCAGTCAGGTTCCAGAGTTCCAAAATAGTTTACTCTGATAATTTTTTTTCCTAGTTTACTAGTTGTTTTGGGAGAGGGACCAAACCCTAGAGCTTCCTACTTCACTGTTTCATGTGATGTCACTTTTTCTGGGGGTTACAATTAAGTATCTTATTTTATCTAGTTGAGGTTAATACCAACTTAATTTCAGGAGTATACAAAAACTTTGCTCCTGTATAACTGTTTTCTATCCCCTTCTTTGGGCTATATTGTCATACAGATTACATGTTTATGCATTGTATGCCCATCAGCACATTTGTAATCATTGCTTTATCTTTTAACTCAAAGGAGAAAAGAATTACAAACAAAAATACTTTTATTCTGTCCTTTGCATTTATTTGTATAGTTGCCTTTACCAGTGCTCTTTAATTCTTCACGTGGATTCATGTTACTCTATAGTGCCCTTTCCTTTCATCCTGAAAGACTCCCTGTAGTACCGACATTACTTTTAGGGCTGGTCTGCTAGTGTCAGATTCTCTCAGTGTTGTTTTTTGGGTGTTTCTTTGGTGGTGGAGAAGATATGCTGATTTCTCCTTCATGTTTGAGTAACAGTCTTAGAGGATATAGAATCCTTGAGTCTTTTTCTTTCAGTACAGTGCCTTTTTGTTATCCTATGTTTCTGATGAGAAATCAGCTGTTAATCTTATTGAGGGTTCCTTGTACATGACGGATCACTGCTTTCTTGATTCTTTCAAGATTCTCTCTTCCCCTTTGGCTTCTAACAGTTTGATTATGATTTGTCTGGTGTGGATCTCTTTGACTTTATCATACTTAGGTTTGTTGAGCTTCTTGGCTACGTAATGTCTGTCATCAAACATCGGAAGTTTTCAGCCAGTATTTCTTCAAATATTTTTTCTGCCTCTCTCTCCTCTTCCTCCAGGACTCCCACTGTGTCTATGTTATTATGCTTGATTGTGTCGTACGGGTGTCTGAGACTGTTCATTTTTCTTCTTTTCTTTTTGTCCCTCAGACTGGATAATCTCAATTACTTGTCTTCAATTTTGTTGATTCTTTCTTCTGCCACCTCATATCAACTGCTGGGCCCCTCTAATGAGTTTTTCATTTTAGATAGTGTACTTTTCAACTTCAGAATTTCTATTTGGTTCTGTTTTTTAATGATATGTCTCTTTATTGACATTCTCTGGCAAGTCATCAGGCTCACTCATACATTCCTTTAGTTCTTTAGATATTGTTTTTTCCTTTGGACATATTTCCGATAGGTAATTTAAGGTCTTGGGCTAATAAATTCAATGTCTGGACTTCCTCAGGGGTGCTTTCTGTTGAATGATTCTTTTTTTCCCACTGTGTACGGGCCATTCTTTCTTGTTTCTTGTCTCATATTTTTTGTTGACAACTGGACATTTTAAATAATATAATGAGTCAACTCTGACGATCAGATTGCCACTGCTCCAGGGCAGGATTTGTTGTTACCATTACTGCTTTTGTTTGTTTACTCTCCTGAACTAAGTCTTTGAAGTCTGTATTCTGTCATGTGTAGCCACTGAAGTCTCTGCTTGGTTAGCTTAGTTGTCAGCTAAGGTTTGGACAGAGATTTTCTTACATGCCCGGAACCAGTAAGTTTCCCAGCCTTTGCTGAGGGGCCTTATGTGTGCATTGGCTCATGTCTTCAGTACTCAGCCAGACATTTTACAACTCTTTCTGTTTTCCAGAGCCTCAAGGTCAGCCAGAGGTGACAGCTAAGGGCCTTCTTGGGTCCATCCTGGGCATGCACACAGCCCTACCACACATGTACTTTTAGGGTCCCAGGAGTGTGTCAGAAGTCAGCAGAGTCCCTTAGGGACATCTCACTCCCCAGTTTTCCCATCTAAACTTTTGGTCAGCTTGTGGTTTGCCCCAAGTGTTATCACCACCTCAGGCAGCTGTGATGTTTACAGTTGCTGCTGATTGTTTTCAGTAAATGCTCCCTGGGAAAAAGTTGTTTGCGTTGGATGAGTTCTGAGTCAGGTCAAATAAAGACAGGCCTTGCGAGTGGGATTTTCCAGGGAACCGCCAGACAGGCCAAATAGTTATCTGGGAATGGGGCTTTGGAGGAGCTTGGATCCCATTCTGTTCCATCCAGAGGCTCCCGGGCTGTTGGTTTTCACTGTAATTATGGGCTTTTGGTTCTCAAGGCTACCACAGGCCTAGGGAGAGGAGGTTGGGATTGGGGCAAGTTAAAGTTTCACAAAGCTTGCTATTCTTAATGAGATTCAGCTGCTTTTGTTGAATAAATACTCCCTGGATTGTTCCAAACTGGTTAATTGCCAGAGTTCTGGAAAAATTGATTTTGAATTTTTGCCAGTGTTCTCGTTCCTTTAATGGAGGAGAGTTTTTTGGTTTTTTTTTTGGTACGCGGGCCTCTCACTGTTGTGGCCTCTCCCGTTGTGGAGCACAGGCTCTGGACGCGCAGGCTCAGCGGCCATGGCTCACGGGCCCAGCCGCTCCGTGGCATGTGGGATCTTCCCGGACTGGGGCACGAACCCGTGTCCCCTGCATCGGCAGGCAGACTCTCAACCACTGTGCCACCAGGGAAGCCCTGGAGGAGAGTTTTTTTAAGAGGTCCTTACTCCACATTCCTGCTGACATCACTCCTCTTTCTAGTCGTTTTTATCTCCCTTAAAACCGGTCCTCCCATGAGTAGCTTGCATACCTACTCTATTGAGAAAACTTATGCCAGAGCATAAGTTAGATTTATCGTTATATTAAATATCTTATTGCATGACACATCAGCATTTTCCCATGCTTTATTTCATTTCATCATAAATACAAGAACCACCAAGTAGGTGCACAGATGTGTTAGCCCAAATAAATGAGAACTTTTCACTTTTTCAGGAATATTATCTTAAAATTTTATAATATTTTACATTGGCTTATTTATTATTAAACTCTAATAGTGCTGATAAATTGTTATATCATGTTAAATTGAGTCTTACGGTTAGACCTTGGTCCAAAAGACCATTAAGAGCCACTCCGGCTAAGCATTAAACCATATTTAAGTTCAAACTGTTCCCTTTGCCTTGCTATTCCTTCTTGATAAGATTATGTGAAATTTATCCTTTTTACATTTTAGGTTATCGCAAGCTGCTAACCAAGAGTGTGGCCGAGACTCCAGTACATAAGCAAATCTCCAGAAGGCTGCTTCATAGACAGATCAAGGGCAGGTAAATGACATCCCTGTCTAGCTTCTTCATACACCTGCACAGCCCTCCTCATCTTATGGGCCATGTTTACCTTCTCATGACCTTTGTGACTCTAGTCTCAACTGTGTTGCTTATAACCAAAGAGCATTCTGTAGATTTTATGGGGGCTGGAGATCCATACAGAATTCACTCTTTGTGTCTTGCCTCTTTCACTTGGCATAATTATTGAGATTTATCCATGTTGTTGAATATATCAATAGTTCATTCCATTTTACTGCTGAGTAGTATTCCATTGAATGCATACTGCCTGATTAAAAAATCTGTTCATGTGTTGACCTGGGGAGGGAGGGATTCTTCCCAGGCTGGAAGTCTGGGATCCCAACTTGGCCTGTGGTGGGACCACAGCTTGCCATGGCACTTGGTTGGAGTAGGGCAGTTCTGGTCTGAAAGTTTCTGTCTTGCTTGGCTGCCTCTTTCCTGGTTCTTTGGCTAAGGAGAGCTAGCTTTCCTTAGGGCAGTTTTCATCTGCACCTCTTGGTGTATCGGGGTTGTCAGGTTGTCGAGCGCCCAATCCAGGAGCTCTGGGGGCTCGCTGCCCTGTCTCTCCTCAGGTCCTAAAGTCCCAAGCCTCTTCTCTCCACCTTTGAGAGTCTTACGCTTCCTTTATATGTAATATCCAGGGTTCTTAGCTGTACATAACAGGAAGAATGGGGAGAAGTGCATCTACTCCTTCTTGTCAAGGCTCCATCTGGACATTGTGTGTGGATTTTACACTTGTGCATGTTTATCTACATGGTAAATTGTAAGAAGTGAAATTTGTGGGTCAGAAGGTATACATATTTTTAACTTTATGTTGTCAAACTGCTTTCCAAAAAAAAAATACTCTTACCATTTCATTCTTGACAGTAATGTGTGAGAGTGCTTGCCAAAGACCACTTGTGGTCTTTGTTACCTTGTGAGGTGTGAACCTGTAGCTCTTTGACATGTGTCATTTATGAGTGGTGTTGAATAATCCTTGTATTGCTGCTCCTCAAGGTCCTCTGATCCTGGTCCTGAAATTGACGTTGTTGAAGAGTCCCCGGAAAAAGGAGAAGATGGTATTACCTACTTTTGTTTTGTTTTAGGGTTCTCAGTTTTTGTGTTTCCTCTGCTTTCTGTGAAAGCTATTCTATACTGGTATTATCGCTCAGCGTAGCCCAAGATATTTTACAGACATTATGACAGCTCTGGGCCCACAGTGTATATCAGTACATATTTACTGGTGAATGGTTTTTTACACAGAACGTACTGAGAGTTTCTGGAGAAGAAATATTTTTACGCAAGAGAAATGGAATTCAGAGTGAAAGCTAAACTACTACGTTAATATAAAGTGCTGTGGCTTTTTAAAATATATATATATTTATTTATTTGTTTGTTTATTTTGGCTGCACTGGGTCTTAGTTGCAGCATGCAGGATCTTTTAGTTGTGGCATGCGGACTCTTAGTTGCGGCATGCATGCGGGGTCTAGTTCCCCGACCAGGGATTGAACCTGGGTCCCCCTGCATTAGGAGCGTGGAGTCTTACCCACTGGACTACCAGGGAAGTCCCCTGTGGCTTATTTTTAAAGTATACATGATGATGGGGCTTCCCTAGTGGCGCACTGGTTGAGAGTCCGCCTGCCGATGCAGGGGACACGGGTTCGTGCCCCGGTCTGGGAAGATCCCACGTGCTGCGGAGCGACTAGGCCCATGAGCCATGGCCGCTGAGCCTGTGCGTTTGGAGCCTGTGCTCCGCAACGTGAGAGGCCACAACAGTGAGAGGCCTGTGTACCGCAAAAAAAAAAAAAAAAAAAAGTACATGATGAAGGAGGGGTTTCCAAAAACTAACTTCTTTTAGTCAAGTAGTTTATGTTTATTGTAGAAAAATTAGAAAACACAGAGAAGCCAAAAATTTAATTATCACTTGGTAATCCCACAAATTAGAAATAAGTCTGTTGAGGAAGGAGATATGGGGATATATGTATACATATAGCTGATTCACTTTGTTATACATCAGAAACTAACACACCATAGTAAAGCAATTATACTCCAATAAACATGTTTTAAAAAAAGAAAGAAAAGAAGTAACTATTGGGCTTCCCTGGTGGCGCAGTGGTTGAGAGTCCGCCTGCCGATGCAGGGGACACGGGTTCGTGCCCCGGTCCGGGAGGATCCCACATGCCGCGGAGCGGCTGGGCCTGTGAGCCATGGCCGCTGAGCCTGCGCGTCCGGAGCCTGTGCTCCGCAACGGGAGAGGCCACAACAGTGAGAGGCCCGCATACCGGGAAAAAAAAAAAAAAAAAAGAAGTAACTATTAACATTTAGCTTTAATAATACTCTTACAGGTATTGTTTCTATACAAATATGTATAACATAAATATGAGAACTGTGATTTTTAAACTTTAACAACTCACACTACACAAACCTTTTTTCACTCTACATCATTCTTAAAGGTGGCAGGTTATGAGACTTCTGCAGATTATAGTGGGGGGGTCAGGGTTTTTTTGGTTTTTGGTTTTTGTGGGGGTTTTTTGTTTTTTTGGTACTTTGTTGGGGCCACGTATCATATCCCTCTTAGCTTTGTCTCACTTCAGGGATCTCAAAGCCAATAGCTTGTCAAATTTCCATCTTGTACGTGGTGTTACATAAATCTAAATCTTACCCATTTAATATGCGGGGAAACATCAAGCTTGCATTTCTTCTTGTCAGAACTAACTGTGATTAGTTCTTGTAGAAGTAAGTTTGAGACGAAGTCCTCGAATCAAGCAATTGGCATTCAGCAGGAAAAATTCTGGTTCCTTCTACTCTGTGTCTCAACCAAAGTCTCGAAGTATACAACGAGTTCACTCATTCCAGCAAGTCAAGTCAGGTAACAATGCTTGCCTACCTGTCTTCAGAGGTCCATGCAGATTTGGTGGGAAGTGTTGGGAAAAGAATGAAGTTTGACGTTGGAGAAATAGAATAGGTATAAATATTTGAGGTTCAGAGTGATGACCAGATGAACAATCCATGGCCACCGTTATCAGAGTCATCCCTTTAGATTCCTACGGCTGGCTGTCCACATTATCCTTGTGGGTAATTCATTCATTCAAGAGGAAATTACCTGTAATTTCTACCATATGTTCAGATCCTACAGAAAGCCATCTCCAGGTGGAAGGTGCTGTTTGTCCTTCATTCTTTTATCATTATTAGCTTGGATTATCAGATATGTCTTTTTATATTTGTCTTTGCAAACTAAATTATTTCGGTTGCCTACATCTCCTAACACAGGGACTGGGCTTGATATGCAGTCTTAAAATTCAAGAAGGCAGCAATTACTGGCACTGCTGTCATAATTAGGTGGGATCTGCCCCTATTTGCTCTAAAAGAATTATCATCTTTCTCGTATGGACTGGCTGTTTTATGGGTATTTGGTGCGGGAGGCGGGTGGGGGGCACAGGAGTTGAAAAAGAATGAAATATTGTCACTGTTTTTGCCTTGCAGACCAAAGAGAAAATTCTCCAATCCAAAGTATTCGATCTCCCAAGAGGCTTCTTTTCGGGGCAGTGTCCGAGATGATCAGTCCCTCCGAGAAGGGGTCAGCTCGAATTAAAAGGCCTTCAGGAAACACATTGGATTCTGAAATACCTATAGCTTCTCAGGTATAAAATTACGATGATGTTTCAGATAGTTTGGGGAGCATGTAGTCATGGACAAGGAAAACCACTGAGTCCAGTAGGGAAGAGAAGATAAAACAGAGATTTGAGGTGGTTGGGGTTGACTTGAATGAACGATTATTGGGTGTATGGGGACTTAGGTAGCAGTTGGGCTGAGGCCAAGGTGGCAGGGAGGAGATGGAAAGATCTCACCCTACTCTCTTGGCTTCATCTTCCATTTATATCAGACACTACGTATATATCCTTCTGAAATGTGCAGTAGCATTCATCTGTTTCTGTTAGATTGCCCACTCGATCCAGTCACCCATGTTAGAAACCTGGGAGTCATCCTGGACTTCCCCCTCTCCTCAGGCCTGGCTACTCAATTAGTCCTGCCCATTTTACTGACAAACTATCTCATACCCATTCCCTCTTCTCCATCCCTGCAGTTCCTGCCCTAGTTCAGTTCTGCCTGGAACACTTCAGTAGCCTCTTCTCTCTCAAATTCATCCTGTCCCCAGAGGTCAGAGGGACCTTTGTGACCCCACTGGACGCTCCTCTGACCACATCACTTTGCTTGAAGCTCTACAGACTCTTCATCTGTTAAAGCAGGGTTTTCTAAGTTTTCCTAAAATGGAACCCTGTGTTCAAAGATAATAATCTGTTTGGAAACCCAAAAACTGCTTAGAGGATGGAGGAGGATACGGAGGGAACTGTGGGGAAGGGTTTGAAAACCACAGATCTATAGGACCATATTCATTCTCCTCCCTGGACAGGCAAAGACCTCCATGATCTGATCCCTGCTCAGCCATCTCTGCTTCACACTCCACCTTCCCAGCAGCCTCAGGATGCACACAGCTGCTGTTTTTTGCTTTTGTGCCTTTGCTTACACTGTTTTCTATGCCTGAGGTTCCCTCTCCCCGACTTTCCCACCTTTTGTCTTCACCTGCTGACACCCATTCTTTTAAGACCTGACTCGCTATTCCTATTCCCTTTTCTCCCCTTTGCTGGGTTAGATAGCCAACCCTCCTGGTGCTCCCATATTGTCCCATGCATGCCCCTGTCATTGCATTGGCCATACTATATATCTGTCTGTATCCCACATGAAATGCCAACTAGACCAGGACTCCCTTGAGATGATCAGATAAGATTAAACAATAGGTGTCGGACCTCCTTACCTGTTGGACTATTTAACTGCATTTTTGCAAGAAGGAAGGGAAGTTTTTTGCTGGAGAGTTTCCTTTCTGAGATGTTATCTTTGAGGCTGTGCCTTATATATCCATATATTCCACGTTCCACCTCATCCCCCTGGGCCTCCTCCCGCACACACATTGCCTGGCACATAGCAGGTACTTAAAAGCACATGTTGAATGCAGATCAACAGCAGGTGATGTGGCTCCGAAAGGTTACTTTAGGCAAAGATCAGAAATAGTTGTCTCATTGAAGAAGAAGATAGCTGTGAGTAGTGGAGTGACATAGTTAGAGGCAAAGCATGTTTTAGCTGTAGTACGCAAATTATTAAAACTATTTGTCTTAGGAGAAGAAACTAAGATTGGATACAGTGCTCGGTGCTAGAAAAAGTGGACATGTAAAATCTGGGTCATGTTTTGGAAGTGGAAACTTGTCACTATATGAAATCCAACTTAAGATCATTCCTTTGGCTGGCTATAAATCTTCCAAATTTGACTTTTTAATCATCTTAGACATTATTAAAACACTCTTCAGAGAATATGGGTTATGATGTTCAAGCACTGAAATAAGCATTTTTCTTTACAGACTCCTGAGAAGAGTTACTGGAAATCTCCAGTCTTTTCTAAAGCTACACCAAGAAAGTTCCCTCATACACCACAAACTCCGCTGCGCACTCCTGAAAGGCTGCAAACATCCCCTGCAGAAATGACCCCTGCCAAACAGGTCACTTTTAGGGAGTTCTTAAAAGACTCCTCACACGGCTGGCATTCACCATCTAGACGAAAAGCCACTCCTCAGAAAGGACACTCCCTGGCAGAAGGTCACTCTCCTCTTGAAAAAATACCGAGAACTCCCCAAAGACAAGGTGGTCAGCCACCTAGATTTTTGCAGAATTCTGCTTGGCCATGTTTGGTGAATTCCAGTCCAGAAAGCACCTGTCCGGCATCCCTGGTTTCATCAACTGCCCAGACCAGGAGTGAGTGTCTGACTCCCATCAGATACTCTCCTCGAATGTCTCTGAGGGCAGCAGCCTCAGGGGTCCGAAGACAAGCTGCCTTCGTGGGCACACCTCCAAGTCAGAAACGCCAACTCCCCCGTGGCTCCGGAGCGTCTCAGGCAGAGCAGCTGGCGCAGCCGTGGAATGATGCTGTCGGAACCCCAGAGAAACCAGGGAACACAGCTCTGACTTCTCCAAAGAAACCTGTTACCTCTCCTTCATGTGGTATTTCCGAGAAGACTCCATTTGGGAATTTTTCTATAGAATCTCCTCCCTCTGGAGAACTGGATTGGCAAGAGGCCCAGAAATCACCCAGTGTAGCCACATCTCCCTCCTGTCCTGCTCCCTCGACTCCCCACAAAGCCTCACAGATAGCTAGATCTGACCTCCTACCGCCTCCACCCCCTTCTAAAATTGGGAAAAGGCATAAAAAGACCTCTAAAAGTGAAAGAAACTTCCCGGAGGGCCAGCCTAACAGCTCTGCTGTTCTGAGAGTTGCCATAACTGACAACCCAGCTGCCATCACAGATGCTAGAAAGAACCAGAAGGAAGCGACCCTCTCTCCTCCGTCTCCTCCTGAAAGACATAGTTACCCTGGGACTAGCTTTGGGAGTCACTGGCATACATCCTCTCCTTTGCTTGTTGCAACAGACTCGGAGTATCTCACTCTCCTGGATGAAGCTGCTGAGCAGCACAGCAGTGATAACTTAAAAAGCAACGTTTCACCGGTGGAAGGTGAGGGGTCAAGGATGGGTACTTATGAGAAGCCGTCTCTGTGTAACCCCAGGATTCCTCCCTCTCCTCCTTCCTCTGGGCCCAGCTCTCCCCTGACACCCTGCTACGACCTGCGCTGCACCGCAGACAGGAAGCAGCGCCAGGCTGCCGCCCAACTAGAGAATCTGCAGGCGTCAGCCTGGCCCTCCAGAGCCTCTGCCAGCCCACAGACCTATGAGGTTGAGCTGGAGATGCAAGCTTCTGGCCTTCCCAAGCTTCGAATTAAAAAGATAGACCCCAGCTGTCTGTCAGAAGCCGAGCCCCTGCGAAGGGAGGAGAGCTCTCTGGGAGAGGAGAGCTGCCTCCCGGGTCTCAGCGTGCCCAGGGCCAGCAAGTCCTCAGGCAAACCCGAAGCCACCTACCTGTCGCCCCCCTGCCTTCGCCCCTCGCACGGCACCCCCGGCAAGAACGGGGGACAGACCTATATCTGCCAGTCCTGTACCCCCACCCGCTGCCCCTCTAGTACCCCCTCTCCATTTCAGACAGAAGTCGGGGTTCCTTGGACACCATCCCCCAAGCACAGCGGGAAGACAACTCCTGACACAATTAAAGACTGGCCCCGCCGGAAGAGGGCCGTGGACTGCAGGCTCAGCTCCTCTGCGGGGAGGAGCGAGGTCGGTACGGACCTTCCTGGGGGAGTGTTGCTGCTGGAGCCGGAGGGGAAGGAGCGAGGCCTTGAACTCAGCATCACCAAGACCCCCATCTTGGGGGATTTTGAGCTCGAGGGGGTGTGTCAGCTGCCAGACCAGTCACCTCCCAGGGACAGTGAGCCTACGGCTGAGGAAGCCTTCTCCTGGGGACAGTTTGGGTTGGGATCTCGGAAGAGGCTCCTTTCTGCCAAGGAGGAGGCTGAGTGTCAAACCAAAAGAGTCTGTGACAAGCAGAGAGGAGACTCCCAAGTCGGTAAGAGTGAAGACAGGTCTCCAGGCACGGGTGTGCAACAGCCCCCCTCCACGGCAGGCGACGAGGTGTTTGTTTCAGGTGAGTTGGCCGCCGCGCAGCTCTGTCAGGCGTGTTGGCCAGGAGGCACTGCAGAGACGCCTGCCAGGAGGCTGCGGCTTCCTTGTGAGGGCTGCGGGCCGTGCTGACCGTGCTGTTGCTGCAGGTGCCGCCCCGCCTCCCGGCTGTGCTGCGTGGAGCTGCCTCTCTGCCAGCGGTCTGCAGGCGCTGACCCGCTCTCCGCTGCTGTTCCACGGGAAGGCACCCTCCTCTCAGTGTAAAGACACCAGAGGTAATTTGTTGAAGGTCCTAGAGATGTTACCAGGATCAAACTTCTATCCTTTGGTTAGCTCTATCCCAAGCTAGCTCGGGGTTTTCAGGCACTTGCATCTTGCAGGAGTCGTAGGGACTGCCACAGTTTGGGATGGTTTTATCCCCGCAGTGTCATATGCCCTTCCCAGAGAAATACCACTTTAGAACTTATGTGTATTTGAACCAAAAAACCCCTGAAATCCTACCAAATTACTTCAGCTTCTTGAAGACAGTGCCAGGAGCTGGCACACAATCACTTCCTGCTCATCTGTGGTCGATGGGATCTGAGGGGAAAGCAGCACGAGTGGTAGGTGGTGTGTGCAGAGCCAGCCACTTCCCCTCGGGGGTTATACCCCTGTGTTTCCATACATTCAGTCTGAGAACGGACTGGCTATTATAATCAGCCTTCAGACCCCAGGATTCCCCTCGACCCCACCTGGAAAGAACGGGATTCACCCTGTTAGCTGCACTGGTTAGAGAGGTTTCCTCCTTCTGCTAGAACTGAAGCGGGGTGCAGGAGGTGGGGCTCTTCAGTGGCTCTCTTCCCTCAAGACCATGATAGAAATCATGCAAAACAGCAAAACCACCACAGATCTGAGACAAAAAGAACTGCAAAGTATCAAACTGAAGTGCCACAGGTATTCTGCATTTTCGCAATTACTTGTTGCTGTCAGCTCTGTGCTGACAGTAAGGGCTTAGGGCCTTGAAAAAGTACAGGTAGTGTGTCCGTGGGATGAAAGAACCTACAAGCAATGCTGGTTTTAAGTCCATCTTAACGTGTAACCCTCTGCAGTTGAAGCCCATTTCCTTTTGTTCTGTTCTGTTACTTCCTGTATGCTAGCTAAGTCTTTCTGCCTTTTTCTAGATGAGGATGTGGATGTATTTTCCCCCACGGCAGAAGACTCTCCTTTCAGACAAGCATTCTCCAGGAGACGTCCCATCAGCAGAACTTACACACGGAAGAAGCTGATTAGCTAGTTAGGATGGAATGGTTGAGGGACTTATAACTACAAACACTACTGAGCTTGCCCAGAGCTACCGCACTTCTTAACGGAAGTGCTCTGACAGCAGTTTTCTCTGGACATAAAAGGAATTCCAGACATGTATCATAAAAGAATTCTTAGTAACGTACCCAGAAACTTGGTTCATTTGAGCCAGGGCCCTACTGGTCTGCTCATGATATGTAAACCTCAGTTTGCTGCATAGAAACAGGAATAACCAAGGCTTAATGGAACTGAGGAAATTTAAAACATGAAGGTGAGGTCAGCCAGGTCCCCATGGGCATAAAGAAACTGGGGCCTGGTCCCAAGCCTCCTTTACCATGATCAGCTTTCAGATTCCCATGTGAATGCCTTCAACTTTTCAAATCCCCCTTGTGGAGTCTGTCCACCTCCAAGCCCAGCCCTAACTCCAGTGCCTGCCCTGCCTTAGTAAGGTGGTATAGCTGGTGGTGTAACTCAGAGGCAGCCTGGAAGTCAGGAACCAGACAAGGAACTGTTAAGATCAGGATCCCATTCCACCCCACCCCAACTGTGACCATGGCAAGTTCAGACCACTCTGCTTCACTTACGAAATGGGAGGAGGACTCCTACATCGGTCCCTCACAGAGCTGCTATAGGCCAGGACCCCAAGACAGAGGCAGTGCCTGGAGGTGGAAGCAGCAGACACCAAACAGAGGACTGTGGCATGGGGGCAGAATAAATGTTTTGCATTTCCTGTGTAACAATAAAATCATCTCTAACTACTTGGCATTCAGTGCATTTCTGTATAACTTTCCAGCCTGAGGTTAAATGTGACCATGGTCCAGTTCTAGTGGTTTCTGGAGCAGCCACATCTCAAGGTCTGCCCCAAGAGTCAGCTAGTCCCTGGCACGGTTCCCACCATTCACAGGGAGACTCACCTGAGTTGTGGATATGCCCAGAGCACCCCGTGGACCAGTTTGCTGTCAAGTCTTGGCCAGGAGCTTGGCTAACAGAGCTGATTCAAAACGGTCTCATGGTCTCTGAAAAACTTTCAAGCCTGTTGTGTTTCCAAACCTGAGTCTTACTATGATCTTGTAAATCAAACTCTTAAGTGAAAACTCCCATTTCTCCCTCCAGAGATTGTCATTTATTTTAAAATGGTTTTCGAAAATCCTGATACTACTAAGCTTTTCAGTCCTCCCCACCAATATACATAAGACCATTTAAACCACAACCCTGTTGCCATTGACTGTTCTGTGACAAGCCTTGGCTGAACTTTAGAACCAACAGCACACACACATCAGCATGAGACCAGAATCATCCTGAAACTCAAGCCAAAACGTGGCAAAAGGAGAGAGACAAGATGGCAGAGTAGAAGGACTTGAGCGCACCTCCTCTCACGAAAACACCAAAATCACAACTGACTGCTGAACAACCATCAACAAAAAAGACTTGAGCCTACCAAACAAGATATTCTACACCCAAAGACCAAGAAGAAGCCACAACGAGACAGTAGGAGGGGCACATTAGTGATATAATCAAATCCCATACCTGTGGAGTTTCTCCCACGAGTGAGAGTTCTGAGCCTCACGTCAGGCTCCCCAGCCTGGGGGTCTGGCATTGGGAGGAGGAGCCCCCAGAGCATTTGGCTTTGATGGCCAGCTAGGCTTGAGTACAGGAGCTCCACAGGACTGGGGGAAACAGGGACTCCATTCTTAGCACACAAAAAGTTCACAAGCACTGGGGCCCAGGACAAAGCAGTAACTCCACTACAGCTTGGACCAGACCTACCTGTGGATCTTAGAGGATCTCCTGGGGAGGTGGGAGTCAGCTGTGGCCCATTGAGGGGACAATGACACTGGTGGTGGATGCCCCAGGCAACACTCACTGGTGTGAGCTCTCCCAGAGGTTGCCATTTGGCCACCAAGACCTGGCCCTGTCCAACAGCCTGCAGGCTCCAGTGCTGGGATGCCTCAGGCCAAACAACCAACAGGGTGGGAACACAGCCCCACTCATCAGTAGACAGGCTGCCTAAAGTCATCCAGAGCCAATAGCCTATAAACACCCTTTGACATGGCTCTGCCCACCTGAGGGACAAGACCTAGCTCCACTCACCAGTGGGCAGGCACCAGTCCCTCCCACCAGGAAGCCTGCACAAGACTCTTAGACCAACCTCACCCACCAGCAGATAGGTACCAGAACCAAGTATTAAAATCCTGCAGCCTGAGAAATGGAGACCACAGACAGAAAGTTAGACAAAATGAGATGGCACAGAAATATGTTCCAGACAAAGGAACAAGATGAAACCCCAGAAGAGCAACTAAGTGAAGTGGAGATAGGCAATCACCCTGAAAAAATTCTGAGTAATGATAGTAAAGATAACAAGATCTCAGAAAAAGAATGGAGGCACAACACTGAAAGGATACAATAAATGTTTAATAAAGAGCTAGAAACTTTAAAAAACAGAGGTGGACAATAACTGAAATGAAAAATATACTAGAAGGAATCAATAACAGAATAAATGAGACAGAAGAACGAATAAGTGAGCTGGAAGACAGATTAGTGGAAATCATTGCTGTGAAAGAGAATAAAGAAAGAAGAATGAAAAGAAATGAGGACAGTCTCAGAGACCTGGGACAACATTAAATGCACCAACATTAGCATTATAGTGGTCCCAGAAGGAGAAGAGAAAAGGGGTCTGAGAAAATATTTGCAGAGATAATAGCCGAAAACTGCCCTAACATGGGAAAGGAAACACTCAAGTCCAGGAAGCAAAGAGAGTCCCATACAGGATAAACCCAAGCAGGAACATGGTGAGACACATATTAATCAAACTGACAAAAATTAAGAACAAAGAGAAAATATTAAAAGCAACAAGAGAAAAGCAAATAACATGCAAGGGAGTTTCAGCTGATTTTTCAGCAGAAACTCTGCAGGCCACAAGGGAGTGGCATAATTTATTTAAAGTGATGAAAGGGAAAAACCTACAACAAGAATACTCTAACTCTACCCAGCAAGGCTCTCGTCCAGATTTGATGGAGAAATCAAAAGCTTTACAGACAAGCAAAAGCTAACAGAATTCAGCAGCACCAAACCAGCTTTACAACAAATGCTAAAGGAACTTATTGAGGCAGAAAAGAAGGCCACAACTAAAAACAAGAAAATTACAAATGGGAAAGCTCACCGGTAAAGACAAACATACTGAAAAGGTAGAAAATCATCCACACACAAATATGATATCAAAACCATCACTGTGGGCTTCCCTGGTGGCGCAGTGGTTGGGAGTCTGCCTGCCGATGCGGGGGACGCGGGTTCATGCCCCAGTCCGGGAGGATCCCACGTGCCGTGGAGCGGCTGGGCCCGTGAGCCATGGCCGCTGGGCCTGCGCGTCCAGAGCCTGTGGTCCGCAATGGGAGGGGCCACGGCAGTGAGAGGCCTGCGTACCGAAAAAAAAAAATCATTGTGAGAATATAAATGCAGGATATTGGAAAAGCATTTGAAATTAAGAGACCAGCAACTGAAAACAATCTTGTATATATATAGACTGCTATATCAAAACCTCATGGTAACTGCAAACCAAAAATCTACAATAGATACATAGACAAAAAGAAAAAGCAATCCAAACACAACAATAAAAATAGTCATCAAATCACAAGAGAAGAGAACAAAAGAGGAAGGGGAAAAAAAAGGCCTACAAAAACAAATCCAAAACAACATGATGGCAGTAAGAACATACATACTGATAATTTCCTTAAATGTAAATGGATTAAATGAGCCAACCAAAAGGCACAGACTGGCTGAATGGATACAAAAACAAGACCCATATATATGCTGTCTACAACAGACCCACTTCAGATCTAGGGACAGATAAAGACTGAAAGTGAGGGGATGGAAAAAGGTATTCCATACAAATGGAAATCAAAAGAAAGCTGGAGTAGCAATACTCATATCAGACAAAATAGACTTTAAAATAAATACTGTTACAAGAGACAAAGAAGGACACTACATAATAATCAAGGGATCAATCCAAGAAGATATAACAATTATAAATATATATGCCTACAAAATAGGAGCACCTCAACATATAAGGCAAATGCTAACAGCCATAAAAGGAGGAACTAACAGTAACACAATAATAGTGGGGGACTTTAACACACCATTTACATCAATGGACATATCACCCAGACAGAAAATTAATAAGGAAACAGGCCTTAAAGGACACATTAGACCTGATGGGCTTAACTGATATTTACAGAACTTTCCATCTGGAAGCAGCAGAATACACATTCTTCTCAAGTATGCATGGAACATTCTCCAGGACAGATCATATGCTGGGCCACAAAGCAAGCCTCCATAAATTTAAGAAAATTGAAATCGTATCAAGCATCTTCTCCAACCACAACACTATGAGATTAGAAATCAATTGCAGGAAAAAAAAACTGTAAAAAAGCACAAACTTATGGAGCTAAACAATATGTCACTAAACGACCAATGGATCACTGAAGAAATCAAAGAGGAAATCAAAAAATACTTAGAGACAAATGACAACAGAAACACGATGATCCAAAACCTATGGGACACAGCAAAAGCAGTTCTAAGAGGGAAGTTTATAGCAATGCTATCTTACCTCAGGAAACAAAAAATTCTCAAACAACCCAAACTTACACCTAAAGCAACTAGAGAAAGAACAAGTAAAACCCAAAGTTAGTAAAAGGAAAGAAATCATAACAGAGCAGAAATAAATAGAAACAATAGAAAAGACCAATAAAGCTAAAAGCTCATTCTTTGAAAAGATAGGCAAAATTGATAAAACTTTAGCCAGACTCATCAGAAAAAAAAGGGAGAGGGTTCAAATCAATAAAATTAGAAACGAAAAAGAAGCTACAACTGACACCACTGAAATACAAAGGATCATAAGAGACTACTACAAGCAACTATATGCCAATTAAATGGACACTCTAGAAGAAATGGACAACTTCTTAGAAAGGTACAACCTTCTAAGACTGAACCAGGAATAAATAGAAAATATAAACAGACAAGTCACAAGTACTGAAACTGAAACTGTGATTTAAAAACTTCCAACAAACAAAAGTCCAGGACCAGATGGCTTCACAGGTGAATTCTATCAAACATTTAAAGAAGAGTTAACACCTATCCTGAAACTATTCCAAAAAATTGCAGAAGAAGGAACACCCCCAAACTCATTCTATGTGGCCACCATCACCCTGATACCAAAACCAGACAAAGATATCACAAAAAAAGGAAAATTACAGGCCAATATCACTGATGAACATAGATGCAAAAATCCCTAACAAAATACTACCGAACAGAATCTAACAATACATTAAAAGGATCATACACCATAATCAAGTAGGATTTATCCCAGGGATGCAAGGACTTTTCCATATCTGCAAATCACTCAGTATGATACACCACATGAACAAACTGAAGAATAAAACCCATATGATCATCTCAGTAGATGCAGAAAAAGCTTTTGACAAAATTCAACACCCATTTATGATAAAAACTCTCCAGAAAGTGGGCCTAGAGGGAACTTATCCCAACATAATAAAGAATTAAAATATGACATATGACAGACACACAGCTAACATCATTCTCAATGGTGAAAAGCTGAAAGCATTTCCTTTAAGATCAGGAACAAGACAAGGATGTCCACTCTTGCCACTTTTATTCAACATAGTTTTGGAAGTCCTAGCCTCAGCAATCAGAGAAAAAAAAAGAAATAAAAGGAACCCAAATTGGAAAAGAAGTAAAACTGTCACTGTTTGCAGATGACATGATAATTACTATACATAGAAAATCCTAAAGATACTGTCAGAAAACTACTAGAGCTCATCAATGCATTCAGTAAGGTTGCAGGATACAAAATTAATGCACAGAAATCTCTTGCATTCCTATATACTAACAATGAAAGATCAGAAAGAGAAATTAAGGAAACAATCCCATTCACCATTGCAACGAAAAGAATAAAATACCTATGAATAAACCTACCTAAGGAGGCAAAAGACCTGTACTCTGAAAACTATAAGATGCTGATGAAAGAAACTGAAGATGACACAAACAGGTGGAAAGATATACCATGTTCTTGGATTGGAAGAACCAACACTGTCAAAATGACTATACTACCCAGGGCAATCTACAGATTCAGTGCAATCCCTATCAAATTATCTATGGCATTTTTCACAGAACTAGAACAAAAAATTTTTTTAATTTGTATGGAAACACAAAAGACCCCAAATAGCCACAACAATCCTGAGAAAGAAAAACAGAGATGGAGGAATCAGGCACTTTGACTTCAGACTATACTACAAAGCTACAGTAATCAAAACAGTATGGTCCTGGCACAAAAACAGACACATAGATCAATGGAACAGGATAGAAAGCCCCAAAATAAACCCACGCACCTATGGTCAATTAATCTACAACAAAGGAGGAAAGGACATACAATGTAGAAAAGACAGTCTCTTCAATAAGTGGTGCTGGGAGGGCCTCCCTGGTGGCGCAGTGGTTGAGAGTCCGCCTGCCAATGCAGGGGATACGGGTTCGTGCCCCGGTCTGGGAGGATCCCATATGCCGCGGAGCGGCTGGGCCCGTGAGCCATGGCCGCTGAGCCTGTGCGTCCGGAGCCTGTGCTCCACAACGGGAGAGGCCACAACAGTGAGAGGCCCGCGTACAGCAAAAAAAAAAAATAAGTGGTGCTGGGAAAACTGGACAGATACACACATTAATAAAAGAATGAAACTATTTTTGTGTATGGTGTTAACCATACACAAAAATAAACTCAAAATGGATTAAAGACCTAAATGTAAGACTGGATACTATAAAACTCTTAGAGGAAAACATAGGCAGAACACTCTTTGACATAAATCACAGCAATATCTTTTTGGATCCACCTCCCAGAGTAATGAAAATAAAAACAAAAACAAACAAATGGGACCTAATTAAACTTAAAAGCTTTTGCACGGCAAAGGAAACCATAAACAAAATGAAAAGACAGCCCACAGAATGGGAGAAAATATTTGCAAACGAAGTGACAACCAAGGGATTAATCTCCAAATATACAAACAGCTCATGCAGCCTTATATAAAAAAAAACAAACAACCCAATCAAAAAATGGGCAGAACAGCTAAATAGACATTTCTTCAAAGAAGATATACAGATGGCCAAAACGCACATGAAAAGATGTTCAGAGAAATAAAAATCAAAACTACAATGAGGTATCACCTCACACCAGTCAGAATGGCCATCATCAAAAAGTCTAGGAGATAGGGGAAGATGGCGGAAGAATAAGACACAGAGATCACCTTCCTCCCCACAGATACACCAGAAATTCATCTACACGTGGAACAACTCCTACAGAACACCTACTGAATGCTGGCAGAAGACCTCAGACACCCCAAAAGGCAAGAAACTCCCCATGTACCTGGGTGGGGCAAAAGAAAAAAGAATAAACAGAGACAAAAGGATAGGGATGGGACCTGCACCAGTGAGAGGGAGCTGTGAAGGAGGAAAGGTTTCCACACACTAGGAAGCCCCTTCGCGGGCAGAGACTGTGGGTGGCGGAGGGGGAAGCTTCGGAGTAGCGGAGGAGAGCACAGCAACAGGGGAGCGGAGGGCAAAGCGGAGAGATTCCTGCACAGAGGATGGGTGCCGACCGGCACTCACCAGCCCCAGAGGCTTGTCTGCTCAGCCGCCGGGGCGGGCGGGGCTGGGAGCTGAGCCTCGGGTTTCGAGTTTCGGTTGGAGCGCAGGGAGAGGACTGGGGTTGGCGGCGTGAACACAGCCTGAAGGGGTTAGTGCACCACGGCTGGCCGGGAGGGAGTCTGGGAAAAAGTCTGGACCTGCCGACGCAAGAGACTTTTTCTTGCCTCTTTGTTTCCTGGTGCGCAAGAAGAGGGGATTAAGAGCGCTGCTTAAAGGAGCTCCAGAGACGGGCGCGAGCCGTGGCTAAAAGCGTGGACCCCAGAGACGGGCGTGGGACGCTGGGGCTGCTGCTGCCGCTGCCAAGAGTCCTGTGTGCGAGCACAGGTCACTGTCCACGCCCCCTTTCCAGGGAGCCTGTGCAGCCCGCCATTGCCGGGGTCCCAGGATCCAGGGACGGCTTCCCCGGGAGAGCACACGGCGTGCCTCGGGCTGGTGCAACAGCATGCTGGCCTCTGCCGCCGCAGGCTCCCCCCAGCCTGAGTGAGCCAGAGTCCCCAAAACAGCTGCTCCTTTAACCCCGTCCTGTCTGAGCGAAGAACAGATGCCCTCTGGTGACCTACAGGCAGAGGCGGGGCCAAAGCCAAAGCTGAGACCCGGGAGCTGTGAGAATAAGGAAGAGAAAGGGAAATCTCTCCCAGCATTTGCAGAAGCAGCAGATTAAAGCTCCACAATCAACTTGATGTACCCTGCATCTGTGGAATACATGAATAGACAACGAATCATCCCAAATTGAGGAGGTGGACTTTGAAAACAAGATTTATGATTTTTTCCCCTTTTCCTCTTTTTACAACAAATTATCCCAAATGGAGGAGGTGGACTTTGAGAGCAAGATTTATGACTTTTTCCCCTTTTCCTCTTTTTGTGAATGTGTATGTGTATGCTTCTGTGTGAGAGTTTGTCTGTATAGCTTTGCTTCCACCATTTGTCCCAGGGTTCTATCCGTTCTTTTTTTTTTAGTTTAAAAAATTTTTTTTTAATAATAATTTTTTTATTTTAATAACGCTATTATATTTTATACTTTATTCTATTTTACTTTATCTTCTCTTTTTCCTACCTTCCCTCTTTCCTCCCTCCCTCCCTTCTTTCTTTCTTTCTTACTTTCTTTCTTTCTACTTCTACTAATTCTTTCTTTCTACTTTTTCTCCCTTTTATTCTGAGCCGGGTGGATGAAAGGCTCTTGGTGCTGCAGCCAGGAGTCAGTGCTGTGCCTCTGAGGCAGGAGAGCCAACTTCAAGACACTGGTCCACAAGAGACCTCCCAGCTCCACATAATATCAAACGGTGACAATCTCCCAGAGATCTCCATCTCAACACCAGCACCCAGCTTCACTCAGCGACCAGCAAGCTACAGTGCTGGACACCTTAGGCCAAGCAACTAGCAAGACAGGAACACAACCCCACCCGTTAGCAGAGAGGCTGCCTAAAAACATAATAAGGCCACAGACACCCCAAAACACACCACCAGACGTGGACTGCCCACCAGAAAGACAAGATCCAGCCTCATCCACCAGAACATAGGCACTAGTCCCCTCCACCAGGAAGCCTACACAACCCACTGAACCAACTTTAGCCACTGGGGACAGACACCAAAAACAACGGGAACTATGAACCTGCAGCCAACAAAAAGGAGACCCCAAACACAGTAAGATAAGCAAAATGAGAAGAGAGAAAAACACACAGCAGGTGAAGGAGCAAGATAAAAACCCACCAGACCTAACAAATGAAGAGGAAATAGGCAGTCTACCTGAAAAAGAATTCAGAATAACGATAGTAAAGATGATCCAAAATCTTGGAAACAGAATAGACAAAATGCAAGAAACAGTTAACAAGGACCTAGAAGAACTAAAGACGAATCAAGCAATGATTAGAAACACAATAAATGAAATTAAAAATACTCTAGATGGGATCAATAGCAGAATAACTGAGGCAGAAGAACGGATAAGTGAGGTGGAAGATAAAATAGTGGAAATAACTACTGCAGGGCAGAATAAAGGAAGAAGAATGAAAAGAACTGAGGACAGTCTCAGAGACCTCTGGGGCAACATTAAATGCACCAACATTCGAATTATAGGGGTTCCAGAAGAAGAAGAGAAAAAGAAAGGGACTGAGAAAATATTTGAAGAGATTATAGTTGAAAACTTCCCTAATATGGGAAAGGAAATAGTTAATTAAGTCCAGGAGGCACAGAGAGTCCCATACAGAATAAATCCAAGGAGAAATACGCCAAGATGCATATTAATCAAACTGTCAAAAATTAAACACAAAGAAAACATATTAAAAGCAGCAAGGGAAAAACAACAAATAACACACAAGGGAATCCCCATCAGGTTAACAGCTGATCTCTCAGCAGAAACTCTACAAGCCAGAAGGGAGTGGCAGGACATATTTAAAGTGATGAAAGAGAAAAACCTGCAACCAAGATTACTCTACCCAGCAAGGATCTCATTCAGATTTGATGGAGAAATTAAAACCTTTACAGACAAGCAAAAGCTGAGAGACTTCAGCACCACCAAACCAGCTTTACAACAAATGCTAAAGGAACTTCTCTAGGCAAGAAACACAACAGAAGGAAGACCTACAATAACGAACCCAAAACAATTAAGAAAATGGGAATAGGAACACACATATCGATAATTACCTTAAATGTAAATGGACTAAATGCTCCCACCAAAAGACACAGATCGGCTGAATGGATACAAAAACAAGACCCATATATATGCTGTCTAAAAGAGACCCACTTCAGACCTAGAGATACATACAGATTGAAAGTAAGGGGATGGAAAAAGATATTCCATGCAAATGGAAATCAAAAGAAAGCTGAAGTAGCAATTCTTGTATCAGACAAAATAGACTTTAAAATAAAGACTATTAGAAGAGACAAAGAAGGACACTACATAATGATCAAGGGTTCAATCCAAGAAGAAGATATAACAATTGTAAATATTTATGCACCCAACATAGGAGCACCTCAATACATAAGGCAAATACTAACAGCCATAAAAGGGGAAATCAACAGTAACACACTCATAGTAGGGGATTTCAACACCCTACTTTCACCAATGGACAGATCATCCAAAATGAAAATAAATAAGGAAACACAAGCTTTAAATGATACATTAAACAAGATGGACTTAATTGATATTTATAGGACATTCCATCCAAAAACAACAGAATACACATTTTTCTCAAGTGCTCATGGAACATTCTCCAGGATAGATCATATCTTGGGTCACAAATCAAGCCTTGGTAAATTTAAGAAAATCGAAATTGTATCAAGTATCTTTTCTGACCACAATGCTATGAGACTAGATATCAATTACAGGAAAAGATCTGTAAAAAATACAAACACATGGAGGCTAAACAATACACTACTTAATAACGAAGTGATCACTGAAGAAATCAAAGAGGAAATTAAAAAATACCTAGAAACAAATAACAATGGAGACACAACGACCCAAAACCTATGGGATGCAGCAAAAGCAATTCTAAGGAGGAAGTTTATAGCAATACAATCCCACCTTAAGAAACAGGAAATATCTCGAGTAAACAACCTGACCCTGCACCTAAAGCAATTAGAGAAAGAACGAAAAACCCCCAAAGTTAGCAGAAAGAAAGAAATCATAAAGATCAGATCAGAAATAAATGAAAAAGAAATGAAGGAAACGATAGCAAAGATCAATAAAACTAAAAGCTGGTTCTTTGAGAAGATAAACAAAATTGATAAACCATTAGCCAGACTCATTAAGAAAAAAAGAGAGAAGACTCAAATCAATAGAATTAGAATGAAAAAGGAGAAGTAACAACTGACACTGCAGAAATACAAAAGATCATGAGAGATTACTACAAGCAACTCTATGCCAATAAAGTGGACAACCTGGAAGAAATGGACAAATTCTTAGAAATGCACAACCTGCCAAGACTGAATCAGGAAGAAATAGAAAATATGAATAGACCAATCACAAGCACTGAAATTGAAACTGTGATTAAAAATCTTCCAACAAACAAAAGCCCAGGACCAGATGGCTTCACAGGCGAATTCTATCAAACATTTAGAGAAGAGCTAACACCTATCCTTCTCAAACTCTTCCAAAATATAGCAGAGGGAGGAACACTCCCAAACTCATTCTACGAGGCCACCATCACCTTGATACCAAAACCAGGCAAGGATGTCACAAAGAAAGAAAACTACAGGCCAATATCACTGATGAACATAGATGCAAAAATCCTCAACAAAATACTAGCAAACAGAATCCAACAGCACATTAAAACGATCATACACCATGATCAAGTGGGGTTTATTCCAGGAATGCAAGGATTCTTCAATATATGCAAATCAATCAACGTGATACACCATATTAACAAATTGAAGGAGAAAAACCATATGATCATCTCAATAGATGCAGAGAAAGCTTTCGACAAAATTCAACACCCATTTATGATAAAAACCCTGCAGAAAGTAGGCATAGAGGGAACTTTCCTCAACATAATAAAGGCCATATATGACAAACCCACAGCCAGCATCGTCCTCAATGGTGAAAAACTGAAACCATTTCCACTAAGATCAGGAACAAGACAAGGCTGCCCACTCTCACCACTCATATTCAACTTAGTTTTGGAAGTTTTAGCCACAGCAATCAGAGAAGAAAAGGAAATAAAAGGAATCCAAATGGGAAAAGAAGAAGTAAAGCTGTCACTGTTTGCAGATGACATGATACTATACATAGAGAATCCTAAAGATGCTACCGAAAAACTACTAGAGCTAATTAATCAATGAATTTGGTAAAGTAGCAGGATACAAAATTAATGTACAGAAATCTCTGGCATTCCTGTACACTAATGATGAAAAATCTGAAAGTGAAATCAAGAAAACACTCCCATTTACCCTTGCAACAAAAAGAATAAAATATCTAGGAATAAACCTACCTAAGGAGACAAAGGACCTGTATGCAGAAAATTATAAGACACTGATGAAAGAAATTAAAGATGATACAAATAGATGGAGAGATATACCGTGTTCCTGGATTGGAAGAATCAATATTGTGAAAATGACTCTACTACCCAAAGCAATCTACAGATTCAATGCAATCCCTATCAAATTACCACTGGCATTTTTCACAGAACTAGTACAAAAAATTTCAAAATTTGTTTGGAAAAACAAAAGACCCCAAATAGCCAAAGCAATCTTGAGAAGGACAAACGGAGCTGGAGGAATCAGGCTCCCTGACTTCAGACTATACTACAAAGCTACAGTAATCAAGACAGTGTGGTACTGGCACAAAAACAGAAAGATAGATCAATGGAACAGGATAGAAAGCCCAGAGATAAACCCACGCACATATGGTCACCTTATCTTTGATAAAGGAGGCAGGAATGTACAGTGGAGAAAGGACAGTCTCTTCAATAAGTGGTGCTGGGAAAACTGGACAGGGACATGTAAAAGTATGAGATTAGATCACTCCCTAACACCATACACAAAAATAAGCTCAAAATGGATTAAAGACCTAAATGTAAGGCCAGAAACTATCAAACTCTTAGAGGAAAACATAGGCAGAACACTCTATGACATAAAGCACAGCAAGATCCTTTTGGACCCACCTCCTAGAGAAATGGAAATAAAAACAAAAATAAACACATGGGACCTAATGAAACTTCAAAGCTTTTGCACAGCAAAGGAAACCATAAACAAGACGAAAAGACAACCCTCAGAATGGGAGAAAATATTTGCAAATGAAGCAACTGACAAAGGATTAATCTCCAAAATTTATAAGCAGCTCATGCAGCTCAATAGCAAAAAAACAAACATCCCAATCCAAAAATGGGCAGAAGACCTAAATAGACATTTCTCCAAAGAAGATATACAGACTGCCAACAAACACATGAAAGAATGCTCAACATCATTAATCATTAGAGAAATGCAAATCAAAACAATGAGATATCATCTCACACCAGTCAGAATGGCCATCATCAAAAAATCTAGAAACAATAAATGCTGGAGAGGGTGTGGAGAAAAGAGAACACTTTTGCACTGCTGGTGGGAATGTGAATTGGTACAGCCACTATGGAGAACAGTATGGAGGTTCCTTAAAAAACTACAAATAGAACTACCATATGACCCAGCAATCCCACTACTAGGCATATACCCTGAGAAAACCATAATTCAAAAAGAAACATGTACCAAAATGTTCATTGCAGCTCTATTCACAATAGCCCGGAGATGGAAACAACCTAAGTGTCCATCATCGGATGAATGGATAAAGAAGATGTGGCACATATATACAATGGAATTTTACTCATCCATAAAAAGAAATGAAATTTTGTAATGAGGTGGATAGACCTAGAGTCTGTCATACAGAGTGAAGTAAGTCAGAAAGAGAGAGACAAATACCGTATGCTAACACATATACATGGAATTTAAGAAAAAAAAAAAAAGTCATGAAGATCCTAGGGGTAAAACAGGAATAAAGACACAGACCTACTTGAGAATGGACTTGAGGATATGGGGAGGGGGAAGGGTAAACTGTGACAAAGCGAGAGAGAGGCATGGACATATATACACTACCAAACGTAAGGTAGATAGCTAGTGGGAAGCAGCCGCATAGCACAGGGAGATCAGCTCGGTGCTTTGTGACCACCTGGAGGGGTGGGATAGGGAGGGTGGGAGGGAGGGAGACGCAAGAGGGAAGGGATGTGGGAACAGATGTATATGTATAACTGATTCACTTTGTTATAAAGCAGAAACTAATAAAATCCTTTAAAAAAAAAGTCTACAAACAATAAATGCTGGAGAGGGTGTGGAGAAAAGGGAACCCTCCTACACTGTTGGTGGGAATATAAATTGATACAACCATTATGGAGGACAGTATGGAGGTTCCTTAAAAAACTAAAAATAGACCTACCATATGATCCAGCAATCCCACTCCTAGGCATATATCTGGAGAAAAACATAATTTGAAAAGATACATGCACCACAATGTTCATTGCAGCACTATTTACAATAGCCAAGACATGGAAGCAACCTAAATGTCCATCGATAGAGGAATGGATAAAGACATGGTATATATATACAATGGAATATTACTCAGCCATAAAAAAGAATGAAATAATGCCACTTGCAGCAACATGGGTGGGCCTAGAGATTATCATACTAAGTGAAGTAAGTCAGACAAAGTCAAATATCATATGGTATCACTTATATGTGGAATCTAAAAAAATGATACAAATGAACTTATTTAGAAAACAGAAAGAGACTCACAGACTTTGAAAACAAATTTACAGTTACCAAAGGGAAAATGTAAGGGGAGGGATAAATTAGGAGTTTGGGATTAACATATACACCCTACTATATATAACATAGATAATCAACAAGGACCTACTATATAGCACAGGGAACTCTACTCAATAATCTGTAATAAGCTATATGGGAAAAGAATCTGAAAAAGAATAGATATATGTATATGCATAACTGAATCACTTTGCTGGACACCTGAAACTAACACAACACTGTAAATCACCTATACTCTAATATGAAATAAAAATTTTTTTAAAAGCCAAAAGGTGGCAATTGGGTATCGCAGCTTAAAGGAAATGAATGGTAGGAATCTACATCTTTTTTAAACAGTTCTGGGCTGTGGCCCAAATTTGTTGACTCCAATTAGAAATATCAGGACCTGATTCAGAGTTTGAGGTAAGGACTCCTTCACAGAAGGGAGCGTCGACATCACAACTTTCAGCAGGCTCCAAATCTCCCTCCAAGACTGGCTCTGCCCCAAGAGCCTACAGGGGGTTTTTTCTGACATCAATCATCCCTGGGCTGGTCCTTCGCAGTTCCCGCCGGGGCTTGGGCAAGGGCCCGAGGTTCCAGGGCAGACCCATCTCACCTACAGGCAGCATCCGCCCCACCAAGGGTTCAGCGGCCTCCCGCTGCCGTAGCTCCTCAGGGGAACCCTGCTCCTCGCTGCACAGGCTCGAGCGTTTCCACGTCAACGGTAATGGGGCACGGACCAAGTCCCGCATCTCCTCACGGGCGCGGGGCACACCCTCAGTGATGGGGAGCTGCCACAGAGGCTCAGGTGCCAGGTGGGGCTCGTCTTCACTTCCAGGGGCTTGTCTGTTCTCCGGGCACAGGGTCCTCTTCTCCCCACCTGTCACTGGGAATAACAACATCCTTGTCAGAAATGGAGTAGCAGCACCTTCCTGAAGTCCGAGCTTTCCAATGCCCCGGTGCAATAAGCAACATGTGAAATGACCCAAGAGCTGAAGTTAGAGTGGTTTCTAAGCTTTCTCCAAAACAAAGAAAACCTGACGTCAAGGCAAAGCATTGGCCAGCCTGGTGACAGCACATAACAATTACCCCTGCTCTGGCCGGCAGCATTCAAACTACTGAGCTTCTGTTTCAGTTCCTGGTTGATCCACATGTGGCGGCCCAGCTCCTTCTCCAGAGCTTGAATTCTGGTCTCATACTGCCTCTTGCTGTCTGCTAACCCTTCACCAAGGTGGTCTGGAGGGAAAAGGCAGAAACAGGTGGCAAGGAGCTATGGGCAGGCAGCAGTCACCACGTTCTTTGGGGGAGGCCTGGGCCTCACCTCGACTCTGCTGGAGGAGGAGCTGGATGTTCTGCTCGTGCTCCTTCTGCTGCAGGGTCAGCTGGCGGTCCATCTCCAGGTGCTGCCGCTCTAGAGCCACCTCCAGCCAATAGACCAGCCTCTGCTGCTCCTCCAGCTGCATCTCCAGCTCCGAGAAGGCAATCTGCTGCTGGTGCTGCTCCTCTCGGAGCGTCACCACCTGTCCCAAGGCCCAGCCAGGCTCAGCCCCAGTGCTGGCTCCCTTCACCCAGGGAATCCTCAACCAGGGGCAGCACGTATTTGGCCAACTAGCTGCCAATGCCATCAACCTTCTCCCACCGAGTTCCAGAAGGAGGAGTCAGGGGCTCGTGGGCCGGTGACCCACCTTGTCAAAGTACTTGCAGAGTAGAGCTCTGGTCTCCGAGGATGAGAGGTAGCTGAGCTTGGCCATGAGGTTCATCTCGCACTGGGACAGCAAGGAAGCCGAGGCCCGCAGCACCCGCTGGCGGCACGTGATGGCCTCGTTCTTGTACTCGATGGCAGCGTCCAGGGCCTCGATGGCCTCGTCCAGCTGAAACAGCGTCCGCTCCTCCTGCGGGGACATGGGACGTGTGGAGGTGGAGCACTGGCTTCCTGCTCCACGGAACGCCCGCTCCCTGAACAGGTCCCGGGCAGGCTTGCAACAGTCACACGCAGCCATGACTCAGCCCGTACGTGTCCCCTCGTCCTAGCGCAGGGTCAGCACATGGAGAGAGGGGCCCCTGGCCACTACGGCAGGAACAGGGACGTTTCCATCTCAGCCTCAGCCCTGGGGGGTACGGGAGGCTGGGGCTCACCAAGAGGCTGCCCTCTGGAGCACGTGGCCTCTGGCGTGACGTGCACTCGGGAGACCTTGAACTGAAGGGAAGGCATGCTGGGACCACAGAGGCACCCAGGATCTGCTGAGGTCCGCTGCTCTTAACATGGGCTTTCTCTGCTGTCAGGAGGGCAAACCTGTGTGGCTATGACGTGTGCTGACATGGTCCCAACTCTCATCCCACGTTAGGGAGTTGAGAGGTGTGAGCACGTGATACATACACGAGGCCAACGTGCCGCAGGACGCGGAACGAGTCCAGAGTCCAGCTGGGTGGGACCGAGGGCAGCCAGGCCCAGCCGTGTGTCCCAGACACGGGGGCTGGAGCCGGCGGTGGGGAGAGCCAGTTCTGTGCGCTCTTGCTGGGCTAACACCCGGGAGGAACGCGTGCGTGTCCGAAAGCAGCAAGGCCCGCACCCAGCGTGGAGCACGCGGCCAGGGCCAGCCCGCAGGGCGCACCTCAGGCGACAGCAGGCTGCCCTGCCTCAGCTTGCCATCAATCTCCAGCCGCTGCTTCAGCAGCGCATCCTTCTCCTGGCGCAGGGCGTCGATCTCCCCGCGGATCTGCTGCTGGCTCTGGGCACTGCCCTGCCGCAGCTGCCCGCTCTTCTCGGAGAGCTCCTTCTCCAGGTGCTCCAGCCGGCTGGACACACGCACAATGTCCTCATTGAGGGCCTGGGGGCGGCACAGCTAGCAATTAGGGAAGAAGCAGGCCCCATCCTCCCCAGGGCGACAGGGATGGCCCAGCCCCACCATGGGATGCTGAGGAGCAGTGCTGCTCCGCGGGAGGCCTGACTCTCAGCTCTGCATAAGCCGGGGAGTGGGGGCCTATGGGACCCAAGCCTCTGAAGAGGGGCCCCCAGAGACGGCCTGGAAGGAGGATACAGACAAGCTGAGGAAAGGGCAGTCCTGACAAGGAGGGGACGACCCGGGCAGAAACAGAGCAGGATGGTGGTGGTCTGTCACTGCGATGACGTGACTCCAGCTTGCGATGGGAATTATGGGGAATCAGTGGCCAAATCCCAAAGGCCCTTCTGGGGACCCAATGTGGGAGGAAGTAAGGGCTCTAGTGGCCGAGGGAAGTTCCAGATAATCCAGCTGAACCCTCTTGGACTCCATGAGGGCAGAAGTGAGTCTGGAACCCTATGGGAATCTAGCCTGAGCACCCGCTCCTGGAACAGGCTCTGGGATTTGTGTGTGACATACCCCTTCTCTGATCCTCATGGCCACACTGTGATTCCATCTGACAGAGGAGAAAGGTATGGCTCAGAGGCTTCCTGCTCAAGAGGAGGCAATGAGGCCTAGCGGAGCTGGGTGGGGCCAGGTTCGTCTGCCTTCAGTGCCAGTGAAGGCTCTTCCTCTCTGGCCACACCACCTCTCCATACCTGTGGTTCCCTGTTCTGCCTGCACAGTCCAGAGCAGGTGGTTAATGAGGTAAAATGAGTTGTGGGGTAGATACTTGGAGAGGTTCTTCTACCCACACAGCAGCACCTGCATCACAGACACCCTAAAGCCCTAGAATTCTTGAGAGATCCATAGGATATAGCCTGACCTGACTGGAACTTACCTGGCAGGGACATCACCTAGAAGAACCGCACCTGTCTAGAACTCACCTGGCAGTGTTATCAACTGGAGAGATCTCACTTGGAAGGACCTCACCTGATGGAATCTCACCTGGCAGGACCTCACCCGGCAGAAACTCAGCTGGCAGGCTCTCTCCTTGCTGGACCTCACCTGGCAGGACCTCACCTGGCTGGACCGCAGGCGCTTGCTCTCCAGCCCCGTCTTCTCCTGCATCAGGGCCTCCTTCTTGGCCAGGATGGCTTCCCGCTTGTGGAGCTCCTCCCCTAGCTCCTCCAGGGCCCGCCGCTGCTGTAGGACCTTCTCCATCTCCTGGTCCAGCCACTTCTTCTGCTCCTCAATCTTCTGAGGGACAGTGGAGGAGGCGGGGAGGGAACTCAGCTCTCACCTCTGGCTGCGTGGGTGGTGCGGGCGGCCACCCGGGTCAGGTGGGGAGAATGGTGTACCCACCAGCTGACCCCCCAGGGACTCTAGCAACTGGCCAGGCTGCCCAGCCAGGCTGTGGGTGCCCCTGGGGGTGCAGGCTCAGCCCAGGCCCCACCTGCTGCTGCTCCAGGCTGACAACAGAGCCGTTGCTTCCGCTGCGCCGCTTCCTCTGAAATGCCGCAATCTCTTCTGTCTTGATCTTCAGGATCTTTTGCTGCTGCTCGTGCTTCAGCTCCAGCTCCTGGGGATGTGCAGGGTGAGAAGCTCAGTGGGCAGGGCCGTGAGTGGTACCCGCATCCTCCCAGAGCCTGTGATCCCCCAAGCCCAAAGGAGTGCCTACCCTGCTCCCAAGACAGCCCTGTGCAACCCCCAGCCTCGCCACCCCCAAGTCTTGCTGGGGACCCGCAAACAGAAGCAAACACTTGCAAGACGCTAGTCCCCTTATATAATTCATCCTACTGAATTCTCACCCTAGCCCTGAGTTTCCCATAACTCTCCTCATTTTCAAGTAAAAAAACAAATTCAGGGAAGCCAAGTGAGCTGCTTTATAAGGTCACGTGGCTGTAAGTGCTCCCCTGGCTGTGTGCCCCGCCTGGCCTCCTGGCTGGGATACAGGCACCCCACCGCCCAAGCGCCCGACCTTGACACGGTGCTGCCGCTTGTTCATCTCTGTCTCCAGGCGCCGCTTCTGCTCTGTCTCCTCACGAAGCCGCCTCTGCAGCTGCCCTTGCTGCTGCCGCATGAGCTGCACATTCCTCTCCAGCTCCTGCAGCCGCTTCTCGCTCTGGGCCGACAGCGACACCAGCCGCTCTGTCGCCTGCTTCTTCTCCTTCAGCACCTGGGACCAACACAGCCTCTGCTGGGCCACGTGTGGGGGCTGCCGAGAGCCTGGCATGGTGCCGGGCACTCAACAAGGGCAGGCAGGACAGAACAGCGCATAGAGGGAAAACAGGCAGATGGATGACGGACTAATAAAAATATCAAAATTATAAGAATGTCAAGATACTACAATGCTTATCATGTACCAAGTGTTTCATCAAGTGCTCTCAGTACACTAAATGATCCTAACAATCTGATGAAAAGGTTTTAAAGGTTTCCTACTTAACAGATTAGGAAACTGAGGCACAGAGAGGTTAGGAAACTTGACCAAAGACACATAGCTAGTAAATGGCAGAGCTGGGATTCAAACCCAAGGAGTCAAGGCTCCAGAACCTGTGCTCTTAATCACTCTACTGTATGGTCTCTTGGACACCTGAACTGAGAAAAGAAGGAATGAATAATGGATGGACAGCTGCAAAGAAGAATGGATGGCAGGGTGGGTGGACAGACAGATGATGGGATCATATAAAGGTAAAACACAGAATGGACAGATAATGCAAGGGTCGATCATGGGGAACAGAAAGACAAATGAATAGACACATAAATGGATAGTTAGTCATACCAACTGAAAAAAGGACAATCGGATGGATGGATTAGATAGACACATGGACTGATGGGTGGACGGACAGAGGAATTATGGTTTGGAGAGGTGGGTAAATGGAGAACTGGAAGGGTAGACAGATGGAGGGAGGCGGGGGGAGCTGCAGGAGTGGTTTCTCCCGATGCCCACCCCTCACCCTCACTGGTCTCCTAGATAGTCTTCGGGCAGGCCCCACCTCCCTGCCTCTGCTGTGTTTAAAGCTGAGCTGACTCCCAGCACCGCCAGCCTCACCCAGAAAGACCAGGAGGGCGTTAGTGCCACCAGCCGGGGCTGGGGCACGAGGGCCTGAGCACCCACAGGTTCCACAGTGAGCTTGGGCTCCAGGGCTCACGTCTTGATCCCAGGACCCCAGCCTGGGAGGCTGCAACCACCCCCCCGTCCAGGGTCCGGACAGGTCAGTACCTGCACTTGGCTCTGAGCAGCAGCAACCCTCTTGCGGAACTCCTGGAGCTGCGAACACTCGCTGGCATCCTGGGGCTCCTTGCCCTCAAGCTCCCGCAGCTGCCTCTGGCCTTCACTCAGCTCAGCCCGCACCCGCTCTGCCTCCTGCTCCAGCTCCCGGATGCGCTGGCTGTGCTGGCGGTTCAGGGCCTGGGCCGCCTTCCCTGGAAGGAAAGGCAAGGGTCGTGTCAGCACAGCCCCTCTGCCTGAAGATCATCGTAGTTCGTTCCCCTGGGAGCTTTTCCAGACCTCTGTCAGCCCTGGACACCTACATGGATTTTGCCATAACTCTGTACCCCGTGATTTACTTAATATTTTTATTTAAATTGACACATTTTAAAAAATTTTTAAAAATAGCCTTATCCATAGCAGTCACCCAGGGAAAATATGGGTTTACTTGTTTTATTTTTAACTAACACATGCTAAAGTAAATATGTAACTTGAGCCTGCATGCAACTAAGCCTCTAGAACTAACTTCCATTTGTAGGAAATATGGAGGACAGAGGGACAAGCTAAATGACACCACAGGAAGCTAATAGACAAACACAGAACATCTGGGGTTTGGAACATTCTATAGGATGACTGTGAAAAGGTGAGAGAAGGGAGATTTCAGAGAACTAACGTGCACATATAATGTGTGGACAAGCCCGGAGCTGCACACAGACACTGCTGAAGAGCTGCTTCTGCTCTGGGCATTGAGAGGGCATTAGTTCTGTTAGACGTGCTAATGGCATTTTGGTTAAAATGTTGAAAAACAGGCATACTAAAAGGTGTAGGGATGAAATGACATTCTGTCCTGGATTTGCTTCAAAATATTTCAGCAAAGAAAAAAGGGAGAGATGAAACAAAACCGAGCAAAGCTTGGAAATGCTAAATCTGGTGATAGGGACTCTCATATGTCTGTTTGAAATTGGTCCTGGTGCATTTTGGAATAAATAAAATTATAACTATTAAAATTAAAAAGCTCAACTAGTCACCACCGAAAATCATCCCCTGCTTGTTCACCGGTATCACCAGTAGTAGACGTAGATGATTTGGGGACGCTGTTTGCTCCCGAGGACCGGGAGATTCTGTGCCCAGTGCGGTGCCTGACACACAGCAATTGATTAATAATATTGGGTTGGCCAAAATATTCGTTTGAAAACCCGAACGAACTTTACGGCCAACCCAATAATCAGAACGAATGCTTCCTGAAAGCCAGCCTAAGCACTTCATTTGAATTAGCTCATTTCAACAACCTATAAAGCAGGTTCAGTTACTATCTCCATTTCAGAGAGGAGAAAACTGAAGCACAGAGGCATTATCCTACCTGCTCAAGGTCACATATCTGGAAGAAACTGAGCTGGTTTACCAAACCTATGCCACCTGGACCCCGCTCCTAACCACCCTCAGGTGGGAGGCCAGCCCAAAAGCCCTCCCCCTCACCTGTGCGGACCAGCTCGCCTATGAGCTCCTCCTTCATGCGGATGTTGATGGCCAGCTCACGGATCTTCTGCTGGGCTTGGGCCAGCCGCCACTCAGAGGCCATGGCAGTGGGGGCCTGGCGGGGCCGAACCAGGGCCTGGCTCCCACCAACCACTGTAATAGGCTGACGGTCAGGGCTGCTGTCCCAGCTAACAGTGGGGGGGAGGTGGGAGGGGAGGGGGAGGGGAGGGGGAGGGGAGGGGCATGCCCTGGCCAGGGGCAGCCAGGGGTTGTGTGTGGACTGTCCGGGGTGGCCAGTCCAGGACCATGAAGGGGAAAAGCGGTCAGGACCCTCTCTGTGCCCTACCCAGCTCACCTCTGGGCCCCGGGATGGTTGCACCCAGCTCCTCCAGGCGAAGCTCTGGGCCCTTCCTGTTGAGTGGACTCCCTGGGTGGGCCCCCATCCTCTGGCTCCCCTTACTGATCCTATTCCTGGAGGGCAGAAGTGGGAGCCTGTACCCCTCCCCAGCCCAGCTACCTCCTGAGCCCAGGAGGGGAAGAGAGGCCACCAGGGTCACTGTGACCCCAGTATGTCAGTCTAGCAGAATTCTGAGGCCAGCAGCTGAGCTTAGAGGGTGCAGGGCAGCTGGGGGAACCGAGGGCCACCTTGGAGGCTGAGAACCAGGAGGTCTGGGCCCATCCCCTCAGCACACTCACCCCAGCGAGAACTCTTGATTCAGAGCCCACAGTCCCTGCCTGCTCTCCCCCAAGGGCCGGCCAGGGCGACGCAGGTGAGGGCACCCTGAGACCCCAGTGGGATCCTCCTCCTGCCCAACCGGGGCCCTGAGCTGGTCCTTGTCAGGTGGGCCGTGGGTCCCACTCACCTGCGTGGGTGCAGGATCCGTCGGGGTGGCTCCTCCTCCCCCCGCTCCTCCTCTTCCTCTGATGCAGCTGAAGAGCCACTTCCCAGCCTCTCTCCCTCTGCCAGCAACTTGGCTCCAGCCTCCCCGCCATTTGTCACCTGCTAGGGGAATGCCAGGTTTCAGGATAGGAAGCTTCTAGGGCATTCTCCATCAGCCATCTCCCACCACCAAGCCTTTGCTCCCACCTACACCCCACGTTGCATGCTCCTCACATCTCTACCTCTTCCAGCCCTACCTTACCTTCAGGATCTAGCTCAAATGACACCTCTGGGAAGCCTTTCCAGTCTCAAGTCGGAGCAGGAGCTTCCTCCCTCTTCCCTCGCTCCTTCCTCTTCTCCCCCTCTTCTCTTTCCCCTCTCCACCCCTGCTCCGGCTCCCATAGCAAACCTGGCACTCCTCGGGGGACAACCGGTCCTTTCTATCTCATATACAGGTCATCTGCACCAAGTTTTATCTCACCAACAATGCCCTGCTAGAGTAGGGGGGCTGCATAACAGGCTTCTGCCAAACCCACGTCCTCCCTCTCCTCAGTCCCTCAGGTCTTTAGAGCTGAGATGACCCAGAGCTCCCAGGCAGATGCAAGAGCAGCCTTTGTCCAAAAGGCCCCAAGTGACAGAACTAGAAACAAGAGACCAGGCTTGAGGAGCAGATTAGAGCTCAGGGGAGAGTGAACTTGCAAAGAAACGCATCCAAAGATGGATAGGGTGTGGCCTCGGAGGTGATGAGCTCCCCACCCCTGGAGGTATGTGAGCTTTCCATTCCACACTGGAAGCCAGAACCCCCTCTATAACCTCCTCACTCTGAGCAATCTCCAGGTACTCCAGGGATGCTCAACGGCACCAGATCCTTCTGAGAAGCCCTACCCTAATTTTGGCCATTCCTCTAGGAACACCAGAAAGGGGCATCTCATAGCCGGTCCCATGAAAGCATGGGGTGAGGGACACATTCCCCAGCATCACCTTCCCCTTCCAGAGCCTGCCCAGGTCAACAGGCCCAGCAGACACCCAGCCTCGCCACCTCCTCACCTCTCCCCAGTTCTCAGGGCCAACTTCATCTCCAGGAAGGCAGGCAGGGGGCACCATGCCCAGCACACGGGTGTGGGCACCCCCCAGGGGGGCCGTGTGAGGCCGGGGCAGAAAGGACTCAGGAGGCAAGCCCTGCAAGAGCCCTGGGGCCCCCCAGCCAGGCCGCACCAGCTCCAGCCGCAGCCGCAGCTCTGCCATCTCCTCCTGCTGCTCACGAAGACGGTCGCTCTGCAAGACACGGGCCAGGTGCTGAGGGGGCAACGCGGATGTGCGAAAGGTGAGGTGCAGGGATGCTGAGAGGCAGAAGTGCAGGAAACTGAAGAGCACGTCTGAGGCCACCCTGCCCTTTCTGTGCTAAAATGGAGGAGGGCCAAATACCTCTGACCACCTCTTGGTGTCCCTCCCGCGCGCGCACACACACTGCATTAGTTTGGGTTCAAACTCACCCACCCTGCCACATCCTATCACTCCCTCCATATCCATGCCATTCACTGCCACCAGAGGGCGCCAGGAACAATGCTGACCCAGTTACCCTGGGACAAAAGGAAAAGCCCAGCTCTGGAGTCTCATCCTGCTACCCCTCCAGTCCCACGTCCTATCCACCCTCATGACCATCCTGCACACCCACCCACGCCAATGTGTTCCTCACCTCCACACTTTTGCTCATACTGCGCACCCCCTATCTCTACCCATCCTGCCAGAAACCCCCCCCACCCACCCAGCTAACTTCTTCTCATCCTGACAGGCTCAGCTCAGTTTCACCTCCCAGCAGAGGTGCCCCCCACCACCACTGTGGAAGGGGGTGCCCCACCTGCAGTTTGTACTGCTCCATGGCGTCCTCCAGCGCAGCCAGAAAGTCTCGGTTCTCCTCCTCCAGCCGGGCCACCTGGCTCTGCAGGGCCAGCAGCTGCAGTGCCCCCTCATCTTCCTATGGGGCCGGGAGAGAAGCTTCAGGGGCAGGAAATGTCAAGACAAGCCTGCCTGTCCCTGAGACACCTCAGCCGTCTCCCTCCCCTGCCAGAGGTTCCCCTAGCCGGGCTTGCTACTCTGCTCCAAGCCCCGCCTGCAACAGGGGCTTGAGACCCCACCTGGCCTGCAGTCCCCTCCCCAAGCCATTGGGCCAGCTCTTGTAATTATTAATCATATTTTCATTAACAGTAACATCCCTATTATTAGGAACAACTAGCCTTCACCTGCACTTGTGACACCTTCAGTCCTTACATCACCAGGAGGTAAATACTAATGCGATCCCTATTTTACAGAGAGAGACCCTGAGGATTGGAAAGTCATCAAGGTCACCAGCAGAAGTGCCTCTGAATGCCAAATGTGCTCTGCTAATGAGCAAGGGACAGGGACACAGCTAGCTGTATGAAGACTTTCTTCCTTCCCCATCCCCTCCCCACCCCTAGGCCACACCTGACCCTTGGCCACCTTCCCTCCGCCGGGTCCCTGCATGGCCTGCTCCTCGGCGGAGGCGCTCTCGATGCCGCTGTCGGGCCCGGAGGCGGAGCTTAGGGCGCTGCGCTCGCCCTCGACGGCGCACAGCCAGTCGCGCACCTTGCGGGCGGCAGCTCCAGGCAGCCCAGGCTCGGCCTGTAGCTCGCGCAGGAGGCTGTAAGCGGCGTCGGTGCGGGCCCGGTAGCGAGCGCACTCGGCACCCAGGCGGGCGGCGGCCTCGGCGGTGGGGCCCGGGGCGCGCCGGCCCCGGTGGATGATGCGCGTCTCCGAGCGGTGTCTAGGCGGCCCCCGCGGGCCAGCGGCTGCCTCCTCGGACGCCCGCTCGGCCTCGGGCCGCCAGTTGACAGTGGCGCGGTTGCGGATGTTCTGGGCGCGGCTAGCGTAGTTGAGGGTGTTGAGAGTCTCGTCGAAGTCCGAGGAGGAAGGGCTGACGCAGGCGATCATCACTGTCTTGGCATTCCCGCCCAGGGAGTCTTTCAGGATCCTGAGGGCGAGACGCGTTAGGGGCCCCAACGTCCCAGGGCCAGAGGTCCAGACCTCAAACCGGGTCCGATCCTCGGCGTGCTTCCCCATGGGCCGGATACCTCGAACCGCCTGAGGGGGACCCATCTCCTAGTCGCCTCCCCCCAACCCCAGAGGCCAGACAGTAGCTAGAACAGACTAGCGCGGCTCTTGGGGCCCCTTCTCCGTGGGCCTGCGGCCATCGGCGGCTCACCGGGTGATCTTGGAGTCCCGGTAGGGGATGTGGCTGCCGCGGCGCTGCGGGTCACCCAGGGCGCTGATGACATTGCCCAGCGCCAAGAGGCTGCTGTTGATCTGGATGCTCTCCTTGAGCCGCTCGCCTGTGCTGCCTGTCTTGAGCACCCTCTCTGAGCCCGCCAAGTCCACGAAGTGGAACTTGGAGATGAGCAGCTGGCCTGCGGCAGGTCGGGGGAGGCGGCTGGGGGCGCGCCCCCGCTGCTCCAGGGTCACGGTGAACACAGTGTGTGAGCGGCTGGAGAGGCGGTTGAGGTGTGTGGCCCCCGTGTGCCGCGCTGCATTGCCCATCTCCAGGAGGCTCAGCACCTCATCCAGGCCCTCCACGTCCACCTCCTTCACTCCACACAGCACTGCGGGCACAGAAGGCCATGAGCCCAGGGCAGGGGCAGCCTGAGACTGACAGCCAGGAGAGCAGGCAGAGCACGGCTGGTCCTCTACAGCTCTTCCTGACTCAGGGGTCCCTTCCCCATGCCCAGGGGGTCCTGCCCATACTGGCTGGGGCTTGAGGGGGCTCCAGCTTCCCCACGCTCACCTCAATGCCTCTCACTCTGGGCACACCAATGTATACTGAGCTCAGTAGAGATGGGAAGCGAAAGCAAAACTTTCCAGAGCTTGATTTCCCAGTTAGGAGATACCCCCACCAGACAGGTAAGCCACCCTAAGCAGGTAAAGCCTCCCCAAGCCAGGTACGCTGCTCCCAGTCAGTGGAGGGCCCAGGAGTTCCTCACCAACATTCCCACGATCGTCTTCCCGAAGCTGGATGTCACGGCTGGCGGTGCCCACCTCCAGCAGGTCTCGGAACTCCTCCTTGTACACTTCCAGGTAGGACACGTGCACCAGACAGTCAAGCAGGTCATTCTCATCAATCAGCTTAAAGGCCTCAGCCATGGCCCGTGGGATGATGCCCTGCTCGTCCTCGTGAAGGGAAGCTGAGGAGACACCGCAGGGCCTCCTGCCACCATGCTTTCAGCTGGACATGGCGCCCATAAGGCCCAGAGGCCCCTAGCAGCAGCTGGAGGATGGGGCTCCAGTGTGGAGAAGGCAGCAGCAGAGGCCAGGATGGGCTGGGCAGCCTGAGCCAGGCCATGCCCCAGGGTGGTGAGGCAGAATTTCAGAGTTGGAAGCAACCTCTCAAGGTTCAACCAATCCCTTTCATGATATAAGCATCCCCTCCACTACATCCCTGCCAGGCGGTCAGATACCCTTTGCTTGATTACTCCTGGAGACTCATTAACATAGTCTATGCTCAGTTATCTAAAGGACTTCCTAAATTTATCCCAAGGAAGTAATAAGAGGATATTCAGAACATATTCTTCCTCATAACTCAATAAAAATGTAAACATCCTAAGTGTCCATCCTAACATCCAAACAGGGGAGCTGGTTAAATAAGTTACCTTATACTCACAATGGCATGCCAGGCAGCCATTAAAATTTTTGATTGAGGGCTTCCCTGGTGGCACAGTGGTTGAGAGTCCGCCTGCCAATGCAGGGGACACGGGTTCGTGCCCCAGTCCGGGAGGATCCCACATGCCACGGGGCGGCTGGGTCCGTGAGCCATGGCCACTGAGCCTGCGTGTCTGGAGCCTGTGCTCCGCAACGGGAGAGGCCACAACAGTGAGAGGCCCGCGTACAGCAAAAAAAAAAAAAAAAAAAAAAAAAAAAAAAATTTTGATTGAAGAATATTTAATGATACAGAGAAATGCTCATGATATACTGTTAAGAAAATAAAACAGGATACAAAAGAATGGGTACACTATAATACCATTTTTTAACATATACTAATTTTCACCCAGAAAGACTGAAATGCTAACAGGGTGAGTGATTTCTGAAAGGCAATTATCAAGTAAGTTTTATTTTGTGTATGTGTTTTCTGTATTTTCCTAATTTTCCACAACAAACATGTACACTTTTAAAACCTATAGGATAAAGCAGTTCATGCTCCTTAAAAGGGGGCAGTTCCTTCAGTTGGCCCAAAGCATCTCTCCCAAAACTGCTCCAGAGCCTCATGGAACCAGCCTGCTTCCCTGCTATGCAGCAGCCAAAGCATATCTCTTCCAGGACAGTTCCCCTTCCAACCACTCTGAATAGAACATGGATTCCTGACCCCCAGCAGCCATCCTAACAACCTCCAGAGACAAGCCAACTTCCCGTGCCCTTCCTCCCCGTGAGGTCCCCAGAGCCAGACAGCATGGTCCCATCTCTATGGAGTTGAGAAGGTCACTCACCTCCGAGGACTCTTCCTGCCTGCCCATCCCAGCCCACTGACACAGCTGGTCCCACTCCGGGCTGCAGATCTATTTAGGAAACCTGCCCCTCCCCCCTCCCCCAGCATCCTCATCTTCAACAGGGAATGGCAGCAACAGGTCAGGGGCAGAAATTCAGGAGACACTGAGGACCCTCAACAAGGGCAGGGGGCCTCAAGCAGGGTCACTCACCCACACTGGCCTCCCCCATGGTGTACGTCTTCCCGGAGCCTGTCTGACCGTAGGCAAAGACGGTGGCATTGAAGCCCTCAAAAAAAGCCTCGAGGAGGGGTTGCACGCAGGCCTGGTACACAGCCTCCTGCCCGGCATCCTCGTCCAGCACTACGTGGAAGCCAAAGTGGCGGTCCCGGCCCAAAGTGACTTGGCCGTGCCCCGGCTCCACCCTCAGGCAGCTCTGGTGCCCGTGTAGCAGCTCCTTGGGCAGCAATGGGCGGACTCGAAGGGCCACCCTCACTGGGGCCTCCTCAGCCCCTGGCAGCCTCTGGGCCTCCAGCCCCATGTTGAGGGAAGGCTGTTCCGTGCCCTGCGAAGAAAGGAACAGGCCCCTGCCATCAGCACCTGGACTCACCTTGCAGGTGACCTGGAGCCAGATCCTGCAGCTCCTGACCTTGCAGGGATTAAAAGGGAGGGTGGTCAAAACTCAGAACATCCTCCGTGCCCCAACCTAATGCCCAGATGCTGCAAGGGCCACGATAAAATCCTACACAGTAACATTTCATGGCTCCCATCACTGGCAAAATAAGGCCCTAACTCCTCCACCTGACATCCAAGAGTTTCTTGGATGCATCCTTCCCCTGGGACCCTATCTCCTAGAAGGAAGACACACAGACACACACACAGCAGCACCACACCAGGGATCTCTTTTCCCTGACACCCACTGGGTTTCCCATAGTCTCTGCCTTTGTCATCTCACATCCCCTGCTCCACCTTCTTAAAGAGTCAGCACAGGACAGGAATAAAGATGCAGACGTAGAGAATGGACTTGAGGACACAGGGAGGCGGAAGGAGAAGCTGGGACGAAGTGAGAGAGTGGCATGAACATACATACACTACCAAATGTAAAATAGCTAGTGAGAAGCAGACGCATAGCACAGGGAGATCAGCTCAGTGCTTTGTGACCACCTAGAGGGGTGGGATAGGGAGGGTGGGAGGGAGGGAGACGCAAGAGGGAGGAGATATGGGGATATATGTACACATATAGCTGATTCACTTTGTTATACAGCAAAAACTAACACACCATTGTAAAGCAATTATACTCCAATAAAGATGTTAAAAAAAAAAAAAAAAAAAAAGAGCAGGGCTTGCCTGGTGGCGCAGTGGTTGAGAGTCCGCCTGCCGATGCAGGGGACACGGGTTCGTGCCCCGGTCCGGGAAGATCCCACATGCTGCGGAGCAGCTGGGCCCGTGAGCCATGGCCGCTGAGCCTGCGCGTCCGGAGTCTGTGCTCCGCAACGGGAGAGGCCACAACAGTGAGAGGCCCGCGTACCGCAAACAAACAAACAAACAAACAAAAAAAGCAGATCCTTTGAGACCAAGCCCCCACCATTAAGTACTGCCAATCCCATCTTCTAAATATCAAGTACACCTGCTTCTTTCCATCCTATTACCAAAGCCCTGATCCTGCCCACCGACATCTCAATGTAATGACATTTACCAGCCTCCTCACTGGCCTCAGCCTACCTGCACCTTCCTATGTAGCAACCGGGGCATTTTTCAGAAATGCAAATGTGCTCACATCACTCTCCTATTTAAACTCCCCTCAAAAGAGACTCCCTAATGCTCTTGAGATTCAAAACCTTAACAGGAAAAAAAAAACTTTTACTGGGTTCTGCCTACCTTGACTACTTACCCCCTATACCCCACCTTTCCTCACCTTTCTCCGCCTGCAGCACACTCAGTGTTGCCCAGGACTCCTCACCCCTCCAGGCTTAGGCTGGTCCCACCTTCAGGGAGCCTGGGAGGGGCCTCTGCTCTGTGCCCCCACCACTACGCACACGCACACGCACACACACATATAATGCCCTGTGGTTCTCCCATCAGCCACTGACCACTCCCTTCCCTTGCAAAAGACAGATTACCCGTTGTTCCCCCGCCCCCACGTCCCAATCTGGGGGCTGGGAGGCAGGGACCCTCCTTTCCCCTTCGTGCTGCATCTTCAGCACCCAGCACAAGGTCCGACGCTTAGTAGCTGCCCAATAGTGATGAATAATCTTCATCCAAGGAACCTTCCCCATCTCCTTCCTCCCTTCTCTTTTCGCAATCCTCACCACTCCCTACCCCCACCCCCAGGTCACAGCACTTTTTCACTACTTAACGTCTCTCAGCAGCTGTAACGGTTTGTTCGTTCATTCAATCATCAGCCCCTGCTGGGTGCCCGGCCCTAGGGCCACAGCGGTAACTGCCACGCGATACTGTGGGCGCCTTCGCGCACCCCTCACCCAAAGCTTTTCCAGCCCCGTGCGGTCCCGGCTTCTCTGCACCCCGGCTCGGGGCACAGTGCTCCGCGCACCGAAGGCGCCCGGACAACACCGGGGCTGTCGGGCGCCCGGGGTAGGGGAACCGGAGTCGGAAGCGCCAGGCACGGGATAGGAGCTCGCGGAAAGTTCGGAGAAGTGATTACAAATGCGAATCCAACTCTCGCAGCGTGGGCGCTAGCTCCTCCTGACCAGGCCCGGAAGGCCGGCCTCAGGCCCCCGACGTAGGAAAGGGGAGACTCCCACCCGCCCAGACACGGACCTCCAGGAGACTGATAAGCAAGGATGGGGGAGGTCCCCGTGCTCGGTCAGGGCTCCCCAGGCGTGCCGACACCGTGCCACCCGGTCCAGGCCTGCTCAGGGAGGGGGCAAGCGCGCGCCTCCTCCCTCCCACCCCGGTCCTCGACCTCCACCCCTCCCCGGCCCACACCCACCTGCTCGGGTGTGAGCGTAGTCTCCCCCGCGGGACAGTCAAGCTCTGAGCCCCAGCGCGGCGCGCGCGGATGCCGTCACCGGGACCCCCGCCCACCAAAACATCCCGCCCCTCACCCGCAACTCCGCCCACCTGGGCGCTCGGGGGGCGGCGGCGCGGGCTGCGCGGCGCCGCGGAGTCTGTCGGCAGACGGGGCGGGGCGGGGACCGGAGGGGCGGGAGATTGGGCGTGGCCTGGGCTGAAGTGCGGGGCCCCTCGCCCCTGGGCCCCCAGCACCGTGTGGGGCCACCTCAGCACCGCCAGGAGTCGCGAGCACTACTCGCCGAATTCTGGGGACACAGCGACCAACAAGGCCGCCCGGATTCTCCGAGCTGGAGAAGCCCACCAGCTCATGGAGCGGGGAGCCTAAGTTTTATAACGCGAGTTGTAACAAGTGAGAGAATGAAAACTAACTAGGAGACATTTTCGTTCCGGTAGGGGAGGGTGGATTTTCTAACCCTGAGACTCCGGTTAAAGTGGGCTAAAAATCAACTACTGTTGGTTCGTTAGTTCGTTTGTTCATTCAACTGCAGACCTTCCCTTCTTCCCGCCATTGCTACCCTTCTATCGCAGCACTCCCCACGCGCCGTCAAAGGTCAGCAAAGCCTCCACCCCTTTTTTATCTGATTTCACTACCCCTTCTAAAGTTGAGAAGGATTCATCCCCCCTGAGATATTGGGGGTTGGGATGGGGGCCCACTCCCGGCGGTGTGGCGGAGGCCCTAGCTGCACCCTGGGCGCTCACACCAGGCAGTGGGTGGATGGATGAAACCAGGAGGGAGCTCCTATTGAGGACTTCTAGCATTCTGGGCAGAGAGCAGGATGGCTGCTGCCCCCTGCTGGGGGCAGCCTCACCCCAGGGCAGGCCCTGACAGAGTCTGGCCTCACAGTTCTGGCTTGTAAGCCCCCAGTTGGGAATGGGCATGGGATCCACTGGACCACTGGTGGATTACACTGCCACCCAGCCTTGGGTTCCTGGATGGACAACTGCCCCTGGAAGAGGCCACTGGGAGTTGGGGGCTGCTGTAGAGTTCTTAGCCAACCTCTCCGGTTGGGGAGGCAATTTTGTGGGTGAACAGCCAGTGGAAATCCTGCAGAGGTATTCATCCTGCATCTACCTGGGCAGGTGCTGGCCAGGAAAGTGCCCCCAAACATCTCTTGCAGCATGCCCCCCACCATCCATCCCATCGCTCAAGCCATCTTTGACTCCTCTGTTCTCCTATCTACCACCAAGCCCTGATTCCCCCTCCTCAGTAGCTTCCAGTCCAGGCAAGTCTCTTCATCCCCCACAACCTTGCTGCCCAAGCCACCACTATCTCTTGCCTGGGCCACTGCAAAGCCTTATCACTGGTCCCCCTTCTGCCCTAGTAACGCATGTCAATTTTTTAAAAATGTTTTTAAAAAGCACAAAAGTACAGAAGGAGAGAGATAAGCATAGTCATGTTTTGGAGGGTACCCTTCCAACTATTACTCTCCATGTTGTTTAGTCCACTCAGGCTGCTATAACAAAATACCACAGACTGGGTGGCTCATAAACAACAAATATTTATTTCTCACAGTTCTGAGGGCTGGGAAGTCCAAGATCCTGGTGATGGCAGATTCAGTGTCAGGTGAGGCCCCACTTCCTAGATGGCCACCTTTTTACAGTGTCCCACATGGCAGATGGGACAAGCTAGCTCTCTAGGGTCTCTTTTATAAGGGCACTGATCTCAATCATGAGAGCTCCGCCCTCATGACCTAATCACCTCCCAAAGGCGAGCCTTCAAATACTATCACACTGGGGGGTAGGATTTCAACATATGAATTTAGGAGACACAAACATTCAGACTATAGCACTACGATATACAAGCATGTGCATACATATATAATATATACAAGTATGTTATACATATTATAACTTGTCTTACTAAATTGTGAGGTCCTTCAATGGAGCATGCTTTATTTATCTCCAAGCCTCTCTCCCTTGGCCCAAGACCTGGCGTAGTCACTCCATGAAGGTTTTTGGTCAAGTTATTTTAGAAAGGAAGGAAAAACTGTCTTTGCATTAACAGAAATATGGGTGTGGATCAATATGGCTCATATTTTTATTTTGTAGGCACAAACGACAGAGTGGTATGTAGAACATCTTTGGAGAATGAGGAAGTATCCTCATGATGGCATCTCCTTACGTCAAGCCTCCAAACTGGACAACAGACGATCCTGTCCTCAGTTCACAGTCCTTTCTCCACTCATCCCTGTTTTCACTCTCAGCCCTAAACCACCCCTCCGCCCAAAACCAGCAGAAACTTGCATCTCCCTACATACAAAAATGCTTCCTCAGTTTTAAGACGCTCATTTTAACATTTCTCAAATTGAGTTGCATCTTGTAGTCATTGCCAAGGGAATCTTGGCACCAGGATAGATGATATAGGAACGTCCACGTGCTGCCTGAAAGAGATGGTCTCTTCACCTCTGTGACCTCTGATGGATTGGGTGCATTGGGAGCATCACGCATGGTTGAATTTTAATGAAAATCTAGAAACATCTTTGCAACTTAAAATGTCATTAGAAAAATCAAACTTTGAGGTAGTAACGAAACAATTTATTATATATACAGAAGATTGCCTGTCACAAACAGGCATTATAATTAAAGGCTGTAGAAACTGCCAAGTCTCTTAGGATAGATCTATATTAGGAAATCCTCAGCCTCAAGGAGCAGAAACCACACTTTGAAGTGGCTTAAACAATAGGCCATTTGTTATCTCGGTGAACAGAGAGACCAGAGAGAGGAGGGCTCTGGGGCAGGTTGAGCCAGTGACAAGGGACCTGGCTTTTCCATTTCTCCCCTCTGCCATCAGCATCAACCATAAAACATCCAGAGGGCGAAGAGAGCATTGTGTCACGCAGCACTGTCTTTGGATCAAGGGAACTTTTCCTAGGAGCCCTACCATCAGCTTTCCCTCACATCATGGCTGAGGCCTGTCCACCCCTGAAGTCATCACTGACAAGGAGACAGAATAACTATGGTTGGCTTGGAATATGCACATGAGATGAATATGCATGGATGTTGGGAAGTGTGATGGTTAATTTTATGTGTCAACTTGACTGGGCTGTGGGGTGCCCAAATATTTGGTCAAACATTATTCTGAATGTTTCTGTGAGGGTGTTTTTGGATGAGATTAACATATGTTTGAGTAGAGCCGATTGTGCTCCCCAACGTGGGTGGCCTTCATCCAATCAGTTGAAGGCCTGAATAGAACAAAAAGGCTGACCCTGCTCCAAATAAGAGAGAGTTTTCCTGCCTGTCTTTTAACTGAGACTTTGGCTTTTTTTCCTGCCTTCAGACTCAAACTGAAATATCGGCTCTTCCTGGGTCTTGAGCCTGCCAGTCTTTGGACTGGAACTAAACCACTGGCTCTCCTGTGTCTCCATGCTTGCTGATTCAGCCTGTAGTTCTCGGGACTTGCCAGCCTCCATAATCTTGTGAGCTAATTCCTTATAATGAATCTCTTTATATATATATAAATATTTAAAAAGTATGTATATATAGTTATATATACAGCTGACCTTTGAACAACACAGGTTTGAATTGTGCAGGTCGGCTTATACTCATATATTTTTCAATAAATACATACTATATTACTACACAATCTCTGTTGGTTGAATCCGCAGATGCAGAACTGCAGGTACAGAGGGCTGACTGTAAAGTTATACTCGGATTTTCTTTTGTTTTTTTTTTTTTTGGCCCCGTGGCCAACCAGGGATTGAACCCAGGCCATGGCAGTTAAAGCACCGAATCGCAGACCACAGCACTAACAACTAGACCACCAGGGAAACTCCCTCGGATTTTCAGCTATGCAGAGGGTCGGCACCCCTAACCTATGCAGTGTCCAAGGGTCAATTGTATATATATTTCCTACTGGTATAAATTTATATACTTCCTCTTGGTTCTGTTTGTCTGTAGAACCCTAATACAGGAAGTCATCCATAATATCCACAACCACCTCCTAGAATTTTCAAAGCTAAGAGAGGCTGGTCAACTGATTCATGTATCATGAAGGACCATCATTCTGGTACCAAACATCCATCTGTTAGAAGCTGCCAGAAGCTATGACTCTTCCTACAATATATAATTCAGTTTAGGAGAACCCAAAAATTCAAGCATGTGGGAAAAGTAGATGAAACCCTAGTGAAACCCTAGTGAAACCCTGATATGCTATAGAACTACACTGTTGGTCTGAAGTATTCTAAAGAAGTTGGGGTCCTCAACTGGAATGATTCGGAGAAGCCTGGTACCACACAGTCAAAAAAGATTCATTTAGACTCAGTGTGAAGAAGCCTAAAACTAAACTTGGATCTTTATGTATGTAAATGTAACAAAAGGTGATCATGATCAATGAAACCTTGGTATAATTATAATTACAATTTTATAGTACTTAAGTTTAGAGAAAAGAAAATTGAAACTTTTGTTACAGTAATTTTAAAGATTTTTGTGATGTTAGAGTTCACTGGAACTATCAATGTGAATTGATGACCTTGGAAAGAAATGCCTTTTTTCTAGCTGTCACTAGTGGGTGTGCAATGTTTTTCTGTCTATCACCAATATTCACATGGAACAATCAGATATGCATACCCAGGGTCCAAATTGTGCTGCCACTATTCCTCTTTAAAAGTAGCTGATCCCATGGATTAGGTCAAGAACAGGAATAATTTTTTTGTGGTCAGAAAAAACATGCTTTTAGGGCTTCCCTGGTGGCGCAGTGGTTGAGAGTCCGCCTGCCGATGCAGGGGATACGGGTTCGTGCCCCGGTCTGGGAGGATCCCATATGCCGCGGAGCGGCTGGGCCCGTGAGCCACGGCCGCTGAGCCTGTGCGTCCGGAGCCTGTGCTCCGCAAGGGGAGAGGCCACAACAGTGAGAGGCCCGCGTACAGCAAAAAAAAAAAAAAAAACCATGCTTTTAGAATGTCTGTTGTCAGCCTAAAGGACAAAGGTCCCAACTTAAAGGGGCCAAATTGTGACAATTTGAGCATCAAAAGAGCACATAATAATTATAGTTAATTGAAACAAGCTGAGTCTGTAAATTTTCCTTTTGTAGAATTTGACAAGCTGACTTTATTATTTGTATGGAAAAGCAAAGAGCCAGAAGTTGTAAAGCCCTCCTACAGAAGGGCAATGTGGGGGGCTTGCCCAACCAGATAACCGTTGTAAGTCAGACAATGTGCTAATGCCACAGGAATAGATAAATAGAACACATTTGGAAACTTGATCTACGATGGAACTGAGAGTGGGGGGAAGCCAGACTATTCCATACATGAGGCAGAACCTGGTCCCTCTGTTCCACCTAGATGCAAGAAAGCATCATTCAGGCATCAGACATCAACAGGTCAGAAGCTTCCAGCTGACTTCTATGAGAAACTCTTAGCCTTCCCACAGTGTACAATTCAATTAGGGAGAAACTAAAAATTCAAGAAATTAGGAAAAGTATAGGATAATCAGTTATCCATATGGAAGAAAAAATCAGATTCCTACTTAAACCATACATAAAAATAAATTAAATGTAAAAGGTAAAACTATGAAAATATTTGAAGAAAATACAGGGGAATATCTTCATGACTTCATGGTAGGGAGAGCTTTAAAAACTACTCAAAATTGCAAAACATAAAGGAAAAGAATTATAATTTTGACTAAGTAAAAATTAAGAACTTTTGTTCATTGAAAGAAACCATAAAGAGAATGAAAAGCCACACACTGGAAGAAGATATTTGTGATGCGTAGAGCTGATAAAGGATTAGTATCCAAAAAATATTAAAGTCTTCTAAAAATCAATGAGAAAAAGAAAAACGACCAATAGAAAACTGTGCAAAAGTTTTGACAGACACTTCACAGAGGGGAAATACAAACATTCGATAAACATAATAAACAATGTTCAATATCATTGTGATTCACGGAATTAAGTCCACAAAGAAATGCCATTATACACACTTCAGATTTGCAAAAATGATAAAACCAGACAATATCAAGTGTTGGTAAGAATGCTGAATAAGAGGACTCATATACTTCTGGTGAGAATGTAAATCAGAACAACCAAGTTGGAGGACAATTTGGCAATATCTAGTTAACAATACACATACTTTATGATTTAGCAATCCCACTCTTCATCATATTTCCTAAGCAACTCATAACAATGTTTACTGCCAAAAGTATGTAATAGTAAAAATAGAGGAACAACCCAAATGTCTGTTGACAGGAGAGTGGTGTGGCAGAGATTGCAAGTTGCCCCCCACCCCCAGAATCCACTTCCCCTCCATTTAAGACCTCAGATTTTTAACTAGATGCATAGCCACCCCAAATAAAGACTATATTTCCCATCCTCCCTTTCAGCCAGATGTGGCCATGTGACTCTTAAGTTTTTTCTAGTGAGTTATAAGCAGAAGTTTAATTTCTTCTACCCCCTTGCTCTTTTCTGTGGCTGGAATATGGAGCTGATGACTTTTTAGTTTGTATCAACATTTAAATATTTAAAATAATTTGATTAATGCATTTTATAAGTTTGATTAAGTAAAAAGTGCTTAAATGTTTAGGAAAACTATGGCTAATACAATGAGCATTAAAACCCAAGTTGCAGAGATATCTCTCTCCAGCCTCAGAAGTCTTTTGGATATTAAGATCCCAGATAAGTATGGAAGAAAAAAGTGGTAAATAATTGCATGGATAAATGTATGTCTGTAATGGTTGTTTTTCCATCTCTAAAAGCTGTGATTGAGTTGGAGGTGCATTTTATGAGCTGGAATAGAAGAGAGGGGACACGGTATTTCTCTGGAGAGGGACCTTGGCATCCCAGTGTGAAGGGGAAGTCTTCCTGAGGTCCAGAGCTACCAAAGATGAGCACTCACATCCACATGAGCAAGAACATGTTCTGTTGTCAGAACAGAGAAAAGTCCCACATCCAACCTGGAGCCAATTAGGCAAATTTCTGCCATTTAGAGGAGAGGCTTTGTTCTCATTTCTCACCAAAAAGTATTCGGAAATACTGAGGGCCAGGCTCAGAGCACTTTGCCATCTATTTAATAATAAAGAGACTTATATGGCAAGCTGTTTGCTTCCTGGGCTGTCCTGTACTGGTTCCCAGCACCCTGGCTGAGGTCCAGGACAGGGTGAGGGGTCTGTGTCTGGCCAATGGGTGTGTTGACTTCTACAGTTCTCTTGGGTTGCTCCTGGTTGGAGGAGCCACAGGACTATGGAGGAGTAGACAGTCAGGAGTGTGGTTTCTGGAGCTCCAGGAAGAAAGCAGCACGGGCAGGTGAGGCCCAGGATAGCTGTGTGTTTCTCTCTACACAACCAGGCCTGAGGCCAGTTCTCCAGCAGCTGCTCACAGGAACCCTGCTGGGGCTCGGCTGGTACTGTCTTCTTAGCCATGTCATATCACCTTCTGAGGGCCCCTCTTGCCAGATCCATACCCCCTCCCCAGGAAAATGCTGAGTGTGGTGTGGATTGTGAGGGTTGGGTGGGGGGCCCAAAGCTAGTTCAAGGTCATGACCATGTCCATATGTGTATGTCCATCAACACTCCCCTCTCCTCATTCTGGGCATCCTCAGATTCCAAAACCACGGATAAAGGCCAAGGACTCATTACACCAAAGATCTGCCAGGGCCCAGAGTCAGTTACAGGGAGCTGGACTCTGGTATGCCATAGGTGTGCCATAGAGTGGCAGCCAAGAGGGTGCTCATGGATCTGAGGGGGACCTATAGGGGGTGAGTGTGTATATATAGATGTCTAAAAGGACTGACAGAAGTGTCAGAATTATCTGTGCAGCTTCAGATGACAAGAAAAACTGAGTTTGGTTTGGAAGGCTACTTGGCATTATCTATCAATATTTAAAATGAACGTACCCTTTCACCCGACATGTCATGGTTCCAAGTTATAAATTTACCCTATAGATATATGCACACATCTACATGAAACATTTGTATGAAGACATTTATTGTAGCACTGTTCGAAGGAGCAAACAATTGGAAACAACCTAAAAGTCCATGATTAAGGCACTAGTTTAAAACATAGCACATCTATATTATGAAGCACTTACTGTGTGGCTGTTAAAATGAGCAAGGAGGATTTATGATACTCATACAAAAAAGATTTCTAAGATGTCTTGCTGAGTGAAAAAAGCACTGAGTATAACCTCCCACAGCTTGTGTAAACAGTGGGGAGTATATACACATGTGGCTGCGCATGCACAGTCCGTAATCGGAAAGATACAGAAGAGACTGGCACCATGATTGCTTTGGGGAAGAGAAACCAGGGAACTCAGGGAGGAAGGCACACATCCTTTGGCAGTGTTTGAATTTTTAACTTATATGTATGCATTTCCAAATGTACGAAATATTAACATTTTCAAAAATAGGGCTTGGAATGAACTGTGGCTATAGAGTCCAAATATATGGTCTATACTGTATAACAAGTGATCACCACTGTCTCCCAGCACTGGGGGCGCCAGCATTTGAGAGGTGGACGGAAGGGTGAACATGCAGGTGGAAAGCAGTAAGGGTGCAAATGGAAATGTAGCTGTGAACAGGAAGGTGGCGCTACAGAGCACAGGCCAGGACTCAGCCTGTGAAGAGTGTGGGGTACTCAGAAAGTGATGCTCATATGTATATAAACACTCAAGAGCTTTTGCACCTGATTGCTGTTCCCCTCAAAGTGGTCTTCTGAGAGCCTGTATACTCAGAGGAATCTCTGCATTCAGGACTTAAAAATGTGCCAGGATCTACTGCTTGAACCTTTAGGGTGGTGACACATTCACTGGTGACAAATATTTGTCTACAGAGGATGGATGTAAATACTGGAAACAGTTAAATGTCACTTGGCCACAAATTTGGTGAAAGAAGTGAGAGATCAAGTTAGGCAATTAATCTTTTGGTAAAAATAACAAGGCATAGAATTAAAGCAGACTGCTAGTCTGATGCTTCTCAAAAATGGGCTCTGACAGCTAAGCCTAAAAAGGATGCTCAGAAGATGATGTGTGCCTTGGCAGCATCCTTGGAACGAGGCTCGGGACCCAAGGGGACTACTTGGAAGAAGTCAACGCTCATTTGGACATGTAGGTTCTGTTTGTTTGCAGGAGACAACGGCCCCAGCCCTGGGCCGGGCCGGGAAGGCGATGGGGGCAGCGGGCTCAGCTTTTCTTGCGCAGCTGGCTGTACTGCGTGCGGCCCAGGATGGGCTCCATGACGCTGGGCCGGAAGAAGCTGTCGCTGACCCTGCGCGCGGGCTTCTCGCGGGGCATGGCCGGCAAGGCGGTGCGCGGCGCGGCGGCCGTGTCCACCCGGTCCTCCGCGCCCGGGCCCCGAGCGCTGCGCAGGCTGCCGCGGGACTGCGCAGGGCGTGACGCGGGCTCCGAGCTGGCGGGCGGTGCCCCGGACCCCCTGCGCTCCGCCTCCGGGCTCTCGGCCTCGGCAGGCGGGTTGTCGATCTCCCGGAATTCGCTCTCGGGCTCCATCAGCGACAGCCTGGGGAGCTGGGGGCCGGCAAACCACGTTAGGCCCCCGCCTTGGCCCTAGTCCCTGTGCCTCCCACCACCGCCTCCTCTGTGGCCCTCACGGTCACGCCTCCGGGAGCGGCCATCCGGGGTGTGGGACAGGGATGGAGGGTGCGGGGGAGACCGCTTAGGTCCTGCCCTCCCTGACAGTGTGCACAGTCCAGACCCCCAGGGCAAGGCAGACAGCCACCCTCTAAAGTTTCTGGACCCCTCAGGTCTCCCTCCGAGGTTCCTCAGTGGGAGGTCAGTGGCTTTCCTGACCCTTCCTTGGACCCACACCTTGCCCCTGCCTGGGTCAGGGTACCCACGCCTGGCTCTGTTTTGGGCCCAAGGTGAACAAGCTGGCTGCCAAGACCCCTGCCATGCCTCTTGGTGAGAGTGAGTGGCTGAGTAACCCATTCCCCCACTACCCTCACAGACTCCCTCAATCCTCAGCTCTAAGGGGCCTCCTGCCCTGACCAGCCCTCCTACTGACTGCTCGACCTGTAACTTGCTCTGGAAAGGGACCCAGGGACCCCCAAAGTGATAGTACTGGCACTCCTTGGGGTTTTCCTGTTGGTGACGGGTGTTGGAATTGGCATGGGGGCAGCTGCTGTCCCCTGGAACATAGCTGACCCCGCAGGGTGCCCTGGAAGCCTCCCTGCAACCCTTTCCCAGGGAGCAGCATGCAAACCTGCCAGGTCCTTCAGTTGGGAGCTGAGGGGTGAGGACTTGGCCACTGGGACCCCCAGATTAATGGTGGATGACCTCCCCAGCAGCAGGTGGGAAGGACAGATGTGGGGAAAGGTCTCAGGCCGAGGCCACAGGTCTCTGTACTTTTGGGGCTGCGAAGGCCCCCAGTCAAGGCCATAGTATGTCAAAATGTTCCTGGGGCACTGAGGATCAGAGACGGGAAGTGGGGGCAGCTGCAGCCCCTTCAGTCAAATCTGCTTTGTCTGTCCTTTCGGGGGTGGGGAGGAGGGGGAAGTTTATCCGGAAGGGTAGGGGGACTCACCGGCACATAGTGCACCACCGTGTCCACGAAGTTGTCAGTAACGCCCTTCAGGGCATCAGACAGGGACATGGCCCTGCCCTTGGTGGAGGAGACAGCACCGGCTGGCATGAGATGCAGCAACCTCTCTGCCATGCCCAGCACAGCCGCAGGCGCCCACATCATGATCAAGATGGTGCTCTGGAGGGCCTTCTGCAGAGTGTGCGCCACACCACCCAGGAGGCCTTGTGGGCCAGGCAGGGCTGCTCCCTGGGGGCCAGAGCAAGGTCAGTGCCTCCTCAGCAACTCCCCTGACCCTTCCCCTCTCCTCACCATCCCCAGAGCTAGAGGGGAAAGAACGTGGATACCAAACTGAAAAAACTATTAGCCTGGCTCTTGGGCAGGTCACTTCTGCTCTCTGAACCTCAGTTTCTTCATCTGCAAAATGGGGATGACAATCTCTGTCCTGCCTATTTTATGGGGTTGTTGTGAGGATCCTCTGAGAGAACTTTGTTAGCTGGGCGTTTGGGAGTGAGGTGAAGACCACTGCACCCATGTACTGCACTCCTGGGCCTGGGGGCAAAGACCCTTGTTTCACCCGGGGCCTCTGCTTCTCATCCCCTCGGTGGGCTGTGGGACCTCCAGGTTCCTGCATCCCACTCGGCTTCTGCTCTCTCCCTTACCTCACTGAGCTTGTTCTCCTCCGTCTCTGATTCCTCCTGCTCCACCTCTGTCTCCTCCCCCTCTGTGTCCATCTGGTCATTGTGGTCCTCCTCCCGGGTGGCAGTGAGGTTGTGCAGCCAGGGCACCCACACCTCGCTCGACCGCCGGGACACCACTTGTCTGGCTGCTGATGCGCCCCACTGGGCCAGGCTGCTCTGAGGGCGGGAAGGTGGCAGGCTGCTGGTTTCACAGCCCCTGCTAGAGGCTGGGCAGCCCCAGCAGGCAAAGCCCCTCGCCCCCAGGGTCAGGGTTGGGGGAGGCAAGCTGGGCCTGGCCCCAGCAGACTGTTCTTCAAACTTTTTATGGAGTGGTAACTTACACCCACTAAGGTGCACAAGCTTTAGTATACAGCTCTGGGAATTTTTAGAAACACACACCTGTGTGACCATTACAGATCAAGATATAGACCATTTTCGACACCCCAGAAGACTCCCTGTGCCCCTCACCCAGTCAGTATCACCTAAGGGTGACCACATTCTGGCCTCTATCACCATGCATTGATTTTTCTCATTTGTAAATGGACTCACACAACGTGTTTTCTTTCATGAATAGTTTTAGTTCAACGTTGTGTTGTGAGATTCATCCACATTACTGAGGGTCAGAGTAGTTCCTCCTTTTTCATTTGTGTCATATTCCACTGAATAAATATACCACAATATACCCATTCTACTGTTGATGGACATTTGTGTTATTTCTAGTTCTTGGCTAAGGATAAAGCTGATAGGAACATTTCCGGTGTGTCTTTGGGGGACATAAGCTCTTATTTCTGTCGGGTGGAATTGCTGAGTCATAGGGGATATGTATGTTTAGCTTTAGTACATACTCCTTGCAGATCTTTTAAAGAGTGAAAAAAATCAAGTGGGCCAGAGGATCCCATGGGAGGAAGCTGACCTGGATAGGTGGGCTGGTGTCCCCTGGGGCACAGCTTGGCTCATTTCAAACCCCTAGGGAACCGCACAAACAGGGTCTCCTTGTTATACATCCTTAGGGGACACCATTATTTTCTTTTTAAGATTTTTTTTTTGATGTGGACCATTTTTAAAGTCTTTATTGAATTTGTTACAATATTGCTTCTGTTTTATGTTTGGTCTTTTGGCTGCAAGGCATGTGGGATCTTAGCTCCCTGACCAGGGATCGAACCCACACCCAGTGCATTAGAAGGCAAGGTCCTAACCACTGGACCACCAGGGAAGTCCCTGGGACACTATTATTTTCTATATGAACGGTGGTGTCTGAGGCTGTGCCGTACAGTGGCCCCCACCCACTAGGGGCTAGGCCAGGGCGCAGTAGTTAGTCTAGCCCGCATGGGGAAGTGGCCCCCCAGTGCAGGTGACAGAGGAGAACTACTACTCCTGTATCCCTACTGGAGCTACAGAACCTGGCACATAGTAGGTTCTCAGCAAACATTTGCTTGAATGAATGAGCCAGGCCTGAGGATGCTTTTAAAAGTACCACCCTCTTGATGGCTGAAAAGTGGTTATCTTGTTTGCTGACATTTATGCGTTAATGCTTTTATTTCCTTTTTTTTTTTGCGGGGTGGGGGGGGGTGGGGCTGCTTAGTTTCTTATTAAAGTTCCTATGAAAATAATCCAGGCTATCTCTGCTAAAATACACAGAGAGGTGGAGGTGGGGTGTGGTGGGGAGTAAGCCCTATCTGGGCCTAGAAAAGGCAGCTTTACCTTGGGTGCAGTGGGATGCAAATTAGAAACCTCTAGAAGGGAAACCAGAACCCTGGGGGCAGTCAGAGACACAGCCCAGCTGGGGCTCTCTTCCCAACAGAATGGGTTTTGTGCCTTGCTTATTTACAGATGACACTCCCTAGCGCCTAGAGGGCAGATGGGGGGGGGTCTCTGCTTCCTCACAAGTGGGAGGGCCCACTTGGGAGGAGGAAGGCTTGGGGGGGTGGGGGGGACTCAGAGGGAGAATGGGAGAGACAGAAGAGGGTGGGGGGCAGGACCACCCTAACAAGCAGGCCTGCCCTCTCCCCTTGCATCCTAGAGGACTAGCCCACCACCCCACCTAAGGCCTCTTGTCCTTAGACCTAAAGTCCCCGCCCAGGCTGGAAAAGAGGAAGTTCCTAGGACAGGAGGCAGAATTGGGTAGGGGATGGGAGGGACCAGGCAGCCCACAGACAGGGTTCCCAGGCCGTGGGTCAATCAGAGCTCAGGGCAGACACTCACCAGGGGCGCCACTCCTGGGATCCACATGGCCAGGGCCTGGCCCTGTTTCAGCGCCCGGGCTGTGGTCTGGAAGGTGTGTTGAGAGAGAGTGTTGGCCAGGGCCCCAACCCTGCTCACGAGGTCCGGCTTGGCCTGGGGAGGTTTCTGGGCATGCTGGTGTCCTGGAGCAGGGGCTAGGTAGGAGTTTGTGAGGGGAAGGAAAGGAAAGCTGATCAGAAAGGCGCTGGGCAAAGCTGGGTTGTGTCTAGGGTTGGAAAGTGGTCATCCTAGCTCCACCACAAGCTCGCTGGTGATTTGGGCGACTCACTTTCTCCACTTAAAAATGGGGAGAGAGGGCTAGGTGAGGACGGATCCATCTGAAAATCTTGCTGGGCCATCCCTGTTCCAGAGCAGGGGCTACATGAGCCCTGGCTGCCTCTTCCTAATTCCCAAGCAGCATGGGTGGCCAACTCACTCCCCAGGCCCCCTAATGGCAGATACCTGACTCTTCCTTGGCTGGAGGGAGGAGGAACTCTACCACCTTCTCAACACCACCCAAGGCCAAGTCAGCCCCTCCAGAGGCTAGCTGGCCAGCTCGGGTGTTGGCAGCAAATTCGGCAGTGTCTTTGACCATCCCCCAGGCGAGCTCACAGCCAGCCAGAGCGGTCCCTAGGACTTTGTCTGAAGTGCTGGCGATGGGCACACTGATGCTGTTCCTGGCACTGCGAAGGCGGGTAGAGATGGTGTCCTTCAGCTCAGAAGCAATCTGGAGGAAGTGGGGAGGGGAGTCAGGCATGTGGATCTGGCAGACCCTGAGCCCAGCTTCAGGAAAGCCTCATTTAAAGGGGACTGGCACCAATATCTGGGCAGCTTGATTAAGCTGAACTTAAAAGGAAAAGGGCTCCAGTCCTTCCTGTGCCAACCACTAGATCTCCTGGCTTCTTTGCACCCTGTACCTACCTGTCAATATCCTAACCATCCTTCAAGAATGCCCCCCAAAGTCCACCTCCTTGATAACACCTCATGCACACAAGGCATCTCCTCTTCCAAATTCCTCTGCTGTCTGCTCTGTCTTGCCCTCAGAACATTGCTCACATTCCTATCTGCACTTATGTGGACTTATAGATGTGGTTGATCTTCCTACAGGTTCTGCATTGAAATAATGTCTTTCTCTCCTTTGCCTTAGGAACTCCTCTGTGACAAAGACGTTGCCGTTTATCTGGAAAAATAAGTGAAGAGCATAGGCCTCAGAGCCAAATAGACCTGCTCTCATGTGGCCTCCACTTAAGGCTGTGTGGTCAGGGGGAAGTCACTAGTTTTCCCATCTGTAAAATGGGGATACCCACCCCTATACCAGAGGGTTGACAAGAGGATTAAATGAGAGGGCTCTATAAATCATATGTCATGACCCCTGTCATAGGGTAGGGCTCAGTAAATGTTTGTGAGATGGGTGGTAGTTTGTCAGTGAGATGGATGGCGTCTGAGAGTGCAACTTATTCCCCCAAAGCACCAGACATGGCCCTTACCATGGCAAATGCCCAATGAATAGCTATCCAGGTGAAGTGACACTTTCAGTCTCATGGTCCATAAAGTGTTGGATCTTGAGGACATGGGACTGCAATCCTGGGATCTGACGAGTGTGACCCATGATCTTAGGTGGCTGTAGTCACCAAATGGTCCAATGTAGGCCAAAGAGCAGGGAATCAGAAGCAGTGGGCCCTACCCCAAGCTCCTGTTTGAGTTTGCCTCTGGGCTGTGCCTGCTGGTTTCAGAAGCCTGCCTTCATCTGGCCCCACAGGGAGAGGAAGAAGCTCATCGTGTGGTCTTAGGGACAGGCAGCTGCCACCAGCCTTGGAAGGCATTTGCCACAGAAACAAAAGACTCACATTTATGCATCATGGGCTCGTGCCCTCTCAACTGGGAGGCAGTGACAACAGAATGTGGGGAGCCTTAGAGAAGAGGGGAGGGGCTCACCTTTTCAGGAGGATACTGGAGGGCCGGGATCTTTTCCTCCAGGTGGTCCAGGCCTCGGCAGGCCAGCTCGTTGGCAGCTATGACTGGAAGCAAAAGGCCATGGTCAGGTGAGCCCTGCCCCCACTGTGAGAGCCCAGCTGGGGCCTCTGTGCCAAGGAAGGCACCTTGGAGCCCTCAAAACCCCCAGGCCTGCTACCCCCAAAGCATCTGGGAATCTGAGGCCCTCTGCCACCTTTAGCCACCATCCACTGTGACTCCTGAGAGCAGGATGTTTTCCCTCTGAGCAGGAGCTCTGGAGTCATGCAGATCTGCACTCAAAGCCCAGCACCTGCATCTGCAGTGTAGCTTCAGGCAGGTCACAACCTGGCTGAGCCTCAAGTTCCTCACCTGTAAAATGTGGATTAATGTGGACAAACCTTGCAGGGCTGTCATGAGGAGGAAGTGACAGAACCTTTGTGAATCACCAACAGATCCTGGTCTCTCCTCCTCCTACAACCCCTGTTTGGGTGAGCGCTGGGTGAACACGACGGGGGAGAGCAGAGGTGTCATGCTGGAGGGGCAGCCGGGCCCTAGGGTGGGAGCAGGCCTGGCACTGCTTAATTCTAGAGGTGAAAGGCTGTTCTAGAGTTCCAGATGGTCCATGGCCCTTCCTTTTAACCTCTAGGAGTGAGATGGTCAACACTGGGAGAGGGTCACAGGGAAGAGAAAGGGGCAAGTGCCAGAGGATGCAAATGTTCCCGGGAGATACTGCCCAGGGGCTGCCGAGGACATCAGCTCTGCAAACATGACCATGGAGATCACAGTTTTAAGGGATATCTATATCTTCTCTTTCATATTTTCTTTCTCCAGATATCCCAGGTTTCTTCACAAAATTCTCAAGCAGCAGAGAGCCCAGATGACTTGGCTGACTTCTGATTGGGCAAAATGAGACCCAGGGAAATTACTTAAGGAGTTTGCAGGCAGGGAGGTGGACCCAGGCCCAGGTCGTCTTTATATCTGTCCTCTCCCATTTGCTGTGACAAATCCTCAGATACCCATAACTCTGTAATCAGGACTGTGGCAGGTCCTAGACTTCTGGAATTTCCCTCAGCCCTGTCAAGAGCCGTGCCGTGGAGACCATATTTTCCGACGGGGCAGAACAATTTGAACAGGGGCAGGTCTGGTAAGTTGTCCTCACCTTCAGGGCCCTGACTGGTAGCTCTCTGCTGCCCCGGCCTGTCATGGGGCCAGTACCATCACCTGCTGGACCCAGAGGGCTTCCCCTCTCCCTCCTCTCCCCCCATCCCTGCCAGGCTAGCCCTAGTGCCCACTGCCACTGCCTCTGTGCCAGACTCTGCTAGTTCCTGCTGCTGCTGCTGGATTTGGAGCCAAAGTGGGTGTCTGGTCTGCCACGGGCCCCCACTCCCACCACCGCCCTCATAGCTCTTCTGCCCACCCCTTCTCCTGCCAATTATGTGGCCCATCATTGTCATCCTAGGAAAATGCCAGCTGGGCTACAGATGAGGCATCTATAGATGAGAAGAGACCTATATCTATATTTATATCATCTATATCTGTAGATGAAAAGACTATGTAATGGGATGTAGATAGTCAGGAAGGCCGTCAGACAAACAAAAAGGCAGACAGACAAACAAGCTATCAAAAAGACTGACAGACGGACAAAAGATTGGCAGGCAGGCAGTGAGCATCAGTGAACAGGCAGACAGCCTCCGAGTGCCACAAGGACTCACACTGGGTGGACAGCCTTCGGACCACCGGCTCCACGCTCCAGGCTGCCAAGCTGGTGGCGCTCTGCACGCCCTTCTCGTAGGCACTGCATACAGAGGTCACCAGGGGGTGGGCTTCCTTGGTGCTGGTGTAGGTCTTCTGGAAGCACTCACAGGTGCTGCTCACCACCGGCAGCTGCAGGACCCGCTGCAGCACGTTCTCCTGCTCCTGAAGGAAAGCAGGTACTGAAGTCATTCCACCTCTTCCTCCCACCTCCTGGGGAGGCAGCCCCACGGCCATGGAGCCCATTAGGGCTGGCCTGGGTCCAAGTGACCTAGGAGGAACCCAGACTAGAGAGGTCTCTGGAGGCCCCACAGGGAAAACAGGAGCCAGGCTGCCATGCTCTCCTGGTCACAATCCTGGCTCTGGAGAGCTACTGGGCAAACTCTGGCCTCCAGGGGCCACCCCCCGACCTGCAGCCACCCCACTTAAACTTAATGGTAGGAGCAAGTGGGTCGGCGCACCTGCCTAGAGTTTTAGTCCACCTTGGATTGGTAGCTTCATCTGAACGTCTTTCTGGTCTTTTTGGGAGACTGCTTCCCTGCCTCCAGTGCTTGTCCCACTGCCTAGGATGCTCCCCTTCCCTCCCACAGTCCCTTCCATCTGGCAAAATGTCACTCCTTCAAGACACGGCTTGAGCATCGCTTCTTGTGTGAAGCTTCCTGACTCTCCTCCTTCACATCAGAAGCCACCACTTCCCTCGCTGGGTTGTTTCCGTATCATACATGGTGCTCGTCTTGATCATGTGTGTACTTGGCTCTCTCCCAGGAGACTGTCGTCTCTGTATCTCCAGGGCCTAACCTAAAGCCTGCACAGTAATGTCAGCTGAATAGGTGAATCACAGTCAGGGCTGCACCTAAGGTGTTAAGTTTAGATCTGCCCAACCGTACAGAATCACAGAATCTTAGGCCTCCAAGGGCCTCTGTAGCAAGAGTGCTTCCCACGGTCCCTCTGGGAGGCTTGTATTTGGACGTCTCCTTGCATGGAGCTCACCCCTCATAGAGTGGCCTATGCCCCTTGTTGGACAGCGTGGCTGAGCTGAAATCCGCTCCACTCTGCCCTGTGTAACAATACTGAGGAAATCTGTTTCATCATTCATGGGCTGCCCTTTCACACACTTGAAGACAAATATTTCTCCCTTTAGCAGTCCCTTCTCCATTCTAAATAGCTCTAGTTCCTTACTTAGCTTCCAAGCGGCTCAGCACCCTGATCTGCTGATTCCCTCCTCTGTACACACTACAGTTTGACATCGCCTTTCTGAAAAATATAGCACTCAGACTTGAAGACAGCGTTCCAGGTGTGGTCTGAGTGCGTGGGGTATAGTGAAACCATCACCTCTCGTTATTGGGGTGCTGTGCTCTTATTAATGCATTCTAACCTCAACAGCAGGCACTTAATTAAACCTTAGGTCACCTAAGAATCTTAGTGGAGAAACACTGATCTTTGAGGTAAAAAAAAAAAAAAAAAAAGTGGATTCTAATCCTGCAGAGGGAAACAACATTTACTCAGTGCCATTATGCTCCAGGCACTGATTGGGGTGCTTTCGTGATATGACCTCATTTAATTCTAACAGCGACACTCTGAGGTCAACATTATCACTAGCACTTTGCCAATGAGACAAAGACTCAGAGATGTGAAGTGACTTACCCAAGATCACACAGCTAGTAAGTGGCACTGCCAGGCCAACTCAGGCCTGAAACAGCATGTCTGAGATTTGCTTCAAAATAACACAAAGGGGCTTCCCTGGTGGCGCAGTGGTTGAGAGTCCGTCTGCCGATGCAGGGGACAGGGGTTCGTGCCCTGGTCCGGGAAGATCCCACATGCCGCGGAGCGGCTAGGCCCGTGAGCCATGGCTGCTGAGCCTGCGTGTCCAGAGCCTGTGCTCCGCAACGGGAGAGGCCACAACAGTGAGAGGCCCATGTACCGCAAAAAAAAAAAAAAAAATCATAAGGTTGGGGAATGAATGGGGTGAGGATTAAGCACAATTGTCCATGGATTATGGTTGCTGGGGCTAGTGAAGGGTATTATATTCTTCTGTCTGTTCTTAGGAATATTAAGAATTCTCCACATAAACATCCCAGGTCTGACTCAGATGTTCGAGCTCTTTCTGTAGCTTTGAATATGCACTGTTGCATAGTTCTGCTCTAAAGGTGAGGACCTAGCTTCTTCTGTTTGTAGGCGGCTGAGTTAGAAGACCCATCAAGGAGACCTGATGTACACTAGACAGCAAGCTACAATATTTCAGCTTTTGGTCTTGCAGGTGAGTTTGAAATTTGAACTAGAAAAAGATTATGACTGTAAACAAGAAAACATTTCTTTAACATTTTGGACAGAACCTTCAGGAGTTGTTTTAGGAAAAGCCAAAGAAGGAGAGAGGTCCTGGGATGGCAATAAACTATCGATACCTCTTAACTATGCACTTGACCATTTTATGCCTCTCTGTGTTCTATGATCCAATAAAAACCTTAACATGGCGATTCCTAGTACAGAGGTTAGTTAAAGCCTAACTTGGGACAAGATGGGTATTATATGGGTTCACAATTTTTAAGTTTCACTATTTGAACTGTACCTAAATTAGAGAGGCCTTGCCAGGAGGCATCAGTACACCTAAACGTGTCAAACCACTCTGAGTCACACTGAAAACCAGGTCAGACACACAAACTGGACACACTGCCCCTCTAACCCCTTCCCACATACATAATGTGCACCGTGTAACTCTAATAAGAGGTGCCATTTACATAGACTACACCATACAAGAAGCCTCTGGAGTTACAAAATGCAGAGACTCCGTCCTGAATATACATTTCGCCTGGGTGGACAAAGCATGGGCTTCTGTTTCAGGCTTTAGAATATAGTAGTTCCCTTCCTCTCCTTTCCCTCCCAGCCAATTTTTCTGTGCTTTTTCTCCAAGGTACTTAGTTTTCAATAGACATCTTTTTCCCCCCTCACATTCTCTAACAGCCTTCTGCAAAAGGTAGTGAGGGCAAGAATAACTAAGACCTAGTGGTCAATGAGTTATGAATATAATCTAGACATATCTTGCTCTAAGCCCCCTGAACTTCTCCTCCCACCTCCTTCCTCCCCTCAGAGTTGTCCACTGTCTCATATAAGCCCAAGTTACTTACAGGGCGGTCTTCATCCAGCAAGGTTGGACCCTTGTTAACTGCCATCGGAGCTCTTCAAGCTGCAAAGCAGAGGGTTCCAGGTCCATGAGGAAGTCCTCAGCCTGAGATCCACAGGGTCAGTCCCCTACCTCTCATGGCCATCAGGGGGGCCCAGGCTGTCTGGGAACTCAAGTTCCCTGAAGAGAAGGTATTTGGAGGATGAATGTCACAGACAAGTGGCTAGTTCTTAGAGTCCCATAGGGATGAGTTGTCCCGCAGCCTACTTGTCAAGACCACAGTTTCTTATAAGGATTCAGGGTAAGAAATAAAAAATGAAAGTAGCTTTAAGAGATAAGAGGTTGTAGATGTTTAGGAGCTCTTAGATGAGGGTCCAAAAGAGATGAACAAAGTTTCAGATTTAGTCTTTTTTTTAATGAAAAATTTCTGCATTAATTCCTCTCTTTTTAAACAAGCAAATCTGCCAGTCATTCCCTCTGTGCTCAACCAGAGGAGAAAGTAGTCATTCTTAAAACCAGCAATTTCAGCTCTGTTCTGGAAAACTGGTGGCCCCAGAATATCTACTCTACACTCTTGGTCATTCACCCTGAATAATCTCTCCCTTGGTGGTTTCCCTGCAGGCCTCTTCATCCTCAGTAAAATTCCCAGAAGACCCTTACCCTCAACTTCTTTAATTCTCAGAAACAAACCAGGTAAGGTTGTCCCAGGATCCCCATACTCACTCCAGCTGATGCCACCTCGGTCCCACGGAGCCCGGGCTGCAGAGCGTCTCCTCCCGTGGAAACAATTCCAGTTGCTCTGGGGAGTCTTGAGCAAAGCTACTAACACCTCCCAGCTAGAGGAGGGCAGAGAGGAAGAGAAAGCTGGGTCATGGTTATTTGACCCAGTGTCCCCTGGGCACATCTTAACTTCTGTAAGGAGGCTTAGCCAACTAGGAGGTAGATTGCACAGCTGTAGGAAACCAGACTCAAAGGAGTTATTATTCCATGAGATAGCTGTTCTGTAACATATTTCTGGCCCCCAGCTCTCGAGAAACTGTTTTCCAGAAAGAAGATTTGGGATATGTGTCATTAAACTCATAAGCTCTAAAGTTTTATAATCTTTGGCTCCTTTTCCATTAGAGGGTCCTACGGAACCGTTTTCAACCCATTTCCCTCATCCTTATTTTTTACTATCAAGAATGAATTTTGAACAGTAAGATTTAAACCCACACAGGAACACAGTTTACCTGAATGCATTAGTCTTTGATTATGAAGATGAATTGCTCTCAGTGAAGAAGAGAAACAGAGCTGTGGTTTACTCCTTGGCAATCTAGGCTTTGAGGGAGCAATTTCAATCTCTGCAAAATCCTGGATTTCAAGAAAGTTTATTGAACTCTACCTGGTCTAAGATGCCACCAGAATATGCAGTGGGAAAGCCAACTGGATTTTGTCAAGTTTGGAAAAGTGACAATGTTGACCAAGGTTCTGTTACTGATCAACAGCATCCAGACAACCACCTATCACCTCTCATCCTTTCCTTAGCGATGAATCAGGCAGGAGCCCAGATGCTAATTCCTGGCTTCAAAGATGATGGAGGCTGTGGTTTTCAGCCATCGTTTTCAGATTGTTTAATAAGGGCTTTTTAATTAAAATGGGTAATAGGACAAAACTTTTTTTCCTTATTTTTGTAGAATCGTATCTAGTGTTGACCCTCTGCTAAGTTGTATACTGTGGGCAATAGAAGAAAGAGGCAGGGAGTGGGGAGACTGATACAAAGGATCTATTTGGGGTTTTTTTGGTTTTTATTTTTGGCTGCATTGGGTCTTCGCTGCTGTGCATGGGCTTTCTCTAGTTGTGGTGAGCGGGGGCTCCTCTTTGTTGCAGTGCGCGTGCTTCTCACTGCGGTGGCTTCTCTCGTTGCGGAGGTCAGGCTCTAGGTGGGCGGGCTTCAGTAGTTGTGGTGCACAGGCTCAGTAGTTGTGGCACGCAGGCTCAGCAGTTGTGGCTCGGGGGCTCTAGAGCGCAGGCTCAGAGTTGTGGCGCACGGGCTTAGTTGCTCCACTGCATGTGGGATCTTCCCGGACCAGGGCTCAAACCTGTGTCCCCTGCATAGGCAGACAGATTCTTAACCACTGCACCACAAGAGAAGTCCCCAAAGGATCTATTTGTGGTAGATCCTTTGTATCAATCCTGTATCTAGGATACTGATAAAGCAGGAGAGGGAGGAAAGAGTCAAGCAGAGTCTCCAAAAGGAGTAATAAATATGTGATACGTTTAATACTTATTGATCCAACCTAGGCTTTTAAAATATAAGACAATAATGGAGAGGAAGAGAAATATCTAAAAAAAGTGGCCTCAGCCGTCACCTCACTTAAAGATTCAGGACAAATTATCTATGAGGCTGTGTCGAGAGAGTACCCTGGGCCAAAGGGCAATGTTAAGATTTTGAAGCCGTGGCTTTGGACCAGAGGGCATACAGGGCTCTGTGCCTGAAAACTCTGTTGACAAAGCTCATTCTTTGGCCGCTTCAGCTGGGCGTCCAGGATGTGGGTGAGAGGTGAGAAGTAGTGAAAAGGTCTAAGGGAGTCCCTCAGGAAGGGTCCACTTTCCAGCAGCAGCTTGAAGGACACAGTTACCTTGTTTTCTTCCCCATCCCTACATGGCCCTCCCAACCCTGTCCAACTACCACATGAGCACGGGGACCTTGGTCATCTTGTGCACAAATGGATCCCAAACAAATCTAAGAATGGCACTCAAACATTCGTTGTTGAATAAACAAATTCTCAGGCAACAATGTTCAGTTGTCAATGTGCTGGCCCATACATCTGTTAGAAATGTCTCTGGACAAATATTATATGATATCACTTACATGTGGAATCTAAAAAATAATACAAACAAATCTATATACAAAACAGAAACAGACTCACAAACATAGAAAACAAACATATGATTACCAAAGGGGAAGGGGGGTAGGGATAAATTAGGAGCATGGGATTAACAGATACAAATTACTATACATAAAATAGATAAACAGGGCTTCCCTGGTGGTGCAGTGGTTGAGAGTCCGCCTGCCGATGCAGGGGATGCGGGTTCGTGCCCCGGTCCGGGAGGATCCCACATGCCACGGAGCGGCTGGGCCCGTGGGCCACGGCCACTGGGACTGTGCGTCCAGAGCCTGTGCTCCACAACAGGAGAGGCCACGGCAGTGAGAAGCCCGTGTACGGCAAAAAAAAGATAAACAAAGATTTACTGTAGAGCACAGGGAACTATATTCAATATCTTTTGTAATAACTACAAAAATATTAGGTTTGTAATAACCTAAAATGGAAAATAATCTTAAAAAATACATATATATCACTGAATCACTTTGCTGTACACCTGAAACTAACACAGTATTGTAAATCAACTACATTTCAATTAAAAAAAAAAGAAAACAAAAAATACTCTTAGTAAGAATACCTACCATTTGGGGTGGGGATGTGCAGGGAGGAGAGAAATAGGTGAGGGAGATTAGGAGGTACAAACTTCTTACAGTTACAAAATAATTGTGTCACAGGTATGAAATGTACAGCATGGGGAAAAGAATAAATATATAATATCTTTGTTGACAGCTGGTACCTAGATTTATCATGGTGATCATTTTGAAATGTACAGAAATATTGAATTACTATGTCGTGCACCAGGAACTAACATTGTGCTGTAGGTCACCTTTACTTCAAAAACAAACTCATAGAAAAAGAGATCAAATTTGTGGTTACCAGAGGCAGGGGGTGGGGAGAGGGGAAATTAGATGAAGGCAGTCAAAAAGTACAAACTTCCAGTTATAAGACAAATAAGTACTAGGGACGTAATATAAAACATGATAAATATAATTAACACTGCTTTATGTTATTTATGAAAGTTGTTAAGAGAGTAAACCCTAAGCGTTCTCATCACAAGGAAAAAAATTTTTTTCTATTTCTTTAATTTTGTATCTATGAGATAATCGATGTTCACTAAACTTACTGTGGTAATCATTTCATGATGTATGTAAGTCAAATCATTATGCTGTACAACTTGAACTTACACAGTACTGTGTCAATTATAGCTCAGTAAAACTGGAAGAAAAAAGACGAAATGTCTTTGGTTTTTAGAATCCCTCATGAATGAATGTGGAGGCCTGGAGGTGGGGAGGGTTAGTTATAAAGGACAAAGATGCACAGGGAAGGAGGTAACAGGGCACCATTAAGGTTTTCACAAATTCTAGAAGAGGTGGCATTTCCCAAGCTCTCCACCACCCACCCTAACTTGCAGAGGACAAAACTACCAAGATGGACACCACTGTAAAATGCCATCACAGATTCAAGGCCAACTTCTCCAGGCAGAATCAAAAGCACCCCTGACAGGGATGATATAGAGGACCCTCTCCTGGCTAGCAGTCTGGATGAGACTGTCTTAGAGGGCTCTTTCAACCTGGACGTTCTACATTTAAATCTTCCTTCAACCTTTTCCTGAGCTTGGATCTTCCAGCCAAGAGCTTATTTTACCAGAACTCACTCTACCAACTATGTAGACTCTGATTATCTTTGGATCACCTTATCTTTAACTCTTCTCCATTCCCAGAACACATTCACAGATACATGAATAAACTTTGTCTATAAATTTATTAGACATAATTTATTACAGTAGAAGATCTGGACAAAGTAAAAATAGTTAAATTTTTTATTTGCCCTGATCTAGCAGCTTTTATTTCTCTTAAAATTCCCGAAATGTTCTTTCTCAAATCCCGTATCTTGATTGGTCACTTTAGAGAGCCAAGGACCTGAGTCTACTTTTTAAGAATCTCAATCACATTTATGGGAAATTTACTTAGTGCACATTTCTTTTCTCCTTTCCATCCAGTCCTGTCAGATGGCTTTACTGGCAGGACTGACACTGACCTCTTACCTGATGGTACCCTATTTCTCTACCTCACTTGCCTCAAATTAAGAGGATCTGTAATCACAAATAAGAACCCAACATCCAAGATGAGAAGTAGGAACACGAGCAAGTGGCATCGACTCATCGTTCTACTGTCCTCTTCTCTTGCCCCTTACTGCTCTTCTCCACCTCGCCCAACCACCCTACAAATATGAACTCTGATTTATTGTCGAATATAGTAGAATTTCATCGTATTCGTGAAATTTCTTAACTGCACAAATTTTGATGAAAATTAACGTGTAAGTGCCCAAAATGTTATATGGTTTTAAATAAAACAATCCTGCTGGTGGATCTAGATATAGTTTTAATTTCTGTAGAATAGAATATAAAGCACTGACCAACAAAGGTTCTAAAAAAGGCTTTTCGCACAGGATTCTGGAGAGTCTTGCACTTCCACTCAATCAGGAAGGCAGTGAAATATGGAAAGAGCACTGGATTGGGAGTCAGAGAAATGAGCTTCTGTCCTCAGTTTTAACCTCAAGTCTCCTCATCTGTCACAGGGAAACCTGCAGGCACCAACTGTAACTTTCCACATTATTTGTACCTCAAGTCCTTTCTATCTGCTTCTGATTTTTTGTTTCCTTACTGCACTACCTAAAGACACAATTTATACCATGAAGGTGCCTGATGCACTTCTGATTTTACTACTAGACAGAGGAAAGACAGGAGCGCAGTGATGTAAAAGCCAAGTTAAGAGGCTATAAACCCAGCTCTCCTCCATCCTGGCACTGGCAGCTATGGAGGAAGTAGGATAACTGATCAGAGAATAAGGGGCCTCCACTAAATCTGACAGAGGGTGTGTATCAGACCTACTGTAGTTGGGCAAAAGTAGTGAGGCACATGGCCCAAAAGTTAGTTATATTAGTGTCCACTTGTTAGTTTGGATCTTTTTCAATTTTTCTCTTAATTTTTATCCATTCAGCAACCACTAAGTTCCTAATATGCACATAAAAGATGCTCGATAAATGTTAGATGAAGGAAAAATACTCAGAAATTCAGAAGCCACTCCAGCACTCTAGAAAACACATAAACCTTCACGTTCTTCCTTCCACCGTTCTTGGCCCCACCTCTGTTCACATCACAGGTCACTCAGTGCTCATGTGACTAAGTCCGTAAGCACAGTATGACATGGCTGTGCCTAATGCAAATGTCCATTTCACTAACAGGTTGTCTTCAAAGCAGGTACTAGTCTTCAGCCTGAAACCACCTCAGCGGGTCTTCAGTTTCATCTGAGGATACGCCACAGTGATGATGCCTGCTATAGAGGACACAAGACCTCCAAGGCCTATGATGCCAGGATTGGACTTATAGATCCCCAGCTGGTCCAAAGGGTTCAGGATATCACAGAAGTTCTTCACTGTGTCCAGGAGCAAGGGAGGATGCTTCTTCAGAGATCGGAATAAGAGAAGAAGAAAGGACTGGAGCCATTCTGTTTCCTCATCAGCCACGCTATACACAAGAGGATCCTGGGATGGTGATTTCTCCTTCTTTGCTCTGTTGTGTGCAACCTGTTCCATTTGCAGGGAGATTTCATACAGATCCCTGACCAGGCTCAGCAGAAGAGAATAGTAGTAATGGCGTGCAGCCCACATTCGCCATTTCTCTTTGTTAATGCCAGAGGCGAGCCCTACACTCCTCACAAAAAGCATGGTGTCACAGATGAAATAAATCACACGGTTCAGGCTGGCTAATATTAGGCAGATGCGGGGCACTAGGTCAGTGGCATGAATGCTCTGCTGAATCATCTGTACAGCATGTACCACATTGCCTAGTCTGAACCCTGCAAGAAGAACCCACAAGAGTTAACAGTTATTTAATCAGTATGCAATAGGATTTTACAGGCAGAATCCCTGTATCAGGGTGAGAGGTCAGCACTGTTTTTTTAACAACTGACCGTCCTCTGAGGCTCAGTCTTTGCTCAGGAAAGGAGGACTATACAGTATGTTAAGGACACCTAAAATGATCCTGGAATGTAAAACAGACAGTGACTCTTTAAACTTATTGCCTCCGTTTCAATGACTAGATTAACAATGATTTACTACACACTTTAGGCAAAGGTCAATCATAAGTGTGGATTGTTACATATGAATATCACCAGCTATACTTGTTTAGAAGGAAGGTACTGCAAATTATATGAACTCCAGATGCAACATTCTTTTGGAGAGTCTGATACCTTACACTGTACTTACTTTCCAGTTAAAAGATTGCTTTAAAAAAAAATACCATTGTCATACTGCCATTTCTCTGGTCCAAAGCCCCTTTGGCTCCCTACTGTCAAAAAGACAAAGTAGAGATGGTAGGATTTAGTGGATAACACAACTAATAATACTGTCATATGTGACTCCTAGTTCAATTAAATCAACCATTGCAAGGGCATGTCCTTTATCTGAGCACGTAGCTCCATTAATCAGGGATGCATCAATCAATCAATATTTACTGAGCACCTTCTCAGAGTAAGTCATAGTCCTAAACATTATGGAGGATACAAAAGCACTACTTTTCCTAAGTGACTATATCTTAGACTCAGCAAACACTCAGGAAACTTATGATCTCAGAAAAATGTTTTGTATTATTTTATCAAAAATAACCCAAAATATGTAATGAATAATCCTGGGTTCCAGTTCTGGCTGTTGCACTAACTTAGTGACCTTGGGTAAGTCCTTTCTAGACTTCAGAGACTAGTGATCTTTAAAGGACCTTTGAGCTCCAACATTCCAAAGAGCCTGAGAACTTCTAATCTTGGCTTTCCAAGCCATCCAGAAAAGCTCCTTCCCATCCCTCTGCTTGAAAATCTAAGTCCTGTCTCCACCAAACTAGTTTTCTCATTGATCCTCAACACAATGGTTTGCCCAGAACAGTCCTGAGCCTCCACTAGAGGAAACCACCCTTCAAGAATGTTCTCCAGGCTTCCCTGGTGGCGCAGTGGTTGAGAGTCTGCCTGCCGACGCAGGGGACACGGGTTTGTATCCCAGTCTGGGAAGATTCCACATGCCGCGGAGCGGCTGGGCCCATGAGCCATGGCCGCTGAGCCTGCGCGTCCGGAGCCTGTGCTCCGCAATGGGAGAGGCCACAACAGTGAGAGGCCTGCGTACTGCAAAAAAAAAAAAAAAAAAAATGTTCTCCTAATCCTTCTCTCTCTTGTCACACCTCAAGTTCCACCTCCTCCAAACATCTTTCTTTTTCTCTACCCTAACCAACATATTTGGTACTAAATCTTAGATCGTTATACCATGTGATCTTAGTTCTCCCATAAAGCTCAGGACTGTATCTATATGAAGCAGGTACTCAAAGTGAATTAAATGAGTACAAAACACTGACCACTTTTTGGCATTAACATGAAACAATCTCATAATTGACTTAAGAAAATGTATCCATCCATTTCCCCTGGCAATCCCTTAAGAGAAGGGAAAAAGGCAGGGGGTCGAGGATATAGCTATTCTATTCTTCGAGGGTTCCCAGGAGCCAGAAGCTCATGTCAAAGATTGCCAGAACATTTTGTGATTCTAGGAACTAAAGGTGAACTAACACATTGCATGTCCCACTGATTATGATTAAGCAGAAAGATATGATGTAGCACCAAATGTGAACATAGGAGGGTGTTTGTGAATGGTGTGCAGCGAAACATTCAATCTTTTTGGCCTGTTGTTCCATAAGGGCAGCCTTACTGGTGAACTTCATCAATAAAGTTGATTGACTAGAAAATCATGACCTAGGAAATATTTTGTGAATTACAAGGTCTGAGGATTCTAAACCAGGAGCCACTGTCCCTCAAGGGACAGGGTACTTACATTTACGGCCAGTGCTCACACTGGACTCCAGTTTCTTGAGCTTCATAACAACCTCCTCTTTGTCAGCTTTAGACTCTAACAAATATCTAAGCAACATGCATGTGTACTGAGTGGCTCTGAAATGGAAAAAAAATGAGGAGAACGATTTACAAACCAAATAAAATTTGACTCATGAAGTAGGGGAAGGAGAAACATGTCCTGCTAAAAGCAAAGTTTCCAAGACAATTTCTCATGTAGCAGCTCTTACAAGAGCAAAATTCTGCAGCAGTCACTCCACAGGGCTAAAGGGTAGAACATGTCATGGAAATGCAACACAAGGGTAATGAAAGAAAACTCTGCAATAATACAGTGAACAGCTCCTCAGAAGGCCTCTTGCTGGTACAGAGAAATGGATATAGTCAAAGCAGTAAACTGCACAAAAATCTACCTCATGTTAAGTCTGCAAAGATCCATATTCTTTATTTCTTCCAGTGTAAATTTCTAAAAGATTTTCAGATTTCTAAAAGGAAATTTTTTACCAACTACTTATGTGACAGGTCACACACTCAAACCAGAGCCAAATGAAAAGTCCACCATTTTCATATTGCTTAACTTTTTATAAAAGGACCAAATACACACCAATAGTTAAATAAGTACAGATTTGTCTTTCAAAACTAATTAGTATTTTATATAAAATACAGACTCCTGTTTAATAATACTAAATATTCAATAAAGTGATTATTGTCATGAGTACAAATAGCAATGCCTTACCAACAGAAACATAATAAAAAATTTTATATCACATAAACATCTAAATGCATTTGGGAGTCTAGTAAATAAAGTAGGTAGATGCCTGTTTCCTACTGTCCTGTAACTGCATTTGAATCCCTTTATGCTATAAATATTATTCTCAATAAAAATATAGCACATTTTCCAAAATGGTGAACTTGTTACTGTGAATGAAGTAAAAAGAAAAAATCTCTCCTTCTCTTTTTCTTTCTTTTTTTTTTTTTTGCGGTACACAGGCCTCTCACTGCTGTGGCCTCTCCCGTTGCGGAGCACAGGCTCCGGATGCGCAGGCTCAGCAGCCATGGCTCACGGGCCCAGCCACTCCACAGCATGTGGGATCTTCCCAGACCGGGGCACGAACCCGTGTCCCCTGCATCGGCAGGCGGACTCTCAACCACTGCGCCACCAGGGAAGCCCTCTCCTTCTCTTTTAAGTATGCTTCTTGGATAGAGGGCTCAAGCTGGTCAGGTCAATGAATCCCCCTTTTTCAGATCTGGTCTAATAATAGGAATGTGTCCAAACACAAGGCATTATTTTCTGAATGCCAGTGTGTTCAAAGAAGCTATAGATCACCAAGGGGATTAGGAAATGAATACTAGAGATCTCACATCTTGCTGAATAAGTATATCTTAAACAATTATTTATTTATTTATTTTGCCACACCACACAGCATATGGGATCCTAGTTCCCTGACCAGGGATCGAACCCGTGCCCTCTGCAGTGGAAGTGCGGAGTCCTAACCACTGGAACGCCAGGGAATTCCCCTAAACAATTATTTATTAACCAACCTCACTGATAAAATTTGCAGGGTACATTCTAAGTACATTGGATTTGTAGGCTTCTATTTTAATGAAGTTTGTATATAATGCAACCATTTTGAAAATCTATCAAATTAATTAGAAAGACAGTATGGCTTGGTAGTTAAATAAGTGGGCCCCGAGTCAACTGTGTGGTTTTAAATCTCTCAATTCAGTCACTTAGTCCCTATTAACCTCCTTCTGCTTCAGTTTTCCCATTTCACAGAAATGGGGATGATTTAGAGAATTTAACCTAATAGGGTTGTGTTGAGGGTTAAATGGGTTAATAGTTGTAACACACTGAGAACAATGTCTGGCATTAAGTCCGTTTCCAAAAGTCTCATAATTATTGGGGTTACTACTGATCTGCGTGTATTAGCACTTGTACACCCAGAAGAAGGAAAAGCTGTTAAATAAAACTGCAACTGTGACTAATTTCTTATTATTGAGCAAGACTCAACCAAATTCCTAAAAGAAACATCATGAATTAGTATTAAAGCCGCAATCTCTTTAATATTTTCGTGTACCTTAGAGGTGCAGTAGTTCTTTCTGAGGCTCTCCACACTATTTTACAGTTCACAAAACTATTTCACATGCGCTATCTCAATGAGATATACGGGACAAGAACGGAAGATAAATACAAGTGTTGGCTTCGCTGGTCATAAATGTCAACCCAGAGATTCTCTTAAACAATTCCTCGTTAGAATGTTGGGCGGAGAAAACCCAGTCTTTCTCAGGTTAGGAGAGGAGGGTTCATCGGCTGGTTTAACTGCCAGCGCCCCCGAAGTGGCTGCGGGACTTTCGGGCACGAGGCTCGGGACCGGACGCGTTGAGTTCGGCCCAGCCCCACTGAATTTAGGGTGAGGAGGGGCCCCAGGACCACACTCCCTCCGGGAGCCGGCAGCGTCCTTCCTGCTTTCGTCCACTGGGCTACTACCTCCTTCTCCGGATGCCGGAGAACAGGAAACCTTGTACCGGGTTGAGGGACGGGGAAGGGATAGAGGCCGCGGGCACCGGACTCACCTGAAGAGTCGGTCCCGGCCCTGGGTCTGGTTGGTGAAGCGGATGAAGGCGTCCATGGCACCCAGCCCAAGGACAAGAGTCGCACTGGGTTCTTTTGCGAGTCCTCAGGGGCTGCTGACGGGTCCCCACGGAACTGCCGGTCTCTGCCACCCAGAGGAGCCGAGTCTTCCCACCCCCGCGGGGGCGGGCGCACTTTCCGAAGTGCAACTTCTCGGGCTTCCGGCTTGGGGCCGGAAGTTGTGGTTACTAAGGCAACGTCAAGCTGCCGGTCCAGGTGAGCAAAACCTCGGCTTTTGCCCTTGGGTGCAGCGGCTTCTCACTTGTCCCAGGACTCTCCTCTATCTCTAGGATCTCCTAGAGGGGGATCTGAGGGAGCCCGTCTCCTCGGCGTCGGCTTCCCCGGGACGCCCCGCGCCTCCCCGCAGATCCCGGGTACCCAGGGACCCCCAGCGGAATCCCGAATGGAGATTCCTCTGAACTTTTGCTTGGGAACTGAGAAGCCTAATCATTTCCCAGCTCTATGCCTCCGTTTCCATTAGCGACACCAGCTCCAGATCTTGGGAAGGAAATGGTTAGAGCAGAAATAAGCCAATTCATGGAGTGTATTTTAGCAGGAGAGCTGGGTAAAGTGAGAGAATTTTCTGTTAGGATTATTAACACTGAAAGAAGATTGATACTTAAGGAAATTCTAAAAGGGTTAACGTGAACAAAGTGGGGGCAAAAAGAGATTAAAATGAAATTGCACCACTGAACATTCCTTCTCTGAGGGCTGAAGACATGAAGCCCTACTCATTCCATAGCAGTAATTTTATAAAATGTACAACCTATAGTCACAAAGTAAGGTCATCTATTTTTGTAATCCTTATTCCCGTGGTCAGGCCTGCCCCTAACATTTGCAGGCCCTGGGTAAAAGTACAAATAGAGACCCACAAACCATATGTTTAAATGTTTAAGTCAAGGTAACAAGTTGTTGAATAAGCTACATTCTTTTCTCCTACCTGGACAAATGTACCGTCATAATGATCAAGAAGTCCAGTTTCACATTCAGGATTCTTGGACTCCTTGGAATACCTGGAAACACGGCTGGAATATGGTACTGTGGGGAAAGCTGATCTCCAGTCCTTTCCCAACCCTTTCCACCCCGTTTCTGGCTCCCACTTACATCACTGAGAGGGGCCTTGCATACATAGTGTGGATACTCCAAGCCACATGCAAGTTCTGCCCATTATCCTGCAAAGCGCCATGCCTTGTCCACCTTTCAGGTCTAGGGGTGCCCATGTTAGCACCCATTTCTCTGCCCTCCAGAGAAAGCTGGGAAAGAGGCTCATGCAGAACCTGGCATCGTTTGGGCAGTAAATTCCAGGGGGTATAGGTACCCTTAACATGGTCTAGACTCCAGAAGAGGGGCAGTCTAGGCTTTGGGTGGGGATAGCCTCTTTACCCCACGAATTACTCATCCTTTGCAGAGGGGAGTGCCTGGAAGAGAGCCAGAAGTATTCTCTTAATTCATGTCCCAGAGCAGGGCAATACTGCAAGCAATAAGAATCTCAGTGCTAGCACTGTACCAACCACAGTGCTAAGCTCTAGGCCTAGGGCAATAGATTAATGAGGGACACAAGAATGGGAAAGTACAACACGGTGATGCGTTAGATGATAGAGATGAGCACAGGGTGCTCCTAATCACAGATTTATATAGTTTGTTTTCTATACCTACAATTCTGCCTTTTCCACTGTATCATAAATTGAATCATTTAGTATGTAGCATTTTCTATCTGATTTCTTTCACTTAGCATAATGCATTTGAGTTTCATCTATGTTGTGTATGTCAGTAGTTTGTACATTTTTATTGCTGAGTGGTATTCCATTGTATGGATGTACCGTACTTTGTCATCTCTTTATCCACTGAAATACATTTGTGTTGTTTCCAGTTGGAGGCAATTATAAAGCTGCTATAAATATTTAAGCACAGATTTTCATATGAAACATGTTTTAATTTTTCTTGCATAAATATGTAGGAATGGGATTGCTGAATCACGTTAAGTGTATATTCAGCTTTGTAAGAAACTGCCAAGCTGTTTTCCAAAGTGACTCTACTATTTCGTGTTCCCGCTGAATATGGGATGTGAATATGTAGGAGTTTATCTATTCACCTACGATAAACATTTGGGTTGTTTCCAGTTTGGAGCTCCTACAAGGAGAGCTGTAATGAATGTTCATTTACAAGTCTATGTATGGACATATGATTTCAGTTCCCTTATATCACACCTACGAGTAGAATGACTGGCTATTGTGGTAGGTGTAAACTTAACTTTCTAAGAAATTGCTAACTGTTTTCTACACTGTACTATTTTACTTTCCCAGCAGCAGGTGGAAGAGTTCCAGCTTCTCCTCATTCTCGACAACACTTGGTATGGTCTATCTTTCTAACTTCAGGCTTTCTAATACATGTGTAATTATAATTTGCATTTCTCTGACAATTGACCATGTTGAACATCTTTTAATATGCCTGTTTGCCTTATGTGTTTCTTCTTTGGTTAAGTGTCAATGCAAATCTTCTTTCCATTTTTAAAAAATTGCATCATTTTCTTATTACTGAGTTTTAAGAGTTTTCAAAATATTCTGAACACAAGCACTTTATCATATATATGACCTACAAATATTTTCTCCCAGTCTTTGGGCTACCTTTTATTCTCTTAAGTGTCTTTTGAAGAGCATAAGTTTATTTTTGAACGGTTTAAATTATCAATTTGTTCTTATAGATTGTGCTTTAATGTCATATCTAAGGAATCTTTGTCTAACTGAAGATTGCAAAGGTTTTCTCCTGAGCTTTCTTCTAGAAGTTTTATAGTTTTAAGTTTTATGTTTAGGCCTGTGATCTACTTTGAATTAATTTTTGTATATAGTGCAAGGTATGGGTTGGAGTTCTTTTTTTCCATATGGATATCTAACTGAGGCAGCATTATTTATTGAAAGGATTATCCTTTTTCCACTGAATTATCTTTGCACCTTTGTCAAAAATAAGCTGTCCATATCTTTCTGGGTCTAATTCTGTATTCTCTATTCAGTTTCATTGATCTATTTGTCTTTTTCTTTTTTTGTACCTCTTCATTTCCCTCACCTATTTCACTTATCCTCCCACCCCCATCCCTTCTGGCAACCACCTGTTTGTTCTCTGTATCTATGACTCTTTTTTTGGTTTTTTTTGGTTTTGTTTGTTCACTTGTCTTGTTTTTTTAGATTCCACATATAAGTGAAATCACACAGTATTTGTCTTTCTCTGTCTGACTTACTTCACTTAGCATAGTACCCTCTAGGTCCATACCTGTTGTTGAAAATGGCAAGGTTTTATTCTTTTTTATGGCTGACTAATATTCCATTGTGTATATCACATCTTCTTTATCCATTCGTCTATCGGTGGGGACTTAGGTTGCTTCCGTATCTTGGCTATTGTGAATAATGCTGCAATGAACATAGGGTGCATATATCTTTTCAAAATAGTTTTTGTTTTGTTTTGTTTTCTTTGGGAAAATATCCGGAAGTGGAATTACTGGATCATATGGTAGTTCTATTTTTAATTTTTTGAGGAACTTCCATACTATTTTCTGTAGTGACTTCACCAATTTACATTCCCACCAACAGTGCTTGAGGGTTCCCTTTCCTCCACATCCTCACCAACACTTGTTATTTGTTGTCTTTTTGTCTTTTTTGATGCCAATACCACACTGTCTTGATTACTCTGGCTTTATAAGTCTTGAAGTAGGTAGTGATGGTCCTCTAATTCTTTCTTTTTCTAAGTTATCTTGGCTATTCTAGGTACTTTGCATTTTCATATGAAGTATAACATCAGCTTCTTAATTTCTAAAAAAAAAAGCCAGCTGGGATTATCATAGGGATTGCTTTGATTTTATAAATCAATGTGGGGAGAATTGACATCCTAAAAAAGTTGAATCTTCCAGCCCATGAGTAAGGTCTCTCTCTCTCCATTTATTTAGGTCTTCTCTTAGCGGTATTTTACAGCTTTCAGGGTATAGGCCTTGTACATCTTTTGTCAAATTTAACCTTAAGTATTTCATATTTTTATACTATTATAAATAGTATAATAAAAAGCATTTTTAATTTCAATTTTTTATTGCTTGTTGTCAGTATGTAGAAATATAGGAGGTTTTTCTATATTGAACTTTTATCCTGCAGCCTTGCTAACCTCATTTATTAGTTCTAGTAGATTTTTTAAAAAAGATTACATCAGGTTTTCTCTATAGATAATCATATTGTCTGATTATAAATAAAAACAGCTTTACATAGTTCTTTCCAGTATGGATAAAACAGTTCCACACCACCCAAAAAAATTCCCTCATGCTGTCCTTTTTCAATAACATTAAATAACATCATCCCTCCACTTATAACTCCTGCCAACCACTGATCTGTTCTCCATTACTCATTTTGATTTTCAGGAATGCCTTATAAATGGAATCACTGCACATAAATTTTTAGACTGGTTTCTTTTATTCAGCATAATGCCTTTGAGATTCATCCATGTTTCTGTAGGTACCAGTAGTTCCCCCCTTTTTATTACTGAGTAGTATTCCATTATATGGATATAACACAGTTGGTTTGTCTATTCACCTGGTGAAGGACATTTGGATTGTTTCCCATTTGGGGTAATTATAAATAGAACTGCTATAAACACTTTGTGTACAGGCTTTTTTGTGCCCACAAGTTTTCATACTCTTAGAGTAGATACTCAGGGGTGGTATTGCTGGGTCATATGATTAATATATGTTCAACTTTATAAGACACTGCCAAACCCTTTTCCAGAGTGATGGTATCACTTTGCATTCCTAACAGCCATCCATGTATGAGAGTCCGATTGCTCTGCATCTTCACAAGTATTTCATACTGTTAATATTTTTTTAAAAATTTGAGCCATGGTAATAGGTATGTAGTAGTGATTGATAAGTTATTAAGAAATATTTCCTAATATTTTGAGGTTTTGTATACTTCTAAATATCTATCTGTCATTGATTTCTAAAATAATTTCTGTATGATCAGAGAACATAATTTGTATGACTTGAGTACTTATAAATTATTAAGAGTTGTTTATGGCCCAGAATATGATTTTTCTTGATAAATGTTTCAAGTGTACTTAAAAAAGAATTTGTATCCTGCTGTTGTTGGGTAGAGTGTTCTACAACTGTCAGTCAGATCAAATTCATTAATAGTGTTCAAGTTTTCTGTATCCTTGCTGATTTCTTTGTCTACATGTTCTATAAATTATTGAGAGAGGGTATTGAAATCTCTGACTGTAATTGTGGATTTGTCTATTTCTCATTGAAATTCTATCAGTTTTGCTTCATGGATTTCAAAGCTCTGTTATTAGGTTCATTAACATTTAGGACTGTTATGTCTTCTTGATGAATCGACCCCTTTATTACAAAACATACCTCTTTATCCCAGGTAATATTCTTTGCTCTGAAATGTTCTACATATGATATTAATATAGCCACTCCAGCTTTCTTTAGTGTTAGCGTGGTACATCTATTTCTACTCTTTTAATTTTAAACTGTATGTGTCTTTACACTTAAAGTGGATTTTTGGTGGGCAGCATATATGAGTCTTTCTCCTTTATCTAATCTGACAATTTCTGTTTTTTGATTGGAGTCTTTAGACTATTTACATTTGATATGATTATTGATATGGTTAGGGTTTCCTATTTGTCTCATCAGTTTTTTGCCCTTTTTCCTCATTTTTACTTTTTTTTTTTTTTTTGCGGTACGCGGGCCTCTCACTGTTGTGGCCTCTCCCGTTGCAGAGCACAGGCTCCGGCCGCGCAGGCTCAGCGGCCATGGCTCACAGGCCCAGCCGCTCCGCGGCATGTGGGATCCTCCTGGACCGGGGCACGAACCCGTGTTCCCTGCATCGGCAGGCAAACTCTCAACCACTGCGCCACCAGGGAAGTCCGCTTGTTCTTTTCTTATAGACTTAAACATTATGCACACACAAAGTGGAGTTGATAAGTTGTAAATATTTTTGTAAATATTTAATTATTTTGATTTTGGGGGGGTTTTTTTTTAGTCAGTATTTTTTCAAGTCTCAAACATTTCTGCAGGCCCTTGAAAAATCTCATAGGTTCTGGGCACTGTGCCTACAGAGCTCCTGGATGGGAGCAGGGGGAGTAGAGAGGAAGGAACAAATTGGACAGCAAGGATTGGATAGTGCTTGAGCTGCATCTGATTGGAGGGGAGGGAAAAGGAACTGGAGAAGTTGTTGCTCCCTACCCAGCTAGCTTCAGCACAACCATTTGCAGAGATGGAAGAGCCAGGAGAAGGCACAAGTCATAGGAGAACGGGTGTATTCTATTTGGGACAGAAAGCCACTCTCTTATCAGGAGGTGAAGAAAGGCAACAGGGTGCCAAATTCCTTTCATCATCTTGAGCTGGTCTGGAAGATGTGAATAGTCAATACCTGTCTCTGCTAACACCCTTATTAATATGAAGAGCATATCTTAGAAATGTGGCAATAAGGCAGATGCCAATCTCTAGAATAAATAGTTCCCATAGGCTAATACGCTAAGGAGTATGATGAGCTGTTTTATGATAACTTCCCCTTTTTCACAAAGTACCTTGGCTTCCTTCCTTGCTCAGTTTTTCAGAATTTCATAGATGTTTCCAGCACCACCTTCTGTGATGACATCTCCCAAAGGAAGTCGAGCCCAGAAGCTGAAGCTGCCCACTTTAACACGAAAGGGGACACTGGAGGTGCCGTCCCCTACAGAGGAGGACGGGTCTAAGGATGATGAAGAGGATTGGGTCTTCAAGGATCCAGATCAAGAGCAGGATTCCCTACCTCAGCCTTATCGAATGATCAACAAGCTAGTGAACTTTCTGTTTGACCACTCGTGGGAAATTATTGAGGAGAGGGACGCATTGAGGAAAGCTGAGCTCAGCCGCATCCAGCCCACCATCTACCCTCCACTTCTAGAAAGCAAGGTATGGAGCAGCTGACAAGGCAGCCTTGTTTCTGAACTGTGTTAATAAATGATAACACCTGATCCAGGGAAGGAATTACTACCAGGAACCTTCATACAATAGGACAGTGTATTTTTGAAAGATTATAGGCATGCTGGTGTTGATTAAAATAGATCTAGTAATTGCCTGGGGAAATGGGTGTTCTGGTTAATTGAAGATTATACAGATATATCTTTTACATCCTATTGTTATTTAAAAATCTTTCAGAGTGTACTAATCACTCCCTTGCTTGATGGTTGAAAATCTGCCAGTATGTCAGTTATAGCTCTTACCAGTGTTCTAGATGAATAAAGTGCAGGGAATGGGGCCACTGGTCCACTCACCACAGGGCCTGTAGTGTTGTGAATAAGCATTTATTCTCAACTTCTTTGTTTTCTCTGGCCCCTTTCCCCTAAGAGTAGAATGCTATGACTTTCTTGATGTTTGGGCAAGATATTTAGATGGGCACTGTGTTTGGACATGATACTATAACTAGGAGGGACCTGCTTCCCTCTTTGAAAAGTTAGCTCATATTACTTGCACATGGTGATAACTGAAAAATCATTCCTTTTTTCTATGTTTTTCTTTTCCCAGCTCAACAAAATGCCAAATTGTATGGCTATTTCCCAAGACTATGTGTTTATTGGAGGAACCAAAGGATTCTCCATCTATAATCTGTACAATGCTGAACGAATATATGTTTGGGAGAAACTTAAGGTTGATGTCACTTACATCTGGGCCACAGATTTGGGGAGTGAAATACTTATTGCTTCTGTGGATGAAATAGGTACATGTTCTTCATCTTCCTTTTTAGCCTAATTTATAGGTACCTGTAGACTGTTGTTCAACTTAATCTCCTTTCCAGGCATGGGAGGGGCCAGACCTGGAGAGTTCTTCCTGGTCATGCAGTATTAACTAACATCTGCAGGACAGTATGGTGTGCCAGGCACTATTCTAACATTTCACACATGTTGGCCCATTTCACCGTCACAACAGCTTTAGTAGGTAAATACAGTTTATTATTCTTGTTTTTCAGAAGAGGCAACTGAGGCATGGAGGTTAAATAACCTACTTGAGGTAATGCAGAGAGTAAGTGGCACAGGCAGGATTTGAACCAGGCAGTGTGGGCCCAGAGTCCACATCCTTTCCAGCACTCAGCAATCCTGCTGCTCATTTAAGCCAGGCTTGCTTTTCTTCCTCAGCCTGAGGATGACCCAGACATGGGGACCATAGTATAGAGAACTATGGACAGTGTCCTGGAAGATACGTGTCTGCAGGAGAGTGACCTGACCCAACTGGCATTTTAGGAAGAGCACCCTGATAGGAGTTTGCAAAAGTCAAATCGAGAGGTAGAGAGACCAGGAAGAGCTAGTGCATTCATTTAGGAGAGAAATTATGAAGGTCTGAACCAAGGCAGGGGCTGTTAAGATGAAAAGAAAATTGTACTGTAGTTCTGTAAGATGATAACATTAGGAGAAATGAGGTGAGGGATTATAAGGGAACTCTGTACTATTTTTGCAGTTTTTCTCTAAGTCTAAAACTAGTTCAAAATAAAAAGCTTTAAAAAATGAAAAGGAAAATATAGTGGAAAAACTTGGTGAGTGATGGAATATATGTATGGGGTCAGGGAGTAGGGCGGTATGTGAGGGTAAGTGAAGAAAAATTACTCCTTTCCTCCTTAGATAATGGGGTGGATGATGATGCCATTACTTGATAAGCAATTTTAGGAGAATAAGATTTCAGGGGTCTGTGAGTTGAGAAATTCCATTTGAGCATGCACATCTTTGAGGCACCTGGAGTGGGAATGTTGATACTGAGGAGGAGTTTGGTGTAAAGATAGGACTGCATTTATCACACTGCATTATATCTAGTTAGTTTCCTGTCTGTGTGATTCTCAGTGTGATGAATTTGAGGGCAGAGACTGCCTTGGTTGTCCCTAGCACATTTGTGGTCATGGAGCAGATATCCCATGAATGTTTATTGGGTTGAGTTAGACTTTCACCCACAGTGATCCAGATACCTCTGCAAGGTCATTATTATGGCTGTAGGGGCAGGTTATGAGTGTCTGGGAGGCACCTAAAGAGGCAAGAAGTCACGGTGGACGATGACCACATACTAGAGCCCTTAGGTTAAATGAGAATGAGAATGACAAAATTATTTATTGTATCAACAAAATTAACTGCATGAGGAGCTTGTTGGGCTGTGAGAAATGAGGCACATAGAAGAGTAAGATGTGATCCTTTCCCTCAGAGAATCTGTGAACTCACTCGAGGAATAAAAAACACTCACAGGAAGCAGCTGGATAACAATGTGAAACACTATGGGATGATGTGCTAAAACAGATGAATAGAAGTCATGAGTGGATTGGTGTGGCTGAAGTGCTTACAAGAGGATTCTAGAAGAAGAGGGTAGGGCCAGTGTAGACTGAGACGACCCAAGAGGGAGAATAACTTGAACATTTCAAGTGAGGGGCGGAAGAAGGCAAGGAGTCCAAGATGATCATGGGCAGTGCAGGGGCCAAGCAGGAAGCCTAATAATGCATGAGTTTATCATGATATCTCAGAAAGTCAAATATAAAATTTCAACTTTTCTTCAGTTCACCTGCCTATCTTTCATTCTTACTTATTTTTCTGTTTCAGGTATCATTAGACTATTTTATTTTTATAAGGATGGTCTTTACCTCATCAAAGCCATCAATGAAGCGGTAAGTTCGTGTTCTTTCATCTGTAGCTGGGCCAAAAGCTGTAGCAAATCAAGTTTACTTTTAACATGGAGGCAATGACAGCCATCCTAGAGTAGAAAGAAATAGAGACCTCCCTGGCCAGAGAGCCTCCTCCAAAATATCCTATTAAAAGATCCCTCACCATCAGAGGGTACATACTGAATGCCTTGGATTCATTTTCCCGGTTGTCAAGAGAAGAAAATTACTAAGGAACTCTGGTCCAGATTGAGCACCAGACCAACATGTCTAATAACTGCTTACAAGTCCCTAAATTTTCCAGGCTGCTTCACATCCTGTTCCCTTGTCCATGCTGTCCCCTTTGCATAGAAGGCTCTCCTTGTCTCCCTACCTACTGTGTGTACCTCTTAAATTTCTCTCATTCTTCAAGACCAGCTCAAATATCCCCTCCTCTGAGATGCTTTCCCTGATATACCCAAGAGAAGTTGATCCCTCCCTCCTCTGTGCCACCACCATATAGGAAAGAACTTCTTTTTTTTTTTAATATAATAGTGTTTATTTATTTTTACTTGTTGACAGCTTGCTCTATTTATTTATTTATTTATGGCTGTGTTGGGTCTTCGTTTCTGTGCGAGGGCTTTCTCTAGTTGTGGCAAGCGGGGGCCACTCTTCATCGCGGTGCGTGGGCCTCTCACTGTCGCTGCCTCTCTTATTGCGGAGCACGGGCCCCAGACGTGCAGGCTCAGTAGTTGTGGCTCACGGGCCCAGTTGCTCCGTGGCATGTGGGATCCTCCCAGACCAGGGCTTGAACCCGTGTCCCCTGCATTGGCAGGCAGATTTTCAACCACTGCGCCACCAGGGAAGCCCAAGGAAAGAACTTCTATCACAGTGTTTTCTCTACCCTCCACACTTATTTGTTTATATGACTGCTTCTTCTCCTGGATGTAAGTTCCTTGAGGGCAGAGGACATGGCTTATTCACCGTATATTTCTTGTTCCTAGTACATTGCCTGCATACTATAGGTTCTTAGAAAGTGTCTTTTTTTTTTAAATTAATGAATCCAAAAAAGAGGCGGTATTGCTCAGAGTATATTTTTAGTTGTAGTTTGTTTTATAAAAAATACTATTGATGGGCACCAAAGCAATTCAGAGGGAAAAAGAAAGTATTTTCAACAAATGATGCTGGAATGCTGGATAAACAAATGGGGGAAAAATGAACCTCAACCCTACCTCACATCATATGTAAAAATTAATTTGAGATGGATTATAGACCTAAATGTAAAGGCTAAAAACATTATCCTTTTTGAAGAAAACACAGGAAGTGTTTTTTGCAACCTTGGGGCAGGCAAAAATTTCTTAGGACATAAAAGGCACTATCCATAAAAGAAAAAAACTGAAATTGGACTTCATCGAAATTAGATACTTTTAATTCCTCATGCCATATACAAAAATTAACTCAAAATAGTCATATATCTATATGAAAAATCTAAAACTATAAAACCTCTAGAAGAAAACATAGGAGGAAGTCTTTGTGAACTTGAGTTAGGCAAAGATTTTTTAACTACAACACGAAAACCACATTCCATACAAGAAAAAAATTGATAGATTAGACTTCATCAAAACTAAAACCTTCTGGGCTTCCCTGGTCGCACAGTGGTTAAGAACCCACCTGCCAATGCAGGGGACACAGGTTCGACCCCTGGTCCGGGAAGATCCCACATGCCATGGAGCAACTAAGCTGGTGCACCACAACTACTGAGCCTGCGCTCCAGAGTCGTGAGCCACAACTACTGAGCCTGCGTGCTGCAGCTACTGAAGTCCCACGCCTAGAGCCCATGCTCCACAACGAGAATCCACCTCAATGAGAAGCCTGCGCACCTCAACGAAGAGTAGCCCACACTTACCGCAACTAGAGAAAGCCCACACACAGCAACAAAGACCCCATGCAGCCAAAAATAAATAAATAAATTTATTTTTTCAAAAAAACCCTAAAACCTTCTGTTTTGCAAAAGACATTGTTAAAAGAATAAAAAGGCAAGTCATAGACTGGGAGCAAATAATTGCAAGTCATATATCTGATAAAGGACTTGTATCCAGAACATATGAAGAACTCTCAAAACTCAAAACTCAAAAGTAAGAAAACAACCCAGTTTTTTAAAATGAGCAAATGTCTTGGGGAAGAAAGGACAGTTTACTAAAGAATATAGAGAGAGGGTAAATAAGATGTTCACCATCATTAGTCATTAGGGAAATGCAAATTAAAGTCATGAGCTATCACTGCACGTGTATTAGAATGCCTAAAATTGAAAAGACTGACCATACCAAGTGTTGGCAGAGCTATAGAAGAGCTGGAACTCTCATTCACTGCTGGTGGTAAAGCATAGTGCCCCAACCACTTTGGCAGTTTTTTTTAAAAAGTTAAACATACACCTACCATATGATGTGGCCGTTCCACTCCTAGACATTTACCCAGGAGAAATGAAAGCATATCTCCATACAAAAATATGTACATGAATGTTCACAGCAGCTTTCTTTGTAATAGCCAGAAACCAGAAACCACTCAACACCCATCAACAGGTGAATGGATAAGCAAATCGTGGTACATACTGCTTAGCAGTAAAAAGGATGCACTTAACAACATGGCTACATCTCAGAATAAATAGGCTGAGTGAAAGAAGAGAAACAAAAAAGAATACATACATACTGTACGATTGCATTTATGTAAAATTCTAGAAAATACAAACGAATCTAGTGACAGGAAACACCAGTTTTTGCCTGGGGTGAGTTGGGAGAGGGGTGGAGGGAAAGCTTACAAAGGGGCAGGAGGAAACTTTTGGCAGTGATGGATATGTCCACTTTCTTGATTGTGGTGCTGGTTTCAAGGGATATACATGTCTAAACTAATCAAACTGTACACTTTAAACATGCAGTTTATTATGTTATCACATCCCTAATAAAGCTGCTAAAAAATTTAAAACTTATGCTCGTCAAAAATGCTATTAGGGACTTCCCTGGTGGCACAGTGGTTAAGAATCCATCTGCCAATGCAGGGGACAAGGGTTTGAGCCCTGGTCCAGGAAGATCCCACATGCCACGGAGCAACTAAGCCTGTGTGCCACAACTACTGAGCCTGCATGCCACAACTACTGAAGCCCGTGTGCCTAGATCCCATGCTCCTCAACAAGAGAAGCCACTGCAATGAGAAGCCCATGCACACCAACAAAGAGTAGCCCCCGCTCGCTGCAACTAGAGAAAGCCCGCGTGCAGCAAGGAAGACCCAACACAGCCAAAATTAATTAATTAACTAATTAATTAAAAAAAAGATGCTATTAGAGTTCGATCAGTATCAGGGGCAGAGAGTGGACCCCAGAGAGCTCTGAGAAACCCCACCGCTGCCCTGCCTAGTGGCCCTCACACCCCAGGAGGAGCCACAGCTGTCACAGCTGGCCCCAGTCACCATGACCACAACCCTGAGCAAGGAGGTGGAGACCCAGCAGCCCACAGCCCTCCACACTGCCCACACCTGCACCACCCGTGCAAGGGCTGCGCCTGCTGGTGGAGACAAAGAGGTTATGGCAACAAAGGTTTGGGGAACAGTCAGATGGTTCCTGTGAACAACAGATATGGTTTCACCACCAGTAAGGACAACAAGGAAGATGTACTTGGACAACAGACTGCCATAAAGAATAACCCAGGAAGTGCCTTTGCCGTGTAGGAGATAGACCGTGGAATGTGATGTTATTGAAGGAGAAAGGGTGCAGAGGCCGCCGATGTTACAGGCCCTGTATGATTCCAGTTACATGAAATTTAAGAACAGTTGAAACCAAGCTATGTTGGTGAGGAAGAGCAGAACGTTGGTTGCCTATAGAGGTGTAATTGACTGAAACAGGGCACTAAGGAACTTATACCTTGACTGTGTGTTACATGGATGTATACATATATGTCCAAACCCATCAAATTGTACATTTAATATCTGTGCCTTTAACTGTTTTTATTTTTTATTTATTTTATTTAACAAAGTACTTTATTCTTTTTTAAATTAATTTATTTATTTTATTTATTAATTTTGGCTGCGTTGGGTCTTTGTTGCTGCATGCAGGCTTTCTCTAGTTGCGGCAAGCGGGAGCTACTCTTTGTTGCAATGCACGGGCTTCTCATTGCGGTGGCTTCTCTTGTTGCGGAGCACGAGCTCTAGGCGCGCAGGCTTCAGTAGTTGTGGCTCGTGGCTCGTGGGCTCTAAAGTACAGGCTCAGTAATTGTGGCACACGGGCTTAGTTGCTCCGTGACATGTGGGATCTTCCCAGACCAGGGGTCGAACCCGTGTCCCCTGCATTGGCAGGTGGGTTCTTAACCACTGCACCACCAGGGAAGTCCCTTTAACTGTTTTTAAATTTTATGTAAAAAGAAATCTCTCTAAAAAAAATACAGGGAATACTCATCAACTGATTTTAGGAGAGCAGCAAAACTGTGATATCCAAACTTGACAGGGACATTAAAAAGAAAGTAGTGTTGGTGGATTAGAACACACCAAAAGTGTTTAAAAAAAAAGTTAATTCATTACATATATTTTTTTAAGGACTTCATTATTACCTCTGGAAGTTGCTAAGGTACAAACTCAGTATTCTGAAAACTAATTAGGGAGAGCATCAAGCATTTATCTTGACTTTCCCATATAGGCTGTATTTCAGGGTAATCAAATAGTTGATGATGGAAAAATGGAAAGATTTTCTTTATAGAAGAATTCTAACAAATGCAGAAGGAATGACAGAATTGGGGGATATCAGTTTTGTAGCCATTTTGCAGAGTAATGGTCTAGGTAACGAACATCAGTGCTGATGGGGGACTTTATAATTGATGAGCCAGGATGACACCTCTTGTCAATGATCACCATGAACATTATTAAAAGAAAGAACAGGGCTCCCCCAGTGGCGCAGTGGTTGAGAGTCCGCCTGCCAATGCAGGGGACATGGGTTCGTGCCCCATTCCGGGAAGATCCCACATGCTGCGGAGCGGCTAGGCCCGTGAGCCATGGCCGCTGAGCCTGCACGTCCGGAGCCTGTGCTCCGCAATGGGAGGGGTCACAGCAGTGAGAGGCCCGCGTACCGCAAAAAAAAAAAAAAGAGAAAGAACAGCTAGCTATTATGAGCCTCCTCATGTGATGCCGGAGGGAGACACCAAACACCTGTGGAGTATTCTGGCCTTTTGTTTTAATTGAGCCTAAATCTAATCAAACCTCTAGAACTGGTTGCTGGTTTACAGGAAATACATGTAAACAATGCCATGGGATGCAATCAGTCCAATCCAGAAAGTGAAAAAGTGAAAAATTCCACAGGACAAATGACCTGGTTTATTCAATAAAAAAATGGTGAAAAGAAAAACAAATAGGGTAACAGTTATAAATTAAAAGAGACTTACGAGATAAATTAACGAAATATTGGGTTGGCCAAAAAGTTCATTTAGGTTTTTCGTAAGACGTTACAAAAAACCCGAATGAACTTTTTGGCCAACTCAATACAATACATGGACTTCATTTGAATCCTGATTTCTCAGTTTTGACTTAAAAAAAATTTTTTTTATTGGAGTATAGTTGATTTACAACGTTGTGTTAGTTTCAGGTGTACAGCAAAGTGAATCAGTTACACATGAATTCTGATTTGAACAAACCAGTTGTGGAGAGGTATTTATTAGACAATTGAGGAAATTTGAAAACAGACTGGATAGTAAGTGGTATTAAGGAACTAGGATTAATTAAATAGAAGTATTTAATGAAGTTGGGAGACAATAAAACAAGATTTGTCATATATTGATAACTGGTGAAGTTGAGTAATGGATACATGGGGTTCATTATACTATTTTTTTGTCTTCATGTGCATTTGAAATTTCTATAACCTACAAATTGATATTAAAATACATAAATAAAAATATTTTTAAATGACCATACTACCCAAGGCAGTCTACAGATTCAATGCAATCCCTATCAAAATACCAATGGCATTTTTCACAGAACTAGAACAAATAATTTAAAAATTTGTATGGAAATACAAAAGACCCTGGATACTCAAAGCAATTTTGAGAAAGAACAGAGCTGGAGGAATCACAATTCCTGACTTTAGACTATACTACAAAGCTACAGTAATCAAAATAGTAGGTATTGGCACAAAAACAGACACATAGATCAGTGGAACAGGATAGAAAGCCCAGAAATAAACCCATGCATGTATGCTCAATTAATCTATGATAAAGGAGGCAAGATTTTACAATGGAGGAAAGACAGTATCTTCAGTAAGTGGTACTGGGAAAACTGGACAGCTACATGTAAAAGAAAGAAATTAGAACATTCTTTAACACCATATAAAAAAATAAACTCAAAGTGGATTAAAGACCTAAATGTAAGACCGGATACTATAAAACTCCTAGAGGAAAACATAGGCAGAACACTCTTTGACATAAATCGCAGCAATATTTTTTTTGGATCTGTCTCCTGGGGTAATGGAAATAAAAGCAAAAATAAACAAATGGGACCTAATTAAACTTAAAGGCTTTTGCACAGCAAAGGAAACTATAAACAAAATGAAAAGAATGGGAGAAAATATTTGCAAATGATGCAACTAAGGGATTAATTTCCAAAATACATAAATAGCTCATACAACTCAACATCAAAAAGACAAACAACCTGATTTAAAAATGGGCAGAACAATTGAATAGACATTTTCCCAAAGAGGAAATGCAGATGGCCAACAAGCACATGAAAAGATGCTTAACATCACTAATCATCAGAAAAATGCAAATCAAAACCACACAAAGATATCACCTCACACCTGTCAGAATGACTATTATCAAAAGGAACACAGGGACTTCCCTGGTGGTCCAGTGAGTAAGACTCTGCGCTCCCAAGGCAGGGGGCCTGAGTTCAATCCCTTGTTGGGTAACTAGATCCTGCATGCATGCCACAACTAAGAAGTCCACATGCTGCAACTAAACATGCCACAGTGAAAATCCTGTGTGCTGCAACTAAGACCCAGCGCATCCAAAATAAATAAATATTTTTTAAAAAAAGCCCTTTAAAAAAAAAAAAGAACACAAAAAACAAATGTTGGTGAGAGTGTAAAGAAAAGGGAACCCTCATACACTGTTGGTGGGAATGTAAATTAGTGGAGTCAATGTGGAAGACAGTGTGGAGGTTTCTCATAAAACTAAAAATAGAACTACTGTATGACCCAGCAATTCCACTCCTGGGTACATAATGGAAAAAAACCCCAAAACTCTAATTCAGAAAGATACATGCATCCCAATGTTCTTAGCAGCATTATTCACAATTGCCAAGATATGGAAGCAACCTATGAGACCATCAACAGATGAATGGATAAAGAAGACACACACACACACACACACACACACACACAATGGAATACTACTAAGCCATAAAAAAGAATGATATTTTGCCATTTGCAGCAACATGGATGGACTTGGAGGGTATTATGCTAAGTGAAAAAAGTCAGACAGAGAAAGACAAATACTGTTTGATATCACTAATATGTGGAATCTAAAAAATATAACAAACCAGTAAATTTAACAAAAAAGAAGCAGACTCACAGTTATAGAGAACAAACTAATGCTTACCAGTGGGGAGAGGGAAGTGGGGAGGAGCAATATAGGGGTATGGGATTAAGAGGTACAAGCTATTACATATAAAATAAGCTACAAAGATATATTGTACAATATGGGGAATATAGCCAATATTTTATAATAACTATAAATGGAGTATAAATTTTTAAAATTGTTAATAACTATATTGTACATCAAATATACTCCAATTTTTTACAAAAGAAAGTTAGGGACTTCCCTGGTGGTCCAGTGGCTGAGACTCTGTGCTCCCAATGCAGGGGACCCAGGTTCAATCCCTGGTCAGGGAACTAGATCCCACATTCCACAACTAAGAGTTAACATGCAGCAACTAAAGATCCCATATGCCACAACTAAAGATCCTGCATGCCACAACTAAGACCTTGTGCAGCCAAAGAAATAAATGAAATAAAAATAAAATGAAAGAAAAACAAAAATTAAAAATGTTTAAAACTCATTCTCCTTAAATAATTTAGGGGGCTCACCAGCCTAATTTGTCTAGCCATCTTATGTTGCTAGTCTTAGAGCTCCTTAAAGGTATAGCACAACTGTACACATTGAGTCTTTTTCACCTGGCCCAAAGTTTGAGCAGGTTTCACTCTAGGGTTACATTCAGTCTCTACTTAATATGGACTGAATGTTTGTGTCTCCCTAAAATTCATGTTGAAATACTAATCCCCAGTGTGGGAGGTGATTAGGTCACGAGGGCAGAGTCCTCATAAATGGGATTAGTGCACTTATAAGACCAAGAGAGCTCCCTCAACCCTTCCACCATGTGAGGACACAGCCACAGGTGGCATGCAGTCTATGAGCCAGGAAGCTAGGTCTTACCAGACACTGAATCTGCCAGAAATCCTTGGAAATCTTGGATTCCCAACCTCCAGGACTGTGAGAAATAAATGTTAATTGTTTATGAGCCACCCAGTCTATGGTATTTTGTTTTAGCAGCCCAATCAGACTATGACACTACAGTAGCCTAGACAGAACCTTTTTTCAAGCAACTGACCAGAGTTTTCAGTGTCATGTAGAACTTGTTTCAGCTCATTTTGAATACCTGAGTGGTGGCATAGGTCTGTAGGGTTTGCAAACCTGAGCAGGAGATCGGATAGTACGAAATGACTACAAATCATCAGGAGTACTTAAGAAACCAGGAAATAAGTCCCAAACCCTTTTGACAGAAAACTGAATTCCACTTCTTTACTTACAATCTTGTCTAATTCCTGTGCAAAAATGGAAAGTTTGAAGCAGTTTGAGGCATCTTTTTATGCCTCAAGTTTTAAAAGGATTTATTTCCCTGGTGTGAACTACAAAAAGCCCTGAAATACATTCTCTTCTGTCATCAGGCTGAACTTCCTCTCTCAGTATCTCTCTTCCTTTCAGGATGATACCAGCAAGCAAACCACCTGTATAAAAATGGAGATTTCTGAAGGAGGGGACTTTGCAGCCTTCCTCCTACAAGGTAAGATTAACCAAAGGCTCTTAAGAAGATTCAGATTTGCAGTCTCTTCCAGATAATCACTTTTCTCCAAAACCTTTTAAACTTTATTTATTTAGGCTGTGCGGGGTCTTACTTGCGGCACGTGGGATCTTTGTTGTGGAAATGTGGGTTTCTTAGTTGTGGCATGTGGACTCTTAGTTGCAGCATGCGGGCTCTAATTCCCCAACCAGTCATCGAACCCGGGCCCCCTGCACTGGGAGCATGGAGTCTTACCCACTGAACCACCAGTGAAGTCCCAAACATTTTATTTAGAAATAGTTTACAGAAGAGTTGCAAAGATAGGACAGAGTTCCCTTATACCCTTCACCCAGTTTCCCTAATGCCAACATTTAACAAAACCATGGTACAGTTGTCAACATCAAGCAAATAACATTGGTCTAACACTATTAACTACAGTTTTCACGTTTTGCCAGTTTTTCTTCTAATCTAAATTTTTGCTCCAAGGTGCAATCCAGGATATCATATTGCATTTAGTCATCATCATATTAGTCTATACCTATTTGTGATGTCTTGACCTTGCCTTGTTTTTCATGACCTTGACACTTTTGAAGAGTACGAGTCAGATATTTTGTACAATGTCCCTGAATTTCAGTTTGTCTGAATTTTTTCTCATGATTCAACCAGGGTTAAGGATTTGGGGGAAAGTCCCACAAAGGAACTTTTTGTTGTATTACATCGGGGTGTATGTGATAGCACTACCGTTGATGTTAACCTTGATCATTTAGTTAAAGTGAGCTGCCAGTTTCCTCCACTGTTGCGCTACTGTTTTTCCCCTTCCGTAGTCTAAGTCCAGACCACACTCGAGGGGAGAGGATATAAACACCATTTCCTGGTTGTAGGAGGATCAAAGAATTTTGAGACATGTTGAAATCTCCACAGTGATTGATAAACAATTGGGGGGAGATACTTTGAGACTATGCCCAGGATTAAAGTTTAGCCTCTAAACTTTAGTCTCTAAGGAGACTACAAACTAAAGTTTTGCCCACCATTTTTAGCATTCAATGTTGGATCTTGCCTCTTGCAGTTATTCCTGTGGTGATAGAACATATTTTATTCAAATGATTGTTAGCTTGATTTTTAATTTTTAAATATTTAGACATGCAGTGTATGGGCCTCCATGTATATTCTTGCCCCAGGCCCCTCATATGTTAGGTGCTGGAGAAAGATACATATTTTATAATGCTTTATGCATCACAAAAAAAAACCTTATATACCATCTGTAGTAGTTTCCTAGGGCTGCGATAACAAAGTACCACAAACTGGGTGGCCTAAAATAACAGATATTTTGTCTCTCACAGCTCTGGAGGCCCGAAGTCTGAAATCAAGGTGTCTATATAGATTACTTTTTTAAGGAAACATTTAGCCAGAATCCCATCATAGGAAAGTACCCTTTCCCAGGTTGGCAGGAGTTCAGTATAGAAGCTGAGCATGTTTCTTTGACGAGATAGTCTCACAACCACCCCATGGGTTGTCATCTCCTCAAATATTGGTCAGAAGAATTCTCTGGGGCATCTCTCACAATTCTAACCCTTTCTCAGCCATACCCCTCTCAGTTATTGATTCTATATATGCCACTTTCCTCCCCAGACGGGAATAGCTGTGAGACAAAACATCAGTGGAATTTACCATTGGAACCTAGAAAACATGGAGACAAGGCAGCACAGACAGTTTGGTTAAAAGCTGTTACCTCAGTGCTGTGAGTGAGAGGCCCGTTTCCTTTAGAGGCAGTGGCCTGAGGAGAGGAGCTCTGCAGCTCTCCATGAGTGAGGACTGGCAATAACCATTGCAGAACTACATCTCCTTCCGTTTGTCAAAGTTGCTGTTCTGAGGGTGCCCGCTGGTCTCTGTGCCAACCTTCACAGAGGTTCTGTGAAGACGGGCCGTTTCTCAGGGGAAACTTGTTGCCTGCTTGCACTTGCTCAATGGTTCCTTGGTTTCCCAATGCAGGAGCTGGAGATATTTGGCTGGATGTGTATAAATTGCCTAAGGAGTCTTGGCTCAAGGAAGTGGAGCACCCCCAACTCACCATAAATCCAAAGAAAAAAGTCAGACAGCTGCAACTGGTAGGCAACATCCCTGTTTTCACCTGATATGTTTCTCCCTACCCTTGACCCACATCTAGCCTAACTCCTCCTTGCAATTTCAAGATGAAGGAGGCCTTCTGGAGGCCATAAGAGAGGACAAGAGGCACACTGGCCCATGTCTCTCAAATCAGTTTGCTGTGGTTAAAATAAGATGTTAAAAAGCAGAAGTGTCGTTGTATATATGTACCACATCTTCTTTATCCATTCATCTATCGTTGGACATTTAGGTTGTTTCCATGTCCTGGCTATTGTAAATAGTGCTGCAATGAACATTGGGGTGCATGTGTCCTTTTGAATTACTGTTTTCTCAGGGTATATGCCCAGTAGTGGGATTGCTGGGTCATATGGTAATTCTATTTTTAGTTTTTTAAGGAACCTCCATACTGTTCTCCATAGTGGCTGTATCAATTTACATTCCCACCAACAGTGCAAGATGGTTGGTTCCCTTTTCTCCACACCCTCTCCAGCATTTATTGTTTCTAGATTTAAATGGGTGGGATGGTGGGGATGATGGGGAGAGGGAGGTCCAAGAGGGAGGGGATATAGATATGCATATAGCTGATTCACTTCATTGTACAGCAGAAACTAACACAACATTGTAACGCAATTTTACTCCTATATACATACATATATATATATATATATATATATATATATATATATATTTGGAAAAAAAAAAGCAGAGGTGTCGGAATCTGGTATCTCTCTCGTCTAGGTGTTGCCTCTCCACCAAGAGCACTCCCAGGCATTTCTCTGGAAGAGTCTTTTTTTTTACTCTAATAGATATTTTTTTTCCCTCCTGGGTTGAAATAATCCTTTCATGTCTCCCATTCCACTAAATTCCCCAGATTAAGGTATAAAAGTGTTGTTCTAAATATACAGTAAGTCCCCTACATACGAACCTTCAAGTTTTGAACTTTCAAAGATGCAAACGTGCGTTCACATGTCTGGCGTACATTGTCACATGCGTGCACCCTCTACAAGTGGTTGTGCTTTTGTGCACTTTACTGTACAGCACTGTATAGAGTACAGTAGTACAGTATCTTTATTTCAAGCCCAGGATGTCCGGAAGCAAGAGTAAAAGCAGCAGAGATGTAGCCAGTACTACTGTACTTTTCAAGGTACTCTACTGTAAGATTAAAAATGTTTTCTTTATTTTTTGTGTTTGTTTTTTATGTATTATTTGTGTAAAAAGTGTTATAAACCTATACAGTACAGTACTATATAGCCAATTGTGTTAGTTGGGTACCTAGGCTAACTTTGTTGGACTTAACGAACAAATTGGACTTATGAACATGCTCTCAGAATGGAACTTGTTTGTATGTAGGAGATTCACTGTATAGGAATACATGCATTCTTCACTTATTCTTAGAAGGTAGGAACTCTACCACTTCAGTTTAATTATATGTGATCCCTGGGCTTCATGCCATCTCTTTAAAATATAGTTTTTCAGTAAATATTATTTTAAGATGTAATTTTCTTTTTTTTCTTTTTTTCCATTTTGGCTGCATTGGGTCTTCATTGCCGCACGTGGGCTTTCTCTAGTTGTGGCGAGTGGGTGCTACTCTTAGTTGCGGTTCATGGGCTTCTCATTGCGGTGGCTTCTCTTGTTGTGGAGCATGGGCTCTAGGCGCATGGGCTTCAGTAGTTGCAGCACGCGGGCTCAGTAGTTGTGGCTCGCGGCCTCTAGAGTGCAGGCTCAGTAGTTGTGGTGCACGGGCTTAGTTGCTCCGCAGCATGTGCGATCTTCCCAGACCAGGGCTCGAACCCGTGTCCCCTGCATTGGCAGGTAGATTCTTAACCACTGTGCCACAAGGGAAGTCCCTAAGACAAAATTTTCTCATCTATTTGATGTGCACTTATTTTTTTAATCAACAACAACAAATATTCATTGAGCATGCCTTTAAAACATACTGTATTAGGTGCTAAAGAATTAGTGATATTATTAATATAGGAGACCAAGACTGAGACTCAATGATGCCGAGCTCATTGAGTGGCTGTGAATAAATGCCTTTTCTCTCCAGTGAATGTCTTCATAGCAGGGTGTGATTTTGTATCCCTGGGAGAGTTACTGGCCCAGAGACCTTCCTCCTCTAAACTCTTACAGAATTTATTCTCTATACCTCTCTTTGACACTTCTCACATACTATCCGGTTGTGCATGGAAGTTCTTTTCTCCTAACTAGATGATAAATTTCTAGGTTGTTAAGACCATAGCTTCTGCTTCTTTTTATCAACCAACCCCATGGTATCCTACTTGGTGCCCAACAGATACATTTTTTGAGAGATTAATTTATTATCCAAGTGGGAAAAGCACCTTGGAATGGGGGTGGTTTCTCACCATAATTCACTGTTTCTATACACTGAGAAGCAATCAACTAATGCCAGTTACAGTGGTAATTCGTGTCCTGTGAATTGTATTTAGAGTTACTTAAATATAATTGTCAACATCACTGATGTATTTTGCCAATCAGACATATTCGCTTCAACTTAGATGTTTGTAATAGTCTCCTAATTGATCTCCTCCCCTCTACTCATATTTCTTCTTAACGTCACTAATGATTTCTTGTTTCCCCAAATACATTTTAAGATCCTAGAGGACAAGGATCATGTGTTAAAATCCGCAGGCCAGAAGACCACACAAATATTGGTCCTCCATGTCTACAGGATGAGTTCACATTTCACGAAAATAATTGGGGGGAAGAAAGAGCATCTCAAAAGATTGAAGGAAGAAGGGGAACATATACCAAACCTACTGTGAATTAATTTCTCATTTTTCTCCTCAGAACACTCTTGATCCCGTGACTGCAGATAATTTAGAAACGGTAAGAAACTTTAAAGAAAATCTCCAAAGAGATTTAAGTTACATGTTAGAAATTTTTATTTTGATTTGAAATTTACCTTAAATATCAAATATACTAATAAAATGTTCTACCAGGGCACTATTTTCAGATTCTCTGTGACTTACTCTTGTGCCTCATTCCCTTGAAGATGGCCCCCTATCCTTGAGGATAATTGACCCAAGTCATTTGTTCAGAGATGGGTTTCCCTGAAGGTAAAGGAGGTTAAATTTCAGGGCCCCTCACTTGTATGGCCCCTTCCAAGACCATAGGAGGGGCCCTACCAGTGTGTTCACATGACCACGTACTTTTGTAAAATTGCAAAAAGTAACATGTTTTAACCGTAATCACTTAAGACCACCATCTCTTCTCACTCAAACTTCCCCTCTGTCACAATTTCCCCCAGATTGAGTGGTATTAGGGTGGTCATGGGCATTTTGTGTTCAAACTTTTGTGTTCTCTTTCTTACAAAGACCCCTAAATCATATATACTTCAGGCCCCATGAAATCCAATTGGCCCCTGCCAAAGTAACAGCCCAATCCACCAAACTGAGGGAGTTTTTTTTTTTTGGTGTTGGAGGTTGTCTTTGTATTGGGATACCGTAGAGAACAGAATGGCTTCCCTGGAGCTTCCTGGCTCTCCCTCTGAGGCAGAGAGCATACCATACTTTCCAGAGGCTTAGCTCTTGGGATTCTGGCCTATCAGAAGGGCAGTGGTGAACTTCCAAATGGAAGTCTCTTTCTTGAGTCCTTTCCTTTTTCCCTTCTAAAATTACATTATGTTTCAAATTATACAAATAATATGTGAACACATCACTCTGGGAAAAGCCAAGTAATTCAGATAGAGCAGCCCTCTCTAGAGGTCATCACCATTATTATCTTGGTGTGTGTTTTCTAGGTCTTTACTGTATATTTTTATTCTGATATCAGTTTATTTAGAAAAATATAGTTTCATTTTATGGGAATTTTCTTCTATATAAGTGGCATCATACTATATATATTTTCTTACAAGTTTGCATTTTTATACTAATCAACTTATTGGCAAAGTTTTGCAATGTCCGATAAACCTACCTTGTTCTTTTGACATCCTGTGCTCTATTCCTATTAAGGATGTACCATAGTTTATTTGGCTGTTTGTCCATTGATGATATTGAGGGTGGCTTTTATATAATGCAATGAAAATCTTTGTAATTTCTTTGTATACCCGAGTGCTTCTGAAGGATATGTGCGTTTTTAGTTTTAATGTAGATACTGTTAAATTGTTCTCCAAAAATGGCATGACAATTTACATTTAATCAGTAATTCTCCACAGCCTCGATAAATTTGATATTAATTTTTTGTGTGTGCAAACTGATGGAACAAAATGGCATCTCGTGTTAATTTTCATTAATCTCATATTTTTATTGGCTCTTGAGGTTTTATCTTCTGTGAATTGCCTGTGAATTCTTTGCCTATTATATGTTTTCTTACACTCTGTTGTTTCCCTTTTTACTTTGCTTATGTGCTTTTTTGTTATAAAGAAGTTTTAGATTTTGATATAGTCAGAATTTTTAATCTTTTCTTTACAGCCATTGCACTTAAGAAGGCTTTCTCTATCTCAAGGTTATAAATAAATTCTCCTGTGTTTTCTTCTAATACTTTTCATCGTTTTTTTTGTTTTTGGTTTTTGGTTTTTTTTTTGGACATTTCACTCTTTTATACATATGGGAGTTTCTTTTGTGAATGGAGCAAGGAAGAGATCAACTTTTATCTATTCTTTTAAAATAGCAATTGCCACACAAAATTTTTTTTTTTCTTTGCGGTACGCGGGCCTCTCACTGTTGTGGCCTCTCCCGTTGCGGAGCACAAGCTCCGGACGCGCAGGCTCAGCGGCCATGGCTCACGGGCCTAGCCACTCCGCGGCATGTGGGATCTTCCCGGACCGGGGCACGAACCCGTGTCCCCTGCATCGGCAGGTGGACTCTCAACCACTGCCCCACCAGGGAAGCCCACCACACAAATATTTTTGAGTAATCCTTCTTTTCCCATTTGTTTCCTGACCTAATCATTCATATGTATGACCTTTATCATTCCTATGTCTTTGCCTACACCAAGACCTTATGAACTTTGCAGAATGACACAGGCATTTAGTGGTACAAACTTATATCTGAGTACTGCTTTAGCTGCTTCCTTTAAATATTGATATGTTATATTCTCATTTTCGAAAATACTTCAAAATACTTCCTAATTTGTTTTTTTGTATCTTTTTTGACCAATGGATTACTTAGAAGCATGTTATTTAGTGTCCAAATACTTGAGATGTTCCAGACATCTTTCTTTTCCTTTTATTGGTTTCTAACTTAATTCCATTGTGATCAGAGAACATACTTCATATAATTTGAAACCTTTCAAATTTATTAAGACTTGTTTTATGCACAGAATATGGTTTATCCTGGTAAGTGTTCTATGTGCACTTGAAAAGAATGCGTATTCTTGTTGTTGTTGGTCCAAGTTATTCAAGTCTTCTATATCCTCACTGCTTTCCCTTCTGTATTCTTACTGATTTTCTGTCTACTTATTCTGTCAATTATTGAGAGAAGAGTGTTGAAATCTGTGAGACTGTAGATTTATTTATTTCTGCTTTCACACCTAAGAATTTTTGCTTCCTGTATTTTGAAGCTCTGTTATTAGGTGCCTAAACATTTAGAATTTTAGTCCCCTTGAGAATTGACCATTTTATCATTATTCAATGACTCTTTGATCCCTGGTAATAGTCTTTGCTCTGAAATCTATTATGTCAGATATTAATACAGCCACCCCAGCTTTCTTTTGATCAGTTTACAAGATGTATCTTTTTTCTATACTTTTAATATATTGGTGTCTTTATATTTAAAATGAGTTTCTTTTTGACAGCATATCGTTGGGTCTTGCCTTTTTATATAATCTGTCAATCTCTACCTTTTAATTGGGGTGTTTAGGCAATTTATATTTAATGGGATTATTGATATGTTTAGGTTTAAATCTACCACTTCTCTATTTACTTTCTATTTGTCCCACCTGTTTTTCTTCCTTATTCCTCTTTTTCTGCCTTCTTTTGAAATGAGTGTTTTTAATGATGCAGTTTTATCTACTTTGTTGGCTTATTAGCTGTGCCTTTTCCTTATTGTAGGATATAAACATTTCTTTTAGAGAAGATGTTAAGTTGAGTCTTCCAGTTTACATAATGCAAATCAAACCACCCAAACCAGTTGCAGGTAGGTATAACTCAATGAATACTCTCTTTCCTTTTGCCATTGATTTCTTAGTTTTTTCATTCTCTGCCTTTCTCCACATTTCCCATCTTTTCCATTTATTGGCAGCAATATCTAATTGACAAGTATAGTTCTGAAGATAATTTTTTAATTCATAAGCTCTGAGACCTAAAGATTAAAAATATAAATGCTACAAGGATACAGTTAACTAACAGAATTGGGATATCAGGAAAGAGGCATCTTTCCCAAGTGCTAGTGGAGTTCATTCATTCCTACATTCCTGTGTTAGTTCATTCATCAGTGCCAATATTGCACCAAGCACAAAGATGAGTAAGACACATCTCCTGTGCTCTAAAAGCTGCTAGTGTACCAAGGGAGAATAGAAGGAAACCACCATAGTAGGATATGATAAGTGCAACAATGGGGAACATCCAGGGCCATGAAAACATAGAGGAAGGAGTAACTAACTCTGCCCAGGGAATAAGCAGAGGCTTTATCAGAAGAAGGGACATTTGGGAAGGTTTTGAAGAATAAGTGGGAGTTGGTTAAGAGGAGCAGAGGGGAAGTCCTCTGTAGACACGGGACATAGAGTCTATCCTCTCAATATTCATGTATGACCTCAAAGATATACCCACAAGAATGTTCACTGCAGTGCTATTTATAGAGGCAAAAGACTGGTTAGATAAATCTGGTACCCTCAGAATACTTTACAACCATTAAAAACAAAGAAAGAAATGCAAAACACCAAGGATAGCCAATTCACTCTTATAAAAGAACATGGTGATATAATTTGCTCCATCAAGATTTATTATAAAGCCACAGTAATTAAAACAAGGTAGAAAAAGAGATGAGTGAATAATAGAAACATATATAAAATACAGAAATATAAATAGATAGAAATAGTAGGTAGAAAAATAGATTAATAAAACAGGATAGAGAGGCCAGGACAAACTTAAGCATAAATAGACACTTGATACCTGACAGAGGTGGTGCTACAGAGTAGTGAATGGTCATTTCAGTAAATGACGCTGGTTGTCCATATGGAAACAAAAGTGAAACCTGACCCCTGCCTCACATGATATACAAAATTAAATTCCAGATGAATCATAGAAGTAAATATGAAAGATAAAGCAATAAAACTTTTAGAAAATAAGTCAATATCTTTATGACCTCTGGGTAGGGAAAGACTTTTTAAACAAAACACAAGTACTTATATATAATAAAAGTTGATAAGTTTGATTACATTAAAATTGAGGACTTCTAATCATCCAAAGACATCATTAAGAGCATGAAAGAACAAATCATGTATTGGGAGAAGATATTTGCAAAACATGTAAAACTTATGAATGGTCCACATCCAGACTATATAAAGAATTCCTACAAATTGTTAGGAAAAAGACAGATCATTCAGCATAAAACAGGCAGAAGATTATTCAAATGGCCAATAAACATATAAAACGGTGCTCAACATAATTAGTTATCAGGGAAATGCAAATTAAAACCATAATGAGATACCACTCCACACCCACCAGGATGGCTAAAATTAAAAGAGATTGATCATACCAAGTTAGTAAGGATGTGGAATAATCAGACCTCCCATAGATTACAGTTAGCAATGAAAGTCAGTACAACCACCTTGGAAAACAGTTTAGTATTATTTGGTACTGTTGAAGATAAGTTATATCCTATGACCCAGCATTTACACTCCTAGGTAGGGCGACCAAGAATATCATTTTGCCTGGGACTAAGGGGTTTCCCAGGATGTGAGGCCTTTGGTGCTAAAACTGGGAAACTCCTGCACAAACCAGAATGAGTTGGTCACCCTGCTTCTAGGTGTATACCTGATAGGCTTGCAAGTAAATGTGTACAAGGAGGCATGTACAAGAATGATAATAATTACACGATTTCCAATAGCCCCAAACCATGAAACAACTGAAATATCCATCAATAAAAGAACAGATAAATAAACTTTAGTTCACCCAATGGAATATTATACAGCGATGAAAATGAACAAACTACAGCTGTACACAACAAAATGGATAAATCTCACAAACAATATTAAGCAAAAGAGGGCACATATAGAGTTAACACTGTGTAATTCCATTGTGTACAGCTCAAAAGCAGGCAAAACAAAGCTGTAGTGTTTAGATGCATATTTAGGTAGCAAAAGTAAAATAAATGTCATGAAGTGATTACATAAAAGCCAAGACAATGGTTGTCACTCTTTCCAGGGGGTTATGACTGGAGAAGGGCCCTTGGAAAGCTTTTAGGGAGGGATGATAATCTGTTTCTTGACCTCAGTAGAGACAGATGTTTGCTTTATAATAATTTATTAAGATATATTTTTATGCTCTTTTCTGAATGTGTTATATTTCACAACAAAAGAAAGATTTACTAAATGAAAATAAGCAATGAACAACAAAGAAGATCTATAGTATTGAAATGAAGAGACCTCCCAAGACATTTTGTTAAGTCAAAATGCAAGGGTTCTAGTGTATGACAGCAATTCTCAAACTTTAGCTGGATCAGACTCACTTGGAGGACTTGTTAAAACCCAAATTGCTGGGCCCCACCCACCGAGTTTCTGTTTCAGTAGGTCTGGGGTGGGGCTTGAGAACCTTCATTTCTAACCCTGCCAGATTCCTGCTGATCTGGGACCACATTCTGAGAACTGCTAGTTGATATATGCTATCATTTGTTTATAAAATATATACAAATGTACATGTAATACATATAAAAAATATAATATAATACTGCATATATTATATAATGTAATAATATATTGCCATCTAGAAGGGGCCTCTTTCTAGAAATTTATGCAAGAAACTGATAACAATGGTTGCCTCTGGGGAAGGAGACCTGGGGCACAGGGAGACCTCCTGGGCAACTTGAGGGACCTGGGCACTTTCAGAAGTTCTGAAAGTTGGGCTGTGAACCCAGAAAATAAATCACTTAGTTTTACTGTGGATTTAGGAGCAGATGAAAAAGAAGGAAATGCAAGGTTACTGGGAAGGAGAGTGATAAGAAAAGTGATTGGCAGAGAAAGGAGATTTTTTTAAAGGAAGGTAGTTGGATAAATGTAAGCCCAGGAAGAGGCCAGGACTGTCGAATGTAGGCCCGCAGCAGCAGCTAAATAGCACAGGTAACGGCAGATTTGGGGCCTTGCTGAGCTGGGAGACAGCAACAGTGATCTAAGGCCTCTAGTGACTCGTGACATGTCCTTGGCCTCTGGAGATTCTGTAGTCTGGAAACAGGAAATGACGGCGGGATGGAGATGGAGAAGTGGGAGGAGGAGAGCAGCTGCCCTTTGCCTGTGCTGCGTGAGCTGGTGGAGTAGGAGAGAGGTTGGGAAGAAGACTGAACACCTGGGCAAAGCAAGAACAGATTTCTGAGGACGAGGGATTCTGCAGGAAATTGGGAAGCATGGAGGAGAAGGGGGAAATCAGGAAGGAGGAAGTCAGATGGTTTGACCAATTCTGGAATATTTTCAACCTAGGTACCACATTTAAAAGCCCCCTGGAAGTCTTTGCAAAGATAGAGGACTGCCGTGGGCTGGGCTCTGGGCAGAATCACTTCATCAAGGACAGTCAGTGGGAGCGGCAGGCGGCAATCTTCAACGCCACCTTCAGGAAGTACCTGGATGGGGAGTGGGAGGAGGAGCTGCTCAGGTGAGCCATGGAGGGGCCCAGCCAGAACGCCTCCGCCCTGGGAGCTTCTCCTCCCTGGGCACACGCAGGAATCAACCCAAGGACCTGAATTAATTCAAGGTCTCAATGGTTTGGAGGACTTTTCTGAGAAATTCAGAAAAGTCTTTGAAAAGTCGTATGGAGGGACTTCCCTGGTGGCGCAGCGGTTGAGAATCCGCCTACCAATGCAGGGAACACGGGTTTGAGCCCCGGGCCAGGAAGACCCCACATGCCACAGAGCAACTAAGCCCGTGCGCCACAACTACCGAGCTCACACACGTGGAGCCCATGCTCCGCAACAAGAGAAGCCACCGCAATGAGAAGCCTGCACGCCACAATGAAGAATAGCCCCCGCTCACCGCAACTAGACAAAGCCCGCACACAGCAACGAAGACCCAACGCAGCCATAAATACATTAATTACATTTTTTTAAAAAAGAAAAAATTCCTTAAAAAAAGTTGTATGGAGATTGTTTAAATATAGCTCGAACAAAGGCTGATAACATAGATTTTAAAGAAGGCATAGACATCTATGGAGATGAGAAGTAGAGTTTATTTTAGAATTTTTTTTTTTTTTTTTTTGGCTGCACCATGTGGCTTGCAGGATCTCAGTTCCTTGACCAGGTATTGAACCGGGGCCACGGCAGTGAAGGCACCAAATCCTAACCACTGGACCACCAGGGAACTCCCTATTTTATAATTTTTTGTATGATAGCGTCTCCTTAAAAAAATTTGTTTTCCTGATTATCTAGACAGCACAGATGATCCTCAAGAGGGAAATAAAAGTCACCACTATTAATATTTTTCTCCATTTCCATCCAGTCTTTCTAAATGTAATACATTAACGTGTAATTATTAAAACATTACTTTGTAATCTCGGTCAGCAGGCAGGCCTCAGTGATTGTAAAAACTGAGCCCAAGTCCTTGAAGTATCTGGTGGAGCAGGTTCAGGAACCAGCTCTCCTCACAGCTACTGTGGGTCTCAGGGATGTCCTTGCTTCACATGGGAAGTGAAACCTCTCATCTTGCCGACAAGTGGGCCTTGAATTTTCTCACTTCACACAAAGTCCCAGGGCTAGGCCCTAACAGAAACTACCTGAGGCCTGAACTGGAACCCAGTAAGGTTCAGTGCTGTGCTGCCCAGCAAGGTATTTAGGAATTTTGCAAGCCAGTCATTAAACCACTGGTAACTGTCCATAGTGGGAATATTTATACCACAAAAAGCTACGAACCCTATAAATCAGGAAATCAGGGTTTTTGGGGGTTTTTTTAAGAGTGCCAACGTATCAGCACACCACTGGTTGTACTGCTCCCAGGATAGGAGCATTTATGCACTTCACCCAAGTCTGGCATTAAGGGATCTTCCCCAAGATCCCTTGGGGAAGGGATCTGCCCACGCTGGTGCTGTTCCCGGCCTGGGAATAATTTCCACCGCTCCACCTGCCCTGCCCTCACCAGGACCAGCACGTAGAATGTGATTTGCCTCATGGCCCTGAACTCCTGGGAAGGTCCATCTGAACTACCCATTTCTGGTCTTACTACCAAGACTCTGCCAGCATTTCTCCTTGCCGAGGAGTCTGCCATGGCTCTGACCAGTGTCTCTTTCTTTCCCAGTATGGCCACGTTCCACTTCCTCCTTCCTAGCTGCATAGTTGCAATGCCAGTGGAAGTTAAGAGCCCCCCAGGTAAATGAACGTGAAGCAGGTGGTCACCTTGGGGGAATGCTTGGCAAGCCCTCCTAGAGAACTTCTGCACAGCACACCCTGCCTGCTGGGAGGGAATGAGGTGGAAAGTCGGCTGCCAGCTGCAGCTTAATGGTTTCTGGTTGGACCTGTGGCCCCTGAACCCAGATTCCCTGATATGGAGGCTGGCACTGTCTTCAGGGAGTGAGCTGCCACAGAGGACGGTGTGCACACACGTCCTGCCAGGCTGCTTCTGGATATGAATTCCTTTTGTAGAAAATGTTATTTAAAACACTGACAGCCAAGTGGATATGAATTATCTAGATGTGAAAGCAGCTGAGGGGCAGTTGTGACCATCCTCCCTGCACTCCCTGCACAAGAAGGCGACTTGGCCCTAGGAACAGGCCTCCTGGGGGGCGCCCAGCCCCTCATCTGGAAGCTCACCCTTCAGTTGGGTGCTGCCCATTAGAATGAACCATTTCAAACTGACTTCCTCTTGGGCAAATCCCTTCACACAAACCAAAGGCCACCCAGACTCCTTATGTAATGCCCATTTCCTCTCTTCTTTCCCAGGGGTAGCCTGTGTCATTGGCGTACACTGGACTGGAAGTCACAACTTCTTCCTCTATTCGCTTAACCGAACGCTGAAGGATGAAGTTGGTACTTTACTGCCGAGATGGGAGTGGTCTAAGCTCAGGACTCTGAAAACATGTCCTTCTTCAGCTTAGCTGAGAGCACGTGACTGACACAGCAGCGTGGCTTTAGGGGACCAGAGCTGTGCAGGCAGAGTGGGTGGCTTGGCAGCTGTGGTGTGACCCCAAGGCTCTGTCTCTGAACTGTCATGTTTCTTAAAGATGACAGGTCCATAGGGACAGAGCCCCATCAGGTCCACAGGGCTCCTTAGACAACGAAGGTAAACAGAAGGTGGGCTTGGCACCAGAGGGCCCGTCCCAGCACAACTGTCTGCGAACTGTGTAGTCTCAGGCCAGTCACTTCACACCCCAATCCCATTTTCTCATCCAAAACAGAAAACTACTCAATTACACCGTTGTCATCCACTGCATGCATTTGTTGTGAATAGCAAAATTCAGTTTCTGTATGTGAAAGCTCTTTGAAATTGAAAGGCACTTAGGAAATATGGGTGGTGGTGGTTTGTTTTTTACAAACTCATGGAGGCAGTTACATGAGCAAGTTCACTTTTGTGAGAATTCCATGAAGTACAACACTATGTTGTACTTCAGAGTTATATCTCAGAAGTAAAGTTTAAAAACTCACAAGGGAAGAATTTCTTTCCTTCCATCCCTCTCCCAGGCAACCTGGCTTCTCATCTCAACTTCTGTACTGACCAGGCTTATATGACCTCGGGCAAGTCACTTACTTCTCTGCCTCAGTCTCCTCATCTGTAGGACAGGGGTACTAATAGGACCCACCTCATAGGATCCTTGTGAGAATTAAATGAAATGATGCATTAAAGTGCCTACCACACTGTTTAGCACCTAGAAAGTACTCATTCAATGTCAGCTGTAGTATAATGGTGTAACTTGTTGTTATATATATTATCCTGAGGAAGGAGACAGCATTGCAGAGAGGAGAGAGATGGTGAGTCCAGACAGGCAGGCTAGTCTGGGTCTCATGTTGTCCAGGTGGAGGTGATGGGTGGGGGCGGGGTCCGGGGGGCAGCCTGGTGAGTGGTGTCCTCCCCACTAGATCCCGAGGGCGTGTGGCCCTGTGCTGCACCCATTGTGGTGTCTCAGCTCAGCTGCTGCTGCTCCTACCTGGTGCTGGCCTGCGAGGATGGTGTGCTCACACTGTGGGACCTAGCCAAAGGTGAGCCCCACCGCCGTCCCTCTGATACACATTTGATGGCTAGAGTCAGTACCTGGCTGCGTTGTAGCTTCCTTCCCTCCGTTCCAGTGCTGACCCTGCCCACCTCCATGGGTTTGGTTCCCCCAACTACTTAGAAGGGGTCCCCCTGAAGGGGGCTCCCCTCGGACATTGGCGTTTATTGCCTTCACCCTCGGGGGATGCTCATTGCTTGGTTTTGCCCTCACGTCCCTCACACTCTTGCTGGTCACAGACCCTGCGCCCATGGCTGCCTCCCTCTTCTCCCTTTTCTGACCTGCTTGTGCCGTTACTTTCTCCAGGACTCTCTCTTGGGGTCATCGCTCTTCCTGAAAGATGTCTCTGCCAAAGCATTCACTTCCTGAAATACTTCTTAGTCCACAAAGGACAGAACATGTATCCCGAGAGGCCAGTGAAATCCCAAATGAAATGTGTGGTACTGTGTACAGATGCTTCTCTCCATCTGGTGGCAGCCATGGGGACCCAAAGACCCACCCTCAGTGTGCTGGTGGAGAGGTCAGTGGCTTGAGGGCAGGGTGGGTACATAATCTGCCAGACAGATGATGCTATTTAATGGTAAAAAACTGACAATCTCTCAGCCTAGAGTCCACTTTCCCTCTAGTCATCACTTTCCTGGTAAGCTTCTCAAGATCACCAATGTCTTTTACATGTGGGTGTATATATATATAAATATATATAAATATATATATATATATATATATATATAAATTGTATGATGGCACAAATGACATCTTTCATATCCCACATGACCAGGAAGAGGGTCATTTCTGCCAAAAGTTTTTTATCAGTTTCTCCAAGGGTCTCTCTCTCTCTCTTTTAAATTGTGAACTATTTTATGCAGGCAAATGATCTGTACAATCTGTGTGAGGGGGTGTATTTAGCATACATATTGGGGGGGTGAGAACTCCACTGTACCCATCACCGAGCTTAAGAAACAGATCATCTCCAATTCAGTTAAGGCTCTCTGTGTGCTTCTCCCTGATCACATCCTTCTCTCTCCTCCTCCAAGTTAACCACCTTTTAATTATCTATTGCTACATATAACAAACCACTCCACAACTTAATGGCTTAAGAAAACAGTCAGCGTTTAGTCTCTGATGCAGTAGGTCGGCACTATGGGCTGGTCTCGCCTTGGCTCTCACAGGTGCCTTCGGGCAGCTAGCAGCTCGGTTAGGGGCTGGATGTCTAAGCTGGCCTCACTCACGTACCAGGCAGTTGGCAGCCATTGGCCGGGGCACTCTTCCTTTCGGCCTCTCCTGCAGGCCATCTCAGGCTCCGTCACCTGGTAGCCTGAGGGCTCCCACCAGCCAGCGAGGTTCACTGATGCTTTCCAAGCCTCCGACACTGGACAGAGCATGTCACCTGGCCACACCCACATTTAAGCAGCAGAAAAATAGACTCCACCTTTTAAGTGGGAGTTACTGCCAAATATTATGTCTACTTTTTTTTTTCAATCTACCACATTGTTTTCTTTTTTTTTTTTTTTTTTACTTTATTTATTTTTGGCTGCACTGGGTCTTCATTGCTGTGCACAGGCTTTCTCTGGTTGCGGTGAGTGGGGGCTACTCTTTGTTGCTGTGAGCGCGTTCCTCATTGCGGTGGCTTCCCTTGTTGCAGAACACAGGCTCTAGGCGTGTGGGCTCAGGAGTTGTGGCACGTGGGCTCAGTAGTTGTGGCTCACGGGCTTAGTTGCTCTGCAGCATGTGGGATCTTCCTGGACCAGGGATTGAACCCGTGTCCCCTGCACTGGCAGGCAGATTCTTAACCACTGCGCCACCAGGGAAGTCCCTTTTTTCTTTTTTTAAAAATTTACTTATTTATTTATGTTTTCCTAAATCCATCATTTCTTTGTTTTCCTTTAAGAATTAACCACATCCATATGACTGTATCTCCAAGCAATATATTGTTTAGCTGTGCATATTTTAGGGGACCTGTAAGTGGAATCGTATTATATATATTCTCCAACTTGTTTTTCAATGCTATTTATTCTGTAACTTGCTTTGTGATGTTGTTCATGAGAGCCATACATGTTGTATGTAGCTCCAGCTCTTTTATCTTCGTTGCTATATTGTATCCCATTGTATAATGTAACACAATTACTTAAGCATTCTCCTACCAATGATTTATTTAGATTGTTCCCAGTTTTCACTACTGTGAACATCTCTGACACACCTCCTGATGCTTATAGACAAGAATTTCTCCAGGATATATGCCTAGGAGAGGATAGCAAAACTTGAAAAGTCTTCAAGTCTGGATGTCTGTGTGTCTTGTTTCCTATAGGCCTGTGAAGCACCTGGATGAAGCCATCTGTGCAGTGGCCCCAGTCCAAGCCTTACCTGGCATGGTAGGTTCCTCAGGCCCCTCATTCCTCTTTAGTGGATGTATTCTTTATTCCTTCCAAAAATACTGGGCTGGCCAAAAAGTTCGTTCGGGATTTTATCCCATCCTTGGGGAAAGACCCGAACGAACTTTTTGGCCAACCCAATATTTGTTGAAGGCCTATCGTGTGCTGGGCACTAGACTAGCTTTGGGCACAGACACGAAGGAGAAAGCACCTGCCCTCGTGGAGCTCACAGTTCAGTTGGGAAGACAGGCGAGCCCCCAAGCAGCTGCCCTAGAACCTGAGAAAGGATGTGATATATCATGCAAAGGATACTGTGCAACGGAGAGAGGGGCCTCCTAACTCAACCTGCAGAAGCCAGTGGGAGGAAGTGATGGACAGTGAGCTGAGCCACGGGCACTAAGAGGGCAGCACCATGGAGGCGAGAGAACACTGTGTCCCAGGCCGGCAGGAAGTTCAAGGAGCTGCAGGATCCGACTCCTGTGGGGTGTGGAGAGGGAAGAGGCTGGGGGCTGGGGGCAGCGGGAAGAGGATGTAGGGTCAAGGGGGGGTTTAAAGATGGCGGTGAGTTTAGTATGTTCACCTACAGAGAGGAAAGAGCCCAGGCAGGAGAGAGGCCTCAGCTCCATCCCAGGGCAGGAGCGGCCGTTGGCTTGAACATTCCCCGAGGAGACGGGAGGAAAGGGTATGGCACAGATGCAGAACTGAATCCTGGCCGCATGGAGGGGGAAGTAGCAAGAGAAGCAGGGCCAAGGAGGAAGGACGGGCCAGGAACAGACACAGCCCTGGGGCCAGCCGGCTGCTGCTGCAGGCTCCATAGGAGCAAACACGCACATTGCTGCTGTCCCCTGAACAGTCTGGCTGGAGCCAGAGGCTGGGTGCCAAGAGTGAAAAAATTCCCTGTTTGTTTTTTATTTCTAGCTGCTTTTCTTATTTCACACGGGGGTGAGTGACAGAGTGAAGTCCCCATTCACCATCTCTTTGCTTCCCAGGTGCTGATCTTTATCAGCAATGGCTCTGTGCACCTCATGGATGTGGCCAAGCTGCAGATTGTCTGCGCCTTTGCTCCCCCAAGGTCCTACCACCTGGCGGTCCCCTGGAAGCCAGTGTTTGTCGTGTCTTTACACCACCCGTGTTTCCTGCTCCGAGGTACGGAAGGGGGATTGTGAGGGCTGCTGCCCAGACCTGTGGCCTGCTGACCGTTTCCCTGAATTTCTCAGTCCTCTCAGAAAGCATAGGGTGACCCCACCCAGTCTCCTCCCCACGCCTCATCCCATCCACCACAGGCCAGCAGGACACCACTGCTGAGTCCTCACTTGGCACTTAGATAAAATGCCGGACAAGGTCTTCTCTCCGGACCCCTGTTCCTCCAGATCAAGTGAGCCCCTCAGAGCTCAACCCCAGTGACCCCGGCTTTGCAAGCAGAGAGCGGCCCCTCGTGCCCGCCTGGACTACAAGGCCACAGAGAAAGGGATCACTGTAACAGAACATGGTGTTCCTGTTTCATCCCAGGAGACCACCCAGATGAAATTGGATCTGCCAGCCAAGCCGAGGACATCCAAAATTCTATTTTCTATTTTAATTTTGAGGCCTACCCACTCCTGGAACAAATCTCAAGAAATTGCACCATTCCTCAAGCTAATGTGTTGGATGACACAACTTTCCCCCAGGTGTCGCCCTTGGAGGAAAGATGCGAGAATTTCTTCCAAAAGAGGTAGAGTTCTGGGTCTCTACCTCCTCCCTGCACCCAGGGTTGTCTCTGGACTAAGGAATAGTGGTTTGCTTGATGGTAAGATCCTTTCGGCATTCAAATCCCATTCAGACTGGTAGAAAAGGAGTAATGAATTCAGGCTGGTAAGAAAAGAAGGGCTGCAAGTTGGTGTTTTCTTCCTGTCAAGACTGTCTTTTTCTTTTTGCTTTCTCAATTTTTTGGTAAGTATATTTGGATTATCAGACACAGTCATCTAAGACAGGGGTTGGCAAACTACAGCCAAATTTGGCCACTGCCTGTTTTTGTAAATGAAGTTTCACTGGAACATCACACCCACTGCTTTATGTCTCATCTACTTATGTAAGTGCTACAACAGCAGAGTTGAACAGCTGCAACAGAGATCCTATGACCCATAAAGCCTAAATCATTTGCTCTCTGGCCCTTTATAGAAGATGTTTGCCAGCCCCTAGTCTAAGACCCCTTTCCTCTCTCCGTCATCCAGATAAACGATTATGTGATACATCTTTCCTCTTCCCCTTTCTGTAAACCCCAGCCTCACAGGGACTCTGCTTGTGTTCCTTCCTCCTATAAAAGCATCATTAATGGTACTCGGTCCAATCTGGGGAAGCAGGGGTCTCTTCTAATCCATCCACAACAAACTTCTAGGGGTTTTCAAATTCTTGTTGACAATTTCTGCCATGATCTGACCATACCTGTCAGGTGGAAGAGGGTTGTCAGTGGAGCCCTGGACTCTCACACCACCTGCCACTACAGAGCTGGGGGGCTTTGGTGGGCTTTCCCTGCTAGGGTCTCGGTGTCCCTCAAGGAACGAAGTGAAATGGCTAAGATACTCAGATTTGAGGGGTTTTTTGGTTGCGCTGGGTCTTAGTTGCAGCAGGTGGGCTCCTTAGTTGCAGCTCGCTGGCTCCTTAGTTGTGGCATGTGAACTCTTAGTTGCAGCATGCACATGGGATCTAGTTCCCTGACCAGGGATTGAACCTGGGCCCTCTGCATTAGAAGCGCAGAGTCTTATCCACTGCACCACCAGGGAAGTCTCAGATTTGAGTTATGCCTCTATCACTTACTAACTGGGGGAGACGTTGGGTGAGTTACTTAGCCTCTCAAGGCCTCAGTTTTCTTAGTCATTCAAAAATATTTATTGAGCACCTACTACGTGCCAGGCTGTGTTCTGGACATTTTGATGATGCCTGTTCTCCAGGCTTTGTAGGTATTCAGTGAGAAAATACATGTAAAGTGCTAGGCATAGGGTGGTCGCTCAGTAAATGGTAGGTACAAAAATGGTGATGAGTCCCCTCTGAGTTCAAGTTCATGCCTGGGAGGATTGTACACATCACCACGAGGGGGCACCACAGCTCTCCTCCGTGACTACATTTACTGCCGCATTCAGTTCCTCCCTGGGTTGTGGTGTGTTGTTCAGGTGGCTTCCAGTACCTCATGGGGGGAAGCATGCCCACCCACCAGGAGGGGAATATGGTCCATGGGTCTTGGGGGAGGAGGACAGTGAAGAAGGGGTCAGTTGACATTTCCCCTGATTAAAGATTTACCAAGAATGCTCAGCTATCCCTCACCTGGAAGTTTCTTATTTTGACCCTTGATGACTTGACTTGTCCTTAGGAGATGCAGCTGAAGAATTTAAGGGTCAAGTATTATGATGTCTACAACTTATTTTCAAGTGGTCTAAGAAAACATTTGTAGAGAGACATAAAGAAAGAGAAAATGTTAACAACTGCTGAAACCCAGGAAAATATAGAGACAGAGAGAAAGACAGGGAGAGGAAATGCTAACTGGTGAGTCTAGGTGAAGGCTCGTTGTACTACTTGCAACTTTTCTATAGGTTTGAAATTTTTCTAAATAAAAGCTGGAGAGAGATTATATTATTTACAGTAGAATCCTGATTTTGAGTATGAGACTAGAAATGTACACACCACTAGTAACAGTAGCTATATTTGGGTAATAAAGCATGTGTGATTTTTTTCTTTGTATTTTTCCTCTTTGCAGCTTTTCTATCAAACATGTGCATGATTTTGGAAAATTTCAAATACTGGTTTAAAAAAAAAGTCAAGAGTGTAAGGTTTGGTCATGGCTGTAGTGGGGCCGTTCTCCTGGGTTGGAGGTCATGGTGTGGAGCTTTCTGGTACTCTTGTTTGATGAGGCTCAGAGAACTTGTTTAATGAGCATGTTACCATTTCTGTCCTTTCTCCTTTTACTGGCCTAAGAAGGGTGAGCCTCTCCACTTCACCCAAAAGCCAACTGGCTGCCCTCCTTGTGGGAATGGACCACAGGCCAGTAGCTCCAGCTCTGGGCAGCTTACCTCCTGGCTGGCAGCCGAGGGCCCAAGCAACTCAGGACACTTCAGCCCCTAACTGACATTTCCTGCCCTCAACCAGGGTGCCAGGTGGACGTTACCACTCAGACACCTGCTGAACTCTGCTTATTAGCCCAATAAGGTTGCTTCACATGTAGAACTACTACCATAACAGAGTAATTCCCCACTGTAAAAAAATGTTATTCATTATTTCTGAGATATATATATATATATATATATGCACTTGTAAAATTTGGGTAAAATTTGGGAAACAGGACAATACAGAGAAGAAAATTTAAATAACCCACAACCCATCACCCCAAATCCCAGCACTGCCATTAATGTGTTAATACATTTCCTTAAGGTTTTATCCTTAGCATTGTTACTAAGTTGAGATCGTGTTCACTTTTTTAATCTGGCTTTATGTCACTCCAGAATACAACTTAATGACTTTTTAATTTTAAGAAAAACTTCCTTGTCACAGTGGTTTTTAATGTCTATGTAATTTCCGTGGGAAAGGTGTCTATAATATCCTTCCCCACCCCGCTATGGTTGGGTCTGCTCTCATGAGAAGACAGTCCCTTCTGCCCTGACCCCCTCCAGTCTCTGGAACCCCAGAGACCTATCCTGGCCCCCAGTGGGAATTGGGAGGGACCCCTCCAGTTCCCCCTTCCCGTCTCTCTTCCCTGTCAACACAGCTTAGCCCCTAGGTCCCACACCCCAACCCCTCCCCGGGAGGGGCCCCAGAGGCTGGGTGGAGTGGAGGGGACTGCCTCCCAGGGAACCTTCTGCAGGGAAGAGGGCTGGAGTCAACAGGGCTGACCAGGTGGGGCGATGGGGGCCAGGGACAAGGCTCAGGCTAAACGGGCTGTGAGAGCTTGGGGAGGGGAAGAGCTCAAGGAAGTGCTCCCTGGCTCCGAGGACCCACAGCAGGAGCCGGAAGGGGATGCACTGTGTGGTTGGGGCAGGCCTAGCTTGAAGGGACATTTACTTGGGCCTGATCACAATATTCAAATCATATTCCTCACGGCAACCCATTTTCTGAATTGGGTCCCAGAGATAATTAGGAAACACTGATTTAAAGAAGGCTCTTCCTGTTCTGCTTGCTCTGAGGTCTGACACCTGGGGCTTTTCCAAAGAGTACCCCGCCTCCAACATTTTATTATGTTAAATATACAGCAGCTTTGAAAAAAGTCAGTAAACATCCACATACCCACAACCTAGATTCTGTCATTAACATTTTACTATCGTTTCTCACACATAACCACATATGTCCGAGGATTTTAATCTTATCTTTTTTTTCCCCTCTATTTACTCCTTGTGTCTGAAACAGTTTCCATTGGCCCTAAAACTAGGTGAAATTTTAAGGCAATGAATTCAGAGTTTCAAACTCATGATAGTCTGTCCAAATTGTTTTCGCAAAACCTGCACTTGGGACTTTTATAAATAGCCAGTGTGAAGGAGCCTGCCTTTAGGACTTTGAAAGGAGCCCAGATAGCACCCAATGTGCCCCCCACCCCACCCCCTCCGCAGGCCTGGCTTCTGCTCCCATCCAGCCTGGGCCTCCAGGGCACCATTTCCATCTGGCTCCACTCCCTGTTGTAGTATCTGCCATCTCGGCTGGGTCAGACTTATGATCACAAGACAGAAATTTCAGGACACAGGAAGCTGACAGAAACAAAATGCCTCTCTCTCTCTCTCTCCCCCCTGCCCGCTTTGTTCCCTGTGGCCAAGCAGAAGGTGGGCTTCTGGGCTGACCCAACAGTCCCAGCTCCACAGGGCACACGCCCCCTTGGCGAGGGCGTCGGCAGGCCCTGTATGGACACCAGGTGACACGTCCCTTGAGGGTGGAGGAGGAATACCCTCCCACCCCACCCCACCCCCGTTTTTACTATCCCTGGGAGGGAAATTGTGGGCCTATCCTAACCTTCCTTTGCCTTTCTTGAGAAACAAAGGGACAAATCCCTGGAAAATTATTTATAGACTCATAGATTCCAAGTGTGCATGCCATGAGGCTATTGGAATTCAGAGGTTTTGTGGGAGGCCTTACAGATGTTCCGTCTCCTCTCCCACTTTGCAGATGGACAGTCCATCTTTTTGGAAGATGTATGCACACACATTGCTTCAAAACAATAGACAGCAGTCACATCTGTTGTGCCATGAAGGGAAGGAAAACCCTTTCCTTGCTGATGGTGGAGGGAGGTTGTCTCAGTCTCCAGAGAGGGCTTTCCCCAGGGGGCACCTGACAGTCAGCGCCCAGCCTCACATGAACAGGCAGCCTCCCCTGTCCCTCCTCACCGCTGAGCACTGACTGCCAAGGGGAAGCACACTGCAGATGTGCTGGTACCACGTGGCAGGCAGCTCCCACCACCCCTGCCCTGGCCGTTGGTGGATAACCTCACCTCCCACTTCCCAGAGCATGCCAGTTCCTTGGCTGCCCTCTCACCCGGGTCTCCTGGGTCACCCCCCACCCCCTGTCTCCCTCCTGATGCAGAGAAAGAGGCATCCTGCTCATACCCAAGGCCATCTCCTCCCCCAGGACACCCAGACCTTATTGTCCATCTGGTTGGTGACCTCTTCCCCTCCACCGTCCTAATCACAGGCATGTGTCCTGACCACATTCCCATGTTAGAAAACAAGCAAGCGCCTTCCCAGTTCTGCAGCCGCCTTATTTCTCCTCCGCCCAGAGCACAGCTCCCAGCAATCAGTCCACACCCCACTCCTGTGTCCTCTTCTCCCATCTGCGCCCCAGCCCACTGCAGACTCACCATGGGTGTCACCCTGGCCCCACTTTCCCAGACAACATCCTCAACCAGTCATTTTTGTGAGTTTTTCCTAGTATTTCTGTAGGGTAAATTAGAGGTGGACTTTCAGAGTTATGGGGTAGGCATGTTTGAACTGGGATAGTTGTACCCACCAGCCCTTCAGAGACGGTGGATTCACTCTGCATCCCCACCTCTTCCCCTAACTGGCCAAGAAATGAGGGATAAAAATTGATAGCTCATTACTATTTTAATTTGGAAATTAACAAGGTTGAACATCTTTGTGTTACATCTATTGTATGTTTCTCTCTCTCCTTCTGTGACGCCACCTGGGTCTTTTTCTTACGGGTGAGTTCATTTTCTTTTGATTTTAAGAGTTCTTTGTTAATATGTTGTGAATAATTTTTCCTGCTTTGTCTTTGGATAGGAGTAATTTTGGTTGCTTGTTTAGCCAAACAGAAGTTTGGTATTTTTCCATCTTCTCCCTTAGGCTTTGCTGAGGGGCAGTTGTAAAGAGCCTCAAATGCAGGGTGCACGTCTGCAATGCGATGGGGGGTAGAGAGGGCCTCTAGCTGTGTGACAGGTCAAACCTCAGTGTCCTCATATGTAAAACAGTGACAGTCCTATCTCCTCATAGGACATTGCCTGGCACATTCAGTAAAGGTTAGCCATTATTTATTACTAGATCATAGAGAAAGCCCTTCTACACTCCAACATTATATTTTAAAAGTCACCCACGTCTTCTTTGAACAGATTAATGACTTTATTTTCAGTCCTCCTTTTAAAACTTGCCCTAGTTCCATCTATGCGCTGCCTCCTGGCTGGTCGCTCACTGATTTCATGTTGTCCTGACCCCTCTGCCCAGCAATTTTACTTCCACTTATTTAGCAGCAGCAATAGTATTCTTATAATTAACTTTTACTGGAACTCTCCTACACTGTTGGTGGGAATGTAAATTGGTGCAGCCAACAGTTTGGAGGTTCCTCAGAAAACTAAAAATAGAGCTACCATATGATCCAGCAGTTCCACTCCTGGGCATATATCTGGACAAAACTATAATTCAAAATGATACATGCACCTATGTTCATAGCAGCACTATTCACAATAGCCAAGACATGGAAACCACCTAAATGTCCATCGATAGATGAACGGATAAAGAAGATGTGGTACCTATATACAATGGAATACTACTCGGTCATAAAAAAGAATGAAATAATGCCATTTGCAGCAAAGTGGATGCAACTAGAGATATCATACCAAGTGAAGTAAGTCAGAAAGAGAAAGACAAATACCATATGATATCACTTATATGTGAAATCTAAAATATGACACAAATGAACCTACCTATGAAACAGAAACAGAATCACGGACGTAGAGGACAGATTGGTGGTTGCCAAGGGGGAGGGGGTTGGGGGAGGGATGGAGTGGGAGGTTGGGGTGAGCAGATGTAAGCTTTTATATATAGAATGGATAAACAGCAAGGTCCTACTATATAGCACAGAGACCTATATTCAATATCCTATGATAGGGATTTCCCTGGCAGGCCAGTGGGTAAGACTCCGCACTTCCAATGCACGGGGCCCAGGTTTGATTCCTGCAGGAGCTAGATCCCACATGCATGTTGCAACTAAGAAGTCAGCGTTATGCAATTAAGACCCGGGGCAGCCTAAATAAATAAATAAATATTTTTAAAAATCCTGTGATAAACCATAATGGAAAAGAATATTTTAAAAAAGAATGTATATATATGTGTAACTGATTGACTTTGCTGTACAGCAGTCATTAACACAACATTGTAAATCAACTATACTTCAATTTTAAAAAATGAAAAAAAATTAACCTTTACTGAGCACCTACTGTGTGCCAGGTACTATGCTAAGTACTTTGTGGCATATCTTGTTTCTTACTATGATTATTATCATCCCCACAGTACAGCGAGGAAGACAGAGGTCAAATTGCCCATCCAGGGTCAGCACCTTATAAGTGAAGTAGCTGGGTTTGCACACAAGCAGTGAGGGGCCAAGGCCTGAGTTTCTCACCTGCACACCCTCTGCCTGCCCCCTGCCCATCCGCTCCCCGCCCAACACACACATATACACACATACACTGCATACTGGAATCTCCAAGCGTCATCAATAGGGAAAGAGAATAAGGCAGATCTGAGTGCCTCCTGGAAGCAACTGCTAGGATACATTTTCAGTGAAAAAGGCAGACGGCACAACAGTGTGTTGCACACTTGCATTTAAATTTAAAAAAAGATTATATGCATGTCTGTACTTGTGTGTATGAACAGTATTCAAGGATTTATAAGGAGGTGTTAACTACAGTTGCTTTGAGAACAGAAAATAAGGATCTGAGGTGAGAAGGAGATTTAATTGTATACTCACTTGTATCCTTGATTTTTTTTTTTTTAAAGCAAAGCATAGGTTACTTCTTTAAGTAAAAAAAAAATGCTTTAATGCACTGTGTACCAGACATCTCCATATGACTGTCCCATAGGCAGAGCCGCAAAAAACTGCAGTCCTTGTCTTTCCCCACAAAAGGGTCCCTTCTCATTTGCCCTAAGCTTTTAAACATTTTTTAAAACGTCGCTCACTCAGGCACCAGAGGCGGAAAGCTGGCAGCAGCCTGCATCTCTCCCCAGCATGAAGGCCTCCTCCTGCCTGCTTGCAGTGGCCAGCTCGACGTGCAGAATGAGGGGTGACCCTGGGCTTCTCTGATTCTTCCACACTGACTATGCGTTTATTTGTTATTTTTTAAAAAACTTTTTTTTTTTTTTTTAAAAACTCAACTCAAAAATCTTATCTTCTGAGAGCACTCCCCAAGCAGGGAGCGCTCCTCTCTGCACTTTACCTCTATTGCTCTTAAATGCCTCCTGTTACAAATGTTCTTTTCCTCTTGTCCCTCTTACTAAACTGGGGGGAGGGGCGGCTGTTTTAGTCACTTTGATCTTTCCAACACGTCCACCAGTGCCGGTCACTAGTAGATGCTCAAGGAATGTTTGTTAAATGTAACTATTGGCGTTCGGATGTATTTAACGTTGGTCCTGCAAACAGACTTTTAGCTTGTAAATTCACCATGCCTCCTATCACTGTACATTTCCTAGTTTAGGATGCTAGACCTATATTGTTCCTTCAGTAAAGCTGTTACGAGTGCCTTCTGTGCACCAGGCTGAGTGCTGAGAACACAGACAGGAAGCAGATGTGTCATTTGGAGAGTTTCTTATATCAGCCCAGGGTGGTCAGGGTCTGCCCTGGGGACCTAAGAGCCCCCGGCGGGGTGGGGGGGAACACAGCGCAAAGCAGGTTCCTCTCATCAACTGTGTGGCCCACAGGTTTCAGAAGTTGGTGAAGAACAAGGTGAAAGAACAGGAGCACTGGACCCGGCTTCAGAGGTATTCCTCGCTTCTCCAAAGAGAGAACCTCAAGAAGTGACAGGGCTGCTGCCCTGGCCTCTCTGAAAAGGTTGGCAGCAGGCAGGCTTTGCCCTGGAATGCTGTGAGGTCAAGAGACACAGTGACAAAGGGCTGCAGCTCAGTAGGCCTAAGGGGCCTAGACTTGCAGTCTGGGACCTCTGCAGAGCCAGCAAGGGGAGAGGCCCAGTTTGGGGGCCCTTCAACCACTAAGCCACTTGTCGGAATCCTCAGGCGGGCAGATGTGTCACCTAAATAAACAGCGATATTGTCTCCAGACTCCAAAGCTGCTGTGGTGTGTAACCTTCATTCCCACCCAGTCCAGACCCCCAGCAGGCCCCAGGCAATTATGTCAGCCAGAGTCCCAGGCCTTGTGAGGACCACTTGCCTCATAGGACCAGGAGCCACTTTGTTCAAATGAGCAAGATGCCCAGTCCACCCCAGCTACTGTGTGGCCTCCTTTTCTCTCCGCCTACTTCTTTTCCCTCTTTGCTGTCTCATAACCTTATGGAATCAGTTTGGAGAGGCTGAGGCTCAGAGAGGTTGAGTGACTGCCTGAGGTCACACAGGTGTGAGGCAAAGTAGGGGCAGGTGAGGAGGCAGGCAGGAACTGTGCCACTACTGCCTCTTGGCTTCTGGTCTTGGAGCCCTAGAGGAGGCTGGGGGACCTGGGGGCACAGGAAGAGGGCGGAGAGGTGCCTTTTTCTTTTCTAGAAACTGCCCTTCCCAGGAAAACTGGGTGGAGGAGTCCCCTGCAGCTCAAGGCCTACGTCTGCCTCTCCGAGGACACCGTGTGGTATCTTTGAGAACTGCAAGCGGTTAGTGCCTCCGGCCCTCTCCCAAGACCGCCCACCAAGGCCAAACGCTTGCATTGTTTTGTGACCGCAGCTGCTTTTGTATCCCCATCCACCTTCTCCCCTGGGTCACACACACTCTTTGTTGGCACGACACCGCCCTCATGGTGCTGATACTGACTATAGGTGAATGTCACCTGGATGAAGAGGTCCCCGCCTGAGACACTCTGCCCCTTGCCCTCCCCCAGATGGGAATGAAAACACAGCAGCAAAAACAACTTCTACAACAATCCTTTTCCACAGTAGGCATGGTGGCAGCTCTCTCTGAGATGAGGAAGGAAAACTTAGGATGATAGTCTTGGCCTTACACGCCACCTAAATGTGACGGGGAACTAACATTTACGGGGCATCTACCATGGTCTGTGTATTTTTCACATAAGCCTTGTGAAATGTAGATATCATTACCCCCATTTTACATGAGAGGGAAACTGACACTCAGGTTACACAGCTTGGAACAGCCTGTATCAAATTCTGATGGATTTTTTCAACAGCAAGTCAGAAACCCACCTCAAACTAACTTTAGCAACAAGGGGAATTTGTGGGCTCATATAGTGTAAAAGTCCAGGCATAATGCTTTCCATGTGGCTGGACCCCGGTGTTGGATAAGAGCAGGAATCCTTCTCCGCCTCTCAGTTTTGACTCCCTTTCCAGGTAGGCCCTCTGCTTGGGCGGCACCATGGCCACCAAGAGCACCCACAGTGAGTGTCCCTTTCTCGATGGTTCCAGCAAAGTCCTGAGCCTGCTCCTCACCGGCCTGCATGTGGTCACTTGCCTGAACCACTCACCGTGACGACCTTGCCAGCCTGCACACGTGCCCATCCCTGGAGGGGCATGGAGGTCATGGCCACCCAAACTAAGGAAGGGGGAGCTGACTGGAGAAAAGAAAATGACAGGCCGCAAGGGAGGAAGGCAGGAGGGGTGCTGAACAGGCCGAGACAACGAAGGTGCCCTGTCCACCCTTTCCAAAGTCACATGCAGCCAACACCAGGCCACCTCCTCATTTCCTAGTGTGCGTGGGGGGAGCGAAGAGGGCTGGGGCATTCACAGGGAGCCTTAGGTGCTGGGGCCCACAGAGGGATGAAGAAGGAGCCAGGGCTGGCAAAGTGCCAGAAGATGGGCAGAAGAGGCCCAGGGGGCACTAGGCTGGGGATCCAGGGCACTAGCGCTGGTGCACCACTGGGGCTGTGCCAGTGGCCCCAAAGAGGTCCTTGTCCACTGGGAGAAAGGGCCCCTTAGAAGCAGCACCAAGAACCTTGGGTCTTCTCAGGGGAGTGCTGGGACTAGGGTGAGGCAAAGGAGTGCCTGGGGTACAAAGTTGAGGAGGCACTTACCCTCAGCGTTGTGCAAATGCAGGGTCTGCCCCTGGGGGAGAGCGGGGGAGCGGACAAAGTGGCCCTGGCCTCACCCTGGGATAAACAGGGGCTCTGCAGTTAGGGCTCGCTTCCCTCCCCAGCCCTGTGCCAGCCTGGTTCTCCAGGTAGGGGGTGTTTCAGAATCCTGGGGCATCCATCTGCTCCTCAGATGGACCTGTTTATTTAGCAACGCATGGCCAACGCACGGCCCTCCTCCAGGTGCACCACCTGCCCACCCAGCTCTCCAGCCCTGCTACCAGGACAGTCCGCCATCTGCCGATACAGACAACTCATGACCACCAGCCCTTCCCTCTGCCCCTGGGTTCATACGGTGACCCAAGTGGCGTGTCCTTAAATAAATGTCTTGCATGTCGACCAATCAGCTTAGCTGCCCCTCCTTAAAACACTGGCCCGTCCAGCATCAGCATCTACACAGTACAGCTGTCTTGGCGGGAGCAACACGTGTGGTCAGCAGGCAGTGGCAGGTCCCTGCTGGCAACGGCACTGGTGGCCCATGTGCTTTAGGAGCTTTATTTCACACCCCCAACATGCTCCCACACTCGCCTGCCAGGCTAAGGCAAAGACCGGATTTGTCGACTACCACCCACCGTTGTCCCCACCCCAATAGCCGCGTACTAGCTTTGTGAAAAATTCCTTGAACTTTTTCTGTGCTCCAGCGTCCTGATCTGTAAAATAGGTATAAGCACCACCTGCCCGCCTCACCTGTGGCTCTGAGGCTAAAATGACTTGAAATTGCTGCTCCATATATGTCTGTTTCTCCACCACGTGGCTTCTGACCCCTTGGGCTTCGAAGGCGGAAAGCAGGGCAGCACTGTTGACTGGCGGCGACCAGCGTGCCGGCGGATCCGCAGGCCAGGCCTCTGATGCCATCCTCCCCCTCCTCCCACTTCTAGCAGGACGGTGCCCAGACCGCTCTGGACCAGCCCCAGGTGAGGTGAGGCGCCACCCAGCACCCTCTGTCCTTGCTCAGCTGTCGCAAAGGCAGTGCACCATCGGGGAAGCGCACAGGCAGGCCCTAGAGTCACACCCGCGTCCCAGTCCCAGCGCTGCCCCTGAATATCCGCACGGGCGTGTTAGTTAGCCTCTTCCTTATCTAACTGCCCATCCTCAAGATGGCCCTGCTCACTGGAGTTAGCTCACAGGTTAGCAGAGAACTGAGAGCGACCACTCGCCCACGGCTCACCTACCTGGACGCTGCTTACAGTCCTCCTCCCGGTGGGTGTGAGTGCGGCCAGCCCAGGAAGGGGGTGGGGGCATGGGAGTGGTGGGAGGCGCCCCCTTCCCATCTCCAGACCTCTCTTATTAACAGGGACGTGCTAATGAAAATTCACACCCAGGTGCTAATAAACAGTGGGCCGCTCCTGGGCTCGGAGAGCGAGGGGAGGCTCTCCGCAGGGGAGGGGGCTGGCCGATGAGCTCCACTTATCTGTGAAAAGACTTGCTAATAACTTTAATTCCCCGTCCTAAACCACGGGGCCTTTGCCATGTAAATAGATTTTCTAAACTGGCCTGGGTCCTGGAAAAGACTTCCCGTTCTGCTCCTTAGGGCTCTGGGAGGGGAGAGCGCGTTGGGGGTGGAGGTGCGCGAAAGGGGGCGGATCAGCGAAGGTGTGAGGTCCCGCCCCCTGCAGGGCCTCTGCTTTTGGATCGCACTCTCTGCAGCCAAACGCTGGCCAGAGTGCGCCTGGGCTTCTGAATTTACACAGTGAGCCCTCCACCCCACTCTGAACCACTGCCCCTCCTGGCCTGGGCCAGAGCACTGGAAATGATCTCCAAAGTGGTTTCAAAACAAACCTATCAATATCAATGGATAAATAAACTGTGGTATATCCATACAATGGAAGAGCATCGAGCAATAAAAAGAAACAAAGTACCGATACATGAGAAAATATGATGCTAAGTGAAAGAAGCAAGATGCAAAAGACCTCATGATATATGATTCCATTCATACTAAATGTCCAGAACAGGCAAATCTATAGAGATAGAAAGCAGATGAGCTGGCTGGGGTGGAGAGTGGGGAACCGGAATCATGGGGAGTCACTGTTAATGGTTACAGGGTCTCTTTTGGGGGGTGATGAAAATGACCCAAAATTAGACAGTGGTGATGGTTACATAACTGTATGAATATACTAAAACCATTGAATTATGTACTTTAAAAGTGAATTTTATGGTACATAAATTATATCTCAATAAAGCTCTTATAAAAAATGCCAAGGCCAGTATTTCAAAGATGCTTGAGCAGGGCAGAGGGGAAGAACTGAGTATCCAGAGACGGCTGAGGAACCCTCGGACAGAGAGGCTACACCCCCTTACCCCACCTCACCACCCGCCAGGCTTGACTGCTCACCAGACCCCCTGACTGAGGCCAGGCTCCTTCAGGGCTCAAGGCTCCCCTTCCCCACACAGCACTTCCCTAACCTGAATCCAAGCCTGGTTCCAGGTCAGCTCTGTGGATTTGTATGCAACCAATGGACCTCTCATCTCACCCTAGCCAGGCCTCTGGGAGGTCACAGTTACTTAAACTTGGGGCTGACCACTGATATTATTTCATGTCTCTAAACCACATGGGAGAGAAACTAGAGTGAAGGGAGATGGGAAAATCCCAGGGTCCAGGCGTAACGCTCCAGCACAAGGGGAATAAGGACTTGGGACACATGCAATGAGCCCTTGGAGCTGGTGTCCCCTAAGACCCCAGAATGAATGGAGCTGGCAAAACCCTACCAGAGCTGAGAGCCCGGATTCTGAAGTCATACCTAGGCTTGAGTGCTGATCCTTGGCTTATCCTTCTGCAAAATGATTACTTAGGTATAAAATGTGTAAAGGACCTGGTGCACAGCAAGTACGCACTAATGGAAATGCATTTTCTACAGAGATACTTGGTTTTATTCAGCTCCCCACCAGGTTCAAAGAAAAGATGGACAGACTCCGCTCGCTGCCACTTTCTCCAGTGAATCTCCTCCCCCTCAGGCTAACCCATCTGGAACAGGAGGTGCTAAGCCAGGGCTGGGGAAAAGGAGGAAGGGGTCTGAGCCTGTGTGCTTTGGGGTCTGAAGACTGCAAGAAACCCTCCCAACTCTCCTACGTCCTTTGGAGGAGGGGAAGGGAGCTTTGTGCCCCTCTAGAGAAAGAAGAACTTGCCAAGTGACACCAGCACAAAATTTATTCACAAATAAATAAACACGTACTAGGCAGTGCCTCCTACCTGCCTCAAAGTGTCTACCCTCTGGGTCCCTCCATCACGGGAGGGGTTGGGGAAGTCCGTCCTGGGTGGGGACAGGCTCTCCCTTTCAGCAATGCCCATGCCAGCATCGCCGGTGCCCTCTTCCAGGAAAGGGAGTCTGGAGTGGGACCTCTTCGAAGGCGCAGAGGCCAAAAAGGCGTCGGTGCTCACAGAACGGGGCGCCAGATGTCCGCCGTCACTTCAACTACTCAGGCCAGCGGCCACTCCAGGGGCGAGAGGGGCATCCAGGTCTCCAGCAGGGCCAGTACGTCGCCGGGAAAGAGCTTGAGGAGAGAGGGAACAGCGAGGCCCTCAGCGCTGGACACCGAGCGTGGGTGTCCGCCTCGCGAGCTCCACTTTCAGGGCGCCTCTGGCGGGGAGCGGGACCCCGCCCCCTGCGTGTACTCTCCCTCCCCTCGCCGCTCGAGCGCCCCGGGCACACCAACTCTGTTGCTCCGGAGGGCGAGCAGGCGAGGCCGGGTCGTCAGTGGGGGAGCCGCACGGGGGCTGGTCCCCGCAGTGCGCTCCGGGGGGCGCGAAACAGTAGGTAGCGCCATCCACTACTGCGCCGCGCCCGGAGGGAGCTCCGCGCGGGAAGGAGGTACTAACCGGAGATGAGGGGCCTGGCTCCATCGCCGGCCCTTCCGGGCACGCCGCCTCGTCGTAAAGCACAGGCGGATCGCGCGGCTCGGGCGCCGCTAGGGCTCCGGGGTAGGCGGGCGGGGACCCCCAGGACACCACGGCGCTGGCGGCTGAGCCCAGGTCTGGGCCGCACGCCTGCGCCTGAGTCTGCATCTGCGTCTGCGCCTGCGCGGGGCCGCCGTCGGGGCACAGCGGGCAGCCTCGAGGGAGCGCCGCGTCGCTGTGGCGTCGGCGCCGGCGCTGCAGGCTCTCCTCGCTGAGGCCCAGTACGGCCGACAGGTGGCCGATGTAGCGGATGGCCAGGCGCAGTGTCTCGATCTTGGTCAGGCTCTGGCCGGCGGGCGCCACGGACGGCGGCAGAAAGCGGCGCAGCTCGTGCAGGGCGCGGGCGAGCGTGCGCATGCGCAGCTTCTCGCGCTCGCTGGCGCTCTGCCGCTGCCCGCTGCCTAGGCGGCTGCCGCGGGCGCCGCGCCTCCCCGCAGTCGGGGCGCGGAGGGCGGCGCTGGTGACTGGCCTCCCGGGGCTAGACACGGGGCTGCCGGCCGGGGCGCTGCCCCAGGAGTCCGGGGACGAGGCGGGCGAGCAGCCACAGTCCCTGTTGGAGGCCGGCGGCGGCCGAGCTGGGCCCCAGCCCGCGGAGAGGATCCAGGACTCAGAGAGCGGCGGGCACAGGGACTGGGCCATGGCAGCGCCGGCGCGTCTGGGGGCCGGCGGCCAGCGACTGCTTTATCCTGAGCCCGAGGTGTGAAGTGGCCCCTTCCAGGCCGCATCAGCACTTCAAAGCGGGCTCGGGGCCTGGTGGGGGCAGGGCTTGACCCTTTGAACCAACGGGGGGTGAAGGTGCCTGCCCGTTGGCTGCGCCAGGTTGGCCCCTCCTGGGTCCTCGCATGGGCACCTGACCCAGACACTCGGGCCTCCTGCCTGCGCCAGTGCCGGCGCTGTCCAGGGTGTTGGGCCAGCTCAGTAGGTTAAAGGAAGCGAGGTCGGGGAATTGGAGGTTCAGTACTTAGGTTTGGGTCTGCCTTCACCTGTTGGGGACCTTATGCAAATTCTTAAGTTTTCTTGAATCTTCGTTTCCAGTTTGAATGATGGGAGCCTCAGGGCATAGTGCAGCCAGGTCTGTGGACTCGTATAGTGACCAGGAGTGGGGCCCTGATTCCTGCCAGAGGCCAGAGTAATCCATTCCTCCTCTGAGGCAGGTTGGTCCTGGGTGCACCCTTCCCTGGTGGTGGTGAGTGGGAGGGACAAGGCTACCCTAGGTAAATCCAACAAGCTGGCTGAATCTGGGCAGGTTGCTGGACCGTCTGAGTGGAGGGAGAGGAAGCCTGCTGCCCTCCAGGCCACCTTCAGCCTGGCAGGATCAAGGGCTCGGCCTGTTGCCACAGCTGCCACCAGTGGCCTCTAGCTGGTATTCTGCCACTTTGGGGCAGGTATAACGGGCCTTGCCAATGAAATGTGAGTGCAAATGACACAAAAATGCATTTAACAAAATTCAGGGGAATTTCCTGGTGGTCCAGTGGACTGGGCTCTCTCACTGCTGGGTTCAATCCCTGGTCAGGGAAATAAGATCCCACAAACCACAGAGGAGCCAAAAGAAAAAAAAAAATCAACACCCCTTCATGATAAAAATTCTCAGCAAACTCAGACTAAAGGAGAACTTTCTCAGTCTGATGAAAAGCATCTACAAAGAAGCTACAGCTAACAGCATACTAGATAGTGAAAGACTGAAAGATTTCCCCCTAATACTGAGAACAAGGTGAGGATGTCTGCTCCTACCCCATGCCTCTTCAACGTTGCCGGGGGGTGGTGGGGGGCACCTAGCTTGTGCAGTAAGGAAAGAGAAATAAGAGGCTTACAGATTGGAAAGGAAGAAATAAAACTCTATTTGTGGACAACATGATTGTCCACATGGGAAATCTCAGAGAATCTAATATATTGCCTGCCTGACCCCTCGGGTTTGAGTTTGCACATTGTCAAAACAGCTACTTCATGCATGGATGTCTGCTCTCCAGCTAGACTGTGAAGTACCTGGTGTCTGGTATCATGTCTTCAAAAGAAGTGGTAAAAAAAAAAATTAAGAAGAAGTGGTATCTAGGGTCTCTTTCAGTGCCGGCGGTCTACTGTTTTGCATCCCCCGTGGCTTCCTGTTCTGTGAGATTGATGGCTGAGCTGGTTTGTAGCAAAGAACCAAGTGGCTTGGTACCTTCTTCCTGGGCATCTCTGCTCACCACCTCCCTCCTCCCTTTGTCTCTTTTTTCTTCTACTGCCCTTGGCCTTTTCTAACACCCTCTATACCCTCTACCCTGCAGTCTGTCCCAGCAGCCCCAGATGCTTATGCCCACGGTCACATCCAGGACTGGCAATGCCAACCCACCATTGGGGAGACGGGGAGGAGCCCACTCCATGGGCACATGCCATGGGACCCATCTACTCCCTGTGAGAGCCTGGCCCAGGCCTGCAGCTGTCAGCAGGGTCTGCCCCTTCTGGACCCTGGCCGATGGATGCCTTCCTGGGGTTCCAGATCCAAGCCAAGAACCTGGCATTAGAGCCCAGTGATGGCCCCTTTGATCCACTGGACCAGAGCTAACAAATGGTGAGAATTGGTTGTGCACCCAAGCAGGGGGAGGTGCAGCCTAAAAGCTGGACAGGCAGGAGGGGTGGGATCTCAGAGGGCTCTGAGCATTCTGTTGCCAACCTCTGAATGTCAAAAAATTCCTCCAATTCCCACATGATTCTGATTTCCACTTTGTAGCTAATAATTGAGAAAACTCAGAATGACCAAAAATTCCTAGACAATCAGCCACCCTTTTGTTATATTGTTATACATTTGAAAATATAATACATGCATGTGATTAAAAGTTGAACAAGTACAGAGGGTATAACAAATCTCTTTACTATTCTCCGTCTGAGGCCTCCAATTCCCGGTCCAGAGGAAACCACCATTCCTGGTTTGTGGGCAGCAATGCTCTGAAGTGAAGTTTTATTTTATTAAGTACAAAATCAACTAGACATTCTTTAAACAAGAGGCCATATGTGTGGGAGGCAGACTGTTTATCCTGAAAACACAGCTCTGGCCCCTGAGGATTCTCAGATCTGGGACCGAACAGTTAACTAATTCATCGCTCACTTACATGGGAGCCACTGAGAGATCTGGAGCAGGAGAGAAATGCCATGAGAGAGGGTTAAAAAGACCCAGGGGTGTCTGTGGAGGCAAAGAACTCACAAAAATGGCATGAGAGGCAGGGCAGATGGGAGGGTTCCACCCCCAACCCCAGTCCTTCAGTCTCCAGCCCTAAGGCTGACAAATTGGATGTGCCACGTGGGAGTCCCTCCCTTTCCTGTTGCCTCTGAGTCTTGGGGCCCAGAGTGTGCAAGGGCTGTGGTCAGTGGGCCTGATGAAGCCAAGTGGGGGCAAAGGGGGGACCCCAACGTAGATGCTGGGCTCTACCCCCTCATGTCAGCCAGCCTCCCTCTTCCCTCGCCCCCATGCCTCTCTCACCTTTGATCTCCTTATCGCCAGCCTCTCCGGTGGCTTCATTAGGGAGCTGCCCCAGTTAATGAGTTCTCCGGGCTGCATGGCCCACATGCCCTCCCGCTGGGGTGAGGACTTCACACCTCTGGGGCCTGTGTTTTGACAAGTGCCGGAGCCAGTGGCTCTTGCTCCCCTGGCCCGAGCCTGCCGTCGCCTGCCAACGTGTAAGGCTGGGAAATGAGGCCTTGGGGCAGCCCCACCAAGCGGAGGTGAGAGTTCAGTCGGGGTCCTTGGCCAGGGTGGGGGCAGGCAGGAAAGGGCAGCACCCTCTCAGGCTGGGGCCCCCGTCTCAGCCTTCCCGCTAGGAACCAGCCGGCTTCCTCAGGCCAAGCCTGGGTCCTGAGCGCTCTCCCCCTCCCACCTCCCAGCCTCAGCGCCCTCATTTTCCCCGGCCAGGCCCTCTGACATAGGAGTGCTAATCAAAGGTGCAATGTGAATACTGCCCTTGCAGCCCCTAATCCCCATCCCCTCCGGAGCCAGAGGCCCCAGGAGAAGGAAGCAGCTCTCTGCTACCGCCAGCCTGTTTGGCATCAGCAGGCGCACCTCCTGGGAAGCTCCTAATTTGGGTGTTTCCTACTGCCAGGGATCTTCCCGCCACACCTCGGCACCAGCCTGAGAGGCAAGCCCTTTCAGGGGAGCGATTGTCATTCATGAAGTCCCCACCTTTAGACAGCCTAGGACACCCCTCTGGGGTGTGGCCCGTGTGGCTTAGAATAGAACCCCTGCCCTGCCATGTACCACTTGTGTCACTTGGGTAACTCACTCTCCATCTCTGGGCCCCGGCCTCTGCTTCTGAGCCATGAGTAATACCTACTGTGCTGACGTGATGTGGGTATCATTACCTCGCTTTGTAGTTAAAGACACGGAGGAGCCAAGCGGCGGTCCTATGTCACATGGCTAGTAGGGGCAGAGCTGGGATCCATTTGGCTCTGTCTGAGACCAACGCCAGTGTTCTGTCCGACCACCAGCTCCCCTGTCTCCTCTGGAGGACTTGATTGGCTCCTTTCCTCCTGGAGGGCCGCCTGGAGAGTGAGGGTGCCGAGGTGGGGACGACGCCCCATAGTCCTCAAGCCCCCATGAAACCTCATTACGAGTCACTGGGACCTGTTGAGATGTAAAAAGAAAAACGTTTCCAGACCCACCCTGGAGCTGCTTGAACCAGAATCCCTGGAGGAGATTCTGGGTGTGAAAAGTAAAATCTCCCAAGAATTATGAAGCTTGGCCCCTTTTGAGAAGCGATGCCCTATAGTGAGCACCCCCCAATCCAGAGAGTGGAAAAGGCACAGGGAGTGCCCAGCCCCCCACCATGGAGCCTAAGCCCCACTGGGTCGTGGATAGATGAGGCCGTGCTTGTGCTGGAGAGGGGGCAGCAGCCACCTGGAGCCCAGAGCAGTCAGAGGGCCCAGCAGGAAGGCTCCCAACTTCTCCTCCACCTCCCTCCTTCCCCATCAGCCTCCCAGCTAAGGCCCCGGAAGCTCCCGGGAAGCCCCTTCCAACTGAGATCAGCCCCTCTCCTCACACCTTTAGCTCCCGGAGCCACCGAGTTGGCAAGCCATATGGAATAGATTATTCTGGACCCATGATAATCTGATTATCTTGGTCATGGATCAGCTGGGTGCACAGCCAGTGGAAGTCACAGGAGGCAAAGGGGTGATGAGGAGGGAGGGGGTGGGAGGAAAGGAGAGAGATTTGTCAGATTCCGGGAAAGGCTCCAGAGGAAGTGCCAGAATCTCCCCTGTTCTGGGAGCTGGGCTGAGAATGCAGGGTAAGTAGATTGTGCCCTTCTCCTTAGGGGTGTCACATTTATGCTCCTTCACTTCATCTGGGTAAGTGGAGGAGGGTCTAAGCCTTATAGTGAAATATGGGGAAACTGAGGCATAAAGGGGTTAAGTAGTTGAACCAGCCCAGAGCAAAGATGTAGACATGTGAATGTAGGGAAACTTGTCACACGGCTCCTCAGTTTGTATGGCTGTAAAATGGAGCAGGGACCCCCAACTGCCTGCTGAGCTGTCCTGGGAGACTGCATGCCTTGATTGCAAAGCACCGTCTCAGGCCAGAGGGCTGCCCCTGGGTGTCCAGTGTCCCTGCAATCCCAGCCACAGACAGCAGAGGGCGCTACCCAACCACCTAGGACCTGGGGATCTGAGCTGGGCAGACCTCCTGCCAACCGGTCAGAGGCCCTTTTTTTCTGGGGCCAGGGCCAGTGCGGGTTGGGGGTGGTGGGCTCTGGGAGCTAAGCAGGTGTGGCAGAGATGCTGGGGCTGGCTTAAGAAATAGGTGAAGCTGGCTTAGTGCCAGCGTGATGGGCCGTGTGACCCCAGACAGTCCACTTGCCCTCTCTGGACCCCAATTTGCTCATCTGTCCACTGGGAAAAACATACCCCTGTATGCAGAAAGGCAGAGCAAGATGGAGCCCAGAGGAATGAGGAGAGGGGGACGGGCTCAGGAGGGCAGGGGCCAAACAGGGCTGAGGTCTCCCTACCTTCCCTACACACCTCTGGAAGCAGAGGTTGAAAACAATCAGACCACAGGTTGACCGAAACTCTAGGCTCGCCAGCTCCCCAGTGGGGATTTGCAGGCCCAGCTCAGCTGCCAACTTGGGGCGCATCCAACACCAGCACCTGCTGAAAGCACAGGATAGAGCTCCCTCCAGGCAGGACGCACAGGTTTCAGGCTCCTTCTAACCCCACCCCTGCCCTGGCTGACTGCACAGCAGAACAGTGAGGTGCCAGGACAATGATGAGGCTCCTGCCAAGTCACTGGGTGGCTCAGGCTCTCAGCCAGCTCCAGGTCATCCTTCCCAAGGTCAGGGGAAGGAGCGCACCTCTGCCTCCCCTCCCCCGAGGTATCTGTCTTCAGACCCAATAAGCAGCAGAGTGGGTCTAGGACTGAGCTGGAATGCCTAGGCAGGACCTGGGAGAGTAAACAGCCTCTGGGCATAGGATCCTTCACCAGAGGCTGGGGGACAGTGACATCCCTGGACAGAGTGGAGAACATGTTGGGGGCAAGGATAGAGCTTAAGTTGACCAGATAATAAATCAAACAGAAGAAGGGTCTTAGATGGTCAGTACTGATTATGTGCCAAAGACTAAGGATAGGATGAACTCAGTCCTTGGTTCTAGAGGTTTCCCCACCAAGAGAAATCCAAGATCCAGCCCTTGGCTAAGCCGAGGAAGTTTCCTTCACCCTTGGAGATTACGCACCAACCCAGGCCCTGGGAGTGCAAGGTCAGCGCCCGGCACAGGTGGCCAGGCTGGCTGAGGCCCCTGGGAGTGCTGACATGTGCCGCTGGCTGCTCACAACAAGGTTGGCCTCAACAACCCACCCCCATGGCTCCCCAAGGCTGGCCTGAGGCTTCAGAACAGCCTCAGCATGCCCTTTGCCCAGGGGGTTCCCTGATGGGGAATTCATCCTGATAAGAAAAAATTAAAGGTGCAAGTGAAGATGTACTGTTGAGTGACAGAACCAAACTGCAGAAAAATCCCTTCAGTATGACTCGACTGATATAAGGAAAAGCAAAAGAAAACAAAAATCTAAAAACCAACCCCTACACATAAAGGCATCAAATGATACCATGCATTTTGTAAGGCTCTACTGTATGTATGTGCGTAAATGCATACTTACCAAGTCTGTGATAATGTACCAGGACTTACTTGGTGTGGGAGTGGAAGAAGGGCTGGGTTCTGAGGTGTGATAAAGGGAGACTTTAATCATATCTGTAATGTCTAAAATTTTTACAAGGAGTTTGCATTCATATGTGACATGTGCAATTTAAAAATAACTTTTAAGGGGCTTCCCTGGTGGCACAGTGGTTGGGAATCCGCCTGCCAATGCAGGGGACATGGGTTCGAGCCCTGGTCTGGGAGGATCCCACATGCCGCGGAGCAACTAAGCCCGTGCGCCACAGCTACTGAGCCTGCGCTCTAGAGCTCACGAGCCACAGCTACTGAGCCCACATGCCACAACTATTGAAGCCCACGCACCTAGAGCCCGTGCTCCACAGCAGGAGAGGCCATAGCAGTGAGAGGCCCGTGCACCATAACAGGAGTGGACCCTGCTCACCCCAACCAGAGAAAAGCCCAGCGCAGCAGCGAAGACCCAATGCAACCAAAAATAAGATAAATAAAATAAATAAATGTAAAAAAACAATAATAACTTTTAAAATATAAGGATACACCTATGTGGAAAACTTTAAGGCATCTCAGTATATGCTAGAGAATTTGTTACCTAAACTGTTACTGCCACACCATGGAGTACTAGGCATGCCTTAAAAAATCTCATTGCAGAAATAAATACAGCTACTGATATGGAAAAGTTATTCATACATTAGTGAGAAAAGGTCACAAAACAACATGCTCTTTATATATCCAAAGAATTGAAAGCAGGGGCTAGAACAAATATTTGTCCACCAACATTCATAGCAACATTATTCATAATAGCTAAAAAGTGGAAACCACCCAGATGTCTATCAACTGATGAATGGATAAACAAAATGTGGTATAAATGTACAATGAAATATTATTCAACCATAAGAAGGAATGAAGTTTGGGCACATTCTACACTGTGAATGAACCTTGATGACATGAAATAAGCCAGACACCAAAGGATAAATACTGTATGATTAGACTTATATGAGAGGTACCTAAAATAGGCAAATTCATAGAGACAGGAAGCAGATGAGAAGCTACCAGGGGTTGGGGGCTGGGGGTAAAGGGGAGTTTTTGCTTAATGGGTACAGAGTTTCTACTTGAGATGATGAAAAAGTTTTGGAAATAGAAGTGGTGATGGTTGCACACCATTGCAAATGTAATTAATGCCACTGAATTGCACATTTAACAACGGTTTAGATGGCAAATTTATGTTATATATATTTTACCACAATTTAAAGGAATTTTAAATCTAACATGTAAAAAATATTGAACTGTACACTTCAAACAGGTGAATTATGGTATGTGAAGTATATCTCAATAAAGCTGTTATAAAAAAGAGAATATATATTACCAGAAGCTTCAGAAAATGGGAAAAAGAACTCAACATGCTCCCTCGATGCCTCTGTCTCCATACTCTGTACTTGTAGGGATGCTCAGAAAAGATTAGGATGCAGAGATATGGATCAACGTGTTAACCTGGTTCTCTCCGGGTGGATGGAAGTGTGGGCTTTAAAATTCCCTTCTTTTTGATTGTATTTTCTCACTTCTTTGTAATGATTATGCATTGCTTTTATAAATTAAAAAATAAAGAAAAGGAAGGGAGGGAGGAAGAAAAAGACTTTGCAGCCCCCTTCCCTCCCTTGTTTGCATTCCAGTAGTAGAGCTGGTGGACCCAAGCCCCCTTATAGCTTTTGGAGATCAGGCTGGGGAGGCTGGGTCTTCCCTCGCAGAGCCTGCAGGAGTGAGCACCAGTCATTCTCCTCCTTTGTCCCTCCCTAGAGCTGCAGGACCACAGATGGTCACTCCTCCCCAGCAGGGCAGGCAGGCAATACTCACGTAGTCCCACATGCTGAACACCTGATGCTGCATCTGATCCTCCTGGCAAGGACACCCATTTCATAGATGAGGAGACTGAGGCTCAGATGGGGACTGAGCCCAGGCATGGATAGTCCTAGGCCTGAGCCACCTCTACTGCGCCTTGTCGCCCAAGGAGATGGACCAGGCAGCCCTGGGGCCTCTGCAGGCCCTTCCACACCAGCCTCCTTGGCTCAGCCTTGTTGGAGGAAGAACGTCGAGTCCACCTCCATGCCCCCGGCCTGCTGGGCAGCTCCCCAGATGCCTCTGGCCCCAGGCACTAGTGGCCATGTCCTTCCCACTTTTTCCCACGTTCCCTCCTATCGGATCCTCTGCCCACTCCCAGCGCCCCGCCTGTGATGTGACCGCAGTCTCCTGACTGGTTTCCTGCCTCCAGCTCTTTACCGCCCAACCCCACTCCCTCCTCAGAATTTCTGTGGGTCTCATTGCCTCCCTAAGAGTCCAAACTCCTCATTCAGCAGGACTTTCCAACCCCACCCAGCTCCCACTTGCTTGTCCACACCCCTCCCACCCTCCCCACCTCCAACCCAGGGCTCCAGACCACTTGGAATCACCCCAATTAGCCCTGGGCTTCCCTGCTTCCAGACTTGAGCTCACACCTTTCCCCTCGGCCAGGAATGCCCCACCTCCACGTGGAGAAAATCCACAATTTCAGGTCCCTCCCTTCCTCCTGGGACCTGCACTGATCACCTGGCCAGGTGGCTCCGCTTTGTTGTCCATGGGCGCCCCGCACTCCAGGGCCCCACAGACTCAGAGCCAATTTTTTTTTTTTTTTTTTTTTTTTTTTTGCTGTACATGGGCCTCTCACTGCCGTGGCCTCTCCCGTTGTGGAGCACAGGCTCCGGTCGCACAGGCTCAGCGGCCATGGCTCACAGACCCAGCCGCTCCGCGGCATGTGGGATCCTCCCGGACCAGGGCACGAACCCGTGTCCCCTGCATCAGCAGGCGGACTCTCAACCACTGCGCCACCAGGGAAGCCCTCAGAGCCAATTTTTTTTCCTCCTCCAACTCTCAGCTCCCAGAGGGCAGCAGAGACTCCTCCCTCCCTGGAGCCTCAGCCCCCTGGTTCAGAACAGTGTTTCCCAATGATGGGGTGCATGGCCTTTGTGGGTTTGAATTGTGGTTCTGGGGGACCTAAAGCAAAGGAAGTGGCCTCTCTGGGCCTGGTTTCCCTAGCTCAGCAAGCAGGGAAGAGCAGGCTGTCAGGCCTGGGGTTTGAGCACTGAACGGGCTGCTGCAGGCACAGCGCTGGGTGCCGTGTGGTGTGGAAATGCTCAGAGACCAGTAGTCTGAGGCCCGGTCAGGGTGAATTCAGTTCCAGGGGCTACTCTGTGACCTTGCCTGGTGGCTGTCAGCCTCTGGTGACACTGATGGTGCCTGCCTGGCAGGGCCTGGTCATCGGGCTTCCCTGGCTGTGCCCAGAGTCACGCACCAGCCCCTGGGGTCAGGGGAGGGGAGTATCCGGGCAGGCTGACTCAGGGCTCCCGGAGCGAGGGGCCCATGCAGGCCCCCCTGCACCCCGCTCCCCGTTCCAAGGACGCAGGCTCTGCCTTTTCCTTGGGCCTCCCAGGATGGGGACCTGCAGCCTCCCACCCCCATCCCAGAAGGGCTTTCCACGGTTTCTGAGGGGACCTGCTGCCGGGCTGTTTTGGAGGCCCCTGCACACCCTCGTTCCCAAGTTGACACCTTCTGCCCTGGGGGAGGCGGCATTGTGTCAACAGGCAGACGGGAGGTGTGAAGGCAGCCACAGTGGCCAAGGGGGAGGCTGGGCTGGCCCTCGCTGCTGGCTGGTAATGAGAATACCACACGGCCCCTGCATGCAGCCCCCTTCCCTCCCATGTTCCCACAGCCTGACCACCCCCAGGGCCTGGCAGGGACCCAAGGGGAAGGAAGGGAAAGAAAACCTAGGGGGCAGAGGCCAGCCCTTAAACTGGCTCCACGTCCTTGGGCCTATTCCCACCTGCACCACCTGCCCAGGGAGAAAGAGCGGGTGGAGAACTTCCTGGAGCAGGGCTGGGGGTAAACAAACACAGGTGAGGCCTGCGCTAAGCCACCCAGAGCAGGCTGAACAGAGGCCATGCCCTCCGCAGCTCCTCGCAGGGCCGGGGCTCAGGGAGCACATTCTGACCCCAACCTGGGCCTCTGCCCTTCCCATCTGACTGGTGGTCTGGGGCAAAGTCCTGGGAAGTCGATCAGGGGCTGATGGGACGGAGGCCCCTGTTGCTTCACTTGTATAATAGGAATACTGATGTGGACACTGCCTGCCTCGTAGTGCCAAGCTGACTGGTGCCAAGCCGGCGAGCTGAGCCAAAGGTCACGTGGCCCTGTGGTTCCGGCCCTGAGAGCAGGCCCAGCTGAGCCCGAGCTGCCGGCACACAGAAGAACAGGGGTGGGAGTGTCACGAGCGCTGAAGCACATGGGAGGCCTTATTCTGCCCTCCCCCCGCCCAAGATGTCCTGAAGCCAAGGTCTCCTGTGGCTCCCTCGCCCTGAGACTCCCCAGGGGACAGCTCCTGTCCTCTCCCTGATTCTTGGCCTCAGCTCTGAAAGTACCTCAGGGATCATCAGGTCCAAACGCCTGTTTTATGGTACCTGTCAGTGTTGGCAGAGACAACAGCAAGCTATCCCCTCCAGCTCCTGCAGGTACTCAGCTGCCTTCTTCTCGACCACCTCCATGTGGCCATTCACCCCCTCACAAGACAGCCCCTGTGATCTTAGAAAGGCCTTCAGACTCTCCCTGGAGTATCCCCTCGAGGCATCTGGAGACAACTCTCACATCCCCTGTGTCTTTTCCTTTTTGGATGAAACATTCCCAAGTCCTTCAGCTATTTCTCTGGTGACCTGGCTTCAAGCCCCTCACTAACCTCCCCCTCCTGAGCTAGGGTTTATCCCCTGCCCTCATAAACTGTGGCCCCCAGATTTGACCACTTACCCCGCATAGGCAATAAGAGACCACTGCCTCTTTGATTGAAGATCCCCTGTTTCTTGCAAACGTGAATGGGATCACATTTGATTTTCATGCCCTTGGTGCCTAGAAGGCAACGACTACCATGCCCTTTCCACAGTTGCTGCTGGTTACATGATGTCTCCTAACCCTCAACTTAGAGGGAGGGTACATAGGGCTCTGTTGATTCTACCTTATTAGTAATGAGATCCGATCAGTTGTTCCAGCCTGCCAGAATCTCTTTAGATCCTGGCTGTAACCCAGTTAACTTCTTGGGTTTGGATCTTACCCCCAATTAGATCAGTCCGTATCTTCATTCAAGATCATAATGCTGGGGCTTCCCTGGTGGCGCAGTTGTTAAGAATCCGCCTGCCAACGCAGGGGACATGGGTTCGAGCCCTGGTCTGGGAAGATCCCACGTGCCGCAGAGCAGCTAAGCCCGTGCACCACAACTACTGAGCCTGCACTTTAGAGCCCACGAGCCACAACTACTGAAGCCTGCGCACCTAGAGCCCGTGCTCCGCAACAAGAGAAGCCACCGCAGTGAGAAGCCTGTGCACCTCAACGAAGGTAGCCCCCGCTGGCCGCAACTAGAGAAAAGCCCGCACACAGCGATGAAGACCCAACACAGCCAAAAATAAATAAATAGAATAAGTAAATTAAAAATAAATAAATTAATTTAAAAGATCATAATGCTGCCCATGACGAGGCTGGGAATAGAGTTGGTGGCACATCACTAGAGACCTTCCTCTAGGTGAACATCCATCCATTCAACTGTGGGAACACTGAATCTGTTATGAATTCACTTAACTTAAGCTCACATGGCCCCATTTGTCGACAAGGATAATCTAGGAACTTTTTTTAAATAATTTTTTTAAAATAAATTTATTTGTTTAATTAATGGGTTCTAGGTACATGGGCTTCAGTAGTTGTGGCACGCAGGCTCAGTAGTTGTGGGCTCTAGAGTGCAGGCTCAGTAGTTGTGGTGCACGGGCTTAGTTACTCAGCAGCAGTTGGGATCTTCCTGGACCAGGGCTCAAACCCATGTCCCCTGCATTGGCAGACAGATTATTAACCACTGCGCCACCAGGGAAGCCCTGAACTTCTTTACTATGTGAACAGGCATTATGTTTGGCTGCTCATAGCACACACCCAAACTGACAATGACTTAAACAAGATGGTAATTTATTATCTCTCACATTAAAGAAATTTAGAGTTAGACTGTTCTGGGCCAGTATGGCACTTCCATGTTGTTATCAGTGCCTCAGGCTTCCTTCTGATCCACCAGCCTTAGGTGTGACTGCTGTCCTTGAGATTGCCTGAGGGTCACAAAATGGTTGCTGAAGCACCAGCCATCACATTTTCCAGGATGAAAATATAAGGGAGTAGAGCCACAGGAGTGTACCTCTCTGCTTTAAAGAGCTTTCCTAGAAGCCCCAAACAATATTCTAATAAATCTCATTGGCCATTCCATCTGCAAGAGAGGCTGGGAAATATAGCTTTTCAGCTGGGCATATCACCGCCCATGATAATACAGAGCCCTGTTATTAAGGGAGAAAGAATAGAGGCTGTAACAGATGCTGTGTGGGCAGCCAGAAGTGTCTGCCACACTAGTGAATATTCTACTGACCATGTTTCTCTGATCTAGCTTCCACCTCCTCCTATCACGGGAAGGAGGGCGGTAAACCTGGTGTTACTATCAGGCTGAGGCTCAGAAGTTAATCACCTTATCTAACAGCACACAGCCATAAATATCCCTCCTTCTACCAGGCGAGTCAGATGAAAGAGAAGTGGAGACTGCTCAAGTGGAAGCCCCTGCGGCCTGGGCCCAGACCTAGCTTGTTCGTGCAGCACCTGGGGCTGGTTTGAGCACACAGGGAGGAATGCCTGAGGGTCCCAGGGCCAGAGACAAGCTGGAAAAGCACCTGGGCCAGGACCCAGCCCACCAGGAGAAGCTGGTTCAGATCCTCCACTTCCTAGCCTTGGTTGGGCCAGTCGGCTGCGGCTCCAGCTCCAGGCACCTGGAGCTCTTCCATTGCCTCTGCACTGCAGCTCTGGTGACCCCTGCCACAGGCCAGGAGCTGGAGTGCCCTGCTGAGGAGGACTCCCCATGCTGGGTCCCAGAGAAGAAGGGCTGAAGATGGAGGAGAGGGTAGGGCAGGATGCCTGAGGCCTGGTGCTAGAGTGAGGAAGGAAGGAATCATCTTGTAGGGCCAAGGCTAAAGATGTCGGCCCTCTTCCCCACAATCCAATCTAGTCCTTTACCCACTTTATTCTGCTGCCCCTGAACTTACTATAAGCAAGACTTATAGGCTCTATTCTAAGCTCTACAACATGCGTTCTTACTTTGTCCCAACAATTGCCCTGGAAATCAGAATTCCCACTTCATAGATGAGAAAACTGAGGTTAAGTTGCCCAAGTTCTGAGAGCTTGGAAGGGATGACCCTGAGACTCTAAACCCAGATCTGTCTGATTCCATAGCCCAGCCTCTTAACCATTAAGCCATACTGTCTCCCTGTGCTAAGTGAGTGGGGCTGGTGACAGTGTGCCCCTGTGCTCCCAGAGCCTGGCTGAGGGGCCCAGTGAAGAGCTAGGGGCCACAGCAAACCAGCTCCAGGGCCTCACCTCCCAGAACTTATGCTCTGCCATCCCACAGTCAGCCTGAGGCCTGGGCGCCAGGGCTAGCCCAAACTAAGACAGAAGGAGGCCAGGCTATCCTAGAGAAGAAAGGATAGTATGCAGAGCTCTGCTGATGGTGAATTCTCATAATTCACCAAATCCTTTCACAGGAAATCCCTCCAGGCTTGCTCTAATGAGTAGGGGGTGGGGGGAGAGGAGGAATGATTCTGGATATTCAGAACCTTCCTGGGAATCACAAGGCCATTCCACCACTCCATATCTAGCTGCCTGCGCACAAGGCAGCACTCTTTGGCAAAAACTAAAACCATGCTAAAGGTACATCAATGAGGGACTATGGTGTGAGCACTCCATGGAATATTATACTGCAGTGAAAAGGGGTGAGTTGGAACAGTCAGTATCAACAGCACAGCGATCTGACACTTCAGAATCCAGATGAAGAAGTATACATGAGGGACTTCCCTGGTGCTCTAGTGGTTAAAACTCCGTGCTCCCAATGCAGGGGGCCCAGGTTTCAACCCTGGTCAGGGAACTAGATCCCGCATGCCGCAACTAAGACCCAGCACAGCCAAATAAATAAATAAAAAATTTTAAAAAGAAATATACATGAAAACTGATGAATCTTGTTTACAACTGTCAATTACATATATATAAATTTCCTGATAGTACAATATGTCAAGATCTTTATAGTACTGTGCAGCCTTAGACAAATGATGATTTGCCATTATTTTAATCCTAAAAAGTGTGGGACTGTTTTCTAAGTCTCCCTCCCCTTAGGAAAAAGGATTATTATTTTTTTAACCTTGGTTTAAACCCTTTCAGATCATGAAATATTGCATAACTAATTGCTTCTTTCCTGTTTGAAATCAAGGCCATTATTGATTGATTCCACCTTTTGTGTGTGTGATGGACAGATTAAATATGTCCCCTCCTCATTCACAGCAGCTAGAATAAACTAAAAACAGTTGCCCTGACCAACCTTATTCAATGTCAATTATTACTTCATCATAACGTTAGAGTAGTAACTCGGGCATATTTTCTCCAATAATTAAAAAAGAAAGTTCTGAGGAGAAAGTGATGTAATTTCATTATTGAAGGTTTATCTGTACCTCCTGCCATTTAATTTTTTTTCCAGTTAGAATTATCCACTATGATTTAAATGGATGAACATTTAAATCAACTAAGACCAACTATGAGTCAGCTAAACACATCCTGACATGGAATGCTCTCAGATACGCTGCTGAATGAAAAAAAAGCAAGTTACAGGCAAATTGCCATAATGTTACCTCATTTATACTATGTGTTTTCTAAGGATACATATGTTTATGTGAGTGCACAGGGACCAAGTCTGGAAGGACACATGACCTTTGGGAGGGGTTACAGGGACTCCAGCTTTATCTGTCAGGTTTCCATTTCTCATAAAGAGAACATATTAGTTATGTAATCTGTGTAACAAAGTTAATTTTTTAAAATAAATTTATTTATCTATTTATTATTTTTGGCTGCATTGGGTTTTTGTTGTTGCGCGCAGGCTTTCTCTAGTTGCAGCGAGCAGGGGCTACTCTTTGCTGCGGTGCGTGGGCTTCTCATTGCGGTGGCTTCTCTTGTTGCGGAGCACGGGCTCTAGGTGCGCGGGCTTCAGTAGTTGTGGCTCGCGGGCTCAGTAGTTGTGGCGCATGGGCTTAGTTGCTCCGTGGCATGTGGGATCTTCCCAGACCAGGGCTTGAACCTATGTCCCCTGCATTGGCAGGCGGATTCTTTTTTTTTTTTTTTTTTTGCGGTACACGGGCCTCTCACTGTTGTGGCCTCTTCCATTGTGGAGCACAGGCTCCGGACGCACAGGCTCAGCGACCATGGCTCACAGGCCTAGCCGCTCCGCGGCATGTGGGATCTTCCCGGATGGGGGCATGAACCCGTGTCCCCTGCATCGGCAGGCGGACTCTCAACCACTGCGCCAACAGGGAAGCCTGGCAGGCGGATTCTTAACCACACTGCGCCACCAGGGAAGTCCCTAAGAGTTAAGTTTTAAAAATAGTCACAAAAATACTACAAGGCCATTTATTACTTCAGGCTGCTGAGGGCTAATCTATTCCTGAATCATCATGTTAACCTTTAGTTACTGATTACTGATTTTTTTTTTAATGTCACACTTCTGCTGAAAAGTCCATTTGGCTTCCCATTGCCTTGGCAGTAAAATACAACTTCTCAGCCTGGCCCCAGCCAAGGTGAGCTCCTGCTCTCCACATCGCCCACCCCACCTTGCACACCATTCCTGAAGCACACTGGGAAGTCCCACTGCCAGGCCTTTGCTTATGCAGTTTCCACATTCAGAATGCTCTCCACCTGCCTCGCTCCCTACCCAAGTCCTACCCATTGTTCAAGGCCCAGCTGTGACCTCTCCGCCTCTGTGGCCAGAGCGTGACAGTCCCTCCGAGTTCAGCCTCTTCTCTGAAGATTACGAAGAACACTGATGCCTCCTTTAAATTGTAATCATTGCTGAGGGGTGGGAGCTTTTACTTTTAAACTTCACTGTGTCAAAGGTCATATCATAAGACTACAGCAACAGTCCTCTGAGCAGATACTATAATTAGTATTCCTGTTTGAAGAGCTGTAGTTCAGGCTCAGAGCTGCCCAAGGGCAACACAGCTAGCTAGTGGTGGAGCTACTAATTACATAACGTTTACTTCTCTCTCCCACAAGACTGAAATCCCATGAGAGCACAGACCACAACTACCTTGTTCACTCTGGTATGCCTGACATTTACCAGTTGCTAAATAAATATGTATTAAATAATGCCTACAAGCATCTTGAAATGTAAGTACTTTCTTAATAAAATGGTAGCAGCAAACATTTAGCCCACTTGCCAGGCTCATTCTAAGTGGTCCCATGGATGGTTTCACTTAGTACCAGCAACCATCCTAGGTGGTGGGTATTTTATTTACTGCCACAGGGATGAGGCAACTTGAGCCTCAGAGGAGTTAAGTGAACTGCCCAAGGTCACACAGCAAATAAAGAAGGTCTGATTCAGGCCTGCCTGGGGGCCCACATTCCCCCATTTTCATCACTCACTACACTCCATGCCTCTTCTTCAGGCTGCTCTGTACTATTTCTCAGGGAAAGAAACTAACTGTGGACAGTGAGATGACTTTCTCGGTGTCACTCAGCAAAGCAGCAAGTGCGGGCTCTGGGAACCCAGGAACGGTCCACCTGTATGTCCCCTCCTTCCCCAACCCCTTTCCCGCCATCACTGTGAGCAAGTCCCGCGGGGTTTGTCTTGACGCCTTATCCAGCACACTTGTAGGCACTGGGTGGGAGTTACTGGGTACAGCCTCCCAGAGGGTGGTGATGAGGGAGGCGGCCACTCTTTGCGGGGGTCCTTGAGTCACTTGAGGGGCAGCCTGGCTGCCCCCTGACGATGGCACTGCCCACCACTGTCAGGGTCCCGGGCACTCACCGGAGCAGTGGATGAGGCGGAGTGGGTGGGAACACAGTGAGAAGCTTAGCAGCTCCATCCAGATGCGAATTGTACCTCCCACACTTCCCGGGCTGCAGGGGCCTCCATTAGAGCCCCCGAGGAGTCAGAATCCACACCTCTGCAAATGGGCCCGCTTTCCCAGGGCGCCCCCTGCCCAGACCTTCCCTGGGCTCTGTGGGTTTTGACACCTCTCTGTAACGTGGCGGGGGTCCACCTCGCACCTTTGGTCCAGATAAAAGCTCAGTCCTGGAGGTGGCCGGCCCAGCCTCCCAGAGCCCGCAGCCCCGGCCATGGCCCAGTCCCCACCTCTGCAGGGCCTCCTCGGCCACGACCACTGGATCTTCCCTCAGGGTTGGGGCTGGACCGGCCACTCAGACTCCACGTCCCCGGCCTCCTCCTCGGATTCGTCAGGCTCCTGCCCCTGCGACCGTGCCCGCGGCCCCTCGCAGCCGGCGCCCCCAGCCCGCAGCGCCTCAGGGGCCGCCTCGACGGCACCCGGACGTGCGCGGACCCGGCCGGCAGGCGGGCAGCGGCAGAGCGCCAGCGAGCGTGAGAAGCTGCGCATGCGCACGCTCGCCCGCGCCCTGCACGAGCTGCGCCGCTTTCTGCCGCCGTCCGTGGCGCCCGCCGGCCAGAGCCTGACCAAGATCGAGACGCTGCGTCTGGCCATCCGCTACATCGGCCACCTGTCGGCCGTGCTGGGCCTCAGCGAGGAGAGCCTGCAGCGCCGGCGCCGGCGGCACAGCGACGCGGTGCTCCCTCGAGGCTGCCCGCTGTGCCCCGACGGCGGCCCCGCGCAGACGCAGACGCAAGGGTGCGGCCCTGGCTCAGCCGCTAGCGCCGCGGTGTCCTGGGGGTCCCCGCCCGTCTGTCCCGGAGCCCTAGCGGCGCCCGAGCGCCTGGGGAGCAGGGTCCCCGATATGGGTCCCTGGGTGACACCCCCTTACTGCCCCGGGATGCAGTCGCCCCCGCAGCTGTCCCAAGGGAGAGCCCCTGACGCGGCCCGTTGGACGCCGCCCCAAGCCTGTTCCGGAACGCAGACACCCCCAGAGCCCCGGAACCAGGCCACGCCCTGGACCTCGCCCCCCGCAATGGAGCTGGCTGCAGTGTACCAGGTACGCGCCCAGGCTCTCTCCGCTTCCCTCGGAGTGGTCCCCAGGCTTCAATTGGAAACGGAGGGGGTGAGTAAGCTCTAGTCTTCAGAGAATCTTATGCTTTTTAGATCCCGGGTTACCTAATCCAACCCTGGTTAGGGATGGAAATCTGAAGGGAGGATGAAGAGGACCCTAACCTCCTTGGGGAAAGAGGTGGGGCTCTGGGAAGTTAAGGCCACCACCACCTCTACCTAGAAGCCTTCACAGTCATGTGGAAGAGGGGGGAATCTTTAGACTTGCTTTCAGAGTCCAGGGTGGAAGGTAGCAGGGGCCTTCAGGTAATTCAGGAAATTCCTTGCAAGTGCTCCATCAAGGTTTGAGGGGGAGGGAGGCCTGGCTGCCCCAGGGGTAGGGGCTTCCTAAGTAGATGGGCTTGGAGCTGGTGACCTTCATGCTTTTCTCAAGCTTCCATAAAAAAGCATATTAATAACCAAAATTTATTGAATGCTTACTGTGTGCCCAACACGATTCTTGGTATTTTACATGAATTAACTAACTCATCAGCCCTCCAGCAACCCTGCAAAGTAGGTTTTATTTTCATAATCACCATTTTATAGATGGAAAAACTGAGACTAAAAGAGGTTATCTGAATTCTCATAGCTAGTGAGTGGCAGAGCTGGGTTTTGAACCCTGGCAGTATATCTCCAGAGCTTGTACTCTAAACCACTTTGCTTCACTGGATCCATGGCACCAGGGCAGTTCAGCAGCTGCCAGCCACACTGTGGGGAACATCCAGGTTCAGGATCTCAGGGCATGAGGCAGTGGCCCACTAACCCGCTACTCTTCTCTCTCTCAGGGTATCTCTATGTCTCCGGAGTCCTGTCTGTTGCCAGAAACCCCTCCTGTCCTGCCCCGCCCAGCATGCCAGAGACTCCAGCCTGAGACCCAGTGGGGATGCTGGAGCCACAGTGCAGAGGTGCTGCCCAGCTCGGAGGACCAGGGACCACACCCTGCTTTCCAGCTCAGTGATGAAAGCCCTCCCCAGAGCTCAGGCCTACAGCTCAGTGGCTGCCCTGAATTTTGGCAAGAAGATTTGGAGGGGACTCACCTGGGCATCTTCTACTAATGGCCTTGGCTGCCCCCTTTCCAGCCAGGAATCAGGCCTGTAGCGTGGGGTGTCCTCCTCACCTGCTACTTCACTAGTATTCAGGCTTTGTTTTAGCCAAGGATCCCTTTTCCAAATGATGTCTTTCATGGAAGCAGTGTTTGAAACAGCTAAGGGTGGCCTCCCTGGCTGAAGTCGGGGCTGGGGCAGCCCCTCCACTCCTAGACGCCCTCCAGAACGACCAGTGCTCTGCAGAGCACAGCCTGAGCTGCAGTAACATGGGTTGTTTGACCACAGTGGTTGGACAGGCTGGGACTGGTGGGGGAGTGGGCTTGGGGGGGTGGGGATGGAACTGGGAAGAAAAGTATATGCTTAGATTTTGTACTTCTTAAAAAAAAAACCAAAAGAAACACCCAAATTTGGTTTGGTCTGTTTTTCTTCTATCCACCTGGGTTTTTATTGCTTCTGGAAAAGGAAAAATGTTCCCGTCCTGCAGGGAACAAATCATGCTGCTTTTCCCCTCCTGGAATCCAGGCCCTCACTTGCCAGTTTGACAGTAATTATTGCACAGGGGCTCCACCTGGCCTGCTGTGCAGGCGACACAGGTAAGTTAACGCTCGGGCCTGTTCACTTGCCTGAAGCCCGTCACCATTGCCCTTTTGCATTCTCCTGGGTGCATTCCTGCTGACCCATAGGGCTCTTTCACAGTTATGTGAAGTTGTTTCCAAAGGGTGCTTGTGAGTGGCCCCCATGTGGTAGGCCCAGTGTATTAGTTTACTAGGGCTGCCATAAGACAATACCACAAATTGGGTGGCTTAAACAACAGAAATTGATTTTCTCACAGTTCTGGAGACTGGAAGTCCAAGACCAAGGGGTCAGCAGGTTTGGTTTCTTCTGAGGGCTCTCTCCTTGGCTTGCAGATGGCCGCCACCTTGCTGTGTCCTTGCATGGTTATCCCATGGTCCAGTCTCTGTGTCTTAATCTTCTCTGCTTACAAGGACACCAGTATATTGGATTTGAGCCCACCCACATGAAGTCATTTTCCCTTAAGTACCTCTTTAAAGGCTCTATCTCCAAATACATTCACATTCTGAGATACTGGGGGTTAGAACTTCGCCAAGAGTTGTGGGGGAACACAGTTCACCTCACAACACCCAGTAGTAGGTGCCGGAGAAAACATGCCCTGACTGATGGGGTAAATTACAGGGAAGGAAATGATCAGAGCCCAGGTCAAGCTGGGGGTTTATACCAGGTACTTTGGGACCAGAGAGGATATGCCAGCCTGGTGGGAGATGGGGTTGACAGTGCTGTTGTGTTCTTGAGTTACCTGATCCATTAGTCCTGCTGCATTGATTTATGTGGCCTTGAGCAAGACTAAGAGGCACCTCCAGGATCTTGGGGAAAGGGCGCCATGATCCATTAGCAAAGGCTGCCATAGGCTTGGGAGCCAGCAGTGGTGGTGACTTCATTCTGTTTCTGACTCGGAGAGGGCAGAGTTGCAGGATGTTGCAACTGAGTATTGAAGGATGTGTGGAGTTTGCCAAGAGGAGTAGGCAGAAGAAACAGCATGAGCCAAGTTGAAACAGGTGGTTGAAGTCCAGGACTGATGGGGAAAAGTGACAAATTGAGTTGGAAAAGGAGCTGGGAGGCGGGGTTGTGGGGAGCCCCACATGGCAGCAGGGGGAGGCATCTGGCCTCTGTGTCCTGGGTGGAGAGGGCAGTGAAGGTGGAGGGTAGGGGGGTGGGCTGGTCAGAGCCACTCTTGGTCTTTTGGACTGCCTTATAGCAATGGAGCCTGGCAGGGGGCCACTGTTAACCGTGCAGGGCAAGAGCAGAGGCAGGAGGAAGACCAGAGCGTGAGCTGCCACATGCAGGGCCTCCCATCTGACCCACTGCCTGCTGACATGCCCTTTGACGCCAGGCAAGTCACTCCATCTCTGTGCTTCAGTTTCCCCATCTTTTAAAGAGGAGCTGGATTAGGTGACCTCTGCAGTGCCGTCTTCCCCCAACCTTTTAGAAGTGGGTTCTGGTTCCTACCCCAGGACCCTCTGTAGGGGCTGCCTGCCACAGCAGAGGATGGGAAAAGCTCACACAAGCTTACATGCAGCAGGGAGACAAGATACAGGGCACAGCTGCCCTGGTTGCACATTCATTCAGCTCTTACTCTCTGTGTAACCGTGGGCAAGCTTCCAAACCTCCCTGGGGACTTCCCTGGCGGTCCAGTGGTTAAGACTCCAAGCTTCCAATGCAAGGAGCGCAGGTTCAATCACTGGTTGGGGAACTAAGATCCCATATGCCGCACAGCGCGGCCAAAAAATTTAAAAAACGAACAAAACCTCCCTCTCAGTCTCCTCAGCTGTGAAGTGGCAACAATAATAGACCCCACCTCTCAGGGTTCTTAGGCTTGGCACGTAGTAATTGCTCAATACATAATAGCTGAATAGAATCGCACGACCTAAGAGATGATCCAGTCCGGTGGTTCCCTCATCTGACTGCATGTTGAGCCCTCTGGTTCCAGGGTCCCACCCTGAGAGTGCGATTCAGTGCATCGGGCTGGGACCTGGGAACCTGGAGCCGAGGCCCAACCAGGTTTGGGAGCAATGGCTATTTTTTGCTCCATCGTTTTACAGCTGAGGAAACCGGCCCAGGGAGGGGAGCAACTTTCTCTAGCCCTCCAGCTAGGTTGGAACATCAAGCCCCTGACTCCCTGTCCAGTGCTCTCTCCTTCTCAAGAAGTTGGCTCCACAGTCTCATGGCACCTGCACCTAAGGCAGAACTGAACAGCTGCCCATCTCCTTCCTTTGGCTCCCACCTATCTGGGCTCAGTCCTTGGTCCAGTCACTGATGGCCATGTCAAGGGCCAGCCAGAGCTGAGCATCTTCTGGAACTTGGTAGCCTTCTTCTCCTAGCTCCTCTGGGAGATGCAAAGGCAGAGGCAAAAGGCTGCTATCACCCCAGCTGGAGTTGCCTGGGACACTTCCTAGATGCTGCTGGCGTTGGGTGGGGAGCAGGGCTGGGGGCTTGGGCTAATCCGCCACCCCTGTCCTCACCCTCTGGGAGGGCAGGTTCAGCCCTGCCTCTCAGGAGCAGCAGCCACTCACTCTCATGTGTGGCTCCATCCCAGACAGGCTGTTCTTGGCTGCATCTCTGTGCTAAGAGCCTGGCAGGGGAGGGAGAGGGACTGATGCTGGTGCCCTGCCTGGGATGACTGGTCCACCTACACCTTCCTGGGGACCCAGTCACCATCCATAAGAGACTGGACATTCACCAAGTACCTCACCCCGGGCTTCTTAATGACCCTGCAGTGCAGAGGACGTGCTTCCTGAGGAGTCTCCTGGAGGGTGGGGAGGTGGGAGAGCCCCCCCTGCCCCCGCTGCTTCTGGCTGATCCTCAGGGCCCCCCACTGGCCGTGAGAAGTCAACCCACCTGTAGACGGAGCGCTGGATAGGGAATGAGCAGTCGGAGTTCTAGGCAGCTCCTGTTCTGCATCCGACCTTGAGCTAGGTTCTGCAAGCAGGTCTCTGGATCTGCATGTCCTCGCTGCATCCTCGGTATTTCCTGGATTTCCTCCAGCCCCACAGGCAGTCATGAATGCCTGCACTGTGAGCTGTCAGGTGATGAGTGCCTAACTACTGTAGCCCCAAATGCAGGGCCAGCTTCCACTCATGCACGGGCATTAGAGGCGGAGTCTTAACCTCCCTGCAACTCGGTTTCCTTATCTGCAAAACTGAGATAAAGACAGTCCTTATCTCCTGGGCCTGTTGAAAACCAAATGAGATAATGCGCATAAACACTTAGCCCAGTGCCAGGCACAGAGACTAGGGTCCCTGCTGACTCTCCTACCTGGAGGCCAGCTCTCCCCCAGGGACCCTAGATGGCGGTGCTGGTCCTTCCCCCAGCGGGGACCACCTGAGGGGGCCGCCTGCCCTCTGGTCCCCCGAAGGTCAAGTGCCAGCCACCGGCAGCTGGGCCCTGGCGACAGGAAGGGCTGGTCCAGAGAGGCTGGGCTGGGGGGAGCCTCCTGGTTGGTGGAGGGACCCATACCCAAGGCTGGTCCCACCCCTTGGCCCGCCCCACCCTTTGATATGCGGAAGGCAGTGGAGCGTGGAGGAGCCTTCCTGGCCCCAGGCCTGCTGGCGAGCTTCTCACAAGGAGGAAGAAGCTGGGAGGAAAAAGGATGGATGGGGCCTTGGGCAGGAGACAGGGCTAAGAATGATAGTAACACCCTGCTCTCCTTAAGTGTCAGACTGTGTGCTAAGTACGTGAATCTCCTTAGATCCACACACCAACCCTACGATAGATCGTCTTTATTGTGCAGATGAGGAAACCAAAGCCCAGGGGTCAAGAAACAGGCTGGACTTCAAGACTAGCTGGAGCAGCTCACAGGTGGGGTCAACTGGAGGTGACCCCTGAGGAACTTGGGCTATCTGTTACCTCCCTCTTTCCCTCCCACCAGCCTTGGGTGCTCAGCTGGACCTCCTTTGCCAAGAAATTTCCACCAAGGCTGATGTGGGCCGTGGAGCCCTGCGAGTCCCAGACCTTCTCCTCAGAGTTGGCCCTGATCACTGGCTGCCCCAGGTGATCTGGAGAGCACCTGCCCTTTTTCTGTATGCTACTCTTGAAAACAACCACTTTACAAACTGATATGCCACCCAGGGATCCTGGAGAGGTGGCAGGACATGCCCTTGGCCAGTGAGTGGTCACACCAGGCCTGGACCCAGGGCTTGCTGCCCTTACCGTGAGCCCTTTTCTCTCACTCTCCCAGGTGTGCTGGCTGCAGTGCAGGAAGAGGGGCCCAGCCAGCACCCTGCTCCCTGAACTTGCCTTACGCTAGTTCAGGTGCAAATCTTAGCTTCTGAAACCGTGGAAACTCCGGCTTTCTGGAAAAGCACTCCCTCCACTGTCAGGACCTGCTCTGTGTCTGGCACCAAGCCCCACTCCACCTTGGGGACCGCTGTGTCCCCATTCCTTCCACCTCCAGTGGTTCCCCAGCACCCAGAGTCTCAATCCTGCCAATGAAATGAACACTGCAGGCAGACACTGCCATACAGGTGTTCTAGGAAGGACCGGCAGGCTGGGTACTTCTTCCCTCCTGTTTCCTGGGGGTCCAAGGCCCCCATGCACCCCAGGTTCTCTAGCTGTTGTGCAGACCCACTCCTGCTCTAGTTTAGTAATGAGTCTGGAAACTCATCTAGAAATCTTTTATTTACATTTTATCTTAGAAAAAAATATACAGATCTGGTGCTCTGTTGACTCCTCAGATTCAGGGTCCTTATGGGAGGGTGAGAGAGGGCACAGGGCAGCCCTCCAAGGCAGTCCATCATCCATCGAGGGCCTCTGCTCATCTGGCCCTGGAGCTGGACTTCCCTGAGATCAGCCCCAGGGACCTGGGTGACAGGAGCCATGCCAGGCCTGGGGTAGGGTTGGCATGAGGGGCAGGGGCTGGGAGGCACTTGGACAGTCTGGCCATCAGAAACTGGATTGGCCCCCTGGGCAGAGTGGAGGGAACATGGGCCAGAGACTCTGTTCCTAAGGGGAGGACACAGGTGCCTCAGGCTTCAGGAATGGGGCTACCATGAGCCACTTGGATAGACACACATGGGCATCTCACATGGGGGCCAGGTGACTGTAAGGACCAGGGACTATTTGGCTGTTTTCTGTGAACCACTTTAACACCTCCTCCTTGTTCTCCTTCACCCACTTGATGTTGGCTTTGGTCTTCTCCAGGGCTTGCTCCAGAGCCCGGGTGCCCGAGCCGAAGCCTACATCCATGTTGTTCTTCTTGAACTGCTCCAGCTGCGAGGAAAAGGATAACTCTGAGCCCCAGGTTAGGTCTCTAACACAGCCCTGAGGAGAGGGCTGCCAGGTCCTCTGTCCTCCCCCTCCGTGTTAGGGCCCCTGGGGATGGGAGCCACAGCCTGTTCTCCAGGACAGGGAGGGCCAGTCCTTCCCTCTCCCTGGCAGGGGTCAAAAATGACAGCCCTGGGCTCCCCTAATGGTGCAGTGGTTAAGAATCCGCCTCCCAATGCAAGGGATGTGGGTTCCAGCCCTTGTCCGGGAAGATCCCACATGCCTCGGAGTAACTAAGTCCGTGCGCCACAACCACTGAGCCTCCACTCTAGAGCCCGCGAGCCACGATTACTGAAGCAAGCCTGCACGCCAAGAGCCCGCGCTCTGCAACAAGAAAAGCCACTGCAGTGAGAAGCCCGCGCACCACAACTAACAGTAGCCCCTGTTTGCTGCAACTAGAGAAAGCCTGCATGTAGCAACAAAGACGCAACACAGCCAAAAATAAATAAATAAATTTTTAAAAAAATGACTGCCCCAAGGTTCAGCCTGGCTCCTACATGTATTTAACCTTCATTGTGAGGTTCTTATTGAGTTGATCCTCAGTTTTTAAATGAATTACAATCTCAATCCAATCAAGGGAGGAGAGAGGAACAAATTAAACAGACACCACAAGGAAGCAACCAGCCAAATTCAAAATGTGGCCATTTCTATAGTACAAATGGCCCAGTTGCTTGAGCAAATAAATGCTTTTTGTTGTTGTTGTTGTTTTTAAAGAGATGCTACAGATTAAAAGATGTATTAATACTGGAGGTTGTAGCGAGGGCAATTAGGCAAGAAAATGAAATTAAAAGCATCCAGAAAGGAAGAAGTAAACTATCTCTATTTGCAGATGACACGATTTTGTATACAGAAAATCCCAAGGAATCGAAAAATAAAAAAGCACAACTATTAAAACTTATGAGTTCAACAAGGTTGCAGGATATAAGAGCAATATACAAAGATCAATTGTATTTCTATACACTAGCTGTGAAAAATCTGAAAATGAAATTAAGAAAACAGTTCCATTTACAATAGCATCAAAAAGAATAAAATACTTAGGAATAAATTTGACAAAAGAATTGCAAGACCAGTATGCTGAAAACTATAAAATATTGTTGAGAAAAATTAAGAAGACCTAAATAAAAGGAAAAATAATGACAAATAAATCTGTATTAATGGATTGGTAGATTTAATATTACTAACATGGAAATACTCCCCAAACTGATCTACAGATTCAATACAATCCCTATCAAAATTCCAACTGTATTTTTTTGCAGAAATTGGCAAGCTGATCCTAAAATTCATAAAGAAATGCAAAGATTCAAAATAGCCAAGTGATCTTGAAAAAGAACAAAGTTGGAGGGCCCACAATCCTGATTTCAAAACTCACTAAAAATCTATGAGAACCAAGACAATGTGTACTAGCATAAAGACAAACAGATCAATGAAATAGAATTGAGAGTCCAGAAATAGACCCTAAAATTTACAGTCAATTGATTTTCAACAAAGGTGCCAAGATCATTCAATGGGTGAAAGAATAGTTCTTTTATCAACAGAGGAATGAATAAAGAAGATGTGGTACATATATACAATGGAATATTACTCAGCCATAAAAAAGAATGAAATAATGCCATTTGCAGCAACATGGATGGACCTAGAGATTATCATACTAAATGAAGTAAGTCAGACAGAGAAATACAAATATCATATGATATCATTTATATGTGGAGTCTATTTTTTTTTAATGTCACAAATGAACTTATTTACAAAACAGAAACAGACTTACAGATATTGAAAACAAACTTATGGTTACCAAAGGGGAAACATGGGGGCCTGGAGGGATAAATCAGGACCTTGGGATTAATATACACACACTACTATATATAAGATAGATAATCAGCAAGGACCTACTGTATGGCACATGGAGCATTACTCAATATTCTATGATAAGCTATATGAGAAAAGAATCTGAAAAAGAATGAATATATGTATACGTATAACTGAATCACTTTGCTGTACACCTGAAACTGACACAACATTGTAAATCAACTATACTCCAATAAAATTTTTTAATAAATTAATGATATTACAAAAAAAAGAATAGTCCTTTTAATAAATGGTACTGGGACAACTGGATAGTCACATGCAAAGGGATGAAATCGGACCTCTGCCTTACACCATGTACAAAAATTAAGTCAAAATTGATCACTCCTAAATGTAAGAGCTAAAATGATAAGAATCTTAGTAAAAAGCATAGGTGTAAATCTTTGTGACCTTGGATTAGGTAATTGTTTCTTATATATGACACATAAAGCACAAGCAACAAAAGAAAACTAGAAAGTTAGACTTCATCAAAATAAAAAACTATTGGACTTCCCTGGTGGCTCAGTGGTAGAGAATCCGCCTGCCAATGCAAGGGACATGGGTTCGATCCCTGGGTCGGGAAGATCCCACATGCCGCGGAGCAACTAAGCCCGTGTGCCACAACTACGGAGCCTGAGCTCTACAGCCCGCTAGCCACGACTACTGAGCCCACATGCCACAACTACTGAAACCCGCGTGCCTAGAGCCCGTGCTCCGCAACAAGAGGAGCCACCGCAGCAAGAAGCGTGCGCACCACAACGAAGAGTAGCCCCAGCTCGCCGCAACTAGAGAAAGCCCACGCGCAGCAATGAAGACCCAATGCAGCCATAAATAAATAAATAAATAAATATTTTTTAAATTGAAAACTTCATGTATCAAAGACACTATCAAGAAACTGAAAAGACAATCCACAAAATGGGAGAAAATATTTGCAAATCATTTGTCTAATAAGGGCCTAGTATCCAGAATATATAAAGAACTCTTATAACTCAACAATAAAAAGACAAATATACCAATTAAAAACTGAGTGAAGGGGGCTTCCCTGGTGGCACAGTGGTTAAGAATCTGTCTGCCAATGCAGGGGACACGGGTTCGAGCCCTGGTCCGCGAAGATCCCACATGTCGCAGAGCAACTAAGCCCGCGTGCCACAACTACTGAGCCCGCGTGCCCAGAGCCCATGCTCCGCAACAAGAGAAGCCACCACAATGAAGCCGGTGCACGGCAATGAAGAGCAGCCCCCACTCGCCGCAACTAGAGAAAGCCCACGCGCAGTCATGAAGACCCAATGCAGCCAAAAATAAATAAATAAATTTATTTTTTAAAAAAATGAGTGAAAGGGCTTCCCTGGTGGCGCAGTGGTTGAGAGTCCGCCTGCCGATGCAGGGAACGGGGGTTCGTGCCCCGGTCTGGGAAGATCCCACATGCCGCGGAGCGGCTGGACCCGTGAGCCATGGCCGCTGAGCCTGTGCGTCCGGAGCCTGTGCTCCGCAATGGGAGAGGCCACAACAGTGAGAGGCCCGCGTACCGCAAAAAAAAAAAAAAGAGTGAAGGATTTGAATAGACATTTCTCAAAGAAGATATACAAATGGCCAAGAAGCACATGAAAAGATGCTAAACATCATTAGTCATCCGAGAAATGCAACTCATAACCACAGTGAGATACCACTTTGCACCCAGTAGGATGGCTATAATTTTTTAAAAAAGGAAAATAACAATTTTCCCCAAAACATAAATTGAAACCTTCATACATTGCTGGTGGGAATGTAAGTTGGTGCCGTTGCTTTGGAAAACATTTTGGCAGTTTCTCAAAAAGTTAAACACAGTTACCAAATGACCTAGCAATTCCACTCCTAGGTGTACACCTACGAGAAGTAAAAACAGAGGTTCACTCAAAAACGTGAACATAGGGGACTTCCCTGGACCCAGTGGTAAGACTCTGCGCTCCCAGTGCAGGGGGCACAGGTTCAATCGCTGGTCAGGGAACTAAGATCCCACAAGCGGCTGTGGCACGGCCAAAAAAAAAAAAAAAAAGACAGAGAATTTGAAAATGGCCTGGGTATAAGATGATAGTAAGGCATTGTTAATTTTCTTGTATTTGCTAATGATAGATTATGTTTTTAAAATTCCTTTATTTTAGATATGACTAAAGTGTTTATAGGTGAAATTATATAATATCAATGATTAGCTTGAAAACTGTCCGCCCCAAAAAAATATCAGCAAATGTTAATAATTGTTCAGTCTGAGTAATGGGTACATGGAGGTTCATTATATTATTCTCTTTACCTTTTACCTATACAAAAATTCCAAGATGAATATCTGTGATTGAATTGTGACATTTAGAAAGTCTGGATACCCAGCTTCCCCTGTACATGAGGAAGGCCTGACCACATGGAGCCCTGCTGCTTTGTGAACACATGCAGTGGGAGCTGAGTGGCGGCTGTCCCTTGAGACTGGGGATGGGCCTCTGGATGCCGCTCCAAGGTCTGGGGCTTCTTACCTGCTGCAGCTCGAACTCAGTGGAGAATCTTCTGGTCACAGCCTGGATGAGGTTGGAGAAGGAGAAGGAACCACCACCGTAACTGCAGGGCAGGGAGAGAGAGGAACCGTGAGGGGGGCCAGGAACAAATGTTCAGTGACTGGCAGGTGACACAGGACCCTGTGACTGTCCCCATCTCGTAGATGCGATGAAATGACATGTCCTAGGAGACACCACTAGGGACTTGAACACAGGTTTGATTGCAGTGTCCTTGCTCCCATCTCTTCAGAGAACACTCCCACCAGCCAGACTTTCTTTCCCCCAAGTGGGAAAAGGGACAGCTGTGCCCCGCTGCCACGTCTTTCAATTCCTGTCCCTTCCCGACCTCAAGCTGGGTTCTTTGTGGACCACTCCGATGCAGTGTCTACCCTCCACTCCCAACCCTACAGGGTCTGGTGCACACAGCCCACCCCCAGGGGACACAGCCTTGGTGTGCGCTTCCCCTAACATGCTCTCAGCAGACTCACTCCTGAAAGAGTTTCTTCCAGTTGCTCTGGACAAAGTCCCAGGCCAGAGATTGCCCGACGACATTGCTGGCAATGCTGTTAATGGTGGAGGTGGCATCCTGCTTCCGGATGAGGTCTGGGTTCAGGGTGTAACTCAGGTACCTGTGAGGACAGCATGCTGCGTAATAAGTAAAAGGACCCTGCCCTCCACCCCACACACCTCTCCTGCAACCTCTCAACATGCCTTCAGCATGCTGCGGTTAAAGACTCCTCGGTCCTACCGCCCTCCTGTAGATGGGACACTGAGTCCACTAAGCGGGGTCACTGGCTATGCCAGGTATCATACTGACATAGACCAAGTGCTTGATAAATATCTGACGATGAATGAACGAAGGAAGGGGTAAGCGCTGCACCAGGTAGGGTGGCCACTCCTGTCTTTGCCATTGAGGGTAGCTCTTCTTTACTGAAGTACAGAAGATGGCATAAGAGGCACAACAGTGGGAGCCAGGAGCCCTCATCCAAGGGTTTGGGGGGTGCCCAGCTGGATGTCCAGAAGGCCTCAGGTCCAGGTGCACCACAGCCCTTGACAGAGTGGTAAAGGCTAGGAGACTGCAGCAGTTAAAGGCACAGGACGTGGACCCAGATCCAGATTCAAATCTTGTCTTTTTCACTTAGTAAAGCTTCTAGACTTTGGGCATGTTGTTTTGCTTCTTTGAGCCTCAGTGTCCTCATCTGTAAAACTGGGAAACACACTGCTCCACTGCACAGGTTTGTGAGGATCCCACGGAGGAGAGTGTGGGCGCCTGGCTGGTTCTTTCTCCCCCACATTGGGACCCTGGTCCCCGGCGGGGAGGGGAACTCACCAGCCCCGTCCAGCTCTGGTCCTCACCTGTTCAGGAGCCAGACCTGGTTGGTGCAGGCCAGCGCTGAGCGGAGTTTGTCAGCTTCATTAACCAGTTGGGCTTGTTGTAACTGGCTCCAGGCAAAGTCCCACTCTTTCTGGTCGCCCTGGGCGATGGCGTTGCAGTAGATGGTGGACCGCAGGTTGGGGTGGATCCTGGTGTGGGATCAGGGTGTCAGGGGTAGAGCAGCAGCAGGGAGGGTGGGACGAGGGTCTGATGAGGACGGGGCTGTGAGCTTGAGGGACAGATAAAGATCAGGAGACAAGCAGGGGACACACTCACGGGTTATTTTTGGGGTTCTCCATCCACTGGTTGTAAAGGTTCTTGGCCAGCTCCTCACACTTAGGCAGCCCATTGGAGCAGGCAGTGCTGATGGCATTAATCTCATTGTACCTGCCCCAGGGGTGACACTCTGTCAGCATGCCTGGCTCTGACTCTGGCAAAGACTCCCCTGCTGACACACAACTCCAGGCAGGGCAGCAGGGCTGGGGCTCTAAGGTTGCAGCCCACCCGCCCTTTGGGTCCCCCTCTGTGCTTCTTGTCTTGGGCAGCCCAGGGACGGCGGGCACAGACTCCAGCCCCACCTTCAACACCTGGAATCTGAGTAACAGTGCCGGTGAGGGGACCTTGAAATTTCAGTTTGGTCCCTTGTACAAAGAGGCCACATAGAGCCTCAGGGCAGGGCTCCCTATTCCTAGTGGGTGGGGGGGTTTCTCCCTGACTGGTGGCCCTGGTCCAGCCAGGAGTTGGGAACTTCAGAGGAGGATGCTGCTGGGACTTGCTCTGGACTTCCCAGGTCAGGGTGCCTGGGCCACCTGTGATCTCCGGACCCAAGAGAGGTCATACTCACTGGTCCATCAGGCTTTCTGGGCGCTCAGTCCAGTTTTTGGTGAGATTTTCAAAATATAGGAAGAGGGGTTTAACCTGTTTCCTGAGGTAACTCTGAGAAAAAGAAAACATGAACAGCCTCAAAGAGGAGACTCATGCCTGACCAACCTGGAGCCCCACGGAGCCTCTGATGTGGGTGGGCAAGTGTAGCAAGGGCTAATGGCTACAGAAGCAAGAGGCCAGAGGCTAAGGGCCTTGCCCAAGGCCAGATAGTGGTCAAAGGAGCCGGCGCTAGTCCAGGTCTCAGATGACTGACTGATCTGAGATTCTTTCTCCTCCACCAGTTCAGACACTCAATGTCTAAGTATCACCATTTCCTAATACAGTTTTAGGGCCTACCATCCCCCACCACCTGATCATAAGTATTCTGCCTTTATTGTGGGGAATTTAGAAAACACTGTAAAGCATAGGCAGAAAATACTAACCACCCCAGGACTTACCAAATCCACGACTTCCAAATCGGTGAGTTTGCCCCTTCCTTTCTCTTTTCTACCCAGCATATCTACAATTCTGCATGCTGTTCTTTTAGCTGGCATTGTCGTGTAAGGCCCAACCCATGTTATTAAAATCCTTTGCAGATGCTGGTTCAATACAGTAGATTATCATGTGTGTCAACCAGAATCCGCATCCAAATGTAAAAGGAATAAACCCCCAAGAGCAAAGAGAATTGGAAAGGAAACAACAGTGGATGAGACATCCACACAGTGTAGGAGCTGGGAGGTGGAGAGAGGGAGATGGAACAGGCTTGGCCAAGGCGGGGGTCTGCAGCAGAGCACCTGCCATGGGGGAGATGGAGACAGAAGCAAGGAGCTTGCTGTGACGAGGCTCAGGATTAGAGGGATGGGTGTGCAGGGGACAGGAGTGAGGCCGGGCTGTGAGGAGGGCAATGGAGTCAAAGTCTGTAGAGGGACTAATTAAACCCTCAAGCGCCCACTTCCCTCCCTGCCTCAAGCAACACCCCTCCCTCCCCCATGAGCAAGGCTGAATCAGAGGGGCTCAGCACTAGGGTCCCCAGACACAGTAGGAGGGTTGCTGAATTGCAGAGAGGGCCAGAGGTGAAAGTTTACAGCCTAAATGGAGGTACCCCCAGTTTCCTTCCCCACCCTGATCCCAGAAAGTGAGCCTCAACTGCATAAGACAGAGGATCACTCTGGAGACTGAATGGTCTCGAGGGAACACAGTCACAGATATTAATTTCTGAGGGTCCCCACGAGGAGTTACTTGTCCACCTAGTCACCCCATAACAAGACTGCAGGTGACAAACTCCACCTCCTCGTGGAGCTTTCAACCACTGCCTCACTCTCAAATTCAAAGGGGCAGCTCAGCTTCCAACTTGAAAGAGGAGATCAAAACAAACAGAAGACTTGGAGGAAACAAGTCAGTGAAAGAAAAAGAAAACTTCATAAAAGCCTATGATAAATATCCTCCAAGAGCTCAGAGAAGATATTGCATAGGACGCTGGAGCTAGGAATAGCACTTGGAAACTTAAATATATGATAGAAAAAATGAGGAGAGGTGGTGTGCTAAACTGAGGGCATATCCCAGAGGGCAGAACAAAAAGTCAACAAGCTGGAAAATAGGAGAGAAGAAAACTAGAGGACCAATGTAAGGGCAGTGAATTGGATTAACAAGGGTCCCAGAAAGAGAGAACCGGGGGGAAAAAGGAGAGGAAGAAAGTTTAAAGGAGCAATGCAAAGTTGTCCAGGTTGAAAATGTAGAAGGATAAGAAAGGCCTGCATGAAGGACCACCAGCATGGAGAGAAGAGCCCACAGCTTCCAGAAGGGGAACCTGGCCTCATTCAAAGAACTGGAAATAAGAAAGGCCCTGGGCTTCTCAACAGAAACACGAGAGGTTTGATGTCAATGGAGAAAGACCTGAAATTTCCTGAGGAATAATTTCCAAAATAGAAACTACTTTTTTTTTTTTTTCAATTTTTTGGCCATGCTGCGAGGCATGTGGGATCTTAGTTCCCTGATCAGGGATTGAACCCATTCGCCCTACAGTGGCAGTGCAGAGTCCTAACCACTGGACCGCCAGGGAAGTCTCTCAACCTAGAAACTTCTAAACCCAAGCAAACTCTCAATGCAGTGTGAAGGTGGAATAAAGACATTTCAGACAATCTACCTGAAAAAATCCACCTCTTATGAACCCTTTCTCCAAAACTGGAAGATGTGCTCCCCTAATAGAGAGAAAACTCAAGGAAGAATCCATGGGTTCAGGAAACAAGAGATGCAACAATGGAGAGCCTCCCAGCATGGGAGCTGAGTAGCAGTTCTAGAAGGGAGCAGGCCGACAGAGGGCTCCAGGAGGGATGCCTTCAGGAAAAAGCAAAACTAATGTATTATCTGATATATTTGTATAAGATGTATAAAAAGGAGACACAAACATGGTACTTTATGTGGCTCAGCGGAGAATGATATTTAAATAATCACATAAAGTAAATGCTGAATACTGAGTTGACCAAATATTGTGATTTTACTACATTAGGAGGATGGGGTGAATCCAAGGTGTAGGTAGGTTAATGAGTTTAAAGTGAGTTAAAACCTCATTTACCATAACAGTTAGTTAATCATGTGAACAACATTTTTAATGACTACATAATATTCCATCAAATGGATATTCTAGTTTACTTAACCAACTCCAACTGTTGGACATTTGAGTATTTTTGGTTTTCTTGTCTTTTATAAACCACACTTCAATGAACATCCTTATGGGGTCAGCTATGGATCCAGAGCGAGCAGTTTCCCTCTGATCCTCCCTGCCCGTGCCCCCAAGCTTCAAAACTGTTAACATCGGCATCCCCCTCCAGGCCCTTAGGGCAGGCTAGGCAGGCACAGGCCTGCTCCTTTCACGGAGGGGTTCTCTGGGTCTGAAGAGGATTGCCTGAGTCCACACAGCTGGTAGAAGGCCTTCTCCCCGACTCCCAACCCCTTCCTGTACTGTGGCTTTTTCTGTTGCCTTCTGAAAGAAGGATTTGCTAATTTCCAAATCTAGCAAACTTTGCTAGAAGTCTGTGTCCTTTCTTTGCTGTGCCCAACCTGCTCACCTGCTCAGTCCCTGCTCCCTTCACCCTACATCCCTCCTACTCTCTCACCACTGCCAAGGACCTGGCGTGTTTCACCATTCCAGGCAATATTTCTATTCACTTCCTTATGATGTAATTTCAGGCACTGGGGAATCGGTCCTTGAACCCCGCCATACCCCTCTGTACCTTCATGGGGCCGTAGACCTCGGATCGGTCGAACATGAGCTTGAAGTACCTCAGGCTGCTCAGGGCGGCCTGCCAGGGCATGTACTCTGTCTCATTGATCAGGAAGAGGGTGTTGTTCAGCGCCAGGGTGACATGGACTATACGGGCACTGGGAACAGACAGAGGGGCTCAAGTAAGCACCCCCACCCAGTCCAGCCTCACTGTGGGAACCCCAGCCTCCTCCTAGAGCCTGAGGTCCCAGAGGCCCAACTGAGCCAGCTCCAGCATTCACCAGGGGTGGGGCTGGGGGTAGGGGTGAGGGATGTGGATGCTGGGTGGTGCCACAAACAAGGCCAGCCCAGGCCTGGCCCTCACCCACTGCCAGTCACATTTCCTTGCTCATTATCCCCATTTTACAGGTGAGGAAACTGAGGCTCAGAGAGGTAAAGTGCCTTGCCTAAGGCCACACAGCCCATAGGAGACAGATCAGAGATTCAAAAAGACAAGAAACCTGTGCTATTTACTCTGCCCACCTCTTCTCTGATTTGCTTGGCTCTCTGGTCTTTCCCCCCTCCACCTCCTCAGGCCATCTGTGCATATTTGGTTTATAAATGTCCATGTCTATGGGTGACATCACTTATGCCTAAGAACTTGGCACCTGCTGGTGCTCATGAACACAGCCGCTGCTCAATAAATATCTGTTTATCCATGCTGCATCTCTTCTATCCTGTCCTTCCCGTATTTTTCTTAGCACTGAGCATGGTGGCCTGGGCCATAGGTAGCCCTCCAGAAAACCTTGGTGCCGTGGAGTGCACTGTGGTTTTGAAGTTGGACAGGACTGCGTCTGGCTGCCATGGGCTAATGTGTGACCTCAGGCAGGGTACTCAAGCTCTGAATCTCAGAGTCCTTCTCTGGGATGTATGGGCTGTGACGCCGACAATCTCCGGGGACATGGGGTCAAGGGAGGGGTGTGCACAAGCACAGGGACCCCACGGTGCTGAGCCTGGCACACGGCGAGGACGGCGGGAGGCAGCACTGGCTCTCACTATGGAACCGCACTCGCCAAGTCTCCAGGCTTCCATGGCCGAGCACTCACCTGGCCAGGTTGAAGCTGTCGTAGATGACCTGCGCCCGATTGATGACAGGGATGGTCTAGAAGGGGCAACAGAGCGTGTGACCTCGGGCTGGCGGTGCGGGCAGGCCCTGCAGTCTGGGGCCCCGTCCTGGGGCTGGGCCTCGGGCAGGGGATGGGTGGGGCGGCAGGTACCCACCTGTGGTCTTATCTGCAGCTGATTCTGAATCCTCCTCCAGTTGTTCACATCGTAGTTCACCTGGTAATAGCCCGTCACGTTGACGTTTAGCAGGACCCAGTCTTCCTCTTTTCCTTCTTTGGTTTTGAACAGATCATGCTGGGCTGTGGAGAGAGACCAGAGCTGGGCAGGGCTGCTCAGAAGGCCACAGGCTGACCTGACCCAGGCCTCGGCAGAGCAGCCTCCACTGCAGCCTGGCAGCAGCCGGCCCTCATGCCGCTGGGCCAATGCCAAAGAGAGGGGCAGAGAAGAGGGGTAGGACTGGCTGCCGGGGCCCGACTCTGGCCGGGGACCTCGGACAGACCATTTGCCATCTCTGAACCTCAGTGGCCGCCCTGCCTCCCACAGGCTCTGTGTGGCCGGGCCAGTGGCATCCACCAGGACAACGCTATCGGCACACCCCCGGCCACTCACACTCAACTCCCCAGGCGGCCTCTCCCCCTCCACCCCCTCCTCCTCCCACCTCTCCGCTTGTAACAGCGCCATCACACCCAGGCAGCGCCTCCCATCCAGTTAGCACCCCAGCACTGCTCATCTCTTCCTGGGGGCTCCGTGCCCCCTCCTCACGGCTCTCCCTCCACCCTTTCTCCTGGCAGCCAGAGAGGATCCTTCCATACCTGCAGGTCAGACCCAATGGCTTTCCCACTTCCCACCTGTCCCAGCTCCTCCTGGCCCGAGGACATAGCCATTGTCTCCTGCAGCCTGCAGGGACCCGCTTCACCGAGGGCGCACCTCTGCCCGAGCCACACTCAGTCCCCGAGCTCTCTCCTACCTCAAGCCTTGCACTTGCTATTGACTCTGCCTGGACTGCTTCTCTCTGCTGCCATTAGCCTGGCGAACTCCTGCTCTTACTCTGACTCAGCTCACCTCCTCCAGGAAGGGTTTCCTGACCTCTCCATGAAGTTGAAGCTCCCTACTCCCTGCTCCCTACCCACCTGCCCCAGTACCCCAGAGGCCACATATGCCTCTGTTAAAGCACTCAGCACAGCTCTGGAACGTTTGAACTGCTTGTCTTCCTTCCCTTCATCTACAGCCTTGGCTTAGGCAGAGGATGACTTGCCTTGACCTTGGTTTCCTCAGTGCCTGGTAGAGTAGGACTGCTCATACTATGTGCCAGGCACTGTTTTAAACATTTCATGGGAATCCTCTTCTTTAACCTTCACACAACTCAATGGGGTAGATATTGTTCCTAGCCCCATTGTATAGATGGGGAAATGGAGACCAGAGAGAGATGGTAACTTGGCCAGGGTCACACAGCGTAGAAATTAGAACCAAAGACGCTGGCTCCATTTGTTGAATGAAACGATGAAGGAAGCCCTGGCTGAGGCCTGCCATAACCCCAGAACGTGGGCCAGGAGCTGGGAGTATGGGATGGGGCTGCTGTCCACTAGGGCAGGGCTGGATTACCTGTTGCATTGCCCTGCAGCCAGTAGTGGTCCTGTAGGTTGCCACTTCTGATAGATGAGATGGGAACAATCCAGAGGTAGCTGCAACAAGAGATCCAGAGGCCAGGTGTGAGAAATGGCAGCTCTTGGGCACTGCCAGCAAAGAACAGCCTTGCCTGGACTTCCAGTTTCTGCCCAACTCTGGCACTAAACGCCCCCATCCTCCTGGCCCAGGAGGGAGACTGTCTACAGCCACTATGGCAGGGCCACAGCGGGCCAGGCCCTGCTATGGTCAGAGGGTTCCAGAGCAACTGCCCCTCAGAACCCTCACTAGGATGCCTGTCTCAGTGACCTCATCTGCTCACTTGAAATCTGAGGGGCGGGTGACGTTGGACTCGGGGTCAAGGAGGAAGTGCTTCTGGGAGATGCCCCCTGTCTTGGTGTCCACGGTGATGACGGGGAAGCCCATCTGCAGGGTCCAGCGGTCCATGATGGCATGCACGGTGTCTGGCAGCATGATGGTCGACTGATTGTCTACAGCCTTGGGCAGAGGGATGTGGTGCGGCCATCAGCGACTGCCATTCTCCCACCCACCCACTCTCCCCTTGCACCTTGGCCTCCCCTTAGTGGTACCACTTTGCTGGGAGGCAGTGGAGGAGCACTGGGCTGGGAGGCAGGAGCTGGGGTCCCAGCCCGGCTCTCTGTCTCCTCGGCTGCCCAGTGCTGGATGAGCCAAGAGCTTCCCAGCCTCTGGTTCATTCCACTTTGATTAAGCAAATCTATGTGGCCTCCCATTCTGTGATCCAACCTCAGGTGGGTGTGTGTCAGGAAGGGGCACCCAGGATGCCCATGGCTCAGCCTGAACAAACCCGGGAGGACAGGCAGGGAGAGGAGACAGAAAGGAAGGAAAACCAGTGTCCCCATGTCACAGGCAGCTCGAAGGAGAGGGTCATGGCGATGTGAAGGAAACGCACCTGGATAAGGGTCTGGGGATGGGCTTAGGGTGATTGTTATTGTCTTAAATCTTTTTTCATCTCTTTCCATGTGTGTGCATTGCTTTCATAATAATAACAAAAAACGAACCACATCTATTAATAACTGAGAAAATAAAAAACTAAGAACAGCGTAAATAGAGGGCAGAAGACCCTGTCGGAAGGTGCAAGCTGAGGGAGAGGGAGTCTCTAGGGGGACTGCAGAGAGAAGGGGCTCAGGGAAAGAGGGAGGGGCAGATGGAGCTGGAGGGGTGCTGGTGTGGAGGAGGGCTTGGCTTCGGAAGAAAGGAAGGCGCTGGAAACTGAGGCTGGGCAAGAAAGACAGTGGAAGTGGAGGGGAGGGACTGACGCTGTGGGAGGTGTGGGAGGTGGACCGGCCTCGTGGCAGATGGATGTCGGGCTGGAGACTGGCCAGGAGGGCCCTGGAGCCCAGCTGTGACTGTGACAAGGCCCTGGGCCTCCCCTCCCTGGTCAGGCTGGTCATGGAGCACAGGCATATGGGGGGATCAGTAGGGCTGACCAGGGCCACAGAGAAGGGGTGGGGGCCGCCACGAAGGAGAGGACATGATGGGGGATGATGGGGAGAGTCTCAAGAGAGGTGGGGAGGAGGGGCAGGCGGGAGGGTGGGAGTGGTCAGAGGGTTTGCCCAAAGACAGGGGCCACTCAGGGTCTGAATGGACAGGAATGCAAGGTGAGGCTGGATAGGAGGGTCAGAGAGCGCACCGAGGGTGCTGGTGTGTGCAAAGTCATGTCTGGGAGGGGCAAGCCGGGGCGCCCGGCAGCCAGGAATGCTGAGTAGGTGAATGACTGGCTCCAAAGTTCCAGGGAGAGGAAGGCTTGGGCTTGGGAACCACAAGAGCCCGTTTCCTCGCTACTCAGATGACGGCACTCCTCAGCTGCCCTCACAGAGCTCACTGTAGCGTGAGGGGGGCTGCCTGCCAGGGCTCGTGACCCAGGCTCTCATAACACCACCTTCAAGGAGCCATCATTGCGCCCATTTTACAGATGAGCAACCAAGCCTCCAGATGGCCTGCCTGGGAGGGTAAGCAGTGGAGCTGGGCACATTCTCTTACACGTGTGCTGCCCCCAGGGACTTTCAGCATCTCAGGACCCCCACAGAATGGCTTCAGGGGGGCTGGTTGTTACTGACCATCTGCAGGTGTTCCCACAGGTCCAGGTAGGTGGTGTTCTGATAGGCAAAGGCATGCAAGTAGGACTGTGGAAAGACAGGGCACGGTGAGGGTAAAGCTGCTGCCCCAGGCTCTACCACTCAGCCTCTGTGGTAGGCCGGGGCTTGGAGGAAACACCTCCCACCCTATGGCTGGCCAAGGGTACTCACCGCCAGGCCCTTCCTGAACAGGTCCTCAGTCAGGAACTCAGAAAGCATCCTGATGACCGAGGCTCCCTGGTGGAGGAGAGGGGGCTCAGAAGGCTGCGCCGAGCCAGCAGGAGACCCTGTGTCCCCATCGGGCTGGAACAGGTGCTCCCGGAGCCCCTGGCTTCGGTGGGCCCCTGTGGGCCGAGACCCCACCTCCCTTCCCATGACCCCTACTGTCTCAGGACCAGCACGGGGGCTGAGCAGCACCTTGCTGTAGGAGATGGAGTCAAACATCTCGCTGATCTGGGCGGGTGTGTTGACCTCGTCAGCAGGGGTGGTCAGGGGATGGGAGGAGGCCAGCGCGTCCACAGCCATCACATGGTACAAATCGTTCGGCACCATGAGGTCTTTCTGCAAATCCCCAGCAGCCATCAGGAGACTGGCCTAGGAGGGGGTGACCCAAGTCTTCCCCCATCCCAGACCCCGGAGATCCCTGGGCAGCGGGCTCACCAGGTTCCAGGTGGGCTCTGCATAGTCAGCACCCAGGTACTCCACGTAGGAGGCAAAGCCCTCGTTCAGCCAAAGATCATTCCACCAGGCCAGGGTCACCAAGTTCCCAAACCACTGTGGGGGAGGGGAGGTCAGTCCAGCAAGCCACTCGGGCCTTGCGGTCACTAACGGTACCCAGAGCTATCCTTCACCGAGTGTTCCCAGTGTGCCAGTCTTGAGCTCGGCTTCACCGACATCATCATGACTCTCTTCCCTGACACCCTGCCAGGTGGAACTCTTCCCTTCTCAGCTGCCAAGGACGGGGCCACAACTTGTGCCATCTCCTCCCAGAGCCCCCCTCATTCTTCGTCTGCACTCCCCATGACTGGGGGGCTACCTGGTGGGCCAGCTCGTGAGCAATCACAGTGACAACCCGCTCTTTGTTGCTGATAGAGGAGGCCTGTGGGTCAAACAGCAGCGCGTTCTCCCGGTAGGTCACGAGTCCCCAGTTCTCCATGGCACCGGCGTTGAAGTCGGGCAAGGCAACCTGGTCTGGGGAGTCCAGGCTGTTGGTGGGATGGCCTCGGGCTATGGGGGGAGACCCATCCGCTTCCCCCCAATGTGAGGTACCTCACTCACCAGATTTTGGGAGTGGGTAGGGTGTATCAAAATGATTGGCAAAGAAGTTTAGGATGGGACCTGTCACGTTCAGGGCATAAATGCCATGGTTCTCTGCAGTTGCATTAGGCCGAGCCCAGATCCGGACCTGCAAAGAAGACAGAGGTAGGTCAGGGGCCCTTCTTGGGTCCTGGTGCAGGTGGGCTGGGCCGAGTCCCAAAGCCTGGCAGGCTGGGGGACCAACTAGGTTAAACTGGGAGGCTTGGTCAGCGGAGGAGAAGGCAGGGGTGTCTCTTCAGAGCTTTGAGTCACAGGCAGGGGCCTTTGGGGAATAACAATAGCCATAGACACCATCTGTCTGGCACCCAGGAGTCGGGAACTCCCTTCGTGAGGAGGGTCCCACTTTTCAGATGCAGAGACAGAGGGTCAGAGAACCTAAGGCACTTGCCCAAGATCACTCAGAACTGGGATTCAAACACCGCCTAGCAACTCAGGGGCTGGGACAAAGATGAGGATAAATAGGAATATCTCCCAGGCCAGGACCAATCCCGAGGAAGGATAGGTGGCCTCAGCTCCATACCTGGACGTCGTTCGGTGCCGTTGTATCCACACTCGTGAACTCGCTCACGATGTAGGCCAGAAGGTATGTGGACATTACAGGTGTGGTTTCGAACTCAGTGATGTTCCAGTTGGGGTCTTCTGCAAACGGGACACTGGGACCTGGACAGGGAGCATGCAGGCATGTGGGGTTGTGCCCTCTCCCTGCCCTGTGTCCCAGCCCTGGGGGTCTCCTTTCCAAGGATGTGTGGCCCCAGCCAGACCTGCTCACCTTTGGGCGGCATGTTGGACAGGGCCGTGAGTTCCTTGGGGTAGATGAGGGTGATGTTAAATCTGGCCTTCATGGCCGGCTCGTCAAAGCACGGGAAGGATTTCCGGGCATCTGTAGACTGCATCTGTGTCGTGGCCAGCACCCTGCCCGAAGCGGGGGTTAGAGGGTATGCCAGCTTAATGCCTGTGCCCGTGTGTGTGTGGGGATGGGGCTGCAGGGTGTTGCTGGGTGTGGAGGGACGGGGTGCACAGATGCTGCCTGGCCTAATCCCTGCCCTCCCCACCTCCTCCAGGCCACCTCCAGGCCGACAGGCCAGCTGACATGGGAGAGCAGAGCTCCCTCTGGACTCAGGGTCAAAGTCCTGGCAGGTTCCATCCCTGTATTGGCTGGGAAACCTTGGCAAATTTCTTTCCTCAGAGCCTGTTTTCCTATCTATCCAAGGGGCAATTTCATCTCTCATCCCCACTCCCTAATAAAGTATAGAGGAGCCCTCCGGGAAAGGGTCGATTGTCTTGGTAGCTGCTCTACCGGAGCTGCAGATGGAGTGATGGGCCAGCCAAGGACTCCCGAAGGTTCAAAGGCCCCGAACCCAAGCCCTTCCTTGGCTCCCAGGGTCCAGCTCTGCCTCAGCACCTAGGATTTGCCCCCACCCAGCAGACCCAGCTCTAACTTACTTTTTTACATTGTCTTCCATGTACTCGCTGCGGTAGAAGCCTGCCAGGTCGTCGGCCAGCTCCCCCTGAAATCTACTCTCCATCTCGTACATTCTGCCTGCCTCCAGCGAGCCCTTGAGGTGCACCACCAGATACTCCGTGGGCTCTACCAGCTCGGTCCTGTCGATTATGGGGACCGAGAAGTTCCCCACGCCCCGCAGGGCCACCATGTGCCCCTGGGTTGTGGTGTAGTTGAGCTTCTTGCTGTGGATGATGATGACGTCAGTGGGGTCCTTGCAGATGAAGCGGACGATGCTTGTGCCCTTGAAGATATAGAGGCCATTCTCATTGGGAGTGAGGTAGGGCCTCAGTGTCACATTGTAGGAGTCGGGCAACAGTGTCGTGGGTAGGCGGTATCGGTTCCACGGCTTGCTCTGATCCAAGGTGGTGGCCGCGGTGATGGTGGTGGTCAGGCTGGTCGTGGGGCTCGTAGGGGTCGTGGGGCTCGTAGGGGTCGTGGGGCTCGTAGGGGCCGTGGTCGTGGGGCTCGTAGGGGTCGTGGGGCTCGTAGGGGTCGTGGGGCTCGTAGGGGTCGTGGGGCTCGTAGGGGCCACGGTTGTGGCACACCCGGCATTCTTGTTCTTCTCCTGGGCATACACCACAGACAGAGCGATGATGGTGGCTATGGCTGCCACGCCCAGGAGGATGCCCAGGATGCCCAGGGTCTTGGATATGTAGAATCCTTTGGCCATGGTGAGGGTGCGGAGGGAGCTTGGGGAGGCTCAGGACAGGTGAGGCACAGGACAGCCTCGGGCCAGGCTTATATCCCTGAAGGGGAGGAGCCCCACAGCCTGCAGACTGGGCAAAAATTAACCAGGGTTCAGACAGGCGAAGGTCACCGGACTGGGTGGGAACACACTCTGCCCAGGTTTCGGAGAGGAGATCCAGGAACAGTGTGCGGAGTGCAGCTCAGGGGTACCTGCTGGGAGCAAACTGTCCGGTTACAGGCTTCCTGGGAGCCCACCGAGGGCTGAAGGGCAGGCGTCAGGCTTCATGCCCAGCGGGGAGAGGGAGCGGCCAGGTGGCTTGGATCTGCCTGCAAGCTGAGACAATAGACACCGGAACAGGAGGATCGAGGTTAGGTCCAGGAGGTTAGAAGGACTTCCCAGGAGCAAGGAGGCGGGAGATGAAGAGAAAGGGAGAGTTGGTTTCTGGCTCGGGTCAAGAACACATTGGTTCACCCCTGTGGTTGGATGGATGCCCAGGGCTCCTCAGTGACCTGGCCCCAGCCTCCCTTGCATTCTTTCAGAGCAGGGAGTTCTTCCAGGTTCCCCTCCCTTTCCCTTCTGCCAAAAACTTTTTCCTCAATTATAAGATCACTGAGAAGAATGAAATAAGTTGTTTTGCCATTTTTTTTTTTTAAGAGAGGAGGCTGGTGGAGGCTTAACCTCTTCCCAGCCATGACCTTGGGCAGGTAATTTTACCTTTCTGAGACCCCTTTCCTCATACATAAATAATAGTATTTACTTCTCAGATTTGTTGAACAGATTTAATGAGAAAACATATTAAATACCATATAGTAGAACCTGAAAATCCTTCCCTTCTTTCTTACTCAGAGGTCAACCATTCTATCCTTGGTAGAAAGGAAGATATTACTTATCATGCTCAATATAATATGTTCTTACAGGAATATGATGTTCATCATCACCCTTCCCATCCACCAGCCCAGTTCTTCAGACCTCAACATCACCAGACCCTCACCCCAACATCCAACTCACCCTGCCCCCCAATCTCACCAGGTCCTTGGTCAAAACCACTGTCATTTTTTATGTGGGCACTGCTGAACCCTCATGACTCCTCACTTCCACTTGGGCCCCCTCAAACTAGTTTGCTACACAAATTGGATCATTTTGCACCACTGCTTAAAACCTTCCCTTTGCTCTTGGAATTCAGACCAAATCTTCTAAAGACACCCACAAGTTCAAGTGCTATCAGCTGGACCACTTCCCAACCTCATTCTCACCACACTCCCCTCTGTTGTGGAACTCCAGCCACTCTGGCCTTCACCCAGACCCTCCACCATAGGATCTTTGCATGTGCAGTTCCCTCTGCTTGGATCATCTTCTCCCCCTTCTTGCCCTAGTTACTTCCTATTTATCCTTCAAGTCTTTTTCAGAGAAGACACCCTGACCTCTGTGACTAGGTCAGGCCCCTTGGAACCACAAACCTCTTCTTCAAAGCCCTATAACTCAGCACAATTTTCCATTTGATCTGTGTGGTGATGACTTGAGTGTTGCCTGTCTCCCCCACCAACGGCAGGCCCCATGAGAGCAGGTCCTTGGCTGCTTCTGCTCACTGGCACTAGGCACGGTGCCCAGCACATAGTAGCTGCTCGATACATATTTGCCGAGTGAATGCACACAGGCGTGAATGGGTGCATGGATGAATGAGTGAGTCAATTCAGGAGTCACTCCTTATTGGAGTCTTTGCAGCCCATCTCCACCCCTGTCTCCACTCCCACTTAGCCCTAGGAGAATTGTCTACCCCCTTCTCTGAGCCCTCCTCCAACCATGGCAGACAGGCAAGACTCTTGCTAGGGCCAAATGCATCTCAGGGCCCACGCTTGTCTCCTCCCTCATCTCGTCTGTCAGCTCCTCATTCATTGGCCACTCCCTGCCCTGGCTTGGCCCAGCAACCCCTGAGCCTGCCTGGAAGCTTGGTAAACAAATGCATGCATGGATGGTAAGTATTCATAGGTTAATTCATTCAGGCATCCCTGTATAGGGTCTTCAGGGGAATCCTGGGTGCCCATCTTTGGGCTCAAGAGTGCTCTGAGCCGTCAGCACTTCCCTCTTTCTCTCTAGAGACCTGCCCCCCAGGGCCTTGGTCTGGGCAGTGTGGACTTCCCATGGCAGTGACCTACAGCCACCCGTATTAGGCCTGGGCTGATGGCCAAGGGGCAAGAGTGGGAAGCCAAGTACCGAGGGAGGGCCCCAACTTGGGCATAGTGACAGAGGGAGCGGCAGCCCCTGAGGGTGACTGAGAGTGAGAAGTATGTGCTTCCAGTCTCCCTTCATCAGGGCTAGAATTTGCCAAGGAAAGCCATCTCTGTTGTACCCCTGAAGGCTGGCACCCAGGTGTCATGCATCCCCTTGCAACAAGTTTCACTCTGTAGGACCCGCAGCCCTCACCCACGTTTGCAGCAAAAAGACACATAAGCCTGATTGGCCTAATCTCTACTCCAAAGAAAGAGGCCCTGCCTGGCCCACCATGGCCTTTTCCTGTTTGCTTTGGACACAGCCCGTGGGCCCAGCTGGCTGGGATCTTTATCCTTTTGGAAAGGGGCTTTGGTCTTCAAAGCTGGCACAGCAGGCAGCCCATTGTTCTGTAATGAGAGATCCCTGTTCTGGGTACTGTGCCAGCCCCGGCTGGGGGCACATAGAGGGGCATGCTCCACAGCCCCCACATTCTCTGATAATAAAAAGGGATCCCTCTTCCAGCCCCCTGCCAAGGACCAGGCATGGCCATCTCCACACCCCACTGGGTAGCAGTAACCATGCTCTTCTCCCCTGTCACCCAACCTGCCCGCACACCTTGGCAGAGGGATCGTCCTCTCCTGCTTGAACCTGGTCTCTGGCTCCTCACTGCTTGTGGAATGAAACCTCAGCTCTGGCTTGAGCCTGAAAACCTTCTGTGGACTTGACCCTCTGGCCTCTCCTCTTTCCAATGCCCGATGTGGCTCCAGTTGTGGGTATTTCCCCAAACTCCCTGGACTTTTTCATACCTCTGTGCCTTTACCCATCCTGTTTCCACTGCCAGGAATGCCTTTCCTCTCCCTCCTGTCAAACTCCTACTCATCTTTCAAAACCCAGCTCAAACATCACTACCTTCTCATGAACAGGCAGCCCCTTTCCCCCGGGTGCTTCCCTGGCCTCTGGTTCACACCTCTATCACAGCACTTAAGGCCATCTATGTGTTCAAAAGCTTCTCACTAGACCTAGGCACCTCAAGGGAAGCCTCTGTGACTTTGTACACCCCTCCATGTCTAGCACAGGGCAGAAGCTCAACACTGGCTAAATGAATGACAATGTCCACAATCCTTGCCTTGGCTTATAGGCAAGGCTTATAGAACTTGGCTTGGCTTATAGATCCAGTGTGATCTAGCCTCCAATGATTCTCTGGTCTCATCTCAAGCCTTCTCCCCCTGTTGCTCTGCCCCACTGGCCTCTTTTGGTTTCTCAAGCCCACCATCTCTTCCTTCCTCCACCCCCACTCCACCCTCACCCTCACCCTCACCCCAAGCTTCTCTTTGGGCCTGTCTTTCCCTCACATACCACCCACTCATCCTGGAAGCTCACTTCAGCGATGCTATCCCGGGGCAGCTCTCCCAGCACCCCCAAGATTCAGCGCCACGAGGATGGTATCCTCCATACCAGGCAAGCACCTAGTACACAGCAGGCAGGTAACACATGCTTGCGAAATGGAGCAGCCATAAGAAAACAAGAGGCAGTGGTTAAAGACCGAACTCGGCGTTAATTCAGACCCTGGATCCTCGGCACAGATTTCCCCTCTATGCCTCACATTCCTTCTTGGGCTCTTAGATTGTGCATTCAAACCACTTTTGTGAGTTTTGCCGTATCTGTGATCCTCCTGTACATTATTTAGTTTACATTTTTCTTTAAATAAACTCACTACTTACTCTCCTTCTGAGCAATAACGACCATGAAGTCATGGTTGGATGTATTATGTTATATTTTTTCTGATACACATTTCAGTTTATGACTATTGATTTTAAAACTATTCATCTAGGTGGCTACTAAAATCATCTTGTTTAGCTGCACTCACTTGGGGAATCACTGCTCCACCTTGTATGATTCTGGGGTGGCATCACCTGCAGACTGTCTTTGGAGTGGAAGATTTCTGCAGGCGAGCAGAATGTGTGCATTCCCTTTACCACTCATTTCTTGATGGGGGAGAAGCTGAGTACCCAGCCCCGGTCTCAACCAAAGCAGCCTTCCCATCTATGGGTTTATATATTTCTGCCCTGCCTATGTTTTGGTCTGGGAACAAAAGTTCTAAATTAAAAAAAAAAAAATTAAGGTTGACAACAATCATGTTAGAGAATATTTGAGGCATAGCCACTCGTGTAGAAGACATTAATTGAATGGGAAAAGTCAGCCTTATCTCAGATATGGGGGTACAAGTTGCCTTGAATTCAAACATGACAATGCCAGGAGCCTGGGAGGGGCTGTAGTGGGGAAAACCAGGACCAGCAGTCAGGCAAACAACTGTGCAGTCCAGGCTCCCTCACAGATCGCTGGGTCTTGGGGTAAGCTGCTGCTCATGCTCGCTCAACACCTCCCCGCCCTATCCTCCTCAGCTGCAGGGCTGGGCAGGCTGGGAGCTATGGAACAACCTGAAGCCCATCTGTCTGCTCTGAAGGAGCAGCGAGTTAGGAGCAGGGATGAGGCTGGGGCCCCAGTGCAGGGCACATTCTGGCCCCTCCAGCCCCTGGCCTTCTCCCAGACTTCTGAGGTCTCCACCCACAGCTGCATGAGGCTGGGCCTGGGCCAGCCCCCAGGGTGCTTCCTCTGGGAGCCCTGGACATTGTCCATCCTGTGAGAACCGCAGAAGGCCCTAATGGGAAGTCAGCTCCTGTTCTGGCCTCTGGAGCCCAATGCAAGGGCACTCAGGAGCGAAGGAGCAGAAGGGGTCCTCTTGGAGTCGGGGAAGTACACCAGCCTCGGAAGGGCCATTCTGGGCTGTGGATCCTGTCTGGAAACTCCCATCTGTGTAACTGAACAGATAATCACCATCAGGATAATCACCACCATTTGGCTGTTGAGAAAACCAAGGCACAGAGAAGTTAAGTGACTTGCCCAAGGTCACACAGCTAGTTAGTGGCAGTTTCTATTGCTTAACTATATGTGTCTCCCAAAGCATCCTCTCATACAGCTCCCCACATTTCCTACTATGCAGTGCCCAGGAGGGTTAAAAGACCACAGGAGGAGACACACACCTTTCAACATAACAACACATGACAACAAGTTAAGGAAGGCCAATCTGGGCAGGATGAAAGACCTGATCATCTTTTAGGGGAACTGTGTGTCCCTTCTGCTGAATTTTAGAGGCACACTAAGGGACATGGGGCAGGAGTGGCTGCTGCAAGGAATAGCTGAGAGACTGGGAACCTGGTGGAAGTCAGCTTGGGGGCTCTACAAAGGGGCCATGAACTCCCTGCCCCCAGACCAGGACCGGGAGCAGGGGCTGGTTCTAGCAAGTGGAACTTCTTATCAGAGGGGGAGCGCTGTGCTACCAGACACAGGTCTCTGTGGAGGACCCTGGCTTGCCTTCAAGGGTGCAGCCGAACTACTGTAGCGTCTCCAACGACGGACACCCAGGGTTGGGCCCAGGCTGGAGGTGATGGCTATTGCCCTGTGTGAAGGAAGGCACCCAGGGGACTCAGTGTGAACAGCTGGCCTACTGTCCCTGCCATCCCTCCTAGACTCTCGAATAGCCGCCAGCATGGGGTCCTGGATTTTCCACCAGAGCCAGAGGCCCAGGAACTAGGCCCCATTCCAATACCCTGATTGATGCCTTCCCACGTGGGGACCCCCCACCTGTCTTCTCAGAATGCTTAGCAATAAAACTCTTGAAGCAAAGGGGCTGGAGGACTTGGCTTAAGGGTTGTGGAAGTGGGAAGGAGCTGATGCCCCACTCCCTAGAAGGCTCTGGGGTAATCACAGGGCAGGTGGCTGGTCTGTCTCACGCAGTTGAGCCTGTTTCTCCATCTGTGAAGTGGGAGCAGCTCTCTGGGGTAAGCTTTCTTCCACTGATAGTCTAGCTTTACCCTAGGGCTTTTTAGGGAGGTGGGCTAGTGGAGGATGCCAGCCCACTGCCAGAGAGGGGCGAGGCACCCTGCCTTCCCCACCTCCCCTGCCCCCAATGTGTCCAAAAGGGATCTTTGGTGGATTGGAGGCCCATTTCCACTTCCGTGTGACCATGCCCTCATTTCTCCCCTCCCCCACCTCACATATCTACAGCCAGCTCCTCAAACACAGACAACCAACGGGAGGGCCCATCTAGTCCAAGACTCTGCTTTTACAGGTGAATAAGGCATGGCCCAGAGAGGTCCAGGTCAGTTAGAGACTCAGAGACTAAGCCATAATCATACCTTAGGCCTGACTGAGAACAGTGCTCTGACCATTCAACCACACTGCCTGGTTGGTGCAGTCCCTGGGCTGGGTTGGAGGGAGGAGGCGGATTCAAGTTACAAAACCCAAGGCATGACCCAACTGGGGCACCCGTGCCCACTGCACTGCTGGGGGTTTGGAGGTGCAGAGTTAGGGCCCCACTGGCTCATCTGGAGGACCCCTCCCCAGAACAAGTGCGGGCTGCAGTAGGTGCATTGATTGTCTCGGCTGCCAGGGAGTGCTGGAGCCGGCGCTCCGTTCCTGCCTCAGGAGAACCCTCGAACTATGGGGTTGTAAGGAGCAAGGGAGACGACGCTTGTTCAGCGGGAATTCCCTTTAAGCGGTCGGGGAGGGCTTTGGACGGAGGCAAAACGTCCAAGGTTAGCTAAGGGGGACTCCTGCTGCGGCCTTGACCCTGGACCACCCCCCGCCCCCCCCCCGTCCTCCTCTGGGGGCTGTATAGACCCCAAAGGCTGGCCGGGATTCCGTTCATCTTTGGCTCCGCCCCACCACTAAGAGTCTGAGCTGCGGTGCCTCATAGTCACCACGCTCGCACCTCTGTCCCCACACCACCCTGCCTCAGACCCCAGCGGGGTAGAGTCCGCTGCACCAGCGGAGTCTCTCCATCTGCCCTCCCCCAGAGGCGCCGGCAGCCGCCCTCCCCGCCCTGGGGACCACCTCTCCAGGTGGGCGGCCTCCTGCCCGGCTGATAGGCCCGCTGCGGAACCAACTCGGCCGCGAGATCATAGCGGGATCTCAGCCAAAAGAATTCTTCGCTCTCCTTGGACCTCAGTGTACCGGTCTGAGAAGGGGGAGTCGGCAGGGACGTCGGGGTCTCTGCGCGCGCTTGCGCCGATGTCCCTTCCTCGCTGTGGCTGCCGCCCCGCAGCTGCCCCGCAGCCCCTCCGCGCCCCGCAGACCCTCTCCACCGCGCTCCACTTGCCTGTGGCCGCCAGGGCGCCCGACCCTGACCTGCTCGGAGCCTCCTCTCCCGAACGACGAGCCGGACCAGCCACGGACACTGCCCACCAGGACCTGACTCCTCCTTTCCCCTTCTTTGTAAAGTGAAGTAACCTGACCCGACCACTACTCCCGGGTTAATCTCTGCCCCCCCGCAGCTCCGCCTGGACTCCTCCCTCGCCTGCCCGCAGCCTCCCAGGAGCATCCTAGATGGGGAGCCGCTCCAACGACGGCCGGCCCGCAGGCCCTGGAATTGTTCTTCGGTTCCAGGTCTCCCGCTTCCACACCCCACCCCGCTACGCCCCCCGGCCCCGCCCCCCCATCTGGACAGCATCTGCCCTTGGGGGAGGGACACAAAGCCTCGACCTTCGAGTTGGGGCGCGGGGGGGTGGGGGGAGCCCCACTCAAAAAAATAAACTGGGCATCCCCCGGAGATGGCTGTTCCAGATAACTGAATGTCGGCAGCACAGAATTTAACTTTCGTGATACCTGGGGCTCATCATTAAGAAGGCAGAGAAGCAGCAGGACCTAGCAAAAAAAATAAAATAAAATAAAGACCAGAGCCAGGAGTATGTTGCTTCCAGAGGCTGTGCGGCCAGGGGCAGGGCACTCCTCTTCTCTGGGTATCTTTTTTACTGGGCAGTACCAGACGATATTTGTATTTCCTTCCTATGGCTGCTGTAACAAATTAACACAAACTTAAAACAACTCGCTTATTATCTTACAGTGTTGTAAGTCAGGTCCAAGATGGATCTCACTAGGCTATATTCAAGGGTGTCCACAGGGCTTCCTTCTGGAGGCTCTACAGAACATCCATTTCTTTGCCTTTTCTGGCTGCCCACATTCCTTGGCTTGTGGTCCCCTACCATTTTCAAAGCCAGCAGTGGCCTATCCAGTCTTTCTGACATTGTATCACTCTGACATTAACTCTTCTTTGGCCTCCTGCATCTGCTTTTAAGGATCCTTGTAATTACATTGTGTCCACCCTGATAATCCAAAATAATCTCCCTATTTTAAGGTTAACTGATAGCAATTTTAATTACTCTTTGCCACATAGCAAAGCATATTCACAGAATCCAGGGATTAGGACAAGGGCATCTTCAGGGAGGGGGCATTACTCTGCCTACCACAAAGTTCAAGATACCTTCCAGAATCTCAGGTTTAGAAGCAAATTTCGAGATCACCCAGTCTAATTGACTCTCCCTCATCCATTACTGGGATCTGTGGGACAGTTTAGCACTGCATCACCATGGTCCAAAGTGGTTGCTTTTTGACTGACATGCACTTTCTCTTCCTTTAGAAACAGCACAAGTGGGCTAGGGCGCTCTTAGTAGCAGCTTTGCTTCCCCTTTCTCATTTGTTCCTGTGCTCTGAAAAGCCAGGTCACAAGTTTATTGGAGTATAGAATTGTATGTGAAGTAAAAGTTGGCTCTGAGTGATACCCTAGCAGCTACTCTGGGCCTCCAGTCTCATGCTGCCTGGCCCCCTCCTCTAGCATATTTGACATAATCCTCTCTATGGCTGACAAGCCAAAGGAAGGCTCAATCAGGCCAGGAGAGAATCTTCCATTCTGGGTCCCTGCCTTTCTGCTTTAGGCTCTGAGGGCATTCTGAGAGTAATACACAAGCCACTGTGGCAGAAATGCAACCTGACTTTCTGGAGGGCAGTTTGGCGATGGAAATGAAGTTCACTTTCAGGAATTTAGCCTGATGAACTAGAATATTCATGGACAAGGCTTTTACTGCCTTGTATTACTTATAATTCAGGAAAAATCAGAAATAGCCCAAATATGCAGCTATAGGTGATTGGTTGAGTAAATTATGGTCTTCCCATATAATGAAATACTATCCCACCATGAAAAACAAATCATGTTTTATAACTACTGAATGAAACCATGGGAGAATTTTTTTTTAAATCCCAGAGTGGGGAAGTCCTTTATAAATATTATACAAAACCTGAAGCCTCAAAAGACAAAAGATAAATTTGACTACAAAAAAATTTTTTTTTCTGCAAAACAAACCACCACAAGCAACGTCAATAGGAAAACTTCATACTGGGGGAAAAATTAGCCTTATCCTTATCTTGATCACTGTTGGAGCTCAGAGGTAGGTACACTGGGAGTTCCTTATATCGTTCTCATTACTTTTGAGTATGTTTTCAAATTCTTGTAATAAGGGGTTAAAAATCATTTAAGCATATACAAACTTCTGTATGGCAAAAGACGATTATTACACGGGATTATAATATTTGCAACACATACAACAAAGAATTAATATTGATAATGTTTAAAAAGTTCCTACAAGGTGATTTTTTAATTGAAAACTGGCAAAAACTCACAGAAGAGGAAATAAAAAAAGGCCAACCATTGCATGAAAAGATGTATTCAGGAAATGCAATTTCAAAACAATGAGATGTCATTTTTTGCCCATGATACAGGCAAAGGTTTAGACTATTGATAACATCTAGAATTGGCCAGGGTATGGGGAACTCACGTTTTCATACACTCCTGGAGTCTTGTGAATTGGTCTGTTTGAGAAAGTAAAATTGCAAGACCTATTAAAAATTCACATGCATATTCCCTTTGACCCAGTGACTCTGCTTCGGGGGCTTTATCCTAAACCCTGGAGAAACCCAACCAGAACTCAAAGATGTGTAGCAGGAGGCTTATTGCAGCATTCCTTGTTACAGAAAAAAAAAAAAAAAAAAAAGGCCAAAGTGTCCATAGAGTACCATTTAAACAAAGTATTAAACATTCACAGGGAACATTACACAGCAGTTGGAGAGATCAAGTTAATTCTGTTTATATGACCTTGGAATGATGTCCCTAGCATATTTTTATGTTAAAAAAGCAAGAGCCAAAGTAATATATTTACTATTACTCATCTTCATAAGAACTTTCTTGGTGCATGTAGACTTATTTAGAGTCATGAAGTGTTGGGGTGGTGGAAATGCACCTGCCAAATGATTAATGTCATCGGCGTCAGTGAGGTCGACTTGATGCAGGGGGCTGGGGGGAGCAGGGCCGGGAGAGACTACCATTTTTTCCTTGTACACCTGTGCATTCTTTGAATTGTTTGAAGAAACATACATCTGTACTATTTTTGGAGCAACCACCACCAAAACCATTAAAATACTACTTAAAAAAGAAAAGGAGATAGAAAAGCTTTGGGGAAGGGGAAGCTGGAAGGGGTTAAGGTTATTCACTCACTCATCCGGTTGGTCATTCAGTCAACAAACATTTAAGGAGCACACACTGCCTGTGGGCACCAAGCTCGTCTCTGTGCAGGCAGGTGGCACCTGTCCTGGGGGACTCACGGTCTACCTGGGCAACAGCAGCAGGGATAGTAATGTCCACTGGGGCAGAGGCTGGGCCAGTACTGTTTTCTGCTGTGCCCCAGTGCCTAGCATGGGAATGGACACATATCAGATGAATGAATGAACCAGGTTCCACCCAGTTGTCATGACAGTGGGGAGGAGGGCCACTCTGTTGCCTGGGGAGGGCAGGAGAGGGCCATCAAAAGAGGGTACTAATTGGGTTGAGTCTTGAGGATTGAGTTGAATTATCTTGATGGACAGGTGGAAGAAGGGTGTCTCAAGCAGAGAGAGGGACCAGCATATGCAAAGGCAGGGGGTCAGGTGCCTGGTGGGGTATGAAGCTGGGGCGAGCAGGGACTGGACATTGAAGCCTTGAATGCCGTGGTAAGGAGTTAAGACTCTATGAACTCTGAGTAAAGGACACTGATGAAGTCAGATTTGTCTTTCAGAGTGAGCCTCTGGGGAGAGCATGCACGGAGGGGACCAGCATGGAGGGGAATCAGACTGGAGGCTGGAAGAGCAGTTGGGAGGCATAGAGCCTCTCCAGAGGTGAAGGATCTCAGCAGCAGGCAGAGACCAAGGGGCTAGGGGATATTTAGGAGGCTTGGTACCAGGAGTTGTGCATGGGTGGGTGGAGGCAGGGTTTTGGGGGAGAGAGGGAAGGGAACCAGTGCTGCAGCTTGGGCTGGAGAGGATGGTGCTGGAGTCAGCACTTCCTGGAGCTGAGAGTTTTTTCTTTTATTATTTCTCATTGCTGTTGTTTTCAAGAATTCAGTTTGGGTTTTATTACAAAATTGATCAAAAACACATTTTTTGGAAAAAAAAAAAAAAAAAGGACAAAGAGCAGTTTTAGAGCTGACTCTCTTGGCAAAGCCGGAAGTGGGAAAGAGCCTGTTGTTGATGCGAAGTTGAGCCCAGCGGGGTCCCAGGCGTGGAAGGGACAGAATGGACTGGGAGCCTAGCGGGAGGGACAGCAGTCCCTGAGGCGGGGTGAGAGGGAGGGACAGGCCAGGCAGGGCAAGAAGGCAGGGTGAGTGTCGCTCCCCTGGGCCGGCTCCCATCCTAGTGCTCGCTCCACACCCCACCCAACCCCGCACTGGCCACAGGCTGCCCCAGGAGCCTCCCGAGGGCAGGGCAGGATGCTCAGAAGGAGGCCAGCTTTGCAGGCAGACACGTGGCTTCCAGTCAGGGTCTGACACTTACAAGCTGGGCAACTACCTTACCCCCAGCCTTCGCCTTCCTTGCCTGTAAAATGGGAACAAGCCCTCATCGAGCTGTTGTGAGAGTTACACGAGAAAAGCTGTGCACAGTGTTTACCAACGCCCGGCCCACAGGAGCCCTCAGTAATGATTCCTTCGTGGATGATATTGGTGCAGTGCTCGTCTTTGACCCACTTGGCATACATAGCCCATGACTCCTCTGGGCATGCCTCTCCCTGAGCATGTCAGCCTCTTTGTCTAGAAAGTCTCAGCTCTGGGGGTTTCCCCATCTGCCTTCTCGGCCACCCCTCCCGCGTCTCTTCCCAGGACCTGCCATGTCCTGAAAGTGCCCTTTTCCTGAGCCCCCTCCTGGACCCTGGCTCTCCCATCCCCCTGAGAGCTCCAAGCTTCTCCCCACCTCCCACCCATAGTCTTTTCCATCCATCCCCCTCTGCAGGGCTTCCTTCTGCCCACCCAGCCTGAGCCCACCGCACTCCACCTGCCAGTCTGTGAGCCTCCTTTCCCACCTGGCACCATCCCATGCAGTGGAGGAATCTCTGTAACATGCCCGTTTTCACCCCCACCGATGGGTTTCCTAGGACTTCCACAAACTGGGTGGCCAAAAACAACAGAAACATATTCTCACACTGGTATGGAGAGTCACCAGTCTGAAATCACAGTGTCAGCAGGGCCATACTCCCTCCAAAGGCGCTGGGGAGGATGCTTCAGTGGCTTATCCAGCCTCTGGTGGCTCCAAGTGGTCCTTGGCTTGTGGCTGCATCACTCCAGTCTCTGTCTGGGGTCACGTGGCCTTCATCTCTGTGTATCTCCTATAAGGACACTTGTCATTGGATTTAGGGCTCACCTGAATAATCCAAGATGATCTCATCTCCAGATCCCTAACTTAATTACATCAAACACCCTTTTTCCAAATAAGGTCACATTCACAGGTTCCAGAGATTAGAACTTGGACATGTCTTTCTGGGGGACACCATTCAACCCACTACACTCAGCAGGGCCCTGGGGCCCTCCTCAGCTTCCCCAATCTCTTCCAGGCCAGCCTTGGTCCACTCCCCATGTGGCTCACCTGAAGCACACCCACCGGTCACCCTCAACCCTGCACTGCAGCCTCCCTCACCTCCAGCATCAGAAAGAAAATCACAGGCATCCTTCCCACCGGCCCTCGGGGCACCGCCTTCATGGCACCTGGGAGACCTGCTCCAACCTTCTGGCCTCCCAGGGCTTCCTCCTCTTGCTCTGGCAGCCTGAGACCTTTTCCAAAACTCTTCTCTGAAACTCGACTCTGGACAGTCAGCCCCATCTCAGTCTCAGGGACATTTGCACACCCAAGCCTTCACTTTCCTCACATATGAAGAGGAAGATCTGAGAGGAGGATCTGAGAGGCCCCTCAGGCTGCGGCATTCTGGAATTTCTCCTCTTCAGAGCCCTCAGGAGGCTTCAGGGCTTCCACCAGCCCAGCTTGTCCCCTAGTGCTCCAGGGCCCCTGAGAGGCGCAAACTGTTCTGGAAAGGGGTCAGCCTGCCCTTGGCCTCGGTCATGGGAAATGGGTCAGTCCTCTCCCTGGTACTCAGTTCTGCACAAAACGTGGCCCCCAAGACAGGCTGCCCACAGGAGAACTGGGGCCACGGGCCCAGTGGTCACTGAAGCCTACTCCAGGCTCCTAGGGACCTGGAGCCTGTGCCTGGCTGGAGGTTTCAGGAAAAGATTAGACCAGACCCTGAGCCCAACACTGCTACTTTCAGGGGGCGGGGTGTGTGTGGACAGTAGCAGTTAAGGGTCAGGCTTTGTAATCCTGCCTGTGATGCTTACTAGCTGAGCAACTCTGGGCAAGTATTATATCTTCTTGGCTTCCTCATCTGCAGGTAGTAATAACACTTTACCTCTCAGGGTTGCGATGAGGATTAAGGGATAGAATTCACAAAAAAACTTGTCAGGCAGCTACGGTCGAATCAGGCTAGCCATTTTATCACCGTCATCATAGGCGCTCCGGGCCTCCAGCCTCTGTCTGTACTTGCCTCTCCCTTCAGCCCCAGACCTGAGCCTCCTGTCCAAGACCCTAGGGCTCAGTGATGTGATGATTAAATGTTTAACAATCCGCAGGGGGTGGGCTTGAGGGGTTAGCATTTAGCATTTTTAGGATTTAGCATTTTTCCCATCTCCACGGGGTAAATAATCCCACCAGTCCGAATTCAAGCTACCACAGGAGGCGGAGCTGGGAAGAGACCATCTCCCCCTAATAGACACAATGGTGTGCAGAACCACAAGAGCATAAACACCAGTCAGGAGTGGGAACATAATTAGGAGGCCATGAGTTTTGAGTATTATAATCTTTGTTTTTTACATATTTTGTTTAATTGTAAGCATATATGATTTAATTTTTAATAATGGCTACGTTTAACAACTGATTCGTGAAATTCCTGAAATTTTAACAGCCGGCTCTCCCATGTGGGTACCAGCTGGCTCCAGAACCCCACTGCTGCCATGCTGTGCCTAAGAGACTTCCAGGAGACGTGGGGCTGCTCTGAAAACCGTGGGGCCTGGCGTCTGCCCACCTCCTCTCCCCCCACAAGGTGACTCTTGGGGAACACTGTGTTTAAGCAGGGGCTGTCTCTGGGGTTCCATATGTAGCCCATATTCATGCCTGGGGGCCCTCACCCCTGGACCCTTGACCTGCCACTCAAACTCCTTTAGGGTTAAAAGGTACAGGTTTTGAATTCAGGCACACCTGGTTCAGATTTTGGATCCAGCCTTTAAGAACTGAGTGACCCTCAGCATGTAATTTAATCCCAAAGAGGTTCATTTTCCTCATCTGTAAAATAAGGATAAGAATTTTATTAGAATTCTAGTCCAACAGAGTTGACTTTTCTATAAAAACAGTTTATTGAGGTATACTTGACATACAATAAACTGTACATATTTAAAGTCTGTAAGATCTGACATGTATATACAGTCATGTAACCATCTCCACACTTAAGATAATGAACATATCTGTCACCTCAAAAGTTTTCTCATGCCCTTTGTAATCCCTCCCTCTTGCCCCCCTCTTTCCCACCCGGTTCCCAGGCAGCCACTGATCTGCTTTTTGTCACTATAGATAAGTTTATGTTTTCTAGAACTTTATACAAATGGAATCATTTGTGCCTGGTGCAGAGTATACACTCCAAATCCACGGGCTGCTGTATCAGTCAGCTGAGGCTATGTTATCCTGCAGCAAAAAACAGCCCCCAGATTTTAGCATCTTACAACAAGGTTTATTTCTGACTCACATTACATGTCCGTCATGGGTTGGTTGCAGCTCTGCAGTAAGTCAGCTCCACTCCAAGACCCAGGTTGAAGGAGCAGCCCTTATCTGGGACACTGCAGGTCTCCTGGCAGGGATAAGAATGAACGTGGCAGCACCATGACTCCAGAAGTTTCTTTTTAGAAGTGGCACACCTCACTTATGCTCAGGTTATTGACCAAAGCAAGTCAGGTAGTCAAGCCTGATGTCAAAGGTATGGGAAGTGGCATGCTCCCCCAGGGAGAGGCAATAGATATTTTGAACAGTAATAATGTCTACCAGAGCCACTTTCACTATTATCGTTGATATTGTTCTAGTTGGAGATCATGTAGAGTCTCCACACACGTGATCTAGCCTGATGTCCCCTGATGCACCACCACCCTGGGCTGGGTGCTCTCCTTCTCAAGGGTCAGGGTCCTCCCATTCACCAGTGTCCACCTCATTGATTTGGAAATTTATAGAGACTAGCTAAGCCCACCAGGCCCCACATCTCTGTCATCCTTGGCCCTGGCTCACTCTGTGCACCCATCCCATCCCCCTGTCAGCCCTTCCCCTCCTTCTCACTGAGCCCCAGAAACCCTGGTTCCATGGCCCACACTCTCCTAATCTGGGCCTCTCCTCTGAGCTGGCTGCCTAAATTCGACAGCGTCCCTGTAAGCCAGGGGTTCTCTATGCACACGGCTTCCCTTCCCTCCCACAAGCCCACCCTCCACAGGCATTGCCCACTGTCTCAGTCTCTTCTGACTCTGCTCCCCAAATCTAACTTACACTCACCCCAAATCCAGCTCCTCCGGGGTGCCAGATAGAGCAAGACCTATCATCTGTGGGGCTACTCAAGCCCCTGGTCATCGCCTGCCTCGCCCATCCCCATGCTTCCCTCCACGCTGGATGACGATCCCCAAGTCCTATCAGTTCTAATCCTAGAATGCCCCATGAATCCTCCAATTCTCTCCACCTCCATGGTCTCACCCTGACCTGGTCACCACCAAAGGCTTCCAAATTGGACTCCTGGAATGTTTTTTTTCTCCCTTTTCATCCATTCTCCTCACTAAAGCCAGAGCAAAACTGGACACATACACCTCCCCCATGCCCAACACAGGCACACACAGACCACTCCACCCTGGCTTCCTACTGTCCTCAGGATGGGCTCCAACACATTCCCTGCCTCCGAGGCCCCAGCTCTCCATCACCTCCCTGATCTCTCTCCACTCCTGTCCTCAGCTACTTGCAGTCCCTTTGTTTGCCCAGTTCTCACTCTCTCTGGCCTCCCAGCCTCTGCAGGAAGTGGCTAATTCCTTGAGGAGTGAATGGGTTGTGCTAAGCCAAGAGGTCTTCCCCACCACTCACAAATGAGCTCAGAACCCCTGTGCTTGTAGCACCAACTCTGCCTACTGAATGCATTTGAGGGTTGAGAACACAGGGGTCTCTTCCAGCCTGGGAGGACAGTGTGTGAGGATAGGGTGTGTGGGGTGGGAGAGAGACTAACCAGGGACAAGGACTATGGTAACAACGACCTAAGATTTATTCATCTCATACCATGGGCACTATCCCCAGTACTTCCCAGAGACAAATTATTTTTCTTTCTTTTTTTCTTAAACCCGTATGTGATTTTTTTTTTTTTTTTTTTTTTTTTTTTTTGCGGTTCGCAGGCCTCTCACCATTGTGGCCTCTCCCGTTGCGGAGCACGGGCTCCGGACGCACAGGCTCAGTGGCCATGGCTCATGAGTCCAGCCACTCTGCGGCATGTGGGATCTTCCCGGACCGGGGCAGGAACCCATGTCCCCTGCACTGGCAGGCGGACTCTCAACTACTGCGCCACCAGGGAAGCTCCGTATGTGATTTTTTAATTGAAGTATAACAAGCCTAGAGAAAAATACAGAATCATAAATGAAGAACTCAATGAAGGTTCACAAAGTGAACACACTGTGAAACCAGCACCCAGATCAAGAAAGTGAGCTTTCTCAGCACAAGGAGCCCCACTCCTGCCCCTTCTTCTCTTTCGTTCTAGGAGGACACCCACTATCCCAGCTTCTAAAATCATGCATTCACTTTGCCTGTGTTTGAAGTGCAAATAAATGAAACCATACAACCTACGTGGTTTTCTGCCTGGCTTCTTATGCCTGGTGTTGTGTTTGTTAGACTTTTCCACGTTGTTACATGTAGTTGTGGTTTGCTCTTTCTTGTGGCTGTGTAGTAGTCCAGGGTACTTATTTATTCATGTATTCCATTCTTGATGGGCATCTGGCTGTTCCCAGTTTTTGGCGATTACACATAGTGCTGCTGTTAACATTTTTGTCCCCGTCTTCCAGACACGCACACTAGTTTGACATCACTGAGTCATAGGATAAGCATGTACTAACTCCAACGGATTCCACCAGGTTTCCCACTAGCTGTGTTCGAGGTTCTGGATTAACTCTAATCCTCAGGACAACCCTCTGCATGTGATGTGGTGGACAGGCGTCTCTTCCCTGCTTGGCAAGCTCCTCACTGTGTGATGCTGGGGCCAGCCTCCTCTACTTGCTGCCCTGGCCCCTGGACCTGAGTTTTACAAATCAGAGGCACTGCCTGGGAGTTGGTCTATTCAGGGAAGGCCAGCAGGGTCCGTGGCCCTGGGGTCCAGTGTTGGCAGTGCTGGTGGCGTGCTTCAGAGAATATTTTTCCTTGTGTCCTGGACAGCTTTGTTTTGGGCTTTCCACCTTTCCGTTGAGCCTGTGAGAGCTTCCCTATAGTCCTTTAGTAAGCTTCTGGGTTGGTATTATTGTTTGCAACCAAGAACCTTGACTGATTCAAGGAAGCTGTTTCACTCCCATTTCACAGATGAGGAAACAGAAGCACAGAGAGGTTAGGTATGTTGCCCAAGGCCACACAGCTAGCAGGTGGTGGAGCCGGGATTCAAACCAAGTTTATATCCCATTCAGGGCTTTATGTCTCTATGATAAGTGCGTTCTCGTACACTATTCCTACAACTGCAAGTAGGCAGCTAAATGACTCACTCAGGCTCACACAGTGAATTGAGAAGCCAGGCCCCATGACTCCCACCCCACAGAGCTTCCTGCCCTCAAGCCTGGAGTAGGTGTGGAGCTCCATGCATGTTGACAGGGGAACAGCAGAAGTGTTCATTCATTCATTCATTCATTCATTCATAAACAATCACTTATTTAACCGACAGCTAAAGTGGGTCAGGTACTGTGCTAGGCACAGCAAAACAGCAAAAAATAGTGAAAAGAACAGAGTTTGACATTACAAACACTATCACGTCAGGTGATAAATGCCATGAGAAATAGGAAAGGGCAAGGAAGTCCTCTGACAGCGACATTTGTGCAGAGACTCTCCTGAAGTGAGCGAGTGAGAAAGACCTGAAGACAGGGAGAGGGGATGGCCAGGGCCAGGGTCTGGCACGGCCTGGGGCCACAGGAGCCAAGAGCAGCTCATCAGGTCTGGGCTGGAGCTGGGAGTGGGTGACCTGATAGGAAAGGGTTGTAACCCTGAGCACTGTGGCTCAGGGAGAGGCCTGAAAGGATGGCCCGCTGCGGGCCACCAACCTGTGCCAGGCACAGTACAATGCCAGGCAGCGTCACCGTATCACGTGCGTTTGGCACAGATCTTGGACCCAGGGATTTCCTTCCAATCTTGTAACATCATCGTGCACAATAAACAGCTGATGGGTTGGTTGGCACTTCATAGGGCCCAGGTAGGCCCCAGATGGTGGAGAAGAGGCAGGTAGAGGCTGGGAAACTCAGCAAAAAACGTGAGGGAATTTCAGCAGAAAACACCCCAGAGTGCACAGTCCAGCATCTGAATGGGAGCCACCTCCTCGTGGACCAGCTGTACCTCCCAGACACACAAAAGAAGTTCCAGAAAAGTTGGCTTAGCAATTAGCAGTTCAAATCCTAGCTTGCCTCAGTTAGATAAGCACTTTCCTAGCAAGAAAGGATTACCTTCCAGGCTGTGCATATTGCCATCTTTGGCATGCAGCGACCTCAGGCCTGCCAGCCAGAATAAGATTCATGTGGCCCGCGGCCAGCTGGGGAGCCACTCGGAGGCTTGGAGAGGGGTCAAGGGAAGGGCACCCAGTGCCAAGGACTCAGAACTGGGAGGCTGGAGGAAAGCTTCAGTGCCAGGCTGCCCATGGCAAAGGTGGTGATCTTCTGCAGTGGGCGTGCCCTGGGCTTGTGTCTCTTGGCCTTCAGTTTCATTTCCAGCTTGTAAGGGCCTAGGGGTGGGGTACGAGGAGGCTCCTTGCCCCTCCCACCTCAGGGCCCCAGCAGGAAGAGGCACACTGACTCACCAAGCCACAGTTGCCATCAACAGGGCCCCACCCAGGCCAGCAGAGGAGCGAACTGCAGCAGCTGCAGGTGTGGCAACCTCCTGGGTTCTCCTGTTACCACAGGAGAGGTAGGGCCTGGTGGCAGAAGCATCATGGACCACCAGTAACATCCCCAAGCGCCCATCTGGTACCTCCACTTGTCAGTGCCTGAGACAGGCCTGTTGGTAAATATTTTGAATATCACCTGAGCCTGGGGAGTCAATGGATCCCAGTCTTTGAAAAATTCACCTGGCTCCCTCTCCTCAGCTGCCGCTAAGGTGCTCAGTCCCTCCGAGGAAGCTTGGGTCGCACTGGGGTGAACCCCTCACTTCATCCGGCGACTAGCACCACGCCCTCCTCGCATTCGCTTGTACCATGGCCTCCATCTCGGAGCTCACCTGCATCTACTCGGCCCTCATCCTGCACAACTATGAGGTGATGGTCACGGAGGATCCATGCCCTCATTAAACAGCTGGTGTAAATGCTGACCTTTTCTGGCCAGGATTGTTTGCAAAGGCTCTGGCCAATGTCAACATCGGGTGCCTCATCTGCAAGGAAGGGGCTGGTGGGCCTGCCTGTCAGCTGGGGCGGCACCAGCAGGAGGTCCTGCCGCCTCCACCACTGCTGCCCCAGCTGAGAAGACAGTGGCAGCGAAGACAGAACAGTCTTGAGGAGTCTGATGATGACATGGGCTTTGGGCTTTTCGACTGAACCTCTTTTGTAACATGTTCAATAGCTGAACTCTTAAAATAATAAATGAGTAAGTATTTACCTGTACCTCCTCCTTTCTGTCATTTCAGCTGTGCCTTTATCCCATGGGTTTGTAAAGGGCATTCATCATCACCAATACAGAAAATAACCCCCAACCTGCCTTCTTGAAAGTGTAGTCCAATCCTAGGTGGGAGGGGAGGGCACCCCTATACCCAAGTGCTCTCAGGCCAGGCTGCTATCAGAGTTGAAAAAAAATGTAAGGTTTGCTCTTGAGAAAGCCTAAAGATCCCATTTCTCACAGGAAGCGTGGAGTCTCTATAGGAACCCAACCCTCGGACAGGCCTGCTTGGCCAGAGGCCCTCACCCGTCCTGGCCAAATGCTGACTCCTCCCACTGTGTCTTTGGGACCTCTCCGTTTCCCCCTGACTCTGGGGGAAGGGAGTTCCAGGCTCTGTCCCCCACGCTTCCGGTCCTACCAATCCCAAGCTTGCTCTTCTATGTCTTCAACCTCCTCACTGTAAGGGAAGTTTCACTTTCCAGAGATTCCACCACTTCTCCTACAGCTTTATCTACCGGTGGCCTCTAGATATGGGCCACTGGTGGGGCCAGGCCAGCATCCACTGTCCCCATCATCCCTCTGCAGCCCCACCTTTGAGGTCTTCTGCCAGGACTTGAGCACTACAGACGCCCATCTCTCCTTCCCAGCACCACCAAACCTCTCCCAGCTAATTGCATCTACTTCAGCTCCCATTCCCTCTGCAAAAATCCCAATGATGACAGCAGCCTGTGTTTATGGAGTCCTTTGTGGTCTTCAAACAGCCCCCTAAGGCAGGAGTTATTGGTACCCCTTTATGGATGTGGTCACTGACTGACCTTCCGAAGGCTCTGTACATCACAGAGCTAGCTTGTAACGCACACTCTTATACAACCACCTCGTGGGTGAGACCCACCCCACCACTCGGCTAGAACCACCCCTTCCAAGTTCCCTCATTTCGCTGCCTCACTTAGAGGGCTTGGGGTGGAGGGGCAATGGCAAGACCAATAAAGGTCATCTCTTCTAAGTCCCACCCCTTGGCCTCTCAGCAGGGGCCCTTCCCACTGAAAGTCCTCCGTCGACTGGAAGTTGCTCCTGTCTACTCTCATCTCCCTTACTCTGCCCACAGGCTGAGTCCTCTTGGCCACATCACTCACCCACATGGCTTCAACCACCATCTCTCTGGGCTGGACGTTCATTTCCTCTCTGCCCACTCCCAGGTTCCCAGCTGGCTGGTGGACATCTGCCCCAGATACTCTCAGGCAACTCCAGTGTCACATGTCCACATCCAAACTCTGGTCTTTCTCCCTTGCTGGTCCTCTGGTCATGTGGGCTCCACTGTCATCAGCTTTGCCTTTCTCCTCTCCCTCATCCTCCACAGGCCATCACCTGGTCCCTCTCTATAGGCTGTTCCCAATGCCATTACCCAGGCTCTTTCCCCAAATGCTAACTGAGCACAGGGCCCTGGAGAGCATAAGCTACAAGTTGCTGTTAGAACGAGTTACCATTTGTCTCAACTATTCACTCATTCAATATAGAGCAGTACATACCAGGCACTGGTCATAGCAGCTGGGACAGCACTGAACAGGAGAGACAAATCCCTGACTTTGAGGGGCATACATCCTAGTAGGGGAGATAAAAACTACAACTCAAACACACAGGACATCAGAGTGCCATGGAAAACAGACAGGCAGAGCAAGGACGGGGTGGTCTGGGAGGCCTCTCCCTCTACAGAGGACAGCAGGATTGTAGTGGGCTGAGGTCAACCAAGGTCAAATGGGACACAACTCTGATGAAAGTACACTCTCTCAGTTTCAGTAATAAAAATCCAGGGGCTTTGTCTCTTAATCTTTTAAATTGGAAACACTTGTTGCTTCCAGGGATGGGGGTGGGTGCTCCGTGGTTTGGGGGAACAGGGTGAGAGTCTGGCTGAACAGGCTTTTGTCACCTTAAATTTTGAACCATGTGTATTTCCTTTTCAAAACATTAATTCATTGAAATAGGAAAGAACTTGAACAATCTTCTGGAAAAGATTAATCATTTCCATGGAACTACTGCCTTATAGGAGGCCTGTTTGTCTATCTGCCAACTGCTGCCAGACATCGCAAATGTAGCATCCTCCAGTGCTCCCCAGTGGGCAACATTTTAACCATGAGATCAGCCATTCATCCACCTGTGGGCACTGGCCACGTGTACACACAGGTATGTGGACACCAGGCTCACGATGACCACAAGGAGATGGGTAGGGCAGGAGACTCAGGAAGCTGAAGACCAGGATGTTTGCTAGGAGCTGACACCCCCACTCCACCCCAGGTGACTCCCCTTACCTCATTGGCTCTTGTCCTGGCTATCACACTCTCTCTTGATCTTTATCTTCAGGCACTGATCACTGCTGCATCCTATTTGGAAACCCATGGACCACACTAAGGAAATCCCCTACTAAAGACTGGTCCACGAGACAGGACTTAGCCAGCAGCCTGGTTTCAGCCAAACTCCCCTGGTTTCTTACCTGGTGAAGCTGGGGCCCGAGAGGTCTTCCCTAGGTTGGCTCCATGGAGGTGGAGGTGGTGGGGAGGAAAGGCTGGCTCTTTAAGTGGCAGAGGCCTGAATAACAAGGACTTGAGAAGACTCAAGATAGCTGACTTAATCCTTAATGTGACAAGCACAGAGCCATGACCAGGCCTAGCAGAAAGGTGGGTACGTATGGACTGAATGTTTGTGTCCTCTCCCAAATTCATATGTTGACATCCAATCCCCAATGTGATGGTATTTGGAGATGGGGCCTTTTTTTTTTTTTTTGAAGATGTTGGGGGTAGGAGTTTTTATTAATTAATCTATTTATTTTTGCTGTGTTGCGTCTTCGTTTCTGTGCGAGGGCTTTCTCCAGTTGTGGCAAGCGGGGGCCACTCTTCATCACAGTGCGCGGGCCTCTCACTATCGCGGCCTCTTGTTGCGGAGCACAGGCTCCAGACGCGCAGGCTCAGTAGTCGCGGCTCACGGGCCTAGCTGCTCCACGGCACGTGGGATCCTCCCAGACCAGGGCTCGAACCCGTGTCCCCTGCATTAGCAGGCAGACTCTCAACCACTGCGCCACCAGGGAAGCCCCTGGAGATGGGGCCTTTGAGAGGTAATTACATTTGGATGAGGTCACAGGGGTGGAGACCCCATGGTGGCATTGGCGCCCTTATAAGGGGATGAAGAGCCCAGAGCTTTCTCTTCATTATTTCCAGACAGAGCAAGAATATGGCCCTCTGTGAAACAGGAAGTAGGCCCACACTAGGCACCAAATCTGCTGGCACCTTGATCTCGACCAGCCTGCAGAACTGTGAGAAATGTTTGTTATTTAAGCCACCCAGTCTATAGTATTTTTGTTCTAGCAGCTTGAAGACAGGCTGTTTGGAGCATAGACAGCAGAGCATGATGGGGTCAGCTGGGGTTGGGAAATGGGTTACTGGCCTTTAAATATTCCATAAAACACAAAGTCACTGACTCTAGTCTCCACAAATTCAGGCTGCCAGTCAGATGCAAACTGAGCACTCAGAAATGCACAGCAGAGACAGCTGTAGGAGGCAGGGCCTCACTGCTCGCAACCTTCAGTGCCCAGCATTGAGCCTGGCATCCACCAGGCACTGAGAAATTGCATAATGGAGGAATATTAGATTTCTGTCAGTGGCAGTGAACACTGAAAACCCAGTATTCTGTACCACTTTAGGATATCCTCATTGTAAACCATCCAGGGCCAAGGGCTCCCAAATTCAAACCTGGCCCCTATTTTCATAACCAACATCTCTCAGCAGCAGTATTTGTATCCCTCTCCAAAAAAAAGGCCAATGAGGATTTCCTCTTATTTTTCAAAAACGTTTGTGGCTTTGCTGATAACAAGCAAAAAAGGTAGCTGGATTTGCAGGCAACCTCAAGTAGTTAATGAACAATTGCTGTGGCTCATCCAAAGGGATCAAGTGTTCCAAACAAAAGACCAGGTTCAAGTTTTATGTCATTTTTAGAAGCGGTATGAGGGATGATGTTGGGATGCCCACTGCTGGAGTCTCTAGCACCGGTCAGTGGCTTTTGGGAATCATTGGTTTCTGGCAGGCAAAACATTCAAAGACTATTCCAGGAAATCCAGGACATGTGGCAGCAATGCGATAAGCCATGAAACAAACTCAAGAAAAACGACTATACGTATAATTGATTCACTTTGCTGCACACCTGAAACTAACACAACATTGTAAATCAACTCTACTCCAATAAAAATCTTAAAAAAAGAAAACAGAAAACTGACTTTGTTCCAGCTCTGTGACCCTGGACACAACACTAAACACTCTGGGCTTCTGCTTCCTCACCAGTTCAGTGGAGGCATGTGGGGGACCCCCCAGCCCACACTCTTTGATGCTGTCACTGTCTACCAAGCCAGCTTTTTTTTTTTTTTTTTTTTTTTGCGGTACGCGGGCCTCTCACTGCTGTGGCCTCTGCCGTTGCGGAGCACAGGCTCCGGACGCGCAGGCTCAGCGGCCATGGCTCACGGGCCCAGCTGCTCCACGGCATGTGGGATCCTCCCGGACGGGGGCACGAACCCGTGTCCCCTGCATTGGCAGGCGGACTCGCAACCACTGCGCCACCAGGGAAGCCCTACCAAGCCAGTTTTTATCACAGTTTCTGAGAAGCTACCTAAACTTTTTGAGGTTTCCTCACCCATAAGAAAGAAAATAAAATCAGGAGAAGCCATCTTGAGCAGTGAAAAAAAATGAACTGTGGATTTAGACATACAGACAGTCTCAATTCTTAGCCCTTGTGACCTAAAGCAGGTTACTTGACCTCTCTGAGTCTTACTTTCTTGACTTGCAAAATGGAGATAACAGTGTCTGTTGTAAGGATTGTGGAAGGATCTCGCTCATGCCACCTTACAGGAGGTGCAAAATAAATATCATTTTCCTTCTTTGTTCCTATATCACTTTCAGCAAATGTGAATATACTGAAATGTCTGTTAAAAATAAAAATTAAACTCTTTAAAAGAATATCAGAGGTTTTAACATCAGATAGTTATATAAACTTACATTTCCCTCTTCCAACATAAGAGGGCCTACATTCTCATCAATACTACCCATCTCTGAGGTTATCAGAGATGTTCCAAAAGACTGAGGTTAAGAGGCTACAGAGAGCAAAAGGCACCAAGCACAGGAAGCACTGTTCAAAGCGGGAAAAGACGTGGTCCTGACCATGGTCCTGCCGGGCACCACCTCAGACGGGCTCTGCGACAGCATCAGGAGGCCTGAGGAAACAGTTTGGGCCACTGGCTGGCAGGCATGAAAAGTCCCCAGGCCGGGAGGCTTTACCGTGATGGTGCAGCGAGCTCCCTAATCTCAAGGCAGCTCAACATCATACCTGAGACCTGGCCCCAAGGCAGCGCGGGAGTAGGAAGCACTGCTTCGAGGAGCAGCTTCAGCTGCTCTTACCGAATGTAAACATCTACAGGTTTCCACAGCTAGCTCCAGGGGACTGTCATCTGAGGGGAACAGGGTGTGCCCAGAGTGAGCTCAGGCAGGGACCCCTCGCACACGGGGGAGAAGATGTTGCACTGCCACCGGTTTCAGCCAGCAGGCTGCCCGTGTCCCCAGCCTTCCCCTGTGCCAGGTCCAGAACACATGACCCCAGCTCAGGCTTTCATGCTCCAGAAGCTGGTGTAGACAGCAGTGGGTTTCCTGTACAAAGAAGACTCATCATTCATAACACAGCAATCGACCAGTCTGCTCCTCGGAAGGAGAATGTATTTTAAACCTGGAAGAGTCATAATTCTTAGATGTTCCCCATGTTGTCAACTTTGCTTTCTACAGACACAGGGCCCCTTTGAGGGGGACCCCTCTGGCTGAGGGGGGTGCCCTCCCTATTGGCAGAAATGTGGGGGGAAGGCAAACAACAGGCTTATGATTTGGACTGTGTCCTGCACATAAACACCTGGGAGAGCACGGCCAGGACTGTGGCAGTGGGGAGTGTATGCTGCAGGAGGTGGTGATGAGACAGCGTGGCTCTACAAAAGGATTCTGGGTGTGCCAACTCTAGTAGAGTCAGTAGGCAACTCTGGATCTCATAACATCCTGCCCTTGTTTGCCACTCACCACATCCCCAAATCTAGAGGGTCAGCTCTTTTCTAGCTATGGCACCTCACCAGGAAAGTCAATGCTACAGGACCTCAGGGAGCCGCGTGGTGCTAAGGTTGAAGACTCGCGTCAGAGAACATCCTCGTGGTGGGGTTCTGGGAGCAGGGGGGCCTCTCACTAGAGTTTGCAATCCCTGGGAGTGGCTGCACGTGGCGGGTAAAGGGGGCGAGTGGCTTGGGCACCTGACACCCACTGAGGAAGCCAGGGCCCCTCACATCTGCAGTGGCTGTGTGTACAAGAGACGGGCAAGGCCGCACATGTGAGAAGCAAGCACAAACGCTGCCACTGGACACAGGACTCCTTCCCGCTTCGGGATAGCAGGGGCCACGGCCTGAGGCTGGACTCCTCTAGGGCGCAGAGCGGGTTTTGCTGCAGGACTGGCTCAGCTTTGCTGGTTCCAAGGATTCAGTTCAGCCATCTTCCACTCTCAGACAAACTGGGACAGGTTGGGGACTTTGATGTTGAGATCGCCAATGTTGATATTCCGAGGCATCTCCGGCAGGTTGATGTTTTTCACAGCGGACACGGCCCGGGCGGGCGCTGCTGAAAGGCCACCCTGGGGAGACGTGAAGGTGGGTATAAGAGAAACCCTCAGTGTCATCTGCTTAAGGCTTAAATAAAAACAAGTGAAAGAGGGCTAGAAAATGTCCAAACCGAGCACATGCAATGCACATTTTGATTTTTCCCTCCTTATGCCTCAAAGGTGGCCAACACAACAATCTTTAGGTTAGTGGGTTCTATAGTACAGGGACCCAAACTGCACTCCTAAAGGTGGGTTGTGTCTTATGCAGTTTTATAGCCCCAGTGCCAACAGTGCCTGGCACACAGTAGGTGTTAAGTAGATGCCTGTTGAAATAACCAAGGAAGTTTAACCAAGTCATATTCACAACAGGGTTATGAAACAAAATAAAACAAAACCCTTTCCTCAAGAGACTGAAGACTCTTACAGAGGAGGGCAGTCACAGGGAAACTCTTAAAGGGAAAAGGAATGTCACAGCTTAGGACAACCACTTGCCAATTAATATCATGAAATGGACAAGAGCTGGCTTTGGAAATGTCATGTGGCCACAAGACGGGAAGAAGGACACGTAGGAGGTGGAGCGTACCCACAGACACAGAAAGTCTGGGAACAACAGAGAGGAAAGGTGCCTGCGGTCAGCCCTCACTCTCCAGGCTTGGCCCCGGTGTGCGGAGACGGGGAGAAGTCGAGGATGTTCTCAAAACCGTTTCGTTCTTCTTGACTACTTTCAGGATCCTGACTCCAATTCCACCCTCGCCCAGCAAGTCTCCATTGCTTCTAGTTTCCAAACCCCTTGCCTCTGACTCACTTACTATTCCTGGAAGCTTCCCAGCCTACATTTCGAAGAGAACTATAGTTGCCACAATAGCTGTGGTCTGGAAAAGCTTCTTCAGCAGGACTGCCAGTCCTCACAGGAAGCATTCCTGGTTTCGCAAGATCAAGTTCCGTTACACAAAGCAATGAAGCTCTTTTTTTTTTTTTTTTTGCGGTACGTGGGCCTCTCACTGCTGTGGCCTCTCCCGTTGCGGAGCACAGGCTCCGGATGCGCAGGCTCAGCGGCCATGGCTCATGGGCCCAGCCGCTCCGCAGCATGTGGGATCTTCCCAGACCGGGACACAAACCCGTGTCTCCTGCATCGACAGGCGGACTCTCAACCACTGCGCCACCAGGGAAGCCCAGCAATGAAGCTCTTTAAGACACTCAGATAATTGAAGAGGTAATTTGTTCTGCTTGTTCTGCCACGTGTGAAGGTGTATGCCTGTAACCTCTACTCCCTGGTAAGGCTGACAAAGGTGATGGAGAGATCTCAGGGGAAAAGGATGGGAATTTACTGTGAGCATTTGTATCAAACTCAGCACTATGTGGGGGTGGACCTGGGGTATGCTATTTTCAAACCCAGCCCAAACTCTACTGTAGCTTTTTATAAGGCTAACTGGAAATAAGGAAATTGGCAACTCTGAGGTCTGAAACCACGAGAAGTGCCTGCTGGGAGACCAGACTCATAGGCACACAAGCTAGGAAACCACACTGGAATCAGAGATGGGGATTCTGGGTCCCTCCAAGCAACACGTGGCTTTGAAGGAGGAATTAGAAACCACAAACATTGGCCATAACCTCCCAAGCCAGAAGCTGTTTGCCTTCCCATGCCACCTGGCTTTTCCATTCACACTTTTAGCCTTTTTCTTACCTTTTTAATCTTCATGGCTGGCCTTCAAACCAATGAGTTTCGATAGACTCAAGGAAGAAACAGGATGAGTAGAAAACACTGTTAAGGTTCCACAGCAACCCAAACCCACACATTAGCCATTCCTCCTTCTGCCCATGTCTTCTCTAACCATCCAGGGCAAAATTACAGCTGCATCTCACCTCAGATTTCTCCAGCCTGTTCTGAGCTTCAATCTGAGCCACGATTTCATTCATGTTTGTTTCCAACACCATCCCACCCATCACCACCTCCTGAAGAATGTAGTGTACCTGAAGGGGAAATAAAAATAAGAAGGGTTAGAGCCCTTTGTGGGAGTGACAGTGTGGACCCGAAGGAAACCTCGTGGGCTTTCCTGCAGCAGCAGGGTGGTCATACTTGACACTGGCACCTGATTCACAACAAATGCCTCAGAGACCACAGGGGATTCCCCATACATCCCGGCATATCAAGACACAAATCTCTTCCAAAAGCAGTGCAGAAGGGCCTGGCTACACTCAAGGTGGTAGCTGAGAGCACAGGCTTCATTTGAAGTCAGACTGTGTTTAAATTTCAGCTCCGCTCTTTGTTATTAGCTGGGTGACCTTGGGCAAATCATCCTTTCAGTGCTTCAGCTTCCTTCCAGGATTGTGGTAAGGGCGGAAGGAGACAACCTGTGTGAAGCACCTACCCGATGCCTGGCACACATTGGGTTCTAAAAAAATAATGATGCCTTTCATTACTAGTGTTATCATCATAAACACCAACTGGCATTAAGTCAGTCCAGCTATGACAGAACAATTCCTGTCCACGCATATTTCCATGTGAAATATGTTATCCCCCAGGCTTCACAAGATCCTCCAGTCTGTGCTCCGCTGGAGGCAAAACAGGCCCATTTCTTGGCACCCGTCCTCATCCCATATCTTCCAGCTTTAGATAAGAAACCATGTTCAGGGTGAATACTTTTTTGGTCATGAGGCTCACAAGTGGGCCTTCCATCTAGCTAGTACTTCTCCCAACAAAGCTGAGTCTCAGACTGCTGTGACAGCCGAGTATTGTGCTGACTAAATCACTCTATCCCACAGTGGCAGGAAAGCTGCCATGGGAAGCCCCAGGTGGGTCAAGGTGCCCACTGGGGTATGTAAGGGGTGGTACTTCATATTTCAAATCAAGTCCTATCAACATGGCCTTCAAAGCACTTTCAGTTAAGTTGGAAAGAGAGCAAGTACCACTCTGTATTGTTAACGAAGTGCCAGATTAGTGGGATAGTCATACAGGAGGTCAGAGAAGGAAGAGTGCAATGGCTAGAGAGACCAGAGCCAGTTTCACCGAGACAGTGAGAGAACTGAAGCTGGGTCTGCCATCAGAGAAGCAGGGAGGAGGATTTCAGGTGAAAGGCACTGGAGGAAGCAATTCAGCTGGTGTATGGTCTGAGGAGCACCCGGGTCTGGCTAGAAGGTCAGGTTTATGCAAAAGAGAGGCTGAGGATGATGCTGAGAAGGTAGTTTGGGTCTAAGGCAAGGTCTCTCAACTTGGGCACTATTGCCATCTGGGGCTGGAGGGTTTTCTGTTGTGGGGAGCTGTCCCGTGCATCGCAGCATGTTTAGCAGTATCCCTGGCTCTGAGCACTAGACTCCAGTAGCACTCCTTCACCTGTGACAACAAAAATGTCTCCACACATGATCAAATGTCTCCGGGGGAAAAAACTGTCTTCAGTTGAGACCCTACTGGCGTAAAGTCCAGACTAAACTATGGAGGATTTGAGGGCCAATATACTCCACAGGTTATGGACAGTCAAGAAAAAAGACACGTCTCCAAGTTTGTGCATGTGTATTTTTGACACATGAAGTTTTCTGACACATCAGTTCTCCATATTTTGCCCATAATAAGTGAGGGGAATACACTAACAGATGTAACTAGGGTATTTCTTCCGACCTCAAGGAGGGAGTGTAATAAAGCATACATTCAAATACAAATAAAATATGTTTGCCTACATTAATTAAGCCTTATCAACCACTTTTATGTCTACATATACACTCACATGAGGTGTTTTAAAATTTTACACAATATGAACTATTTCATTATCTATACACAATGGCAATTTAATAGTGAAACTCTCATATACAGATAATTTACAAAATGTTAAACAAGACTGGTCTTAAAATTATGCCCTGGGGGACTACACTGTTTATACTTCCCCATCAAGAAATAGGCTTCCAAAAATAGTACTGTGTTTCCTTAAAAAATTAAAAATAGAATTACCATATTACTTCTGGGTTTATACCCAAAAGAACTGAAAAGAAGGATTCAAAGAGATATTTGTATACCTATCTTCATAGCAGCATTATTCACAATAGCCAAAAGTAGGAAGCAACCCAACTGTCCATCAATGGATGAACAGATAAACAAAATGTGGCATATACATGCAATGGAATATTTTTCAGCATTACAACGGAAGAAAATGCTGAAACATGCTACAGCATGGATGAACCTTGAGGATATTATGCTAAGTGAAATAAGCCAGACATATAAGGACAAATATAGTATAATTCCATTTATATAAGGTACCTAGTAGTCAAAATCATAGAGGTAGAAAGTAGAACGGTGGTTGCCACAGACTGAGGGGAGGAGGGAACGGGGAGTGTTGTTTAATGGGTACAGAGTTTCAGTTTTGCAAGATGAAGAGCTCTGGAGATGGGCTGCACAAAAATGTGAACACATTTAACACTACTGAACAGTACATTTAAAAATGAAGACAGTAAACTTTATGTTATGTAAATGTTACCACAATTTAAAAAAATAGGTCTCTATACCAGTACTCCTAGTATTTATTCTTTTTGTTTAATGAACCCCTTCTTCATGGGGGAAGTAGTACTTGTTGAGCATCTACTATGTGCTGAGCACTTCATATGTAACTTATTTTAATTTTATAACATCCATCTGAGGTAAACCGATACATGGAAAAGTCAATAAACTATCCCAAAGTCACATATTTAGTAGCAGAACTGATCACTGAATCTAGGTCCGTCTGATTCCAGAGCTCAGTAGTTGTGGCGCATGGGCTTAGTTGTGGCGCATGGGCTTAGTTGTGGCGCATGGGCTTAGTTGCTCCAACTACTGTTCTACCCTTTCCACCATACTCCCTCAAAATTCCAAACTGAGTCTTCCACCCTCTTCATCTGAACAGGGTGTGTCAAAAGTCTAGTAGAAAGTCTTCCATGCTTTATCCCCAAGGCCTGGAACAATGCCCAGTGTGGAGTAGGCATGTTGAATGAATAAAAGGCTTTTCATAAGTCTGAAAAGCATCTTCATAGCATCTTCCTTGGGCTTCAAGTGCTTAAAAGATGGATGACAGTGTGGTGGTGGAGGCTTTATGGAGAAGGTGTAGTGAAAGGCCTAACAGAGGATATCATGGGGACCAGCGGTTGGTTAATAGGTAACATCAGTTAAGACTTCTGATTTGAACACTGCATCACGAAGTCATAATTTTTAAATGCTATTCAAAATGTGTTTCAAGTGCAAAAAAGGAGAAATAAATAAAAATGCAAACTCCATTTTCAACAAAATTAGAAGATAACCACAGGGCTTCCCTGGCGCTGCAGTGGTTAAGAATCTGCTTGCCAATGCAGGGGACACGGGTTCGAGCTCTGGTCTGGGAAGATCCCACATGCCACGGAGTAACTAAGCCCATGCGCCACAACTACTGAGCCTGAGTTCTAGAGCCCGCAAGCCACAACTACTGAGCCCGCATGCCACAACTGCTGAAGCCCATGCGCCTAGAGCCCATGCTCTGCAACGAGAAGCCACGACAATGAGAAGTCCGCACACTGCAACAAAGAGTAGCCCCCACTCGCCGCAACTACAGAAAGCTCGCGCACAGCAACGAAGACCCAACAGAGCCAAAAATTTAAAAAAAAACCCAACAAATAAATACATTAAAAAAAAGAAGAAGATAACCACAATCCCAGGCACCAAAATAGGTGTAAAAGCTGTCAAAAGCAGGGAGCTCAAGCAAGAGCTCTTTTCCTTTTGAGAAGAGGAAGAAAGGATGCTACTGAGAGAGGACACGGGAGCTGGAGAGCTCAGGAAGACCTGCAAAAATATACTTTTTGTAGGTAAAGAACACACCCTCTGGGACCAAACAGATTCCTTGTTTTTGGAAAACAGGAGCTTCCTTGGACCTGGAGTTGGAGTTAAATGAGAAAACACCCAAACAAGCTCTATTTGCCTCACAGAGCCAGTCTCTGTGGCAGCAGAGAAGATAGCCTTTGCATGGTGGAAAAATTGCAGATGCCCATCTCTCTTGGCTAGGTAGAAATAAAGGGTAAAGGAACTCACCTGGAACCTGAAATTATGAGAACAACTTCAGCCAGCCTGGAATATAGACTTGGGACCTCCCCTAAACAAGCATCCTGCAAATAGCTGGTCCCTGAAAAACTCATCTATTTAAAGATGAGTTATAAAAATGAAATCTGCACAGGATCTATATAAAGATGCAACAAGAAAAAAATTAGGAAACAGGAAACCCAAAGGGCAGACTAAGACTACACACCAGAAAAATGCTGTGATAGAGCAGATAAAATGTAATAAAATACTTTATAAAATTGAAAAAAGAAAACTATGAAGCAAGAGCTCAAAGCAAAAGTGCAAGAGTTTATGGGAGAGGCAGGGAGACAAGAAGAGAAGAAGACATAAGTGGAAGGGAAAAAACATACAGAAATGAAGATGAAACTGGAAGGAACAAAAGGCAGGAGAGACTGCTGAAAATATAGGGAGGAACAAAAAGGGGAGAAATTTTTAAAAAGCAACTAAAATGAAATGAAAAAAAGAATTAAAAGGAATAGGGAGAAAATGAGTTACAGAAGACAGCAAAGGAGATATAACATATGCATAAAAGAAAACTGTAACATAGAAACAGACAGATATGTAAAGACTCAGTTCATAAAGATGATGTAAAAATATAATTCAGGATGTTCTTGAAAGGGCACATTGTATCCCAGGGAAAAACTGACCCAGAACAGTCACTGCCAAGATAGACTTTTTTTTTTTTTTTTTTTTTTTGCGGTACGTGGGCCTCTCACTGTTGTGGCCTCTCCCGTTGTGGAGCACAGGCTCCGGAGGCGCAGGCTCAGCGGCCATGGCTCACGGGCCCAGCCGCTCCGTGGCATGTGGGATCTTCCCGGACCGGGACACAAACCCGTGTCCCCTGCATCGGCAGGCGGACTCTCAACCACCGCGCCACCAGGGAAGCCCGAAGTTAGACTTTGAAGGTAAGATTTCTCAATTTCTGCCACCAGGCAAAAAGATCAAATCACTTAAAAGAGGGACAAAATCTTGAAAATGTCAACAGTAAAATTCAATGCTAGCAGAAAAAGGAGCAATACTTACAAAAATTCCCAAGGAGACAAAGGGTAACCTAAGAATTTTACACCTAGGTGACTGTCAATCAAGAGTAACAGAATAGGAAATATTGTTCCCATGAGTCTTTTTTGAGGAATCTACAGAAGAAAACACTTCTGCTAACCAAGAGGTGACTGGAAAAACCGTGGCAGAAAGACTGGCGGTGAGCATTGAATCCCCTTAATGGTAGGACTAAGACAAATGGGATTAGAGTGAAAACAGAATGCCCATGCTATATGCTTTGACAATGTAGAAAGCTACAGCTAGCAAAAAATTAGGAAGACGGGGGAAAAAAAGAGGGAGGCAGAATAATAACACTGATTTCCTTACCCTCAATGGATAGCATTTAAAACCGACAACTCATGTAATAAAGATAAGTTATTTTGACTTTTACTGTGACTTTTTTCCCAATGTCCAAGCCCACAATCATCTGCTATAAACACTACTTTGAGAGTTATCAATTTTTTTTACATCTTTATTGGAGTATAATTGCTTTACAATGGTGTGTTAGTTTCTGCTTTATAACAAAGTGAATCAGTTATACATATACATATGTTCCCATATCTCTTCCCTCTTGCGTCTCCCTCCCTCCCACCCTCCCTATCCCACCCCTCTAGGTGGTCACAAAGCACCGAGCTGATCTCCCTGTGCTATGCGGCTGCTTCCCACTAGCTATCTATTTTACGTTTGGTAGTGTATATATGTCCATGCCACTCTCTCACTTTGTCACAGCTTCCCCTTCCCCATATCCTCAAGTCCATTCTCTAGTAGGTCTGTGTCTTTATTCCTGTCTTACCCCTAGGTTCTTCATGACATTTTTATTTTTTCTTAAATTCCAGAGAGCCATCAAACTTTTTATGTAGAGCCCAAAAGATCTTTTCTGCTAGCTAGAGATCTAAGCCTTTTTCTTGTATAAAATTCACTCATAATGTATCATCCACAATTTCCAGTTTCTCTAAAGGAGAGGGAGAACTCAAGACTCCTGTGAAACAGGAAGCACAGAACTCTTCTAGATTTTAGGAGTCCTCCACCTCTAGTCTCCTATAGTTATTCTGTCCAAACCTAATTCAACTTCATTTCCTTTTTTAAGTAACTTGCCTTTCCAACGCAAGTTACTTTGCCTTTCCAAAGCAAGTTAATTTTTCATAGAACAAGTCTCTTTCCTCACTCATGGTTTATCTGTATATTATTAATTAAGTTACTTATTTACAATACCAATATAACTGGCATCAACAGGTCTGAAACAATCACAACTGACCTTTGGTAAGCACAGTGACTCGTGCAGTGTAAATGAGCAAAGCATGGGCAACTAGGGATTAGCTCACCAGCTGCCCATGTTAACCTGACAAGTCAGTGAAGACTTCCTTCCACTGACTATGAAGTGGACCATGAAAGATGGGTGACATTTCTTTGAGTGGAGATAGAGGGGCCTTGAGAAAGCTGGAGGTTGTCAAGCATGAGTGTGGGGAGAAGGCAGCCAAGAATCAATACCAAACTCATGTACTTAAAAAACTAGAAAAAAGATCACAAAGAATGGTTCTGTTAAATGACAGGAGCTGACTGATGGACTGATCTTAAGGATGCTAGCAGAAATGTAGGTAAGTACCTCAGAGAACACTGAGGGTTAAAGGATCAAACCAACAAACCAACTGAGGTGAGGGAAAAAGAAATCTGAAACCTGAGTCATGTAGGTGGCAATAAAAACCACAGAATAGAAGATAGCAAAGAGGTAAAGGCCCTCAAGAGCCCTAAACCCAGCTTAACACAGTGTGCACTGAACAAATATCAATTATCAAGTAATAGTAATTCATAGCTCTCTAGCAAAATTCATTCAGAAGTGTTTAAACAAAAGTGCTACTGATTTCTTAGTTCCTGGCAAATCCCCTGGTAATTTGACCCAAGAGTAATCACAACAGGGAAGAGTTTAATCTGAATAAAAAGATTAAGATAACCCTAATAAACAAATAGGTTATCTTGATGTGAGGGTAAGGCAACAGAGGAAATACTTTGGGTGATCTGAAATGTTAACAGGTAAAATGCTGGTTGGAAACTGTGTTTTACAAGATCAAGATACATAAATTTATGGCCACACTTTAATGAGTGAAAGTTGGTGTTTTTAATTCTGTCTCTTAAAACCCCTCAAAGGGACTTCCCTGGTGGTCGAGTGGGTAAAACTCTGCGCTCCCAATGCAGGGGGCCTGGATTCAATCCCTGATCGGGGAACTAGATCCCACATGCATGCCACAACTAAGAAGTCCGCATGCCACAACAAAGATCCCACATGCCGCAACTAAGACCTGGCACAGCCGAAACTAAAAAAGTAAATTAATTAAAGAGAAAAACAACAACCCTCAAAACAGTCAAAAAGTAGGAATGATTAGCAGTCAAGATGTCTATTCCTCTGAAGGCAATCTAACCTGCTATCGAGACTCTATTCTCTCCTCCCCACACATCTGGACATCCGTCTCCTTCATTTTTCTTTTCCAGGAAGCTGTCACATCATCCTCCCTCTGTTGAAGGTACTTGCTTCTATAACTGGATCCACTGGGCATCCAATGTGGCCCCTCTATTCTTTCCTGTCAGTATAAGCTAACTGTTTGAGACCTTCCCCATCTCATTCCCTAGAGGCAATATGAAATGTCCTGATCAGGATAGAGACCTATAAGTTTGTACCCTGGGCTCCCTCAGGAAGTGTTCCTGTGACCCAGTTTACTAACAGATGAAATAAGAAGAATAAATCTGGTGTATGTTGAGCATTCAATAGTGCTTAGGTACAGCTTTGGGACTCCTGGAAGGTGTGACTCTCCTGTTCTGAACAGCTTGAATCAGAGGTTCTGTGCCAACAAAGCCTTGGTAAGCAGTTCCACTGTGAAAATGCACAGAAAGGGGAAAATAACACTGGGAAGCATCGAAGGAGAGTTAAATGACTGTTTAACCTGCTGGGACTTCCTGATGGAAAGAAAGCACTTCTCTAATTGAACAAGGGCTTGTAATGCTGCCAACTCTGCTGAGAATTGCTAATACTAACCCTCACTACCTTCTACCATTCTTCATGCTGATCCTGTTAAGCAGTTCTGTAAAAATCAGAGACTGCAAAACCATTCTTCCAAGATTTGAGGTGATGAATACTTAAGACTTGGGCCGAGTAAATTCAAGAAAGACTAAGGACCTCTCTAGGCTGAGATAATCACACTCTTCTCAGTGATACTGCTGTGCCCAGTATGCATCTCTCCTGAGGCACTCAATTCAGTGCACTGTCATATTTTTCACTTGTCTGTTCTTCTCCTCCACCATGATTTTCCTTGAAGGCAGAATCTATGTCATATTCTTCTCTGGGTCTCCAGTGCCAAGCACCGTGCTTTGTAACAGCGGTACTTCATAAATTTGGCTGAATGGATCAAAGAGGCTCATCTGGCTCACAAGTCCTGATTTTGAGGAGACACAGGCCTTTTGAGTTGGCCTGGTTTCCCATTCGGGCACTGAGAAGCACACTCTACTGCCTGGGACACAAGAGTTAACCTCCACAGATAAAAGTGGGTTAAAATGAGCTTGCTCGTTTCATGTCAGGATTGATACAGTCTAAAAGGGAAAATAAAAGTGTCACTTCAAGGACAGAGGTGTTCCTTAGGGACACAGCTCTGGAACTACAGGGTGTGGAGACAAGTCAGTTTCAACAAACCTATCCAAGAATAGAGGATTCCAGGACCTTCAAAAGTTCATCCTTGGGGCTTCCCTAGTGGCGCAGTGGTTGAGAGTCCACCTGCCGATGCAGGGGACATGGGTTCGTGCCCCGGTCCGGGAGGATCCCACATGCTGCGGAGCGGCTGGGCCCGTGAGCCGTGGCCGCTGAGCCTGTGCGTCCGGAGCCTGTGCTCCGCAACAGGAGAGGCCACAGCAGTGAGAGGCCTGCGTACCGCAAAAAAAAAAAAAAGTTCATCCTTGGTTATGTTTGTCACTGAAGACAAAGAAGTTCTGAATCCAATCCCAGGTCAACAGAAGCCATCACTGTCTATGGCTGTTAGCATAACTGACGCCATCTTGGGCACATACAGTTCCTCCTATCCTTCTGCTGCTCCTACCCAGGACTGTACTGTGCGGTAATCACTTCTCTATTGTCAGGGGATTGGTATGTAATAGTTATTGTTATAATAATCATTCTGACCAGGTGGCCTCTATGCTCTGTTAGTTCTCAAACAATGATGAAGACCTTTGCTGACATATATCTGGTTACCCATGAGACTAGTAACCCATTCATAAATCTTGACTTAGGAATGCATGTCCCATTTCCAAGCACATACCCCCCTACACTAGGTTAACTATGAAACTGTCCCAAGGGCCCCTCGGCAGTGTGGAGTGTAGCTGCAAACGCTTCCAGATCACTGCCTGATCCCACCCTGTGAGTGAACTACCCTATAATAAACTGATCCATTGATTATATAGAGCTGCCTGTCTTGTCTTTCAGTCTCAAGATACCTTCTCAGTTCACTGGGCACTTTTTGTTCCCTCTGTCCTCCAGCAATCACTAAAAGCAAACTGACCTGGAGCTTGAAGATAACAAACATCACTCTTTCCTCCAGTAAAAATACAGTCTCCAGACATTGCTGGCCATGTTCCAAAAGTTTATTTTTATTTTTAAGTATTAAAGTTACAATGTATTTTTCTATAGTTATAATAAATAAGGTTCTCATGCAAGCAGGACACAAAATCTGACTCAAATCCATAATGTTACCTAGAATGTGATACCATAAAGCACCCCTGCATCTACAACTAAGTACTATGAATAATACTGTTTCCATAGTAAAATGCAGTTCTATATTGGGATGGCAGGAACCCATCTAGAGGAACTCCATGGGCAGAAAGGGTAGTGACATGTCAACACTCACCACACTCCAAGCTCAATCATACCCACAGAAATCTCTAAACTATATCAATCCCTCTCCAGGTATTCTGCATTGGAGGATGAAAGCCTGCTGTATCACACAAGACAAGGGCTCGCATCCCCACTTCGTATCCATATTCTCATATCTTTTTTTATTTTTTATTTTTATTTGGCTGTGTTGGGTCTTCGTTGCTGCGCACGGGCTTTTTTTTTTTTTTCTAGTTGTGGAGAGTGGGGGCTACTCTTGGTTGCAATGCGCGGGCTTCTCATTGTGGTGGCTTCTCTTGTTGCGGAGCACAGGCTCTAGGCATGCAGGCTTCAGCAGTTGTGGCACACGGGCTCAGTAGTTGCGGCTCGTGGGCTCTAGAGTGCAGGCTCAGTAGTTGTGGCACATGGGCTTCATTGCTCCGTGGCATGTGGGATCTTCCCGGACCAGGGCTCGAACCCGTGTCCCCTGCATTGGCAGGCGGATTCTTAACCACTGCACCACCAGGGAAGTCCCTCATATCTTTCTTAAAACAACTATTACCACAGAGAAGACAATAAAATGCTCATCAAATACAGAAGAGCATGGTCACAGTGCTTGTATTGGAACAGGAGGATGCCAATATTGCAACATTCAAGTTTTTAAAAAGAACTGTTAATCACTAATAAAATATCTAGTCTACTATATAAAATCTAAGTGCTAATAACTTTTTCTACCCCAAGTCAAAAAGCTTGGTTGGTTTCATCAGTTCCTAGGAAAGGCCTCCAGAGAGTAAGGAGGGAAGAGATTCTTGGTAGGATGGGGTATGCACCATCTCTTTGTCTATGCTGGGGGTGTGGTGGCTATTAATAGGCCAAAGGGTAGGAGGATGCTCCAAGTGGACTCAGTACTGATAGGGGAAGAGAAAATCATCTGAGAGTCATTTTGTCCAGAGTAAGTCTCTAGTTCCCATATTATCCATTTTAGAAAGAAATGAAAAGGGGAAGAGGGCATAAAAATGCCTTCCAGAAACCTGGTATGCTCTGCTAAAGCAAAGAGAGCAGGAAAAGAAAGCAACCTGCTTTGTAAAGTTCTGTTTTTCTCTTTTCCTTTCTATTAGTGTCTCCTGGACCACTTTCATGACCTTCCTTGGTTTTTAGACTAGACATTTTCCACAGTTTTCTCCAGATGTCTTGTCATAAAATTCCATAAGACCCAATCCCTAGCCCTTGATTTTCTGTCTTTCTCTTTCACTCACATGATCACACAATGAAAAAATGAGAAAATAGTGGAACCTCATCTTATATAAGGTTTAAGTTCTAAAGTCACCAAGTAAGATGGAAACTATGCATAGCCAAAATCCCTTAAATCACCAATGCAGTCCAACCTGGCTAGTCTTTCCTCTTGATTACTTTTTTTTGTCCTCAGTTAAGTACTAGATAAAGTGGCTGGCTTGTTGTTTAGGGACCACACAGATTGAAAATCTGTATTGTATCTTTAGGGATTAAAATCACTCTAAACACAGTAAAATGCTCATGGGAGGCACATGACAGGCACATGAGAGGAGAGGCAAAGAAGAGCAGATTCAAATCTTCCCTCTCATACTCATTCCAGGCACAGACTAAGGGAGTAGAATTGTGGACAGAATCATTGTGTATTTAGAATTTAATTCTCTTTCTTCTTGCCAAATGGTTAGAGATGAATCTGTATATACTAAGTATGTATATGTGAGCCCACTGTACCCACACACACAAGATAATGTATTAGGTTCAAGTATTCACTCATTTTCACTAAAAGAATGTGATCCGTAACAATGTCTATTTTTATTTTATTTTTTATTTTTTTAATATTTTCTTGGCCGTGCCGCATGGCATGTGGGATTTTAGCTCCCTGACCAGGGACAGAACCCGAGACCCCTGCACTGGAAGTGCTGAGTCATAACCACTGGACTATCAGGAAAGTCCCATCAATACCTGTTTTTAAATATGCTTAACATCACAGAATGTTAAAGCTGGAAGGAAGAAGTGAAGATAAGATTCAGACCCTGGCCTCAAAGGGCTTAGTCAAGGAGGGAAGATAAAACATGCATGGAATTAACTATAATAAAAGGAAGACTGTGACCCAAGTACAAAATGCTGTGGAAGTTTAGACGAGGCTGGGCCTTAAACTAACCAGTAAATGGAAGAGAAGCTATCCAGGCAGGGGAAATGGCAAATCACCCAGTAACTCATTAACTATTCTTTAGGGAATTCCCTGGTGGTGCAGTGGTTAAGAATCTGCCTGACAATGCAGGGGACACAGGTTTGATCCCTGGTCCAGGAAGATCCCACATGCTGTGGAGCAACTAAGGCCATGCGCCACAACTACTGAGCCTGAGCCCTAGAGCCCACACGCCTCAACTACTGAGCCCGCGTGCCACAACTACTGAAGCCCGTGTGCCCTAGAGCTCGCACGCTGCAACTACTGAAGCCCACGTGCCTAGGGCCCATGCTCTGCAACAAGAGAAGCCTCTGCAATGAGAAGCCCACGCACCACAATGAAGAGTAGCCCCACTTGCTGCAACTAGAGAAAGCCCGTGCACAGCAACGAAGACCCAACACAGCCAAAAAATAAATAAAATTAAAAAAGAAAAAAGAAAAAAATCATGGTAAAGTCTTCAAACAAAACAAAACAAAAAACTATTCTTTATTCTCTCCTAATAATTCTTCTTCTTTAAAAAGGATTACTCACTTGCTGGTTTTATGTTTTGTGCTCTTTTTAAAAATAAATTTATTTATTTATTTATTTTTGGCTGCATTGGGTCTTTGTTGCTGCGTGTGGGCTTTCTCCAGTTGCGACGAGTGGGGGCTACTCTTCGTTGTGATGTGCGGGCTTCTCATTGTGGTGGCTTCTCTTGTTGCAAAGCATGGGCTCTAGGCACACGGGATTCAGTAGTTGTGGCACGCGGGCTCAGTAGTTGTGGCTCACGGGCTCTAGAGCACAGGCTCAGTAGTTGTGGCACATGGACTTAGTTGCTCCGCGGCATGTGGGATCCTCTCAGACCAGGGCTCAAACCCGTGTCCCCTGCATTGGCAGGCAGATTCTTAACCACTGCACCACCAGGGAAGTCCTGTTTTGTGCTCTTGAGTATGTACTGTTGACTGCAGCAAAGTGTACTCGTTGCATTTTACTCCTTCCTTATAAAAAAAAAAATTCCTATAATGAGTCAGAGTTCTCTGTGAAGTAACTTTTTTTTTTTTTTTTGCTGTACGCGGGCCTCTCACTGTTGTGGCCTCTCCCGTTGCGGAGCACAGGCTCCGGACGCACAGGCTCAGCGGCCATGGCTCACGGGCCCAGCCGCTCCGCGGCATATGGGATCCTCCCAGACCGGGGCACGAACCCGTATCCCCTGCATCGGCAGGCGGACTCTCAACCACTGTGCCACCAGGGAGGCCCAAGTAACTTTTTTTTTAAACGTTCTAGCAGGACTTTCTTTTTTGTCTACTGTTTCATCCTCCCTCATTTCCTGCCTGTTTGCAATATTGGTCCCAAATGCTAAGCACAACACTTTGTAAAGAAAATGGTCCAGGCTTTGTTCTCTTGAATTTTATCCTCTCTCTGGCTGGTTATCTGTTAACAAAACATGAGCTTAATACATTCTTACCACATTGAGGATGCTAAAGCAGGAGAGGACACTAAGGGGAGCATAGCTGTGTGGAGAGTGCCGGCTCTGAAATCAGAGTCCAGGGTCTGAATTCTGTCTCTGCCACTTATTAGTTGTGTGACTTTGGAGAAACTGAGGCATCCTAGCTCTAAAGCTCAGTTTCTCCATCTGTAAAATGGGGAGAACAAGAGTTCTTACCTGACATACCTATTTAAAGATAAAATAAAATGATGCAGGAAATAAATGAGGCAGTGTATTTAAAACACTTGTGCCTCACACTTAAGTACCTGATGAATACTAGTAGTGGTTATAATTGTCCTACCTCCTTCCCAATGCAGGAATTTATTCTTTGGCTCTTGAGACAGAACAGAGTCTTCGCTGAGGTGAAAAGAGCTCACAACTGTTCCTAAACTGCTCCATCTACTGTGGAACAGTAATAGCTGTTCGAAAGTTCTTAACTGTACTGAGCTACAATGTGCATGGAACCATTTCCAACTCCTGACCCTACCTGTGCCCTCTGGAGCAGTAAAGAATAAGTCCCTGCCCTCTACCCTGGTATCATCCCTATTTTACAACTGAAGAAACTGAGGCACAAGGAGGTCCTTAGGAGGGTTGCCTAAGTCACAAAGTTAGAATCTAGTAGAGCCAGAACCCATGAAGCCACTTCAGGCAGAATCCCACTCAAGGCACACAGGGCTCCTCCTGAGTCCACCCAGATGTTATCTCCCAAGGGAGCAAAGGCAAAGCTAAGTGATAGACTGATGTATGCCCTGAAACTAGTGGGTGTACACAGGTCATAACCTTGAAAGTTGAGGTCTAATGAGAATCTAGTTTTTAAAAATAGGCCTCTAGCTATGTTAATCAGACATTATATCTGAAAAGTGCTTTGAAAATTAAAAAAATTTAAAAACCACACAAAATTTGGACAATCAATCAACTGCAACAATCAACCTACCAGTTATATTTGAGTGCCCTGTACTGTTCAGGTAACCAACAAACTATTACATATTGACACTATTCTAAGAGTTTAAAACCTACTGGAAACAATTAGGAATAAAAATTTTAAAGCAAGAGTAAGAAGACAAATAACTTGGAGACCTACAATACTGGAGTTCAGAGAAGACTTCATCAAATGTAAAACTTGAGCTGGGTGCTGAAACCTTGAAAGCTTGTTAGGGAGAAGATGAGGGTATTACAGGGTGGGGACAAGGCATAGGCAAAGGCAAAGAGGTGGGAATTGACAAGGTATGTATGAAAAACAGAGGAAGATGTGTCTGATTGGCCTGAGGGGTCTCTGTTCCAAAGCAGAGACAGCCTGAGGGACAAGAGGATCCACAATCCAGAGATCCTTTGAGGCCAGAAGGAAGAATGTAGACTGAAGGGAAAATGGGAGAAATGTTTTCTATGGAAGATTAGACTGAGTGAAAAAGGTTGGGAGAAAGACTGGATATAGCTGCTGTAGTTACCTAGAGCTAATATATTAGTTACCCAGGAAGGAAAAGGAAAGGAAAGGGGAAAGGAAAAGAGAAGGAAAGGCAGAGGTGGGACTGAAGCAGACCCTGAAAGAAGAACCAATACCATTTTGCGACCACTTGGAAATAGAAAGCAAAGTACACATCCCTGAGATTTCATGCCTTGAAGAAAGATGAAATCGCTGACAGAATAAGGAAAGTTAAGAAGAGAAGACCACAGTTGAGTGGGTAAGTGGGTGAGGGGTAGGCAAGAGAGGAGGTGAGGAAAGGAGGAGAAAATGAGCGGTTTGGTGTACACTAAGTTGGAAGTGATGGCAGGTCATCCAGATGGAAAGGTGCTGTACACTCCCATAAACACAAGCCTTTAGCCTGGGTCAGAATGAGATGTAGATCTGTCGCCCATCTGTATCAAAGCAGACGAGTGCCCAAGGATGAATGTAAAAAGAGAAAGCCAGCAGGGTGCCAGGGACAGACCTGTGTGGAATGTGCCCATTTCTCTCATTCTGTAGGTAGGAAAAGAAGCAGCAGTCTTAAAGCCCAAGGGGGTCAGACCCAGTCAGCAAGGAACCTTCCATTCCTTCCCTGAGGTTTCTAAACAACATTAACATGATTCTTCTAGGGTAAATTCAGATATATGGATTCTGAAAATCTAAAGGGATGCACTTGTATAGTGACTGGGCAAAAAACAGGAAGTGCTCAACTCCAGGCTTTGACAGGATGACCTCCCTTCAGTGCTATCGGGAGTTCAACCGCAGGCGGATGGGTCTGGGCATCCCTCTGCCCTAACCTGCTAAAAATGTCTCACGGTACAGACCTGGCTAACTTCAGAAACACATCAAGCAACTTGTTCTCTACAGAATATGGACCTTAATTCTTGAGGTCATAAGCAGATAAGGCCACAAAGATTTATCAATGACCAAGATGTCAATGTAGCGAATTGTTTTCCCCAATCTAGATCGATGTGCTTTCAGACTCATAAATGTGTCCTGAGGTGTACTCTGGGCCATTACCACTACTGTGCACACACTCCCTTGGCCCTCCCACTTGTACTCCGGAGTTAATCACAGTTCCTAGGCTAAGGTGAAGGGATAATGTGTAGACAATCTACAACTTATCTAGCTTCAAGCTCAGACTTTGCCTCAGAGCAGCAGTCAGCAACTTAAGTTTGTTTGCTGTATAAAGCTTATATTAAGAGAGGGCTGTACTCTTTCTTCAGTGCACTGGGCCTAGAAGACCCAGTGTGATAAATAGGCTATATATGCACATGGTACAACATTTTTGAAAAGTTAGTCCCCACACTTACCTAGCTCCCCTCTCCAGAGGCAGTGGTGACTTTTCCGTTCCTCTTTCCCCATCCCTACCTCATCTCCTATTATTTCCCCCCCTTTCTCACTTCCATTCAGCTATACCAGCCCCAAGGCCTTTGGACTTGTTCCATTTACCTGGAATGTTCTTCTCCAGGGAAGAACCTATCTCTCTCTTCTCTTACTTTCTTCTGGTTTTTGCTCAAATGCCGTCTTATCAGGGATGCGTTTCCTAAGCACCCTATATAAAATATCAAGCCATACCTACCCACCCCTCAGCCTGCTTTATTTTCTCTCCTGCACTTATTACCACCTAACATTTATTTTATTTTGTCTCCCTCTAGTAGATATAAGATTCATGAAGAAAGGAATTTTTGATTAACTATTTCGCTGGCAGTAGATGGACAAATGAATTCAACAATGAATAACCAGTATGTGCCAAGTATTGTGCTAATATCTGGAAATACAGTAGTGAGCAAGACAGTCTGATCCTTACCTTAACAGTATCTGGAGGTGGCGGGGGGTAAACAAACAAAAGAATGAAATAAATATTTACTATGTTCTAAGCACTTTCCATATATTTAACGCTCACATCCACCATATAAGCTAGGTGCTATCACGATTTCCTGTCCACACATAAGTTCCTAAGGCACAAGCCATATGGTTCTTAAGCGGCAGAGCCAGGAATCAAGCCGAGACATGCAGGCTCTGGAGTGTGTGCTCTTAAACAGGCAAATAAGCAAAAACAACACACTGTGTTAAATGTCACAGCAAAAGTAATTGAAGGTGATTGGGGGGGAAACAAGATAAGTATATCTATTTCAGTCTATGGGCAGTGAGGGGAATGCCAAGAAAAGTTTTCCTAAAACCTTTCCAGAACTGTCAGTCTGGAAATACAGGGGGATAGAGATTCAGTTTTGGACATAACTGAGTTTGAAGTGAAGTGAGTTTGGATGGTACTTTAGGAATCACTAGCAGAAAGATAACTGAAGTCATGGGATTGTGTGAGATTTCCTAAGAAAAGAGTGTCTAAAAGAAAAGAGAAGAGGGATCATTTAAGAGGTAAGAAGCTCAAAATGCCAGATGAAATGGCCAGAAAGGTAGATAAAACCTAAAACTAGAAACAAAGAATGCTTTAAGAATGAGGAAGTATCAAAACTGCTTGGTGAGAAGGGCACTGGGGAGCGTACATTGGACTCAGAAACACAGAGGACAAGGCTCTCCACAGCCTGATCATCATCTACTTCTTCCAACTTCTCTCGGCCTAACCCCATACACACACCCTCCTCGAACTCAGTGCCCTTCATCTGGAATAGCACTGCTCCCAGCCCAGAGGGCATCTGGAAATGTACCGGGCAGAGGACCCACTAGCATTTAGTGGAGGGGTCAGGGTACCCACAGTTCAATGAACAACGCACTACTGCCCAAAATGCCACTGATGCCTCAGCTGGCAGACCCTCTGTCTAGCGGCAGTTTATGCAAAGTTCCCGATCTCCAGTGGCCTTCACCCCTCATGTTCCCATTCCTCCCCACCCCCTGCCATACCTTTAGCCTTTGTTCCTACTGTTTGGTCTCCTGGAATTCTGGTTTGGGAAGGAGAAGTCAACAAATTCTGTAAATTTTTACAAATCATATTTATTATAATATTCCTGCTTTTAAATTCTCAAATTCTGTAGTATAGTGGAAAGAACATGGTTTTTTTTTTTTTTTTTGGTTTGTTTGTTTAAGTTTTAGGCACTTTAAGCCTCAGCTTGCTGATCTGTTACACAGGGGTGTTACTATCTACTATATTAAAGATTATTGGGCTTAACGTACCTAGCACAATGCCCGGCACTTAGCAGCTGCCCAATCAACATTAATTTCCCTTTCTATGATTACCCTTCCCTTGAATGATTACAGTCCACCCATGGTATCTGTTGGGGGCTGATTCCAGGACCCCGCCACCAAATACTGAAACCCGTGAATGCTCAAGTCCCTTATATAAAATGGCACAGTATTTGCATACAACCTACGTACATCTTCCCATGTACTTTCAATCATCTCTAGATTACTTATAATACTTAATACAATGTAAATGTTAAATAAATAGTTACAAATACAATGTAAATGCTATATAAATAGTTGGCAGCATGGCAAATTCAAATTTTGCTTTTTAGAACTTTCTGGAATGTTTTTATCCTCCAAGTATTTTCAGTCTGAGGTTTACTGAATCTGCGGATGTGGAACCTTCAGATCCAGAGGGCTAACTGTATTCTACTCAGGAATTCATACAGACCTCACTGGTCTTCTCACTTGGCAGTGATCTTCTACCTCAAGTTGCTAATGGTTTTCTCCAGCTACCTAACTTGGGGCCGTCACACCTGTGGTGCTGGTCCAGCCTTGCCACACACAGCACAGGCCACTGCACTCAGTCAGTAGGCTGCCCAACATGCTCCATATCTAGGACCTCAGGCTCTCAGGCAAAAGCTGTAGATGGGCCACCATCTATCCTGCCCCTCCTCAATTTCAGAGGCTAGCCCCAGAAACAGCTATTTCTTTAAAGTTCCATTCTTCTTTCTCTACCTCTGATTAAATATCATTAAATAAAAGAGCTCATGATTAGGTGTTATGTTATTCTGTATAAATAATGTATATACATTTTAGTTTTGTGAAGTACAATATGCAGATATACTATATATATTTGACTAAATGCAGTGCTTGTGATCACTGCTATAAAAAGTAGTACAAAATGAGGGCTCCCTCATATAACATGCCTCCTAAAAAATTACATTCAACTTAAGGCTCCTTCTCCAAAAATGTTGCTTTAGTCCAAGACCCAGGAATGTCTCTATGTGACCCATCTTTATAGGTGCATCATGAACCTCTTGAGGACAGAATATTTGTCTTTTCCATCTTTGTATCTCCATATCTAACACAGTGGCCTCCTCATTAATAAATGTTTGCTATTTGATAACCAGAGAAAAAAAAGACAAAAACATTCTCAACAGACTTCAGTACTTTACCAAGGTCAGAAAGCCACCAAGGTAAGATAGATAACTGGAAGAAAGCCTCTATAAGGAGAGAGGAACCTGCCTCTCAGATATGGAAGCAATTTATTCTATTAGGGAATTTAAATTTTGTAAATCACCTTAAATTCATATGGGAAGTATATAAGACATAAATGCCAAGTATTTCATTAGAGAAACTGAAAAGCTGTTACATGAGATGCCTTTTCCTAAGATTCAATCATGTTTCCTTTTTACAAGAGTGTTCCTCTATTTTTCTGATGCTAAAATTTCTAAGTTTCCACCTATAAATTGATACTGAAGCAAACATCGGATTTGTTTTGCCTCTAAGAAAATAAATGAAAAAAAAACACAAAACTGTGGTAGTCATTAGTAATATTCAAAACTATTTCAGGTTCCCCCCCATCTTGGGCACATGGTAGGACTGCACTTTCCTAGGCCTTTAAGTGAGAGCATGTGACTTGTTTTTGGCCAATGAAATGTGAGTGCAATGGATGCGTCACTTTAAGAGCCAACACACTTTAAGCGCCCAGGTGGAAAAGTACACGTTGAAGAAGATTTCCTTCAGCCTGGACCCCCGAGTGACTACAGTGAGCAGAGACACACAACGGCCACACAGCCTGAGTGAGAAATTAACCTTTCTGCTACTGAAAGTGTGGAGTTATGTTATTACCTAGTCCACCTAGATTGATACAAACACCAAGTCTGGCAAAGGGTTTTCAACTGGGGATCAAGAAATTCTGTTTTTTATCTCAGAGCAGGCCAATCCTCTTTTGCATCATAAATAATAATAGCAAGAACAGCAGAAGTGAATCTCAATTCCAGCCTTTTAGGGCACCTACACATCAGCAATCAAAGTGATACACAATTTGTTTTATCTGCAACACAACCAAGTAACATCATTGGTAATAAGCTTTGCTATAACTACAGTCTTGACAAACACTAGGTTTTATTGAAAAGGCCAGATAACAAACAGCTCTAAAGGTCAAATTTTGCTGTTTTGTGTACAGTATCATCCTAATAGTATTCCCTAAACCAGTAATAAGGAACGATTAAACAAACCAAAAAGGTTCTCTGTAATTTCAAGTGGCAATCAATGAGACTGTACATTGAGGCAGTGCAAAGTTCAAGCGCAAAGGGTAGCAGATATTAAGTGTAGTTTGGAGCAGTCTGAGCTTTTCTTTCCTTTTTTTAAAACAAAGTATAGCAATGTTAGAAATTTAAGAAATCATTATTGCTAATCTCTGAGCTGTCCTGAGGGAATAAGATACTAGCCTCTGAAAAATATTCTGCCACAAAATTCTTCTCTCTCAAGCCTCAGCAGAGAAGGGCTTGGGATGCGATGGGACAAAAGGCAAGCCTCGGCTCCCCTCCACTTTCTCGGGAGCATTCAGAGAGAGAAACACAGGTAGCCAGAGACGGTTAGACATGCCAACTATAACCTTTCACAAGAACTAAGACTCAAACAGAACGTCTTGTTCTTTTAGGCCCAAACAGCTCCTCCTTCCTCACTAAAAACACATAAAACGTGTGTCCTTTACTCTTCCTCCATTCTTTGAAACAGAAATCAGGGTATCTGCTTCAAACATCACTGGGGTGTGGAGGGCATTAATGAGCTTTCTTATCACAACCTCTGTTCCCAGAAGGGACATTTAACAAGCACCATCATTTATTTATGATCCTTTCATCTTAGGTCTCAACAGTTCATTTCAATTTTGAGCCCTCAGCATTTTCCCATTTCAGCAGCTTATACTTAGCAGAGATTTAAATTCCATACTACAAGGTTTCCTGGGCTCAGACCTGCCCCAAAGCATATGTTCCAAATCTCCTGAGACAGCCCATTGCAGATTGAAATCTATAAAAAGGCTGGATGAATTCCCTTCACGTACGCACTAAACCATGACTCTGATGACCAAATCTTGAAAGCCCAATTGAGCTCCAAACCCAGCTTTGCTGTTGAGGCACTGGTAGAACAGAATGTTAGGCTACTCACATTACTTTCTTTGAACAAAACTCAATTCACCAAAATCAACACCAATACCCACCTCAGCCATGAAATTGAGCTGTGTTTGGGGGATTTCTGAAAGCAGAAGGGAACCAACTGCCCAGGCAAGATAAGCTCCAAATGGCACAGTCTGGAGAGTTGAGGACTATGCCAGAGACTATGAAATCAAACTTTACTCCAACCTGCAGCATTTTAAATCATGAAGAAGCTCATGAGGCTAGAGACATGAGAACTCTTTAGTGACACTCACCTGTAGACACCTTACTCAGTAAAAGGGGCCACGCTAGATCCAGGGAGGGAGACAAGGGCAAACACAAAGAAAAGAACAGTCTAGTCGAGTAGCGAAAACATACAAACTTACATAAACTAAGGTACATAAGGTAAGAAATAGCACTACATATTGTCCACAGAGATGATGACAGGCCAGGGTAACCAGGACAAGCTTTAGGGTGGTAGGATTTGAGCTGAGCTTGAATGACAGACTGGATTACAAAGAGATGTTGAAAGGCAATTCAGGCAGAGGCTCTGAAGCAAGAATTACAAAGTGATGAAGACTGGTCCACTCTGGCTAGAGGAGAAGGTATCTGGCTAGAAGTAATGGTAAGTGAGGACAAGACAGTGAGGACAAACTGTGAACAGCCTTGAATGCCTGGACAGGGGGCCAAAGCTTGATAATGGGGGACCAAAACAGGGTCTGTGATCAAGGGAGCTAGTCTAAAGGGTGCTTTGGAAAATGAATCTAATTCCAGTGTACAGGATCAACAAGGATGAAGAGAAAACAAGGTTAGAAAACCCGACAGACACAACTGAGATCAAGAGACACCATAACTGAAAACAGTGGCTCTCCTTGACTCATAATTGAAACTAGGATTATAAAATTTATATATATATATAAAGGACATTACTGGGTCAAATGGGAAAAATTAAATATGAACTATATATTGGATAACAGTATATATTAATGTTAAATTTCCTGAATGTTAATTATGTTGTGGTTAATTAATTATGCTGTAATTAAGTATATTAGAGAATTACGCACAACATATTATATAAGACAATGTCCTTGCTCTTAGGAGAGGTCTGCTGAAGTATTTAGGGTTGAAAAGTTGTGATGTCTGCAACTAACTCTCAAATGGTTCAGGAAAAAAGTATGTACCTAGAGAGATATAAAAGCAAGTGTGACCAATGTCAATAACTAGTGAATCTAAGAACAAGATATAAGAAGGACTCTATGGAAAGAAGCACAGATTTTCGTGACTGACTGGCTGCTGGGGGCAAGGAAGAAGGAGGAAAGGTTTTGCGTGTACATGACATAGAATACTGGTAGCACCACTGGAAAAGGGAAGCTAAGGGAAGAAACAGTTTTCAGGAGACACGTGCTGAATCTGGCTACGGATAAGAAGTGGCAAGAAGAAACAAGATACTAGAATGAAATGAGAAAGAAATGTCTTCAAGCAGTTGGGAAAAATAAGACTCAGGCCACACATCAGGACTAGAAATACCAATTTACTAACTACCTAAGTGGATAATAGTTTAAGTATGAGAAACAGATGAGATCTATGATAGAAGTAAGAGAGGGAAAAGAGTGAAGTGAGAGATGACTGACATCATAATTTACTGGTAGACGGTGGGAAGAGAATAAGAGAACCAGGAGGGTTCTATGTGACAGAAACAAAGGTACGAAAAGGATTAAGGCAGTGCTTCATGGAACGATCAACGGCATCAAATACTGCAGAAACATTAAAGAAGGTGAAGATTGGCAAATAGAATTAGGAAATAATCAGTGAATTTGGGGTAGAAGTGAAAACCAGGCTATAGGCTCCACAAAAGGAACAGACGAAGTAGAAATGCAAGACTGGGTATAAATCACACACACATGAAGAGGTTTACCTTAAATGAAATGATGGAAATGAAACGACAGTTAAAAGGAGCACTAGAAGCATGGGGAGAGCTGTATTCTGTAAGAGATTGGGACAATCTGGCGAAATTTGTAGATACAGGAGAAGGAGCAAAGACACCTCGGAGATGAGTTGAAGAACCGAGATTATGCTGCATATTAGGGAGAGAAAGGAAGAGGACTTAGTTCTAGAAATGGAATGGAATAAACCTTCCTGTAAGACAGGAAGAAAGGGTGAGTGAAGAGGTGAAGAGAGCAGCAGTAATAAAAAGAGGACACTGACAAAAATAATTTAGAAGCTGAGAAAGAAATCTCAAGATTAGAAAAAAATTGCCAGGGCAGCAGGAATTCAGTCATTTCTGGACCTTACACAGGCCTGCTACTCCAGCCACAACTGCTTAGGGGAATGGGGCAGCTATCCCGGACAACCCAATGCAGAGTGTAACCGCCTGATGGGAATTCCTGACTTAAGGTGGAGACTAATTAAGAAGGACTGCGTTCAAGGTGACATTCCTCCTGTCTTATGACAGGTCCTTTGCCTATCTGAGTAAAAGACCATTTTCTACTATCAATAGAAGATATGCCTGAATTAGCAACTGCTCTACATTAGGGCAAAGGTAAGCTTGAAATCCCACTGAAAGAAAGTCACCTGTTGGAAGACACCTTTAGACATTCTGCAGGCGAGTACAGTGAGATTTGGTCCTTGCATCATCACTTTTCAAAAACCTTAGGAGATATGGACAGCAATTTCCTGATGTCATAGAGCAACTAAAAATAAATTACAGTTTTATAAACTGTAAAAGAAATGTGCAGCAGCAGTGAAACACTTCATAGAACTCATCTGAAGATAAGACATATGAGAAAGAACAACATTTTTATGGCCTTTTACTTCCTTTAAAAGCCACATGCAATAAAATAGTTGGGACTGGAATTACTTCACTGCTTTAGCAGGTATCCTCACAAATATTTAAAGAACAATATTAGAATGATAAGGCAAAAAATCATGGTTACCTCAGGAGATGGAGAAAAAGCTTTTGATACATTTTAACACCCTTTCATGACTAAAAACTCTTCGCCATTAGAAAAAGAAGAAACTTCCTTTAACTTGATAAGAATATTTACCCAAAAACTTGCTATACTTCAAATACTATATATACAGCAAATACTGACAAGATGAAGACTTCGCTTTGAAATTATGAACAAAATGAGATGCCCACTATCACCACTTCTATTCAGCATTACACTGGAGTTCCTAGTCAGTAAAGCAAGAAACAGAAAGCTACAGGATTGAAAAGAAATGGGCAAAATGTTTACAGATAAAATATCAGAATTAGTTAAGTGTTTAACACAATCTCTGAATTCAACATCAACTTGCAGAAATAAAGTGATGTATATATTATATAGCAGCAATAAGCAAAAAATGAATATTTAAAACATCATTACATTAAAAAAACAGGTATCTAGGAATAAATTTAATAAAAGATATGTAAAACCTCTATGGGAAAAATTGTAAAAGTTCACTGAGAAACCTCAAAGAAGACCTGGAGAAATGGCTATACCATAACATGGATAAAACTTGATATTGTAAAAGTGTAAATTCTCCTCAAATGTTTTATAGATTCAATGCAATTCCAATCAAAATCCCAACAGGTGTGTGTGTGCATGTGCGCATGTGTAACTTACAAATTGACCCTAAATTGCACACTAAAATGCAAAGGACCAAGCTCAACTTCCCATAGGACCTGCAACTGCCTCCTCCAGGTGTATCATCCCATAGGCCCCCAAGTTTTCAGGTGTTAGGCATCTGGCATTCTGAGACAACTTCTAGAGACAGCTGGCACCCAAATACAGACTGCCTAGTATCCAGGCAGTTTGTGTATCTCCTCACTGGTAAGTCTGCTCCTGCAGTTGTCTGATAAATAGAGAGGGCATGGCTTCCCTGGTGGTGCAGTGGTTGGGAGTCTGCCTGCCAATGCAGGGGACACGGGTTCGAGCCCTGGCCCGGGAGGATCCCACATGCCGCGGAGCAACTAAGCCCATGCGCCACAACTACTGAAGCCCGCGTGCCTGGAGCCTGTGCTCAACGGGAGAGGCCACCGTGATGAGAGGCCCGCACACCGCAACGAAGAGTAGCCCCTGCTCGCCTCAACTAGAGAAAGACCACGTGCAGCAATGAACACCCGATGCAGCCAAAAATTAAAAAAAAAATTTTAATAAGAATATAGAGTTTCTTTTAAAAAAAAAAGAAAGGGCATTGGGAGAAGGGGGCAGGAAGCCACTCTACCAGAGACAGGCCCTGACACACCTTGCCATGGGGACAATGGGAGGATGGGAGACCTGTGCCTCCTCTTCTCTTGCTTGGGAATTCCCAAGCAAAGCCTATCCCTTAATCCATGAGCTGAGACCGGCTTGGTAAGCAACAGGTGGCATCCCCAAAGGAATCCACTTTGAAACCAGGTGTTAACCCCAAGGTTAACACCTTGTATTTCACAATTTTAAAAAAATTGTTTTAAAATAATAATAAGGCCTATAGGAAGCATTCCTCTGTTCCCTCCATATTCTCAAGTCTCTTTAAGTCTTAACTTTTTTTCCCCAGTAGCACAGAAGGAAACTAGAGCTATGGTTCTCCTTGACAGAAATTACCAGATAGCAGCACCTTTAACAACTGACAAGCCTAAAACCATTCTAATTGCCTGCAAAGAGGAGGTTGAGAGGTCTCTGAAGTTTCTAAAGTCCCTTCATATGAAAAGGGAGAGTGACCACCTCAAAAGTATCAGTCAGGAGAGGACTGGGGCTGGTGGCAGGAAGAGAGCCTGAAGGGGTTGGTGCGCCGCGGCTAGCCCGGAGGGAGTCCGGGGGAAAAGTCTGGAGCTGCCGAAGAGGCAAGAGACTTTTTCTTCCCTTTTGTTTCCTGGTGCGCGAGGAGAGGGCATTAAGAGCACTGCTTAAAGAAGCTCCAGAGACGGGCGCGAGCCGCGGCTGAAGGCGCGGACCCCGGAGACGGGCGTGGGACGCTGGGGCTGCTGCTGCCGCTGCCACAAGGCCTGTGTGCGAGGGCAGGTCACTGTCCACCACCCCTTCCGGGGAGCCTGTGCAGCCCGCCACTGCCGGGGTCCCGGGACCCAGGGACGGCTTCCCCGGGAAAGTGCACGGAGCGCCTCGGGCTGGTGCAACGTCACGCCGGCCTCTGCCGCCGCAGGCCCGCCCCGCACTGCGTGCCCCTCCCTCCCCTCAGCCTGAGTGAGCCACAGCCTCCGAATCACCGGCTCCTTTAAACCCGTCCTGTCTGAGCGAAGAACTGACGCCCTCCGGCGACCTACGCGCAAAGGCGGGGCCAGGTCCAAGGCTGAGACCCGGGAGCTGCGAGAGCAGAGAAGAGACAGGGAAATCTCTCTGTGCAGCCTCGGAGGCAGCGGATTAAATCTCCATGGTCCGTTTGATGTGCCCTGCGTCTGTGGAGTGTATGAATGGACAGCGAATCATCCCAAATTGAGGAGGTGGACTTTGAGGACAAGATTTAAGATTTTTTCCCCTTTTCCTCTTTTCACAGCGAATTATCCCAAATTAAGGAGGTGGACTTTGAGAGCAAGATTTCAGACTTTTTCCCCTTTTCCTCTTTTTACAAAGAATTATCCCAAATTGAGGAGGTGGACTTTGAGAGCAAGATTTCAGACTTTTTCCCCTTTTCCTCTTTTTACAAAGAATTATCCCAAATTGAGGAGGTGGACTTTGAGAGCAAGATTTTCGATTTTTTTCCCCCTGTTCTCTTTTTGTGAATGTGTATGTGTATGCTTCTGTGTGAGATTTTCTCTGTATACCTTTGCTTCCACCATAGGTCCCAGGGTTCTATCCGTCCGCATTTTTTAATAATTACTTTTTATTTTTAATAACGCTACTATATATTATACTTTATTCTATTTTACTTTATCTTCTCTCTTTCTTTTTTTCCTACCTTCCCTTCCTCCCTCCCTCCCTCCGCCCCTTTCTTTCTTTCCTTCCTCCCTCCCTCCCTCCCTCCTGTCTCTTTCTTTCTTTCTTTCCTTCCTCCCTCCCTCCCTTCTTCCTTTCACTCTTTTTCTTTCCTTCCTCCCTCCCTCCTTTCTTTCTTTCTTCCTGTCCTTCCTCCCTCCCTCCTTTCTTTCTTTCTTCCTTCCTTCCTTTCTTTCCTTCTTCCTTTCTTTCTCTCTCTCTTTCTTTCTTCTACTAATTCTTTCTTTCTACTTTTTCTCCCTTTTATTCTGAGCCAGATAGATGAAAGGCTCTTGGTGCTACAGCCAGGAGTCAGTGCTGTGCCTCTGAACTGGGAGAGCCAACTTCAGGACACGGGTCCACAAGAGACCTCCCAGCTCCACATAATATCAAGCGGCAAAAATCTCCCAGAGATCTCCATCTCAACACCAGCACCCAGCTTCAGTCAACTACCAGCAAGCTACAGTGCTGGTCACCCTATGCCAAGCAACTAGCAAGACAGGAACACAACCCCACCCATTAGCAGAGAGGCTGCCTAAAAACATAATAAGGCCACAGGCACCCCAAAACACACCACCAGACGTGGACCTGTCCCCCAGAAAGACAAGATCGAGCCTCAACCACCAGAACACAGGCACTAGTCCCCCCCACCAGGAAGCCTACACAACCTACTGAAACAACCGTAGCCACTGGGGACAGACCCCAAAAACGGGAACTACGAATCTGCAGCCTGCAAAAAGGAGACCCCAAACACAGGAAGATAAGCAAAATGAGAAGACAGAAAAACACACAGCAGGTGAAGGAGCAAGATAAAAACCTACCAGACCTAACAAATGAAGAGGTAATAGGCAGTCTACCTGAAAAAGAATTCAGAATAATGACAGTAAAGATGATCCAAGATTCTATTTCCATGATCCAAAATCTTGGAAATAGAATAGGCAAAATGCAAGAAACAGTTAACAAGGACCTAGAAGAACTAAAGATGAATCAAGCATCGATTAAAAACACAATAAATGAAATGAAAAATACTCTAGATGGGATCAATAGCAGAATAACTGAGGCAGAAGAATGGATAAGTGACCTGGAAGATAAAATAGTGGAAATAATTGATGCAGAGCAAAATAAAGAAAAAAGAATGAAAAGAACAGAGGACAGTCTCAGAGACCTCTGGGACAACATTAAACGCACCAACATTAGAATTATAGGGGTTCCAGAAGAAGAAGAGAAAAAGAAAGGGACTGAGAAAATATTTGAAGAGATTATAGTGAAAACTTCCCTAATATAGGAAAGGAAATAGTTGATCAAGTCCAGGAGGCACAGAGAGTCCCATACAGAATAAATCCAAGGAGAAATACGCCAAGACACATATTAATCAAACTGTCAAAAATTAAACACAAAGAAATCATATTAAAAGCAGCAAGGGAAAAACAATAAATAACACACAAGGGAATCCCCATCAGGTTAACAGCTCATCTTTCAGCAGAAACTCTACAAGCCAGAAGGGAGTGGCAGGACATTAATTGAAGTGATGAAGGAGAAAAACCTGCAACCAAGATTACTCTACCCAGCAAGGATCTCATTCAGATTTGATGGAGAAATTAAAATGTTTACAGACAAGCAAAAGCTGAGAGAGTTCAGCACCACCAAACCAGCTTTACAACAAATGCTTAAGGAACTTCCCTAGGCAAGAAACACAACAGAAGGAAAAGACCTACAATAACGAACCCAAAACAATTAAGGAAATGGGAATAGGAACATACATATCAATAATTACCTTAAATGTAAATGGACTAAATGCTCCCACCAAAAGACACAGATTGGCTGAATGGATACAAAAACAAGACCCATATATATGCTGTCTACAAGAGACCCACTTCAGACCTAGAGACACATACAGACTGAAAGTAAGGGGATGGAAAAAGATATTCCATGCAAATGGAAATCAAAAGAAAGCTGGAGTAGCAATTCTTATATCAGACAAAATAGACTTTAAAATAAAGACTATTAGAAGAGACAAAGAAGGACACTACATAATGATCAAGGGATCGATCCAAGAAGAAGATATAACAATTGTAAATATTTATGCACCCAACATAGGAGCACCTCAATACATAAGACAAATACTAACAGCCATAAAAGGGGAAATCGACAGTAACACGCTCATAGTAGGGGACTTTAACACCCCACTTTCACCAATGGACAGATCATCCAAAATGAAAATAAATAAGGAAACACAAGCTTTAAATGATACATTAAACAAGATGGACTTAATTGATATTTATAGGACATTCCATCCAAAAACAACAGAATACACATTTTTCTCAAGTGCTCATGGAACATTCTCCAGGATAGATCATATCTTGGGTCACAAATCAAGTCTTGGTAAATTTAAGAAAATTGAAATTGTATCAAGTATCTTTTCCGACCACAATGCTATGAGACTAGACATCAATTACAAGAAAAGATCTGTAAAAAATACAAACACATGGAGGCTAAACAATACACTACTCAATAACGAAGTGATCACTGAAGAAATCAAAGAGGAAATAAAAAAATACCTAGAAACAAATGACAATGGAGACACGACGACCCAAAACCTATGGGACGCAGCAAAAGCAGTTCTAAGGGGGAAGTTTATAGCAATACAATCCCACCTTAAGAAACAGGAAACATCTCGAGTAAACAACCTGACCCTGCACCTAAAGCAATTAGAGAAAGAAGAACAAAAATCCCCAAAGTTAGCAGAAGGAAAGAAATCATAAAGATCAGATCAGAAATAAATGAAAAAGAAATGAAGGAAACGATAGCAAAGATCAATAAAACTAAAAGCTGGTTCTTTGAGAAGATAAACAAAATTGATAAACCATTAGCCAGACTCATCAAGAAAAAAAGGGAGAAGACTCAAATCAATAGAATTAGACATGAAAAAGGAGAAGTAACAACTGACACTGCAGAAATACAAAAGATCATGAGAGATTACTACAAGCAACTCTATGCCAATAAAATGGACAACCTGGAAGAAATGGACAAATTCTTAGAAATGCACAACCTGCCAAGACTGAATCAGGAAGAAATAGAAAATATGAATAGACCAATCACAAGCACTGAAATTGAAACTGTGATTAAAAATCTTCCAACAAACAAAAGCCCAGGACCAGATGGCTTCACAGGCGAATTCTATCAAACATTTAGAGAAGAGCTAACACCTATCCTTCTCAAACTCTTCCAAAATATAGCAGAGGGAGGAACACTCCCAAACTCATTCTAAGAGGCCACCATCACCTTGATACCAAAACCAGGCAAGGATGTCACAAAGAAAGAAAACTACAGGCCAATATCACTGATGAACATAGATGCAAAAATCCTCAACAAAATACTAGCAAACAGACTCCAAAAGCACATTAAAAGGATCATACACCATGATCAAGTGGGGTTTATTCCAGGAATGCAAGGATTATTCAATATACGCAAATCAATCAATGTCATACACCATATTAACAAACTGAAGGAGAAAAACCATATGATCATCTCAATAGATGCAGAGAAAGCTTTCGACAAAATTCAATACCCATTTATGATAAAAACCCTGCAGAAAGTAGGCATAGAGGGAACTTTCCTCAACATAATAAAGGCCATATATGACAAACCCACAGCCAACATCGTCCTCAATGGTGAAAAACTGAAATCATTTCCACTAAGATCAGGAACAAGACAAGGCTGCCCACTCTCACCACTCATATTCAACTTAGTTTTGGAAGTTTTAGCCACAGCAATCAGAGAACAAAAGGAAATAAAAGGAATCCAAATGGGAAAAGAAGAAGTAAAGCTGTCACTGTTTGCAGATGACATGATACTATACATAGAGAATCCTAAAGATGCTACCAGAAAACTACTAGAGCTAATCAATGAATTTGGTAAAGTAGCAGGATACAAAATTAATGCACAGAAATCTCTGGCATTCCTGTACACTAATGATGAAAAATCTGAAAGTGAAATCAAGAAAATACTCCCATTTACCATTGCAACAAAAAGAATAAGATATCTAGGAATAAACCTACCTAAGGAGACAAAAGACCTGTATGCAGAAAATTATAAGACACTGATGAAAGAAATTAAAGATGATACAAACAGATGGAGAGATATACCATGCTCCTGGATTGGAAGAATCAATATTGTGAAAATGACTCTACTACCCAAAGCAATCTACAGATTCAATGCAATCCCTATCAAACTACCACTGGCATTTTTCACAGAACTAGAACAAAAAATTTCAAAATTTGTTTGGAAAAACAAAAGACCCCGAATAGCCAAAGCAATCTTGAGAACGAAAAACGGAGCTGGAGGAATCAGGCTCCCTGACTTCAGACTATACTACAAAGCTACGGTAATCAAGACAGTGTGGTACTGGCACAAAAACAGATAGATAGATCAATGGAACAGGATAGAAAGCCCAGAGATAAACCCACGCACATATGGTCAACTTATCTTTGATAAAGGAGGCAGGAATGTACAGTGGAGAAAGGACAGCCTCTTCAATAAGTGGTGCTGGGAAAACTGGACAGGGACATGTAAAAGTATGAGATTAGATCATTTCCTAACACCATACACAAAAATAAGCTCAAAATGGATTAAAGACCTAAATGTAAGGCCAGAAACTATCAAACTCTTAGAGGAAAACATAGGCAGAACACTCTATGACATAAATCAGAGCAAGATCCTTTTGGACCCACCTCCTAGAGAAATGGAAATAAAAACAAAGATAAACAAATGGGACCTAATGAAACTTCAAAGCTTTTGCACAGCAAAGGAAACCATAAACAAGACAAAAAGACAACCCTCAGAATGGGAGAAAATATTTGCAAATGAAGCAACTGACAAAGGATTAATCTCCAAAATTTATAAGCAGCTCATGCAGCTCAATAGCAAAAAAACAAACAACCCAATCCAAAAATGGGCAGAAGACTTAAATAGGCATTTCTCCAAAGAAGATATACAGACTGCCAACAAACACATGAAAGAATGCTCAACATCATTAATCATTAGAGAAATGCAAATCAAAACTACAATGAGATATCATCTCACACCAGTCAGAATGGCCATCATCAAGAAATCTAGAAACAATAAATGCTGGAGAGGGTGTGGAGAAAAGGGAACACTCTTGCACTGCTCGTGGGAATGTGGATTGGTACAGCCGCTATGGAGAACAGTATGGAGGTTCCTTAAAAAACTAAAAATAGAACTACCATATGACCCAGCAATCCCACTACTAGGCATATACCCTGAGAAAACCATAATTCAAAAAGAGACATGTACCAAAATGTTCATTGCAGCTCTATTCACAATAGCCCGGAGATGGAAACAACCTAAGTGTCCATCATCGGATGAATGGATAAAGAAGATGTGGCACATATATACAATGGAATATTACTCAGCCATAAAAAGAAACGAAACTGAGCTATTTGTAATGAGGTGGATAGACCTAGAGTCTGTCATACAGAGTGAAGTAAGTCAAAAAGAGAAAGACAAATACCGTATGCTAACACATATATATGGAATTTAAGAAAAAAAATGTCATGAAGAACTTAGGGGTAAAACAGGAATAGAGACACAGACCTACTGGGGGTGGGCTTGGGGATATGGGGGGTGGGGGTCGGCTGTGATGGGGTGGGGGAGAGGCATGCACGTGTATACAGTGCCGGGAGTGGGGTGGATGGATGGTGGGGGGTGGCCGCGTGGCGCGGGGGGATCGGCTCGGTGCTTTGTGGCCGCCTGGAGGGGTGGGATGGGGAGGGTGGGAGGGAGGGAGACGCAGGAGGGAGGGGATGTGGGAACAGATGTATATGTATGACTGATTCACTTTGTTGTAAAGCAGAGACTAATTAAAAAAAATTTAATCCAAAAAAAAAAAAAAAAAGTATCAGTCAGGGCTTCCCTGGTGGCGCAGTGGTTGGGAGTCCGCCTGCCGATGCAGGGGACACGGGTTCGTGCCCCGGTCTGGGAGGATCCCACATGCCGCGGAGCGGCTGGGCCCATGAGCCATGGCCGCTGAGCCTGCGCGTCCAGAGCCTGTGCTCCGCAACGGGAGAGGCCACAACAGTGAGAAGCCCACATAACGCAAAAAAAAGAAAAAAAAAAAAAAAAAAAAAAGAAAAAGAAAAGTATCAGTCAGTCCCGGAAGCTTTGTGAGGCTATCAGGGAGCCCCAAGTCAAGTATCTATAAAAGGAATGGGGTTCTGTGATTCTCTTGCACCAAGCTGCTCAGGGAGCCACACAGCCAAGCCACATGTTGAGAGAGAAAACTGTACTCCATTCCAACACCCATTGCATTAGCCCAGAAAATGCTATCTGAGAAACCCTGGGAGAGTTAACTGAGACTGAAGATCCTATTGGAAAATGAAAGTGCTCTAGATGGCAATGATGGATCTAAAAATAACCTACCTCGTTATGATGAAAACAGATTAATAAAGGATCATGGCATAGCAATGGGTAGTAGTCTCCTAAACATCATTATCTCCCTCTAAGGGCCATGGATCATAGTGACAATAATCAGTGGAAGAAAAACCAGGACCAAGCAAACCTAAGATGCACCAACCTCCACCAATGAACAGCACTGGGTACAGCATGTGCCCAGTTGGATAAAATAAATGTGGCAGCTCCTATCCCCTTGCTGGCTATCTCCCATATTTCATTTGGCACATGAGGACATAAGCCATGTCACAGTTATGGTAGCAACACAAAACTGAGAACATGTACTTCGGACCACTTCAGTTCTGCCTGGCAGGCTTCCCTACAGAGTATCACCTGACCTCAAACTATGCTACTGATGTCTTAGTCACTATATTACTCTTTAGGAAAAGGGTACATTTTACTAGCTAAGTTCAAAACCATGATGTGTTTATTTCAAAGCTTCACTGTCACTGGACTATGCCTGGGAAACTCATTTCAAAATCAATATAAAACTATTTATCTCACCATTGGCCTGGTAGCCATCATTGCCCTAAACCAAGAAGTCCGTCTGTGAAAACACGAACCATAATATAGGCCCAGTAATTAACCCGTGTGTGTTAAAACTGGTAACAAATCTCAGCAAAATATTCCCCAAACTATTAAACTTAAGTTATTAAGTTTAATAACTTAGGTTCTAGGACTAGCCCTAGAGTAAAAAAAACAAAAGAAAGAACATGAAGGTGTACAGATGCCTAGAGATGTCCAAAGTTCTTAGTTTCCTAGTAACCCTGGTTTGGGAGAGAAGGTTACCTTATCCATATGGAAGATCAAATCCAATTCACAAACATTTTCGAAACACTTATCCAGAGTCTCCACAAAAACCTAGGAAACGAGGAGAAATAGATACATAAGTCACATCTTCATAAATGTCACATCTGAAAGTAAAGGGGGCAGTCAAGATACTATTTACCTTATGATAAATCTCAAACCCACGACCCCCCCCAAAAAAAACCCCACCGCAAACCTCCCAGCACTAGCTGATCACCCTACTTATCCCAATTTGAAGGGGACAACTGAAGACAGGACAGTCTTGTTTTCAGTATAGCAACACAACCAGCAGACACATGTGGCTTTCTTTCCCCCTTTATAAGATGCCAGCTGATATAAAAGAATAACGAAGTAACAGCTACTTATAAGACTATGTCCTTTCCCCAAGCCTCCACGTATACATGTAAAAACATTTTTCATTATCATGGTGTTAACATAGCTCTGTCCTGCTAATTTCAATGAACATTAACTTCAAAACACTTTTCCATGAATCAACTTAATTAACATGCTTACGATTTTAATTTACTATAACATTTAAACAGAAAAGTGTTCAAAGGGTAAACACTTTATAATTTATATATTATAAATAAATGCTTTATAATTAAGCTATAAGGGTATAGCTTAATGAATTTTCAGAATGAGCATATCATGTAACCACCATCCAAATATTGAAATGGAGCATTACCAGTTCCCTAGAAGCCCCCTTCATGCCCCCTCAGACCATATGCTCTCCAAAGGTAACCACCATCCTGACTCCTACCATCACAGTTTAGTTTTGCCTGTCCTTGAATTTCCATAGAAGGCGTCATACATCATGTACTCTTTTCATTTGGCTTCTTTCACTCAACAATGTTTGTCAATTCTCCCATGTTGTTGCATGTCATAAAATCTTGTACATATTCACTGCTGTATAGTATTTCATTCTTAAATTTATTTATCCATTCTCCTACAGACATTTGAGTTTTTTGTTTTTGACTGGGTACAAATTGATATAAATGGAAACTATACTTCCAACCACTCTGAAAAACTATTTGACATTATTTACTAATACTCTATGATCCAGCAATTCTACTCCTAGGTACATACTCAAAAGAAATGCATACAAATGTATGCCAGAAAACACATATAATAATTTCATAATAGCATTATTTATAACCCTATACATTTTTAACAATGACTGAATATCCACTGTAAGGATAACATACATAAATATGGGTTTTCAGTCACTGTGCTGGGCAGTGAGCCCTTACAATCTGGCAACTCAAGTCCTTCAGTTTGAGGAAATTTCATCAAATAATTTTGTTGAGAATTTCCTCCCTTCCATATTCCTCATCTTTCTTTTTTGGAGCTGTTTATATTGGGGTATTAGACCTCCCATTTTCTTATCTTTTCTGTCTCATTTTCCTCTCATGTTTTTAATTTTAAAGAGATCATTCTGTTCTGTGTTTCCCGTTTATGAGCCCATTTTTGTTTGTCTTCCTTTATTTCTCTGTGGCTTAGAGATAGGGGGCTGTTTGTTTTATTGTTAAAATGAGTTGAATTTTACTGTTTTAGTCTCCATTTTCCATGTCAGAGCCTTTCCTCAGATGTCTGATTATCCTTGTTTGTTTTTTTTTTTTTCTTTTTGCGGTAGGCGGGCCTCTCACTGTTGTGGCCTCTCCCGCTGCGGAGCACAGGCTCCGGATGCGCAGGCCCAGCGGCCATGGCTCACGGGCCCAGCCGCTCCGCGGCATATGGGATCCTCCCAGACCGGGGCACGAACCCGTATCCCCTGCATCGGCAGGCGGACTCTCAACCACTGCGCCACCAGGGAGGCCCTATCCTTGTTTTTTATTCATAAGAATTAAAGGCTGATTGGAAGCTCTGTAATAATGGCTATTTGCTGGGAATCCTACCCTCCACCACCGCCCTGGGCTTTTTAATTTCATTTTCCTTAGATTGGTCAGATTTCCCAGAGGAATTTTACAATCTCCTGCCTAAACAGTAAAAGACTAGCTGTCAGAAATTTGGGAGCTGAGTGGCAGGAAAAGGGTTGGAAAGTTAGTATACAACGTTCACAAGGCATATGTTCACTTAATCCCCCTGACTTGTACCATCAACTATGTCTAGAATTGGAGAAAGGATTTAGGGATCTAACTGGTTCTCAGCTTTCCTTGACCACTCCACACCCACACCACAGTGAGACTCTGTACAGCTAGCTTTGTGCCTTTTGAGGGTTCCACGGTGTGTAGCAGGTTGGCTGTCAGCTTTCTCTACTGCTGGCCTGGGGTGTGACTTCCTTGGACCAGCCAAGTCAATACCAGGCATTCATACTCTTCCCTTCTTTCAAAAAATTCCTTGCTACTGTCTTCTCTCCTGTTCTCTCTGTCCTTGTGGGTATGTATGTTCTTTTAAAGTTCATGTTCTATAGTTTTAAAGGAAGAAAATGAACTTAGAAGTGTGGGAGCTCCCAAGAGGACTTGTAAAAACATGAAACTGACAAAGTCTAAAATTCTTACAGAAAATAAAATGTGAAAGAATACCAAGAACATTTGGACAAACAATGATAATAAGGAATGACTGGTCTTACTAGGTATCAAAATTCATTGTAAAGCTTTGGTAATTAAGGGAGTGTAATACTAAGATAGAAATAAAAGTATGGATCAGTGGGACAGAATATAAAATACTGGAACATATACACGTTTATAAGAAAACAATTTCTTTTTCTGGGTGGGATAAATCATTTTCATTACTATCAAAGGCATAAACACGTGTTGGAAATTTGTTAAACAGTCAAAGTTCATTTTAAAAAACCTACTGTAAGTTAAGGTAATGTAGATTAAAATGATGTACATTAAAATGCATCATCTGTCTCTTAAATAAAGTAATACTTCCCATAAAAAGCAAAGGTGGGCTTTTGCCTTAATGCTGAATAACGCTGGTTCTAGAATCCTGTGCAAGTCTAAACAAAAATGCATTCTCTGAAAATTGTTTTCCACTTATTGTGAATGTCAGTAGATCAAGTTCAAAGACAAGGCATGATTAAAAACTGCCATTGTCTTAAATTCTACAGGCTATGAATTTCAGGTAAGTTTCACCAAAAAGTCACAGTTGACAAACGCAGTGAAGCACAGGGACACAGCACAGACACTTTGGGTTTTGAAGTTTGAGAAAATTGAAGTAGAAAGTAGATTTTGTGCGGAATACTTTTACATGCTCTAGGAAGACCCAGAATCATGACAGCTGTAGCAGTCTGTGAAAAAGTCACCATAGCCTGCCGTCACCAAGTTGCCTCCATATCTGTAGCTCCCATACTGGGTGCCAGCATTCGTGTAGCCTCCAATGGTTGGCACCACCAAATCCTCTTCCTCTCCCTCTATTGCAGATGTCCCCTCCTCTGCCCTGCCCTGGTAGGTCTGGGCGTAGAGGCACTTCATTTTGCATGGAGCCTCCCATGCCAAGAAAATACAATTTTTGATAAAGATGGTATTTTAAATTGATGGGAAAAAGATGACCTAGACAATAAATAGTGTCGGGACAAATGGCTATCCTTTGGGGTAAAAAATATTGTACCTGGGCTTCCCTGGTGGCACAGTGGTTGAGAGTCCGCCTGCCGATGCAGGGGACACGGGTTTGTGCCCCGGTCCGGGAAGATCCCACATGCCGCGGAGCGGCTGGGCCCGTGAGCCATGGCCGCTGAGCCTGCGCGTCCGGAGCCTGTGCTCCGCAACGGGAGAGGCCACAACAGTGAGAGGCCCGCGTACCGCCAAAAAATATAGATATATATTGTACCTATCTCAATACAGACATATAAATACCTTAAAGATATTGAGCTAAATGTAAACAAAAAACAAAAAACAAAAAAAACTAACAAAGCAATGGCAGATCCATTTTATGTCATCTGGGTCTCTCTTGGAAATGATTTAGTCATTCTCTGGGATGCTTCTGGTTAGCTGACACTGTTCAAAGCAGCAAGTGGAGATGCTGCCTAGCGCCAGGACACGTGAGGAGAAGCAGCCCATATTTCTCAGCAGCACTGTGCCAAGGGGCTGTTTTCATTAAAGAGGGTTAATGAAATTAAGATTGGTGTATTAGGGGCTTCCCTGGTGGCACAGTAGTTGAGAGTCTGCCTGCCAATGCAGCGGACACGGGTTCGTGCCCTGGTCCGGGAAGGTCCCACATGCCATGGAGCGGCTGGGCCCGTGAGCCATGGCCGCTGAGCCTGCGCATCCGTAGCCTGTGCTCCACAACGGGAGAGGCCACAGCAGTGAGAGGCCCGCGTACCGCAAAAAAAAAAAAAAGATTGGTGTATTAGTCTGCTTGGGCTGCCACAACAAAATACCACATGGTAGTAACTAAGTCTGTGTGGCTTAAACAACAGACATTTTCTCACAGTGTTGGAGGTTAGAAGTCCTAGATCAAGGTTTGGCAGGAGCAGTTTCTCCTCCTGGCTTGCAGACAGCTGCCTTCTCCCTGTGTCCTTGAATGGCCTCTCCTTGGTTTGTGCATGTGGAAAGAAAGAGATCTCTGGTGTCTCTTCCTCTTCATAATTATAAGAACACCAGCTGCATGAGATCAGAACCCCACCCTTAGGCCTAGTTTAACTTACTTCCTTAAAGGCCCCGTCTCCAAATACAGTCACATTGGGGGTTAAAGGCTTCAACATACAAATTTTGGGAGGACACAATTTAGTCCGTAACAATTGGGTTCTCAGTAGGCTAGTGATACAGAATAAGATGGAATAGCTCCAGAAAAGACATCCCCAGATAGAGATCAAAACGAACAGTCAGATGTATCTATTTCTCCTAAAGCTTTCTCAAAACATCATAATTCAAGATCATAATCAAGGTCAAGAGAAAGGAAACAAAAGTCAGATAATGTAGGAAGAAACCGCAGGAGCCAGAACATAATAAGCAAACAGTGTGCTAATGCATGAAGGGACTGAAATGAAGGTGCTACAGACTCAGATGGCAAAATAATATGACATGAATCTAAAACTAAATTAAGAAACAAATCTGGGGAATAAAATGACAAAGAACATTCTTCTCACAAAGGAAAAGAGCAACTAAATTCATCTGCAAATGGTGAGAACAGACACAAATACAAAGAATGAAAGTCATCAAGAGGCAAAAGTCATTCAACATCTAAGTCTCATAAAAGGCATCACCTTAGTAGAAGCAAGGAATGGAAAAGGTCTTGATCCTACAAGGTTGCAAAGGGCAGACAAATTACAAGAAAAGGAAATGGTGTAAAAACAAAAACAAGAAGAAACAGCTGCAGCTACTGGAGATTCTGTTCTCAATGTTGCTGCCCTGTTGCCATCAAGAACACAGGTAACTCCTCAGGTAGCTACAGAGGCTCAAAGGGCAGCCCCACAAGCTAAACCTTTGGCAGAGGTCAGAATAGCCACATTTAGCTATTATAACACAGCAGCTGTGACTCCAATGAAATTAGCTGAACAGAAATAAAAAGGAAAACACTGGATATAGTTCAGCTGATGAAGAAAGTTACAAGACTCTGAAGCAACAGGAAGTAGTATGTGGTAATCTAGATGCTCAGTATGAAAAGATCATAAACTCATACACAAAGAGGAGTAGGATTGGGTCTCACTCTTCAACGCGAGGAATGGATACAGGTTGAAAAAGATCACACATTTGAAGTATGGGAGGGACTTCCCTGGCGGTCCAGTGGTTAAGACTCCGCGCTTCCACTGTAGCGGGCATGGGTTTGATCCCTGGTTGGGGAACTAAGATCCCGCATGCTACAAGGCGCGGCCAAAAAAAAAAAAAGAAAAAAAAGTATGGGACTTACAGAGTTCTTGTTCTGAAGTCAGGTCTTTGTGCACCAAACAGCTAGCATTCTAATTTGCATGGATGTCATGATGACTTTAGTATATTGAAAAATGATTTTTACCACAAGAAAGAAATGATAATTTTGTGACATGATAAGAGATGTTAGCTTGATACGGTGGTAATCATTTTGCAATATATATCAGTCAATACACTATACATCTTAACTGTACAAAATGTTATGTGTTATATATCAATTATACCTTGATAAAGCTGGGGGAAAAAAGAAAAACATCATTTTTTATAACTATTAAATCAATGATACTGGTGTTAGTGTTGTCATCAGGTTAAATCTACTTCTATCAAACTTGATAGAAGGGGACCTCCCTGGTGGTGCAGTGGTTAAGAATCCACCTGCCAATGCCAGGGACACGGGTTCAATCCCTGGTCCGGGAAGATCCCACATGCCATGGAGCAACTAAGCCCTTGCACCACAGCTACTGAGCCTGCGCTCTAGTGCCTGCAAGCCACAACTACTGAGCCTGCGCACCACAACTACTGAAGCCTGGGTGCCCTAGAGCCCACATGTCGCAACTACTGAGCCCACATGCCACAACTACCAAGCCTGTGTGCTTCAACTACTGAATCCTGCACATCTAGAGCCCGTGCTCTGCAACGAGAAGCACGCGCACCGCAACAAAGAGTAGCCCCTACTCACCACAACTAGAGAAAGCCCACGTGCAGCAGCGAAGACCCAGCACAGCCAAAAATAAATAAAATTTTAAAAAACAAACTTGAGGGCTTCCCTGTGGCGCAGTGGTTGAGAATCTGCCTGCCAATGCAGGGGACACGGGTTCGAGCCCTGGTCTGGGAGGATCCCACATGTCGCGGAGCAACTAGCCCCATGAGCCACAATTACTGAGCCTGCGCATCTGGAGCCTGTGCTCCGCAACAAGAGAGGCTGTGATAGTGAGAGGTCCGTGCACCGCGATGAGGAGTGGCCCCCACTTGCCGCAACTAGAGAAAGCCCTTGCACAGAAACGAGGAGCCAACACAACCATAAATTAAAAAAAAAAAAAAAACTTGATAGGACAATATTTTTTAGCTCATGAATCCTACTTTTCAAATATATAAAAGCTGCAGATGGGACAAAATCTCACACAGATTTTTTTGCATCCACTGTCTTGTGTACTTCTGTTAACTTTTTATAGTTATTTTCATCTCTTGAAACACGAAAGAAACGTTATGTAGATTTCTTTAGACAATCTGGCCAAAGTGCTACATAATCAAACACAAATAAGCTGGGTGGTGATAATAATAAAAATGGTTTTCTCAAAAGAAAAAAAAAGCAATGGCAATACTGGAGAATATTTTTATATACCTTCAAGCTACAAGAAGAAAGACAAGCAAACCTAACTACATAAAGTTAAAAGACAAATGGACTAGGAGAAAATATCTGCAATAAATATAACAGAAAAGGATTAGTATCCATAAAGTTAGGAAAAAAACAAACACTTACAAATGAATAAAACAAATGAGCCAGACTTCCCTGGTGGCACAGTGGTTAAGAATCCGCCTGCCAATGCAGGGGATACTGGTTTGAGCCTTGGTCCGGGAAGATCCCACATGCTATGGAACAACTAAGCCCATGCGCTACAACTGAAGATCCCACATGCCGCGGAGCAACTAAGCCCGTGAGCCACAACTACTGAGCCTGTGCTCTAGAGCCTGTGAATCACAGTTACTAAGCCCACGTGCCTAGAGCCCATGCTCCACAACAAGAGAAGCCACCGCAATGAGAAGCCCGCACACCACAACAAAGAGTAGCCCCTGCTCGTCGCAACTAGAGAAAGACCGAGCGCAGCAACAAAGACCCAATGCAGCCAAAAAATTTTAAAATAAATAAATAAATAAATAGATTAAAAAAAACAAAAACAAATGAGCCATTAGAAAAGTGGACAAATGCTATGGTAAGACATTTTCAAATACAAAATGACTGGTAAACAGTAAAAGATATGTGGCCTCACTAGTATTCAAGAAAGCTAGGGAAAACCACAAATTTCTATTTTTTCACCCATAAGATGGCAAACATTTGAAAATATCCTTAGTATTTAAAGCTGGTAAGGTTATGGGGAAATAGGACTTTGGGGAGAGGCAATCAGGTACTATCTAACAATTTAAAAAGCACACATCTTTAATTAAAGCAGCAATTCCAAATTTAGGAATCTATCCTAAAGAAACTAACACACGTGCATACAGATGCATGTGCAAGGATATCATTGCACAATAATTTGCAATAGGAAGAAACTGGGAGAAACCTGAATGCCCACAGGTAGAGTATTGAATAAAATATTATAAATAAAAGACTATGATATATTAATATTGTGGAAAATCATGCATCACTAAAAAGCATATATGAAGTGGAAAAAGCTCCAAGACTTCTAAGGGATTAAAAAAGCAAGTTGCAGAACTATGTATGTAGTGAGATTACTTTTTACTTAAAAATTAAATAATGTATGTGACACATGTGTGTGTGTGCGTGTACATGCATTAAAAGACTTAATAGTGGCTACCTCTAGAAAGGGGAGTGGTATATGAGAGGGGAATGAATGCTAAGGGGGAGGACTTCTCCATTATACTTAATAAATTTACTGTTATACTCTGTAATGACCTATATGGGAAAAGAATCTAAAGAGCAGATAATATGTATATGTATAACTGATCCACTTTGCTGTACAGCAGAAACTAACACAACATTGTAAATCAACTATACTCCAATAAAAATTAATAATAAAAAAAAAGGAATGGAATACTGATACATGCTACAACAATGGATGGATATTGAAACTATTATGCTAAAGAAGGCAGTCTTCTGTGGTCCTTCTATGGTCCAGAAGGACCACATATTATACAAATCTATTTTTATGAAATGTCCATAATAAGCAAAACTATAGATACAGGAAGTAAATTAATGGTTGCCTAGGGCTGGAGTTAGGAGGCAGTTGGAGGGAAATGGGAAGTGACTAATGAGTAAGAGGTTTCTTTTTGGGGTGATGAAAATGTTCTAAAATTGGTTGTGATGATGGCTATACAACTCTGTGAATATACTAAAATCCACTCAATTACACACTTCAAATGGATAAATTGTATGGTATGTGAATTATATCTCAATAAAACTGTTTTTTAAAAAAACCTTACCTTTTTTAATAAAAAGAATATATTCAGGTACTACTTGTATAATTTAAAAAACCCAAAACAATGTACTTGAAATTCCAAAAAGGGGCCTACATTTATAAAGAAATTTAAGTTAAACTAGAGGTAGCGAAACAATAGGAGACTGAATAATTTGAAGAAACTGGAACATGATACAGAGAAAAAGAAACTCAGTTCCATATCTCAGATATACTGAAATAAATCTTTTGTGTGTTAAAAAGATTTAAATAATCTTTGTGCTAAAAACTTATTAAAACATTTTTTAATTGAAAACAAATGATTTGGAATTTTGTCCCAATTGGAAGATAAACTTATGACTAGTGAAGAAGTAGAGGAGATAAACATAAAGTGGATGGTTTCAACTACGCTGAAGTGCAAATAATGAACAGTGTAAAGTAAGAATTAGAGGGACGGCTGTATAATGGTAAAGAAATATTTGTGAATATAATGATGAATAAAAGCTTAATACCGTGGGCTTCCCTGGTGGCGCAGTGGTTGGGAGTCCACCTGACGATGCAGGGGACACGGGTTCATGCCCTGGTCCGGGAGGATCCCACATGCCGCGGAGTGGCTGGGCCTGTGGGCCATGGCTGCTGGGCCTGCGCATCCGGAGCCTGTGCTCCGCAACAGGAGAGACCACAACAGTGAGAGGCCCACGTAACGCAAAAAAAAAGCTTAATATCCTAAAACTCCAGAATAAACCATGGGATATATTAGGACCTTTTTTGAAAAACAAAACAAAACTGTAATGTAAGATTTGAAAGAAGGAATGAATAAATGCAAGGAAATGCTACTTTAAATTTACTTCTGATTAAAATCCAACAGGGACTTTTGGAACTTTTACAAATTATTCAAAAATGTATAAGGATGAATAAATGGTTATAACTATTGGAGAATATTCTGAAAAAGAACCGCACCCAAGGGGAATAACTGGTCTTACTAGGGATATGAACCTATATACCAACAAGTAAAACAGTGCAAAATTAACACAGAAAGAGAAACATAACTCAGTGGAACAAAGTGAAGAGTAAACACTAAATAGAGGGTGATTACTGTGCACTAGGCACACACGGGTGTACTCTGGGGACACCTCAGTCAGCAAGTCACATTCTTGTCTGGGTTATGTTCTGGGTGTAGGAAGAATGAGGCAGATAAACAAGATCTTTTCCATTGTCACACGTGCTCTGAAGGAAGTAAACAGATGATGTGATGGTGGTTACTTCAGACAGAGTGTCAAGAAAGTCTCTCTGAGGATTAACATTTGAGCTGAGTCATGAATGAAGCCAGTCTTTTGAAGAGCTGAAGAGTGAAAAACCTGGGAAAAATCACTCCAGTGGACAGACCAGGTGCAAAGGCCCTGAAGCAAAAATGTACTTGGACCTGAGGAGCAGAAAGAAGGCTGGAATGGCTACAGTGAAGGTGACAGTGTCTATGGTGAGATCGGACAGAGAGAGACAAAGGAGCCAGACCATGTCGGGCCTTGCAGGTTGTGATAGGGAGTTTGGATTTTACTCTAAACTTAACATACTATACACGAAGGTTTCTTCAACAAGGGGAGGTATAAATGGATTATTTACATTTAATAGAATCGTTTAGAAAAAAGTTAGTTTTAAAATAAACAAAAATATACAAAGAATTACTTTTTCATTGACTATAAGACAAACCATTATTTTTGTATTAACAAAGAAAAAAATGCTGTCAATTGTAACTGTAAGATGTCATCTACTGTAATATACATCCTCATGTTAGTTATTAAAGTGTGAAAAAATGTGTATCTTACAAGAGATGAAATATAATATTATAAACCAGGAACTAGACTTAACTGGACAAATGTTTCAATTATATTACAAAAGGTTTACATGAAAAAGAACATTGTAAATTCACACATGGGAAAAGTTGGCATGATTAATAAAAATAAAAATTCAGACATTTGTGAGGTACCACTCACCTCCGAGTAGAAATTAAAAATGACGTATTTCAATGCTGGAGTTAGGAAGAAACATAAACTCATATAGTTCTGGAAGCATTATAAACTAATATAACCTTCCCAAATATCTATCTAGCAACATGCATTATAATTAGAAATATTAATCCCTTGACCCAGGAATTTCATTGGGATGTGAAGAGACACAACAGTTTGCATAAAGACTTACAGTAGTTCTATTTGGGTTAATTTTAAAAAAGGAAAATGAAAACAATCAAACTAATAAAAAAAAAAGGAAAATGGAAACAATCAAACCATCTAGTATCTGTTCTACTGCTCTGCCGCCTGGATCAGCTGAGAATACTCATTTTACCCATCCCCCATTGAAATGTTCTGCTTTGATTTAATCTTGAAATACAGAGGTTATGAAAGGTGAGAAGCAGAAAACGCACAGTGGTCCATTCCTCCTGTCCATGTTCCTTCAAGACAGCCAAAGGCTAATACCCCAACTACGGTGAGCTCTAAGTTTCCCCGGAATCACTCACATGACCTTGCCCTCAGACTTCCTCAGAAAGGCCTCTTGTAAACCCTCAGGGATACTGAAGCCAGATGGTGACACTGTTCAACTTATCTTCTTGCGGGAGCTTTCATCTAGTAGTGGCAAATTATCCTTTCCTTACACAACTACTTACACTCAGTTTTTCCAAACTAACAAAGTATCATTTAGGGAATATATATCACATGATAAAACTATAAAGAAAAGCAAAGCAATGATCAACTTAAAAGTCTGAAGAAAGGGACTTCCCTGGTAGTCCAGTGGTAAAGAATCCACCTTGCAATGCAGGGGATGCAGGTTCGATCCCTAACTAAGGGAACTTAGATCCCACATGCTATGGGGCAACCAAACCCACGTGCCGCAACTACTGAGCTCGAGTGCCTCAACGAGAGAACCCACGTGCTGCAAAAACTACAGAGCCCACACACTCTGGAGCCCACGCGCCACAACTAAAGAGAGAAAACCCACACACCACAACTAGAGAAAAGCCTGTGAGCGCAATGAAGACCGAACACAGACAAAAAAAAAAAAGAAAAAGAAAAAAAGGAAAATAAATAAATAAATATTTTTTTTAAAGTCTAAAGAAGAATGCAATGAACAAGGGGGACAGAATTGAGGAGGGACATACGGGGGCTTTGAGGTACTAGCAATGTACTATTTCTTTTTTTTTTTTTTTAAGGAATTTTGCCTTTTTAAAAAATTATTTATTTATTTATTTATTTATGGCTGTGTTGGCTCTTCGTTTCTGTGTGAGGGCTTTCTCTAGTTGTGGCAAGTGGGGGCCAATCCTCATCGCGGCACGCGGGCCTCTCACTATCGCGGCCTCTCGTTGCGGAGCACAGGCTCCAGATGCGCAAGCTCAGTAATTGTGGCTCACGGGGCTAGTCGCTCCGCGGCATGCGGGATCCTCCCAGACCAGGGCTCGAACCCGTGTCCCCTGCATTGGCAGGCAGATTCTCAACCACTGCACCACCAGGGAAGCCCCGCAATGTACTATTTCTTAATCTGGGTGAGAGCTTCATTTTACTGGCATTCCTCAAACTGTATAGGCATGTTTTCCGTAGTTTTTGTATATACGTTTCACAATAAAAATTATTTTAAAAACAGCAATAATCTTATTGAGATTCTGATTGGGTTTTCAGTAATTTATAAGCTGGAAGTACAGTTGACACTTGAACAACACAGGTTTGAATAGTGCGGGTCCACTTACACTCGGATTTTTTTCAATAGTAAACACTATAGTACTATACAATCCCCAGTTGGTTGAACCTGAAGATGCAGAACCATGGATACGGAGGAACCGTGTACACGGAGGAACTGGGTATACAGGAGGGCCTACTGTAAATTATATAGGGATTTTCGAAGCATGGTGGGTCGGCACCTCTAACCCGTGTTGTTCAAGGGTCAACCGTACTGACAGTTTTAAAAGTTTTTTCCACAGGCAAAGGGTATGTTTTATTCATTTATTTTGGTCTTTTATCATATTTTCAGTAGAATTTTAAAGTTTTCTTCATATAGATCTTACACATTTTTTACATTTATTCTTGGGTATCTTAAGGAACGTTTTCCTACTGTGAATGGGCCCCTTTTAAATATTATATTTTCTAACTTATTATTGCTAAGGGAAAGCTATTAGTTTTTATACATTAAACTTGTATCCAGGGCTTCCCTGGTGGCGCAGTGGTTGAGAGTCCGCCTGCCGATGCAGGGGACATGGGTTCGTGCCCCGGTCAGGGAAGATCCCACATGCCGCGGAGCAGCTGGGCCCGTGAGCCATGGCCGCTGAGCCTGCGCGTCCGGAGCCTGTGCTCTGCAACGGGAGAGGCCACAACAGTGAGAGGCCCGCATACCGCAAAAAAACAAAAAAAAAACAAAAAAAAAACAACTTGTATCCAGTCCCTTATTGAACTATATTGCTCATTCTAATTGTTTTCCAGTTGATTGTTTTGTAATTTCTAGGTAGATAATAATTTCATCTGCAACCATTATATATTCTGAAGCCTAGTGAAGCCAATCACTCATTACTGCCCCTCTTCCCTCAGAACATACTTCTGCATTTCTTGGCCATTCACTTTTCCTCATAAACTTTCTCTTTACCAAGTTCTATACAATCTCCTGGATTGGGACTTCCCTGGCAGTCCAGTGGTTGAGACTCCGTGCTTCCACTGGAGGGGGCACGGGTTGGATCCCTGGTTGGGGAACTAAGATCCCACATGCCGTGTGGCATGGCCCAAAAAAAATTAAAAAAAAAAAAAGATCTGGATTTATACTTGGTTCCCCATTTAATCTATTGATTACTACTGTCATCTCTTTTTTTTTGCGGTACGCGGGCCTCTCACTGTTGTGGTCTCTTCTGTTGCAGAGCATAGGCTCCGGACGTGCAGGCTCAGCGGCCATGGCTCACGGGCCTAGCCGCTCCGCGGCATGTGGGATCTTCCCGGACCGGGGCACGAACCCGTGTCCCCTGCATCGGCAGGCGGACTCTCAACCACTGCGCCACCAGGGAAGCCCACTACTGTCATCTTTGCTCAACTCTTCCCGATAAGGGGCTTATAGCTCCACTGATTTCAAGTATTCCTTTATGTTTTTCCTTTAAAATTGTACAATTTTAGGGACTTCGCTGGTGGTCCAGTGGCTAAGACTCCATGCTCCCAATGCAGGGGGCCTAGGTTCCATGCCTGGTCAGGAAACTAGATCCCACATGCAGCAACTAAAGATCCCACGTGCTGCAACTAAGACCCAACGCAGCCAAATAAAGAAAGAAAGAAAGATTTTACAATTTTATTGGAATCAATATCAAGTATTCCATACTAAGTTAATTTCCAAACATTAAATATCCTTTGTCACTACTGTAAGTGAAATTTCTTTAATTATGAATTTCCTAGCTGTTTTCACAAAAAATAGGAAATTCAGTTTTGACGAACTGATCTCATATTCTGCCATGTTGCTCATATCATTCATTACTTTCTACAATCTCCCCCCATTTTTTTTTAAGGTTTACTAGGTACATAATCAGGCTCTCTTACAGTAATAACTTACCTCTCTCCTCCTTTACTACGTTACTTCTTCATTTCTTTTTTAATTACTCATTACAAATGTTTGCTCAAATTAGAGTAAACAGTAAGAGACACCTTGTTTTCATAAATGCCTGTAGATTTCTCCCCTGAGATAACACTGGCTCTGGCTCTTGGTTTTAAAACTAAAATTGGCTGTTTCTGGGTGACTGGGGGAGAAGAGAAGAAAGATGTTTTTCACTGTATACTCTTGGTATGCCTTTTGAATTTTGAACCACATAAGTGTATTATTTCTTCAACAATAAATAGTTTATACTGAATAAAGAAAACATGCACTAAATAATCAAGTAAAAATGCTTCCTATTCCAATTTAAGAGTATTTCAGAAATATAATTTGGGTAATCATTTCTCTCAGCATCTACTGATGAAATTATATTAGTTATATTTTTCTTACTGTTGTAATAGAGACTCTAAGAATATGTCATTGTTAAACTGACTTGTATCCTTGGAATAAAGACTATTTGTACATAATAAATAATTCTTCTAGTACGCAGTATTCCTGAGAAAGAATTTTAGAGCTAGAAAGAACACCTAGTATACTTATAAATCAAAATAAACACACACACACACACACACACACACACACACACACAGAGCCAAAACATAAAACAAAAATACTAACGCCAACAAAACTTAAATGATTTAAGACCATGCCGCTTGCTAACAGGAGAGTCCAAAACAAGAGCCAGGTCTCATGACTCCTTGGTTCAACTGATTATTGGCTAAGATTTTATTTAATAATTCTGTCCAATAAAAATATGCAATATCTGGGACTTCCCTGGTGGTGCAGTAGTTAAGAATCCGCCTGCCAATGCAGGGTACACAGGTTCAATCCCTGGTCCAGGAAGATCCCACATGCTGCAGAGTAACTAAGCCTGTGCACCACAACTACTGACCCTGTGCTCCAGAGCCCGTGAGCCCCAACTACTGAGCCCACGTGCCACAACTACCGAAGCCCGCGCACCTAGAGCCTGTGCTCCGCAGCAAGAGAAGGCACTGCAATGAGAAGCGTGCGCACGGCAACAAAGAGTAGCCCCCGCTCCCCGCAACTAGAGAAAGCCTGCGCACAGCAACGAAGACCCAACGCAGCCAAAAATAAAATAAATAAATTTTTTTTTTTAATGCAGTATCTGACTAACATTTTCTTTGTGAGAAGCTTTTGGATCATAACCAATTTACTCCATAAAATACACTTAAGCAGTATGATTTTTTAGTCTGAGTTTAAAAAATAACTTACATAATAGAGGTCTTACTGTACTAAAATCTACTGAGTCTATTAGAGAGTCAGTTTTTCATTTTACCTTTCTTATTTCATCCTGATATTGGATTCAGTGTCTTTGGATATTTATTTTTTGAGGTAAGCTATTTCAAATATATTGGCATTATAACTATGTATATCATCCACTAAAACATTTTAATGTTTTCTATTTCTGACTTTTATCCTCTTTATATTAGGATAACTATTTACTGATTTTATTGTCTTTTCAATGATGAAAACTCTTAGTTCCTTTTTTTTTTTTGCGGTACACAGGCCTCTCACTGTTGTGGCCTCTCCTGTTGCGGAGCACAGGCTCCGGACGCGCAGGCTCAGCGGCCATGGCTCATGGGCCCAGCCGCTCCGTGGCATGTGGGATCCCTCCCAGACTGGGGTACGAACCTGCATCCCCTGCCATCGGCAGGCAGACTCTCAACCACTGCGCCACCAGGGAAGCCCAGTTCCAATTATTTTTACCTTTTCTTTATCTATCTTCCCAAATCCAATGCATGTTAAGTATTTAATAAATGTCCATGACATTATAAAGTTACACTTCTCTTTTTGTCTTGTTAATATGCATTTCTCTTTTGTCTTGAAGTGCATCTCCTCTAATAATTGCATCTCAATTTTTAAAATATATTATCACTATATATTTTACCTTTATTTTCTAATATACTTATTATATGCACATTCCTATAGCATTCTACAGTGTACAATAATATAAAGTACATTGTCACAATTGAATTCTACAACCTAGTATTTCAGGGTTTTTTTAGTTGAAATACAATTGACATACAATATTATGTTAGTTTCAGATATACTACATAGTGATTTGACATTTGCATACGTTATGATACAATCACCAAGGTAAGTCTAGCAACCATCTCTTTCCAAACAAAGTTATTAAAATATTATTGACCATATTCCTCAAGCTGTATATTATATCTTTGTGGCTCATTTATTTTATAACTGGAGGTTTGTACCTCTTAATCCCCTTCACCTATTTTGCCCTCCACCTCCATCCCCCTTCCCTCTGGCAACCACCCATTTGTTCTCTGTACCTGTAAGTCTGTTCCATTTTTACAACCTAGTAGTTCTATATCAGGTGGTGGATCCATGACTCAAACCCAGGTTTTCTGATTCTAGATCTTGAGCTCTTTCCATTACGCCACATTGACTCTAAATGTCCAATCAAACTCAGGTGTTAAGAAAGCATTTAAAGGGACTTTCCTGGTGGTGCAGTGGTTAAGAGTCCACCTGCCAATGCAGGGGACAGGGGTTCAATCCCTGGTCTGGGAAGATCCCACATGCCGCAGAGCAACTAAGTCAGTCTGCCACAACTACTAAGCCTGCGCACTAGAGCCCACATGCCACAACTACTGAGCCCACGTGCCACAACTACTGAAGCCCACACACTCTAGGGCCTGCGTGCCACAACTACTGGGCCTGCATGCTGCAAATACTAAAGCCTGCGCACTGCAACTACTGAAGCCTGAATGCCTAGAGCCCGTGCTCTGCAACAAGAGAAGCCACTGCAATGAGAAGCCCACTCATAAGAGTAGCCCCCACTCACCGCAACTAGAGAAAGCCCACAGGCAGCAACAAAGACCCAATGCAGCCAAAAAAAAAAAGCATTTAAAATTATCTTAGAGATAAATCTCTTTTGGATGTTTCTAGTATTTATTTATACCTTTATATATGGTAAGTGAATATACTACATGAAATTTTAAAACTAATTTTAAGTCATTTTCTGAACGTGAATGGGTGTAAATAAATAAATAAAACTTAACAGAGGGGAGACAGCAGAAGCAAGAACTACAATCCTGCAGCATGTGGGACGAAAACCACATGCAGAGAAAGACAGACAAAATGAAAAAGCAGAGGACTATGTACCAGATGAAGGAATAAGATAAAACCCCAGAAAAACAATAAATGGAGATAGGTAACCTTCCAGAAAAAGAATTCAGAATAATGACAGTAAAGATGATCCAGGACCTCGGAAAAAGAATGGAGGCAAAGATCGAGAAGAAGCAAGAAATATTTAACAAAGACCTAGAAGAATTAAAGAATAAACACCTAGAAGAATTAAAGAACAAACAGAGATGAACAATACAATAACTGAAATGAAAAATACACTAGAAGGAATCAATAGCAGAATAACTGTGACAGAAAAATGGATAAGTGACCTGGAAGACAGAATGGTGGAATTCACTGCTATGGAACAGAATAAAGAAAAAAAAAAAAAAGAAAGGAAATGAAGACAGCCTAAGAGACCACTGGGACAACATTAAATGCACCAACATTCACATTATAGGGGTCCCAGAAGGAGAAGAGAGACAGGACCCAAGAAAATATTTGAAGAGATTACATTTGAAAACTTCCCTAACATGGGAAAGGAAATAGCTACCCAACTCCAGGAAGCACAGAGAGTCCCAGGCAGGATAAACCCAAGGAGAAACATGCCAAGACACATAGTAATCAAACTGACAAAAGTTAAAGACAAAGAAAAATTATTAAAAGCAACTAGGGAAAAACGACAAATAACATACAACGGAACTCCCATAAGGTTAACAGCTGATTTCTCAGGAGAAACTCTACAAGCCAGAAGGGAGTGGCACGATATATTTAAAGTGATGAAAGGGAAGAACCTACAACCAAGATTACTCTACCTGGCAAGGATCTCATTCAGATTTGACGGAGAAATCAAAAGCTTTAAAGACAAGCAAAAACTAAGAGAATTCAGCACCACCAAAACAGCTCTACAACAAATGCTAAAGGAACTTCTCATGGGAAACACAAGAGAAGAAAAGGAGCTACAAAAACAAACCCAAAACATTTAAGAAAATGGTAATAGGAAAATACATATCAATAACTACCTTAAATGTGAATGCATTAAATACTCCAACCAAAAGACACAGGCTCACTGAGTGGATACAAAAACAAGACCCATATATATGCTGTCTACAAGAGACCCACTTCAGACCTAGGGACACGTATGGACTGAAAGTGAGGGGATAGAAAAAGATTTCCCATGCAAATGGAAATCAAAAGCTGGAGTAACAATGCTCATATCACATAAAACAGACTTTAAAATAAAGAATGTTACAAGAGACAAGGAAGGATACTACATAATGATCAAGGGATCAATCCAAGAAGAAGATATAACAATTATAAATATATATGCACCCAACAAAGGAGCACCGCAATACATAAGGCAAATGCTAACAGCTATATAAGAGGAAATCGACAGTAACACAATAGTGGGGGACTTTAACACCTCATTTACACCAATGGACAGATCATCCAGACAGAAAATTAATAAGGAAACACAAGCTTTAAATGATACAATAGACCAGATAGATTTAATAGATTTAGTTAGTGTATAGGAATGCAAGAGATTGCATTGATATTGATATTTATAGGACATTGATATTTATAGGACATTCCATCCGAAAACAGCACATTACACTTTCTTCTCAAGTGCACACGGAACATTCTCCAGGATAGATAACATCTTGGGTCACAAATCAAGGCTCGGTAAATTTAAGAAAACTGAAATCATATCAAGCATCTTTTCTGATCACAACGCTAAGAGATTAGAAATAAATTACAGTGAAAAAACTGTAAAAAACACAAACACGTGAAGGCTAAACAATACGTTACTAAATAACCAAGAGATCACTGAAGAAATCAAAGAAAACAAACAAAAGTCCAGGACCAGATGGCTTCACAGGTGAATTGTATCAAACATTTAGAGAAGAGCTAACACCCATCCTTCTCAAACTCTTCCCAAAAATTGCAGAGGAAGGAACACTCCCAAACTCATTCTACGAGGCCACCATCACCCTGATACCAAAACCAGACAAAGATGTCACAAAGAAAGAAAATTACAGGCCAATATCACTGATGAATATAGATGCAAAAATCCTCAACAAAATACTAGCAAACAGAATCCAACAACACATTAAAAGGATCATACACCACGATCAAGTGGGATTTATCCCAGAGATGCAAGGACTCTTCAAAATACACAAATCAATCAATGTGATACACCATATTAACAAATTGAAGAATAAAAGCCATATGATCATCTCAATAGATGCAGAAAAAGCTTTGACAAAATTCAACACCATTTATGATAAAAACTCTCCAGAAAGTGGGCATAGAGGGAACCTACCTCAACATAATAAAGGCCATATATGACAAACCCACAGCAAACATCATTCTCAATGGTGAAAAACTGAAAGCATTTTCTCTAAGATCAGGAGTAAGACAAGGATGTCCACTCTCGCCACTATTATTCAACATAGTTTTCACAGTCCTAACCACAGCAATCAGAGAAGAAAAAGAAATAAAAGGAATCCAAATCAGAAAAGAAGAAGTAAAACCATCACTGTTTGCAGATGACAAGATACTATACATGGATAATCCTAAAGATGCCACCAGAAAACTACTAGAGCTAATCAATGAATTTGGTAAAGTAGCAGGATACAAAATTAATGCACAGAAACCTCTTGCATTCCTATACACTAACTAACAATGAAAGATCAGAAAGAAATTAAGGAAACAATCCCATTCACCACTGCAACAAAAAGAATACCTAGGAATAAACCTACCTAAGGAGGTAAAAGAACTGTACTCAGAAAACTGTAAGACACCGATGAAAGAAATCAAAGATGACACAAACAAATAGAGAGATATACCATGTTCTTGGATTGGAAGAATCAATACTCTGAAAATGAGTATAATACACAAAGCAATCTACAGATTCAATGCAATCCCTACCAAACTACCTATGACATTTTTTTACAGAACCAGAACAAAAAAATCTTAAAATCTGTATGGAGACACAAAAGACCCCAAATAGCCAAATCAATCTTAAGGGAAAAAAAACGGAGCTGGAGGAATAAGACTCCCTGACTTCAGACTATATAACAAAGCTACAGTAATCAAGACAATATGGTACTGGCACAAAAACAGAAATATACAATGGAGAAAAGACAGTGTCTTCAATAAATGGTTCTGGGAAAACTGGGCAGCTACATGTAAAAGAATGAAATTAGAACACTCCCCAACACCATACACAAAAATAAACTCAAAACGGATTAAAGAACTAAATGTAAGACTGAACACTATAAAACTCTTAGAGGAAAACACAGGAAGAACACTCTTTGACATAAATCACAGCAAGATCTTTTTTTGACCCGCCTCCTAGAGTAATGGAATTAAAAACAAAAATAAACAAATGGGACCTAATGAAACTTAAAAGCTTTTGCACAGCAAAGGAAACTATAAACAAGACGAAAGGACAACCCTCAGAATGGGAGAAAACATTTGCAAATGAGTCAAGGGACAAAGGATTAATCTCCAAAATATATAAACAGCTCATGCAGCTCAATATTAAAAGAACAAACAACCCAAACAGAAAATGGGCCGAAGACCTAAATAGACGTTTCTCCAAAGACGTACAGAGAGCCAAGAGGCACATGAAAAGCTGCTCAGCATCACTAATTATTAGAGAAATGCAAATCAAAACTACAATGAGGTATCACCTCACACTGGTTAGAATGGACATGATCAGAAAATCTACAAACAATGAGACTGCCCTGGTGGCGCAGTGGTTAAGAGTCCTCCTGCCAAGGCAGGGGACACGGGTTCAAGCCCTGGTCCGGGAAGACCCCACATGCCACAGAGCAACTAGGTCCGTGAGCCACAACTGCTGAGCATGTGCTCTAGAGCCTATGAGCCACAACTACGGAGCCCGCGTGCCACAACTACTGAAGCCCTCGCGCCTAGAGCCCATGCTCCACAACAAGAGAAGCCACTGCTGTGGGAAGCCCACACACCACAACCAAGCCCCCGCTTGCTGCAACTAGAGAAAGTCCATGCACAGCAACAAAGACCCAACACAGCCAAAAATAAATTAATTAATTTAAAAAAGAAAGAAAATCTACAAACAAATGCTGGAGAGGGTGTGGAGAAAAGGGAACCCTCTTGCACTGTTGGTGGGAATGTAAACTGATACAGCCACTATGGAGAACAGAATGGAGGCTCCTTAAAAAACTAAAAACAGAATTACCATATGAGCCAGCAATCCCACTGCTGGGCATGTACCCAGAGAAAACCATAATTCACAAAGACACATGCACCCCAATGTTCACTGCAGCACTATTTTCAACAGCCAGGTCATGGAAGCAACCTAAATGCCCATCGACAGACAAATGGATAAAGAAGATGTGGTACATATATACAATGGAATGTTACTCAGCCATAAAAAGGAACAAAGTTCGGTCACTTGTAGAGATGTGGATGGACCTAGAGACTGTCATACAGAGTGAAGTAAGTCAAAAAGAGAAAAACAAATATCGTATATTAACGCATATATGTAGAATCTAGAAAAATGGTACAAATGAACCGGTTTGCAAGGCAGAAATAGAGACACAGATGTAGAGAACAAACGTATGGATACTAAGGAGGAAAAGAGGGTGGGATGAATTGGGAGATTGGGATTGACATACATACACTAATGTGTACAAAATAGATAACTAATAAGAACCTGCTGTATAAAAATAAATAAATAAAATTTAAAAGAAAATAATAAAATAAAATTTAAAAATTGCTATGTCCAAGAATATAACTTTTTGGAAGAGTGTAGTATATCTGAAATAAAAATACATATTTAAAATTTCCATTTATTTGTCCCAAGGTATATTAAATTTAGCTTCTTTAATTTTATCTTAACAAAATAAAATATAGTTGTAAGCATGTAAAGTTTATAATCTATAGCTAGAGTTTTCTATAATTGTTGTTATTAGGTTTTAATGCATGCTCCTTTTGAGTGCTTTCAACTTAAGTGACTTGTTCAAGTCACTTAAAGCCTATCTAGAATATCATGTACAAAATGACGGAATTGTACTAAATTAATAGTTCCCAGTATAGGGTCCCTACATATCTCAGTTTCCATGAAGGTAATGAAAAGAAATCTGTAAGCCATTTCTAATTTTCAAAAAGCCTAAAAAAACATGTTTACCTATGTCAAGATTGCTCAGACTAAATAAAACATCAAGTTTCTTTGCTTTAGGCTAGAATTACAAGTGAAAATACGAAGTATGCATTTTTAAATGTCATTTAGTTTGATACTTGAAAAATATCTTAAAACACGATGTGACACTGTAATTTATAATGAGAAATATTTGGTATTCAACCCTGTATCTGGCACAGGGCTCCTAAAAACCTTGCAACTTCCTAAGTGTTAAGGGTACCTTTTGTTCTGTTAATAAGGTGACTTTTGGAAAGCACCCAAGAATGGGGACTGGTTGCCAGAGGAACCAACCATGTGATTGTGGGAACTTTCAGTCCTACTTCCTGACCTCTGGGGAGGGGAGAGGGGCTGCAAACTCAGTCAGTCACCAATGGCCAGTGATTTAATCAATCATGCCTATGTAAAGAGGCCTCCTTAAAACCCAAAAGGGACAGGGTTCGGAGAGTTTCCAAGCTAGTAAACATGTGGATATTCGAGGAGAGTGGCGTGCCTGAAGAGGGCATAGAAGCTCCACGCCCTTTCCCCATCTTCCATCTGGCTGTTCCTAAGTTATACCCTTTTAAATTAAGCTGGTAAACTAGTTAGTAAAATGTTTCTCTAGAAAGTTCTGCGAGCCACTCCAGCAAATAAACTGAACCTGAGGAGGAAATCATGGGAATCTTCAAGCTATAGGCTGTCAGTCAGATGCACAGGTGACAGACAACCTGGACTTGAGATTGGTATCTATCTCCAGGTAGACAGTGTCAGAATTGAGCAAATTTGTGGGACACCTGGTTACTGTCCATGGAGAACTTAGTTAATTGCTTGGGGTGGGGGTGAGTACACACATTGGAACTGGTGTCAGCCTTGTATAAGAAAACGAAGGGAGGGACTTCCCCGGCGGTCCAGTGGTTAAGATTCCATGCTTCCACTGCAGGGGGCATGGGTTCGATCCCTGGTCGGAGAACTAATATCCTGCATGCCACGTGGCATGGTCAAAAATAAATAAATAAATAAATAAAATATTTTAGAAAAAGAAAACGAAGGGAGTGAGAGGGCTGGAGAAGAAGAATGCAAAAGCTCTAAGAATTTTAAAGGGTTTCTAAGGAGCTTTCTCATAGCACCATCTGGTGGACATGTAGCAACTTTCACCAAGTATCAAAAAAGATACTGACAAAAGGACCTACAGATGGTTACTCAAAAATCCCATGCAAACTCTCTGAAGTGGCTGCCATCATTACCTGCTACACATACCTGGATGAGGTCCAAGATCCCAAGTTCACTCTCTGATGAATCCACACAAAATACAAAATAGAGGGTAGCATAATGCCGATAAATCAGTTTGTAGTCAGAGCCACCAATCAAACTGTGGAAGATGGGAAACATTTAAATGCCTATATCTTAACTGAATATATCAAAGAGAAACTCTGTGCCAAGGGAGGAGAAGGGGCCCAACAGAAAGGGGGAGGACAGGCCAAACAACAGGCCATTTCTACCAGGTGAACGGCAACCAAATTTGGCAGAGGTGCCTAAAGCCATTTTACCTCCCCTTTTCTTCTGCCCATCCTCCCAGGCACCAAACTTGTAAATATCTGAAGCACAACCATTTAGCAGCTTCCAAAACAGAACTGGGTCTCTCCCTGAGCAGATTTAGCTCAGCTCAGCTCAAGTTGCATCAGGTACTCACCTGACACTTGAGTACTGCCTGAAGAAGCAATAATGATGAAGGCCACCCAAAAGTGGATGTATGGGGAGAAAACTGATCATTTACCTTCCACCCTCCAAGAAGTTACAGATGTTGTCATCCCGCTTGAGAACTAGATGGAAGGTCTCTCGAATAATCTGCTGTTGAATTTCTTCTGGCTACGGAATAAAAGAAATAAAGTGAATCAGTGGGAAAGTCTGAAAAACTACATCCCATCAGTGAGGATGGACAGGAAGGCAAGGGCTTCCAAACTAGGAATGATCTGAACATTTGGTACCAGTTTACAAAAAAGATAGAAATGATGAGTAGAGAAAAAGTAAAAGGGGAATCTAGGGAAAAGTTGACAAGGCTCTGTTACCGGAATTAAAATAGGGCATATTTACCTAGATATCTAGTCCCTAACCATTACCATCCTGATAGGTAAGCTGATATTTCTTTACTGTGAATAACCAAGGAAAGGAGAACTGACAAACTTTCATACAAGGTCAAAGAATAACTAGAAGGCCTGGTTCTGAAATATTTTGTCTTACTCTAGAAAACATCTATGCCAGGGCAAATAACAAACGTTAATAGGTCTAACACTTTAAGGAAGTCAAGATGTAATCATGTACGTGCTTTAAAAACCTGCATTTGCCATCTTTTGTACTGGTAATACAGACATTACATATAAGATGCTGTGTTACCAACAAAGTACTACAGAGAAAGACAGAAAGTGTTCTATTTACAGATTAGAATCTTGAACAATTGCAGAGCTATAAACACCTTTTTTCACTTACTACACTCCAGAAAGCTCAACTGTGATGGAATCTCTTGATAACTCACATTTGATTTCTATTTATACATATGAAGTTCATAGTAAGTATGGTTTTTAAAAAAGGATAGTGGGAGGGAGAAATCAGTCATTAAGGCAGAAGTAGGGATTCCCTGGAGGTCCAGTGGTTAAGACTTGGCGCTTTCAATGCAGGGGATTCAGGGGAACTAAGATCCTACATGCTGCATGGCCAAAAAAAAAAAAAAAAAAAGACAAAAGTAATAAAAAGCTCTAGACCAGTGCCCAATGTATAATGGAATTTCCCTGGCGGTCCAGTGGTTAGGACTCTGCGCTTTCACTGCCAAGGGCACAGTTTCAATCCCTGGTTGGGGAACTAAGATTCTGCAAGCCACATGGCAGGGCCAAAAAAAAATCTCAATGTATAATGAATCACCCGGGAATGTTGTTAAAACGCAGATTTTAATTTAGTAGGTCTGGGCTAAGTCCTGAGACTGCATTTCTAACAAGTTTCCAGGTGAAAACAATGCTGCTGGTCTGAGGACAACATTTTGAGTAGCAAAGCTTAAGAAAACCTTCAGACTGGACTTCCCTTAAGAGTCAGAACATAGATTCAAGTAACATTAACCCCTTTCTTTCTACAGCATAGAATTTAGACTTGAAATGGTTAGTTATTTAAATGAAACAGGAAAAAAACAGGGAAAATGTCATTGTGAAGAAATTACTTTTCATAACTTTGACTTACACTGGTATACAGTGGCTCTCTTATTTACCAAATGGATAAATGAAAACTTGCTAATAACTGGTCACTGTAAGTTTGAGTAAATCAATCACTGTTTTCTGGTTTCCATTTAAAGAATTCAGAAAGCTCACAGACGCCAGGATGCTGTAAAGGATTAACTCTGTGTACCCAGAAATACAAAACATGCTAAGCATCAGCACTTTTTTAAACTGACAAAAACATCTTGCAAAGCCTTTTATCTGATTCTACAGGGAAGTGGTGATAGTCAGTGGGTAAGCACTATGAAATGGTGAGGTTACCTAATTTCTAATTCAACAAAATAGCAAACTACCAACTGCTTACATCTCTCAATCATTTTAATAATCCCTCATATCTTTTAGTACTCTGCAGTTTTCAAGGTAACTTTCACTTAGGAGCTAATTTAGGTCTTATAAAAATCCTATGCTCTCCAAAGAAGATAAACAAATGGTTGATAAAGACATGAAAAGATGCTCAACATTATTAGTCATTAGAAAAATTTTTGAAACCGCAAGAATCCACTTTACACCTACTAAAATGTCTTTAATCAAAAAGATAATAGAAAATGTTGATAGGGAGATGGAAAAATTGGAATTCTTATATATTGTTGATAGGAATGTAAAATGGTGCAGTCACTTTGCAAAGCAATTTGGCAGTTCCTCCGAATGATCACCATAAAGTTACTACGTGACTCAGCAATTCTACTCCTAGATATATACCCAAGAGAAATGAAAATACATGCTCACACAAAAGCTTATACGTCAGTGTTCACAGCAGCATTATTCACAAGAGCCACAGGTGGAAATATCAACTGATGAATGGACAATCAAAATGTGCCGTATCGGGCCTCCCTGGTGGCGCAGTGGTTGAGAGTCCGCCTGCCGATGCAGGGGATACGGGTTCGTGCCCCGGTCTGGGAGGATCCCATATGCCGCGGAGCGGCTAGGCCCGTGAGCCATGGCCGCTGGGCCTGCGCGTCCAGAGCCTGTGCTCCGCAACGGGAGAGGCCACAACAGTGAGAGGCCCGCATACCGCAAAAAAAAAAAAAAAAAAAAAAAAAGTGCCGTATCGGGCTTCCCTGGTGGCGCAGTGGTTGAGAGTCCGCCTGCCGATGCAGGGAACACGGGTTCGTGCCCCGGTCCGGGAGGATCCCACATGCCGCGGAGCGGCTGGGCCCGTGAGCCATGGCCGCTGAGCCTGCGCGTCCGGAGCCTGTGCTCCGCAATGGGAGAGGCCGCAACAGTGAGAGGCCCGCGTACAGAAAAAAAAAAAAAAAAAAAAATGTGGCGCATCCACACAATGGAATATAATTTAGCAATAAAAAGGAATAAAGAACAGATACACACTACAACATAGATGAACCTTGAAAACATTATAGAAGTAATAGAAGCCAGTCATAAAAGACCACATATTGTATGATTCCATTTTATAGGAAATGTCCAGAATAGGCAAATTTAGAGAGACAGAAAGTAGACTAGTGGTTGCCTAAGGCTGGGGGAGTTGAGGGGGAAACACAGAATGACTGCTAATGGGTAGGGGGTTCCTTTTTGGGATAATGAAAATGTTCTAAAATTGTGGTGATGGTTGCATAACTCTGTAAAGTACTAAAAACCATTCTATTGTATATTTTTAAAAGGTGAACTGTATGTTATGTAACATATCTCAATAACACTTTAAAACCTGAGAGAAAAATTCACACACACACAAATGTAAATACAAATTGAATAGTGTTATTGAGTGTTAATATAAAATCGATATAATAAAATGTAACCTAGCTAAAAAATTCTATGAAAAAGGTAAAAAAAATTTTTTTTCATTTCTACTTGACAAAAGAGGAAATGAAGTCTGAAAGAGATTTTTGTTAACTTGACACAAGGGTAAAATAAGGTGTTGCTGAGGCCTGAACATAAGTTTTCTGACACTCTCCACTCTACGGTTTCACAATTACGTACTTAACATTTTGAAACCTAGCCACGAAGAAATAAAACGTTGGGTGGCAGGAGGCAAATAATGATGTTTATTTTTTCCAGAGTAACGTCTTTGGAAAATTCAAATTCACATTATCACGTATAATTTCTCAACATTTCTCACTTTCAAACTGACTTTCTTCAACTCTACGTAGTGAAAGGTATCAATTCCTGGGCAGTCCCAGCCTACACTGAAGCAAAATAATTCCAAGAAAGCACTTTTCCAAATCCGTTAGCTAAAGCAAAATCATTAAAAAGCTGCATATTTCTTCCTCCTCGTGAAACTGCGTTTAACAGTTTAATTAATTTGAGATTAATTTGATTTCAATCATTTGATGTCAATCATTCAAGTTGTCCATGAGGCACACCCCCTCCACACACACACACCATTTATAGAGCCCTGAGACTCTGCGAGAAGTGTCACAAAAATGGCACAAAAATGCCGGGGTCCAAGAAGGGGTGGGAAAGAGCGGGGGTAGCGGGCGTGGGACACATAGGCCTGACACTGGCCCCGGTCCGGGGAAGATCACATATACGGTGCAGGAGGCCTAGGAGGTCAGCGGGCGATGCCCGCGTGCGCCGTACGGGACAAAGAGAGAGAAGGGGGCGCAGGTGCCCTGTAAGGATGTGACGAAGCTCGGCCGCACTCACGAAACGCTGGTAGAAGCGGACTAGCCGCGGCTTCCCGTGGTTATTGAAAACCAGAATCGCCTGAATCATCTTTGCCCGCCACGGTCCTCTCACCACCGGCTGCTTCCAGAGAGCATCTCCTTCCGCCACAACACGGACGCTTCCGGTTGGTGCGCTGCTGAGAGTGGCTCCCGGAAACATGTCCCGGCGCCCAAGGGCCCGACCACCAAGAGTCCGGTTTCCCGGCACGCCTTGCAGAAGGCTCCAGGACGGGCGGCGGGTTGCGGGGGTAAGGCTGGTGCGGACACCGAGGCTAGGGCCGCAGAATCCCGGGCCTGGCGCAAAGCCGAGCACACCGGAAAAGCGGATCAAGAAGCAGAAACCCCAACAGCAGCCGCGCTCCCAGGTGAAGCGCAGCGGGAGTCTCCCTTTATCATCATCTGCCTTAACATATGCAGTCTTACCTTCCCCTTAACACTGCAGAACGTTTCGCGGTGTGGAGATGCAGGCTAATTTAGCCATTCCCCTGTTGGGGAAAGTTAGGTTCATTTTTATTTTTTAGTATTACATACAATGCTGTAGTGAATTATATATGTGCCTCCTCGTGCAAAAGGGCTCTCTCTCCACGGTAGATAGCGAATGGTGGAATTAAGGGATCTTTAATGCAATTCCTTTTAAAAGGTATCGGCGACCCCAAATTAGTAAAGTTTTTGTATTTTCTTTTAATGACTTAGTGCGGGTGAGGTGGAGCACGTCCTTATATCACAGATAGACCTGCAAATTGGAATCATCTACCCAAAGGACAGTTGACAATATTTATCAAAAACATTTAAAATATATTGAACATTTGACCCAGCATTTCCAGTTTTAGAATTTATAATAAGACGATGTGGGTGTGTGAAAAGATTTAGCCTCAAGAACGTACATCTCAGCAGTCTTACTACAGGGGAAAGTGGGAAGCAAACTAATTATTCCAAAATGAGAAACTGGTTAAATGCATTGATCCACATGCATATGTATGTAGAGGGACACTCCACTTTGTAAAAGATTGGAAGTATATACACCAAAATGTGAATAATAATTGTGTCTGATGGAATGGCAGCATCATAGTGTTCACCACAGGCCGGTGGAACCACACTGCTCTGATCAAAACCCTGGCTCTGTCCACCACCTGTGCACCTTGGGCAAGTGTCATCATTTGTAAAACAGGCATAATATCAGGTTCTTTTACTGTAAAACTAGTTTATTTCTGCTTGAAAAAAAAATTCTACTTACCTAAGACAGTTGTTATAGCACAAAAAGAGTTAATATTTGTAAGTACTCAGAGCAGTGCATGGTATATAATTGAGTACTACATAAGTGATTTTTTAAATGGTGGTGGAATTATATGTTTTTCTTACTTTAAATTTTCTAAAATAAAATGTATTACTCTTGTAGCCAGTTTTTTTTCATTTAAAAGAATCCAAAGGCAATAAATATGCACTGAAACTTGACAAAATATTTCAAATGTTGAGGAGGAATACCAAAAAAAATTCTGAAACAGAAGAATAATAAGTGAGACCTAGCTCTACCAACTATTAAAACCTACTCTGATAGTTCACATTGTCATTAAAGGGAGACTTATTGAAATACAATGGATAATTTAAGTATAAGTGATTTTAATATGTGATGTGGAAGACATCATACCTTGCAAGTGGGAAGGAATTCAGTAAGTGTGTTGGGATAACTGGTTAGCAATTTGAAAATAAGCAATTTAGTTATCTCCCTTCATACTCTCTCAAATTAAAGGCAGAGTGGATTACAGAGTTAAATATAAAACCAAGTAATAACTAGAATGGAAGAAAATGATAGAGAATCTAACATCTGAAAAGAGTATATAAGCTTAGAAACAATAAAAATCATAAAAAGTCAAGATATAGCTATATAAAAATTTTACGTTTGTAAGTCAATTTTTTTAATGGAAAAGTTTTTAAAATATGGCAAATGGTTATATTTAAAATATAACTGATAAACCAAAAGAACCTCCCCCCCTCAGTAATAAATGGGCAAAGGAACTGAGTAACAAATGAGGAAATACATCTAGAAAATGAACATGAAAAACAATGCTTAAGCTCACTATTAATGGGGGAAAAGGCTAATTAAAAGTAAAGTATTAACTTAAAATTAAAGTGTTATTTTTACCTTATCAAATATCAATTTTTAAAATATTATCATACCCAAGTCTAGCAAAATAGTCCTCTCCTACCTTGCTGGTGAGATTATAATTTAGAACAACCCTTTTGGAAAGCAATTTGGCAATATAACAAGACCTTTACAGCTTCCAATGCAGGGGGCATGGGTTCAACCCCTGGTCAGGGAAGATCCCACATGCTGCAAGGCGTGGCCAAAAAAACCAAAACAAAACAAACAGAAAAAAAAAACCCCAAGACCTTTACAAAGAATTCCTAGATTCCCAGTAATCTGACTCCTAGGAATCCATCCCTAAAGAAATAACCCCGGGGACTTCCCTTGCGGTCCAGCAGTTAAGACTTCACCTTCCAGCGCAGGTGGTACAGGTTTGATCCCTGGTCCAGGAGCTAAGGTCCCACATGCCTCACGCCAAAAAAACCAAAAGATAAAACAGAAGCAATATTGTAACAAATTCAATAAAGACTTTAAAAATGGTCCACATCAAAAAATCTTTTAAAAAAACCCAAAAAACCAAAATATAGTGGCAGGGGGAGGCAGGTGAGATTGAGGGAACTATGTAATTTACAGTAGTTTTTGACACAGATAGCTCCAAAGAGGGATCAATTAATTACCCAAATTCTGGAAAATAATAGAGCTGTTAAGGTAGTCAATCTTAAAAACAATGACATGAAGACTAGCGATATATTGATAGGAAGTAGTTATATAACATCAACTGAAAAAGGATTATCAAATTTTATGTGTTGGTATAAAATTGCAATGACCATGTACAGAAATTGCATATTCCAAGATCGGGCCACTCCCCCACCTCCATGGCCTTGCAGGTCCTCTTCTCTTGCTGGAAAGTCCCTTTCTACCTGTCTACCTGAATTTCTTTCCATCTCCTCTGCCACTGCTATAGACTAAATCACTCTAGGCTCTCACCCCCACCACTGTAGCAGTCTCCTAGTTGGGCTCATTGCCTTCAGTTTCTCTGCAGTCAAGTGATCTTTGAAATATACAAATCAGATCTTATTACTCTCCCGGGGATCACTGACTTCCAAGGTATTAAGGATAAAGTCCCAAAATACTTAACATGCTGAAGATGCCATGCCCAACCTCCCACCATTCTCTAAGCTCCAGCCACAATGGCCTTTTCCTTCCAGGAGCCCATCCCCACCCCCCAGAGACACCAAGCCTAGCTGTTGCCCAGGGGCTCCCCCATTGACACGCTGTGCCTCCTTGTTTAGAATGGTGGCCTGCCCACATGAGCTTGCCGTACCCTTTGGCCACAGTGCTTTGGGCAACAGGATGCCCTCACTGGGTGCCTCTCCCCATGTCAGTGTCCCCAGTCCTCCTTCTGTTTAACCCCTCCCCTGGCCACCACATGGTTGAGGTCCCAGCATGCTCAACAGTGAGCCAGCCCCATTCAGACACAGGACACTAGCGAGGTGGCTTCTATAGTAGCCGAGGTAAGAGAACAAGGATGTGAACTAGGAAAAGGGCAACAAGAACAGAAGAGACCCGAGAGCAGTCCAGTGACCTGTGACTTCAGGTGGCCTAAATGAAGTGTTAACCCCAAGCCTCATAGCCATACTGTTGAGCCCAGGCTCAAATATGCAGGAAGGCAAATGAAAGTTTGAACCATGATAATAATGCTGGGACCTCAACCATGAAAACCATATGAAAAAAAATGGAGATAATAATCACATGTGCCTCTTGGGATTGTTGTGACAATTAAGTAAGATACTGGAAGTGCTTGGCACAAGTAATAGAACCAAGAGGCACTCAACAGTCAGGGACTATAATTATCATCATGGAAAGCATCTAGTGCTGTGTTTGGCACATTAGGGGGCTCCATAATTGTTTGTTTACTACCACCCCTCTTTTCCCTGAGAGAAGCAGGATCCACATTCCACCAAGTCCCTACCCATTCTTAGGACGTGTAGATTTCAACTCCAGGTCTCTTCATAGATGTGGGTGTGGGCATACTACCCAGCAAGGCAATGTTCATGACCAAAAAGATATGGCTTTCTTCTTATAGGGAGGCTGCCCAGTTTATACCTAATAATAACACAGTCGGTGTAGAGGAATCCTTCCTGAAGATTTACTCATTCGTAAAAAGTTCTCAAGGTACAAAACAACAAGAAAAAAGGTGTTGTCCAAAATGTGGCCTGGCAGAATGAGTCAGAGAGATGGAGACCAGCCGGCCACACCTGTGAATGCTCTCAGCCTCCCTGAAAAGAGCATTCCCAGGAAAGCCACCAAAGGAGGTCAGGAGACAGGAACCCCCAGGGTGGCAGAGAACCAGAGGAGGAATAAAGAACTGGCAGCTCTGGGGACTGAAAAGGGCACAGGGGACAAGGAGGCTTGAGCAGGAGGGCAGAGGCTACAGCACAGAGTGCTGGGGAGGGTAATTGCAGAAGGAAAGCAGGAAATACAACAAGGACAGAAGAAGAAGGCCCCGCTAACTTCCCCTCTGAGCCACTCTGCATGCAGATGAGGGATTCCCCCCACCAGTTCTGCACCAAAACCAGGTCCAGTTCTTCTGACTGCCCTGGGTGACTTGCCCCCTGCCTGCCTCCAGAAACAAGGCTGCCACTCAGGGTGAGGGCCACCATGAAAATGTCTAGGAAGGCTAGACTCACATCCAGGGAAGGACCCTCCATGAGCCACAGGCTGGGGCCCCACGTCTAACGTCAGGGTCTTGCATTTGATTTTAGCAGAGCTTGTTCAAAGGGTATTCCACAGTGGCTGTAGGGAAGAACCAGGTAAGGCTTGGCAGACCCGCTCTCTCGAGCTCCAGAGTGAAAGTTGATGGAAGAAATGCTCAACAGTGGGCCCCGGAGGCACCACCTCTCACTGACCTCAGTCATCCTAGAGGTAAAGTAAAGAGATATGAACAGAGCACATTTCGTAAAAGTCTTCTACCGTCATCAGACAAACAAGGGTTCGATTGAGTAGTACCAGTGGGGCCCGCAGCTACCTGCCTTGGCCTCACCTCATTAGTGTTGGCCCAGGAAGCCAGCCTGGCAACTCCAATTGTTTTTTAGTCCAAGACTCACTCTATTAAGACAAAAGAGAATCCACTCCCTCTATCTGCCCCTGCTTTCTCTGGCAAATATCATCATCTTCATCACCTAGATAAAGAGCCCGTTTTTCTGAGACTTTGTTTTAAACATTCAATCTGGGGCCTTTTGACACCAATTCAAATCTTCAGGTGAGGGCTTCCCTGGTGGCGCAGTGGTTGAGAGTCCACCTGCCGATGCAGGGGACACGGGTTCGTGACCTGGTCCGGGAAGATCCCACATGCCGCGGAGCGGCTAGGCCCGTGAGCCATGGCTGCTGAGCCTGCGCGTCCGGAGCCTGTGCTCCACAATGGGAGAGGCCACAGCAGTGAGAGGCCCGTGTACAGAAAAAAAAAAAAAAAAAAATCTTCGGGTGAAATATACCGCAAAATACCAAATCAACTGTGAGTAGGCTGAGGATCAACTAGGAAGCTGAACTTTGGGCCAAAATAACTATTAAGGACCAGGTCAGCCATTTTCCAGCCACTCTGGGCAGGGAGCCCAGAACAAAGGGGGGAAAAATGCTCATTCAGCTGCTCAACATGGCTAATGTATTCACTTGAAGTAGAAATGTTTGGAGCCTTAATGGAATTAAGTCTCCTTGGCTCCCCTCTGCGCTCCCTTCTTTCCATCCCTTGCTTTCATAAATCTTGGGGGCTCTCTTGTTGATTGGCACAGTTCAGACCCACCAAAAAGAAAGGTCCCTTCATACCTTGAGGGAATTTTCCTGATGCTAACACACTCTCAGGAATTCCACCAAAGCTGGGGAGTAAAGTTTATGCTGTTGTCCTACACCCAACCACAACCAGTGCATACAAAACTCCTGCCAGGAGATGAACCACACCAACGCCAGGTCCACGGTTATCTCCCTGGACCTACCCACTCCTCGTCCTCGGCGCCGTCCCCCTGCTCTCGGGTCTCCACTGCAGCCCCCTCTGAAGACTTTTGGGCCATGATGTTGTCTGTCCAGGATGCCCCCATCTTCCCATCACCAGCAAAATTACACTTGGTCACTGTTCCAGCCTCGAGTTTGGCTAATGAATCTGAAAGAAGTTGAAGGCCTCTCTCCGTGTGGCAGAAACATAGTGGGGGCTGGCCCATTCTGCTGGGGTCCCCTAGGCCTGAGTGTGCTCAGGGAGGCCCTGGATGGGACCCCCAAGGCAATGGATAGGAGAGGTCACCCATAGGTACCATGAGATTGGGCAGCACTCCAGGATCCAAAGTGTCCAGGCTATTGGCTCCAAGGCACTTGCCCAGGGACTTAGGAATAAATCTCAAGGGGTCTTGTCCACGGGGAGGCCAGATGTGGCCTGCTCCATGAACTCAAAGCTGGAGGGGTGGGTAAGCCTCGGACAGGAGGCCAGGAGCCCCCACAGGCCATATAGGAGCATCAGGCCACAGTGAGGGCTGCACTGCTCACCCAGGAAGGGGCCATCGCCTCGAGTTTTCAGCCGTACCCCAGCCCCCAGCTCGAGCTCCACGGCCTCCATCTCTGACTCAGGCATCCAGAATGCCACTGTCTGGTCGGGGGTGAGGCTCTCCGTCAGCGCAAGCAGCTCTGGCTTGTTCACCAGCCCCTTCAGCGCTTCAGGCGTGAGTCTGTCGGTGTTCCCCTTGGCTTCCACCTCTGCAGGCACACAGCACGAGACAGTCATTACCACTGTAATAGCAAGCACTCTAGGAGGGCTTTTTAGGAGCCAGGTGAGGCCTCAGTGTTGTACACGCTCACAACCACCTGAAGGTGGGGGCTCTGAGTTCCCATCCTGCCAGTACTCAAGGAACGCATCACAGAGGAGTTATGGCTATGGGCTCTGGAGCCAGGCTGGCTGGTGCAAATCTGCTTACATGCTGTGTGACCACAGGCAAGTTACTTAACCCCTCTCTGTGCCTGACAAATAAGGATAAAAGAGGTACCTACCTGATGGGACTGACGTGACGTGTGAAAGAAATATCGAATGCACGTAAAGCACTTAGCATGGGGCCTGGCACTCAGCAAGTGTCAATGTTTTTACTATCCCTATTCACAGATGAAAAAACTAAGGCTTAGACAGGTTAAGTAATTTGCCCAACGTTACACAGCTAGTCAGTGGAGGAGGCAGGATTCAAGCCCTTCACACAACTCTGACTTCCCACTGAGACCCCAGTAACCAGGCAGGGTTCTCTCTGGGCTCTCAGGGACTCCCTGGCTGGGGTGGGGTCTGCTGGAGCAAGCAGCAAACTTTGGTGGTCCTCATACTCTCTACTGGCCTGCTCATCCTGGCTCGGGCAGAGCGCAGAGGCTCAGGGAAGGTTCCAACAGCCTGTCACCCGCCTACCCTGAAAGTCCCAAATCTGCTAATCCCAGGGCGGGGCAGCATGGAGCGGGGAGTCCCGGTCCCAGACTAAGAAGTGAGGCCTTGCAGCGCTGAGAGTATGGCAACCCCAGTGCCGTCACTGGCTGCCTTCCCCACACTGATACCCAGACGGCCGCGGGTCCTGAAGACCAGACCATGCTCCATTTGTGGTGTAAAACCTCTGCCAAGCTCCGTCAGGGACGCCTTCTGGGACTCCCTAGACACTTTGCTCAAACAGAGAACTTTCTCCTCAACCCTCACCCTACCCACTGTCCCCCAGACAAGCCACCTCATCTCCTACTTTGCAAGATAACAGAAGCCAGAGGTGGGGCCACCACCTACCTGTCCAGTTACCTAGAACCGCAAGAAACCTCTCCTCCTTCCCATCTGTCTCAGAGGACGAGGTGTCTCCCCTCCTGCCTCAGGCCAGCTCACCTGGGCCCCAGACCCCACCCCCTCCCACCTCCTCCAGGACTTGCCTCTCCTTCTCCTCTCTTGGATCTTTCCTTACCACCTTCCCGCATTCCGGCTCTGGCACCCACTACTCTAGACACTGTTCACCCCCTACCAGTCACTGTGAAGCCACTGGATGCTCCGCAGTCCCAACTTAACTGGGCCTTGGGCACCGCCTGACCCCATTGCTACTCCTCACCCCTGGGCTTCGCTGGGCTTCAGAGACACACACCTGCCCCATCCCGCTCAGACCCCGCCGGCGTTCCCTCCCCTGCTCCTTACAAGGCTCCTTCCCTGTCCACCCCCGTTGTTGCTGTTCCCCAGGACAACTTCCTGGGTGACTCTGTCCACTGGCACAGCTTCAATACGACCCGTGTGTGATGACTCCGAAATAGCTGCTGCCAGCCCAGCCCTCTTCCTGGGTTCTAGAACTGTACCAAGTCCCTAGTGTACATCTACCTCTACCTGGAAGCACCACCACGTGGCTAATGCCATGTGTCCCAAACAGATATCTTCTCCCCAAACCTCCTCCTCCTGCACCCCCATCCCCCAAACCTGGCACCTAAGCCCGAATCCTGGGGTCATCCCTGACTCCCCCATATCCAAACAAACACCAAGGCCATGGTCCCTCCTCTATCTTGAGTCTGCCCAGTCTCTCCATTCTCACTGACCAGTCCTTAATCCTGGGCCTCTCATCTCCCTCCTAGATGCCATCATGGCCTCCTAACAGCCTTCTGGTCTCCAGTCTCTTCACTTCCCCAGGGATTTTAAAAAGCAAATCTGGACTTCCCTGGTGGTGCAGTGGTTAAGAATCCGCCTGCCAATGCAGGGGACATGGGTTCGAGCCCTGGTCCGGGAAGATCCCACATGCCGCGGAGCAACTGAGCCCGCGTGCCACAACTACTGAAGCCCTAGTGCCTAGAGCCTGTGCTTCGCAACAAGAGAAGCCACTGCAATGAGAAGCCCGCGCACCGCAATGAAGAGTAGCCCCCGCTCTCTGCAACTAGAGAAAGCCCGCACGCAGCAACGAAGACCCAACACAGCCAAAAATAAATAAATTTATTTTAAAAAAGAGCAAATCTAATCATATCACTCACCTAACTTAAAACCACTCACGCAGAGCTGCCCTGAACCCTCGACTGAGTGCCCTCTCTGCAGGGCTGCTCTTCACCTGCGGGAGCCCTCAGTTCCCAGAATGCCCTTGGCACCCTGCCCCCTCTCTGAAACACCCTTCCAAGCCCTGGCACCCTGCTGATACCTGCTTGTCTTTCAGGATCCAGTACTGGCATTCCCTCCTCCAGGGCACCTCCCCCAACTGCGCCTCCCTGGGCTCAGAGCCCCCGCTAGGGCTCCAGTCATGGCCTGTCCATCTCCTCTACCAGCCTGAGAATGGCTTGTGTGCAAGTCCAAGTCTTGCTCGTCCCTGAACCCTCAGCATGCAGCTCAGGGTCTGGCACATGGTGGATTCTCATTAAATGTTCAGATACTTAATGAGCAACTGAAAGCATGAATGGATAAAATGATAGAGGGATGATGAGTACCCACTCAACCTCCAAACTTTCTCACACAGGGCAGACAGCAAGGAGGTCCTTCTCCAGCCAAAACTGGGAAGAGGAATAAGATCACAAAGGGTGCAAGAACGAAGTGAGCATTTTGGCAGGAAAATGGAGGCCACCTGGCCTGGGCTCTGCACTAAGGCAGGTTCATGGACGATTCTGCCAGACTGCAGGAGATGGCAGGGGCTGGGAAGGCACCCAGGTCCTCAGCACTGAGGTAGGGCACCGGGGATCCTCTGAGTGAATGGGGGGCAGGAAGAGTCCAGCCAGGGGCCCCTCAGGCCAAACGTGGGCTTCAAGGCCGACCATGCTGAGAAGACACTTTCTAGGGACCAAGAGACCTCTAGAGACAAAGGAAGACCACAGTGTACCAAGGCTCTGAGGGAGAAAGGGCGAAGGGTACCTACTGTAGGATGACATGAGGAAGCCTGTGTTCACCTTCCTGGTGGCGCTGAAGTTGGGCTCGATTTCATTTCCCTTGGGGTCGAACTTACGGCAATGGGCGTGACTAGGCCGGATATACAGCACGTAGTAGCGCTCCTGGGGCCAAGCACAGAGAGAGTGAGGGGCTGCTTCCTTCCCTTCAGCCTCCAACACAACACACACTACCCACGTGCTCTGGTTGCAGCGCCCCCAACCTCACTCTCTACCCCAGAATCCCACCCCACCTCCAAAAGCTATTCAAGCTGGCCACAGGCTCCCACTCCCAATATTCATTCATTCATTCATTCATTCATTCATGTGTTTAGTAGAGCACTTGCCACACATAGTGAACCATGGCTAGACGTCCATGAGAGGGTGGGCTCAGAGCCTGACCCCAGGGCCTCCACATGTCAGAGGCAGAAAGAATATACAGAAAACCATAACCCGAGCACCAAGGAGCCCAAATACCATGAAGCAGGAGCGGAAGCAGCCAAGATGCCATGGAAAGGGCACTGAAATGGAGTTCTGAATGAGGACAGCCACTGTGCCTCTTCCAACAGATGTGAGTCCTGGAGCAAATCACCCCTAGCATCAGTTTCCCCTGTTGCCTGGAGACAACGTGATGTCTGCTTTCAGGCACGTTGTAAGGGTTCAAGGAGCAAGCACAGTATAAAGCATGAAATGTGCTGTAAATGCTCTTTGCCAGCTATCCTAATCAAAACAGGAGACTGACGACACTGTAGATCAACTATACATCAATAAAAATTTAAATAAATAAATATTATAATAACACACACACACAAAACAGGAGATTAAAGAAAAGGAAACCACTTTCTGGGAGGAACAGAGAAGGCAAGGTCTCAGAGTGGGGAGACACCTGCAACTGTGGGATAAGGGTGTAGGAAGAATATTAAGAGCCTGGACAAGTACATAAAATAAAAGTCAAGGTCCTGGGTGGATGTTTGAGCAATGCAGGGCCCTGAGAGGTCTCATGGGAGTCCAGGCTGGGGAAGCAAGTGGGGGATCAGCCTTGAGTTGGCATTTGGAGTTTGCATTTTATGTGGTAGACTAGAAGGAATCCTGAAAGGTTTTTGAACAGCAGCGAGACCCTGAGAGATGTCTTTCAGGAGACAAGCTGGCAACAGGGCAGGAATGGGCGCTGGGTGCAGCCAGAAGGCAGGAGAAGGGGTGCAAGGTTTAGTCAGGACAGGCTGAGTTCCTGAGGGCCCATGTGAGGTGAGCAGACATGGAAAGAGGAAGGGAGGGGAGGGGGAAATGGTCAAGGGAGGAGGCCTGCAGGACTAGGCATTACTCACCTGGGGGAGAGGGGAGGGGAGACAGTGGAGGTTTGCAGGCTGGTGGTCGGGGGCGTCTAGTGCACTCTCATTAGGAAAGAAGGAGTTGGAGAAGGCAAGTTTGGAGAGGGGCTGGAGAACACCCTGCCTGTGGAGGACGGCCGAGGCAGGCCAGCTCCACTCAGCTACTGCTGGGCTCTCCTGGGCAGGCTGGCTAGGGCTCCAGACTGCTGTGCTCAGCCTGCTGACCTGCGTGCTAAGGAGGGGAGGGTGCAGCAAAGCATCTCTTGACCTGAAACTAGTGCTGAGCAGGAGCCGAGGGTGTTCACATGGGGTGTGGGTGAAAAAACAGCTGTGTGTAGCCCCAGGCCTCTGGCCTGCCTCAAGAAGGGATTTAATGAGCTCGGTTCTACAGATCAAGGAGATAAGGTGGTCAGCACATCTGGGTGGGGTTATTGGCGGGGGGTGGGGGGTGGGGGGTGGGTGGAGATTTAGAATTGGTGCTCAGGAAAGAAACACTGGCTAGTACAGGATGGAGAATGCCAGGTGTGTCCATGGACATCTGAGATGGGCAGGCGATAAAGGGCATAACCCCAGGAGGCTGAGAGGACAAGAGGAGAAGGGCATGGACATGGGAACCGAAGCCCCGGGCAACGTGGACTTCACACTCAGGCTGGAAACAAAGGTCCAGAACTCAGCAACCCTCCTCCCACCTCAACGTTCTCACACCCCTACATACGTGGAGGTCCAGGTCCACACCAGTGACCTGCTTTATAAAAATCCAACATTCCAAAACACCCAGCCACACAGTGATATTACAAGATGTGCAAGGGGGGCTTCCCTGCTGGCGCAGTGGTTGAGAGTCCGCCTGCCAATGCAGGGGACACGGGTTCGTGCCCCGGTCTGGGAAGATCCCACGTGCCGCGGAACGGCTGGGCCCACGAGCCATGGCCGCTGAGCTTGCACGTCCGGCGCTTGTGCTCCGCAATGGGAGAGGCCACAACAGTGAGAGGCCCGCGAACCGAAAAAAAAAAAAAAAAAAAAAGATGTGCAAGGGAATTCCCTGGTGGTCCCATGGTTAGGACTCCGCGCTTCCACTGCAGGGAGTCAGGGTTCGATCCTTGGTCAGGGAATTAAGATCCTTCAAGCCTCGCAGTTCAGCCAAAAAGAAAAGAAAGAAAAAAAAAAGATGTGTAAACCCATACTAAGATATTTACCACTTGGCAAATGCAGTCACTTCAAGGCGCCTTCTAACAGTAAACTCCAACAGTGCATTTAAAGTAATTCAATTTTAAACAATTCAAAGTACACACGACTTCCCAGCTACAGAGCTGGTACCCCTAAAGGGGAAGGTCACTGTTGACCTTGCACCCACATAGGCAGATAACTTCACTCTGACCTTGTCCATCAGATCCGGAGGCAGTAGGAACCACCAGGCCAGAGGACAGGAGCTGGGCCTTCAGCCCCAAAATAAAGAGCCACTCATCCTGCCTACCCAGCAAGCTTCCCAGCACTCTAAATTTGTTCCATCAGAAGGTGACAGGACCTCTTCAGAAGGGAGGCCTTCCAGCCCACTCAGAGCCCACAGCCTGAGTCCTAAACCACTCACCTCACCCTTTCCTGCTCTCAGCCCTCCCAGTCCTGGCCCCAAACACATCCCTTGGGTTTAGGGCCTGGTCTGTCTTCTCGGCAAGAACCCAGGCCCTCCCATCGCACCCAGCACAGCCCTAACTGATCTCTTCCATCTGTCGCCCCTTTTGGCTGCTAATCTCCCAACCAACCTCCCCCACCTGCCCTGTGAGCCCCTCAAGGAAAGAGCTGGATCCCAAGTCTTGGCACTGGCAGAGCCAAGCAGAGAGATGCTTTGGTGGGTGAGGATCCTGAAGCCAGTGCCCTGCGGGTGCCCCCAGGGAAACATCCTCACCTTCTTGCCATGGGCATCCAAGATGCTGTGCCGAGATACATCGACCAGTTCTCCTTCCAGCAGGACGCCATTCCCCCTAAGGATGAGAGAGAATGAGGGCTCAACTGGTTCTGTCAGTCCTCAGGCAAGAACCACAAGTGCAGTGGGCCAGGTCAGGGTCTGCACTAGGACAGAATCAAGTCCCAGGTGTGTCTCCCATTTACCTGGTCCCTGGGCAGGCCCAGTATGATGCAGCCCCTTTCTCTGGGCTCCCACACTGGGCCTCCACTCCTCTGAGGGTCCCAAAGGCTGCGGCACCATCGGAGGGTAAGAATGAACATTGACAGGCTGCAAGACTGAGCATGGCCCCTCCTGCAGGGGGTTACTGTAACCAGAGCCTCAGTCTTCTTATCCACCAAATGGGAGAGTAATAGCCACCTTACTCTGCTTCTATGACAATGACATACGATCATGTATATGAAGGCGCTTTGTAAACTATTAAGTGTTTACTAAATATAAAGGACTTTTTTTTAACATCTTTATTGGAGTATAATTGCTTTACAATGGTGTGTTAGTTTCTGCTGTATAACAAAGTGAATCAGCTATATGCATACATATATCCCCATATCCCCTCCCTCTTGAGTCTCCCTCCCACCCTCCTTATCTCACACCTCTAGGTGGTCGCAAAGCACAAAGCTGATCTCCCTGTGCTATCCAGCTGCTTCCCACTAGCTATCTGTTATACATTTGGTAGTGCATATATGTCAATGCTACTCTCTCACTTTGTCCCAGCTTACCCTTCCCCCTCCCCGTGTCCTCCAGTCCATTCTCTACATCTGTGTCTTTATTCCTGTCCTGCCCTTAGGTTCATCAGAACCATTTTTTTGGGGTGGGGGGATTCCATATATTTGTTTTTCTCTTTCTGACTTACTTCACTCTGTATGACAGACTCTGGGTCCATCCACCTCACTACAAATAACTCAATTTCGTTTCTTTTTATGGCTGAGTAATATTCCATTGTATATATGTGCCACATCTTCTTTATCCATTCATCTGTCGATGGACACTTAGGTTGCTTCCATGACCTGGCTATTGTAAATTGTGCTGCAATGAACATTGTGGTGCATGACTCTTTTTTTTTTTTTTTTTTTTAAATTTATTTATTTTTGGCTGTGTTGGGTCTTCATTGCTGCGCGCAGACTTTCTCTAGTTGCAGGGGGCAGGGGTTACTCTTTGTTGTGGTGCGCCAGCTTCTCATTGTGGTGGCTTCTCTTGTTGCAGAGCACGGGCTCTAGGTGCGCGGGCTTCAGTAGTTGTGGCACGCGGGCTCAGTAGTTGTGGCTCAGAGGCTCTAGAGCGCAGGCTCAGTAGCTCTGGCGCACCGGCTTAGTTGCTCCACGGTATGTGGGATCTTCCCAGACCAGGGCTCAAACCTGTGTCTCCTGCATTGGTAGGCGGATTCTTAACCACTGCACCACCAGGGAAGCCCCATGACTCTTTTTTTTTTTTTTTTTTTTTTTTTGCGGTACGCGGGCCTCTTACTGTTGTGGCCTCTCCCGTTGCGGAGCACAGGCTCCGGATGCGCAGGCCCAGCGGCCATGGCTCACGGGCCCAGCCGCTCCGCGGCATATGGGATCCTCCCAGACCGGGGCACGAACCCGTATCCCCTGCATCGGCAGGCGGACTCTCAACCACTGCGCCACCAGGGAGGCCCCCATGACTCTTTTTGAATTATGGTTTTCTCAGGGTATATGCCCAGTAGTGAGATTGCTGGGTCATATGGTAATTCTTTTTTAGTTTTTCAAGGAACATCCTTACTGTTCTCCGTAGTGGCTGTATCAATTTACATTCCCACCAACAGGGCAAGAGGGTTCCCTTTTCTCCACACCCTCTCCAGCATTTATTGTTTGTAGATTTTTTTTTTTTTTTTTTTCTGTACGCGGGCCTCTCACTGTTGTGGCCTCTCCCGTTGCGGAGCACAGGCTCCGGACGCGCAGGCCCAGCGGCCATGGCTCACGGGCCCAGCCGCTCCGTGGCATGTGGGATCTTCCCGGACCGGGGCACGAACCCGTGTCCCCTAGCATCAGCAGGCGGACTCTCAACCACTGTGCCACCAGGGAAGCCCTGTTTATAGATTTTTTGATGATGGCCATTCTGACCGGCGGACTTTACTTTTATATTTCACCAAATTTTTGTTGGGGGGGCGGGGTATAGGCTGCTATAAAGTATCTTCCCTCTGCACCTGTTTTAAAGCACTTTCATATTCCTGTTCTCATTCGTATCCACTTTAGAAGTGGAGAAACCCAGACTCAGAAGTTTCGTGACGAGCCCAAGATCGCAGGGTCCCTTACTGAGAGGAACTGGACCCCCGCTTCCCAATTCTAGTTTTCATAAAAGCAGAACCTGGGGACTTTCTTTTCTGGAACCACGGAAATGGGAGAGGGGTGGGGGCAGCTGAAGGGATGGGGATGAAAAGTGAAAACTCCCTGGACCTTACTTGCCCCTACCGCCCCCCGCCCCTTACGCCCTTCATTCTTTAGTGTTTGTAATTGCAAATGGAATGGTCCATTCTTTCTCATGACCTCGGCGTCCTTGATGGCAGGGCCTGGCCCTCCGGATCCAACACGCCCTCCAGACAGGCCCTGCCCCTCCCCCAGCCCTGCCAGGCCAACTCCCACCCGCTGTTGCCGTCCAGCAGGACACTGTCCCTTCCGGAGCGGTGTGCAGCCTGTGCAAAGGCCTGAAGGCAAGGCAGCGGGGTGAAGCTTAGAGTCATCGGGGTGGGGTTGAGACAAAGGCTGACGTGAAGTAAGCACCGCCTTTTGAGCCCTGCTTGGGAGTCGGGACCGACCCTCGGTGAGCTTTACGCCGATCAGTGTCTCAGAGGGGTGCGCTCCCAGGGGAGCGCAGGGAGGAGCGGTCTGGAGGCCAGGGAGGTCTTTGGCGAGCCCCGCCTTTCCTCCCAACCGCACCCGACCCCGCTAACGCACCCCCTCCCCCTGCCAACCAGGGAGCCCGGATTCAAAGCTGAGCCTCGGGAGCCAACGGAGGCCCGGCCCGGGAGGCGGTGGGGAGACGCGGGCGGAGCCTACCCCTGGTGGGCGGCGGGGTCCCAGACCCCGGGCAGCCGCGCGCTCTGAACCGCCTTGTTCCGGAGGGCGCTGTCGTGATAGATGCGGCTCATTCTCCCCACGGCCGCGGCGCCCTCAAGGCCTGGCGCAAGAAGCCTGGACGCGGGGCTGGGGGCACCGCGAGGTGGGGTACAGCGAGGGGAAGCGCCGGGAGGAAGCGCGGAGATGAGCAATTCCCTGCTGCAGATCCGGGAGCTGCGCGGCCCGGCCCCGGGCGTTCCCGCGCGGGATTTAAAGGGGCCGAGCCCCATTCCTGCCCGCGGGACCTTGCTTGGAGGGAGGTGGGCTTCCCTGAAGACCCGGCTGGGACCTTAGCCCCGGGGGTGGGGGTGGGGAAGGGAGCCACTCCCTTCTCTTTCTCTCCCTCTTCCTTGTTACTAGTAGGAGACCCCTGCCCCACACACGCACAAAGGGGAAATTGAGGCCCAGAGAGCCTATAGGGTCAGCTCTGAAAGGATGAGTTTCCAGAGAGCAGGAACGGGAAAAAGGGAACAGCCCTCAGGGAGGGCAGGGTGCTAAGTACAGAGCTGCTCTTTATGCCCGCGCGCGAGGTCGCACAGTGGCTGAGGGAGGGGTTCCAGGGATCTGTAAAGAAGGAGCCTGGTCTTGGGTGTCAAGATCTACCGCCTAACAAGGTTGGAATCCCAGCTGTGTGAGCTTGGGCAAGTTCCTCAACCTCTCTGAGCCCGTGCTTCCTCCTCTGTAAAACGGGGTCAGTATCAGAGGGGTTGTAAGGATTTAATAAACTCACTCTAGAAAGGAGCATTGCCCCTCGCCGTCTTCCCGCACAGTTCTTGGACCCCTTCCCAGCTCCCTACTGCCCTTTGCCCAAGTATATAACAGTCTAGGGATGCATTTCCCAAGCCCGGGTGCAGGGATCTGTTTTGACCCCGGTATTGTTGAGAGCCTTGGTTCTTTTGTTTGACTCCTCTGTGGCAAGCCCTGGGGCAGGTGGGCCCATTCATGGAGTCGAAGTGTAGCCTCTGGGGGAGACTTCAAAGGGGAGGTGACCAGGTTAGATACCTGGGGGCCCAAACTGAGCTGTCAGTGGTAGAAGAAGCACCCCCTCCACCCACACATTATGACTTTTGTGCATTTTTGGCATTTTTGTTTTCAAGGGCTCCCTCCTCCATAAAAAAAGTCTTTAAATTATATTTTATGACTGGGTTGACATAAAGATGAATATATTAATATATATTAAGACATTTTCTTTGGCCTAAAAATTCTTTTTTTCTTCTGATTTTAAAAGAAATTAATATATTTTCCTGTGCCTTAGGCATGGTGTCAAATGGATTAGTCAGCCCCACCCCTATCTGGCCTACCTGGCTGCTCCCTAAATTCTAAGAAGGAAGGATGTAGAAGACCCTCTGGGCAGAACTGTCCTTTGGCTCTGTCTCTTCAAAATTCCCCAGGCTGATATAAGGAACTCTCATAACTCAATAGAAAAAGAAAAAAAAAAAAACACGATAAAAAAAAATGGGCAAAGGAACTGAATAGACGTACAGAAGACATACAGATGACCAACAGGTATATGAAAAGCTGCTCAGCATCATTAATCATCAGGGAAAACCTCACACCTGTTAAAATGACTATTATCAAAAAAACAAAAGGTAAGTGTTAGCAGGGATATGGAGAAAAGGGAACACTTGTACAACATTGATGGGAGTGTAAATTAGTACAGCCACTATGAAAAACACTATGGAAGTTTCTCAAGAAATTAAAAATAGAACCACCAAATGATCCAGCAATTTCACTTCTGGGTATATGTCCAAGGGAATTGAAATCAGGATGTCAAAGGGATATCTGCACTCCCATGGTCCTTTCACAATAGTCAAGACATAGAAGCAAACTAAATGTCCATCAGTGGATGAATGGAAAAAGAAAATGTGGTATATGCGTACAATGGAATATTATTCAGGCTTAAAAAAAGAAGGAAACCCTGCCAATCTGCAAAAACATGGATGAACCTGGAAGTGAAAGAAGCCAGACACAAAAAGACAAATACTGCATGATCTCATTTACATGAGGAATCTAAAATAGTCCAACTAGTAGAAGCAGAGAGTAGAATGGCTGCCAGGGGCTGGGGGCGAGAAATGCACAGGTAGTAGTCAAAGGGCACAGAATTTCAGGTGTACAAGATGAATAAGACCTAGACATCTGTATAGTAGAGTGCCTGTAGCTAACAATATTGTATTATATACTTAAACGTTTACTAAGAGGACAGTTCTTATGTTAAGTGTTCTTACACACACACACACACACACAATAATAATAAAGAAAGAAAGAAGGCTTGGGACTTCCCTAGTGGGGCAGAGTTTAAGACTCTGCACTTCCAGTGCAGGGGGACCGGGTTCGATCCCTGGTCAGGGAACTAGATCCCACATGCCACAACTAAGAGTTCACATGCTGCAACTGAGGAGCCCACCTGCCACAACTAAGAGTTCACATGCTGCAACTGAGGAGCCCACCTGCCACAACTAAGATCCAGAGCAACCAAAGAAATAAATAAAGTATTAAAAAAAAAGAAGTCTTGAAGAAACTTTCAGAAATGATAAATTTGTTTACAGCATAGATTGTAGTGATGGTTTCATGGGTGTGTACTTATCTCCAAACTCATCAAGTTGAATATATTAAAAACGTACAGCTTTTTGGGACTTCCCTGGTGGCGCAGTGGTTAAGAATCCGCCTGCCAATGCAGGGGACACAGGTTCGAGCCCTGGTCCAGGAAGATCCCACATGCCGCGGAGCAACTAAGCCCGTGCACCACAACTAATGAGCCTGCGCTCTAGAGCCCGCAAGCCACAATTACTGAGCCCATGTGCCACAACTACTGAAGACTGCATGCCTAGAGCCCGTTCTCTGCAGCAAGAGAAGCCAGCGCAATGAGAAGCCTGTGCACCACAACAAAGAGTAGCCCCCACTCACTGCAACTAGAAAAAGCTGCGCGCAGCAGTGAAGACCCAATGCAGCCAAAAATAAATAAATAAATAAATAAATTTATTAAAAAACAACAAAAACAAGCCAAAATACTCCCCAGGCTGGTCACAGCCTCATGGCCAGCACGCCCCCCTCCTCCTTCCCCATTCTGTGTCATCTTCCCCCTCAGATGGCTCCAAATCTTCACTTCCTTTAATTGCAGTCACTAGCCATACGTGGCTATTGACATTTAAATTTTAATTAATTAAACCTAAATAAAATTTAAAGTTCAGTTCTAAAGTCTCACTAGCCACATTTCAAGAGCTCGAAAGCTAGCAACATGTGGCCAGTGGCTACCAGTTTAGACAGTGCCGAGAAGAACCTTTCCATCATTGCAGAAAGTTCTATCAGACTGCACTGCTGTAAATCCTTTCTTAAAAAGAGTAATCTGCTTATTGGGCTCTGTGACTTCACCCCATCAGCACAATTGGCCAACCAGGCACCAGCAAGACAGGCAACTAAAAAGAACAAGAAAACTTTTTTTTTTAAGGTTTTGATATTTGTTTCCTAAAAAAGCATCAATCATCATGGGGAAAAAAACAGAACTTTATTGTACTTTCTTACACCTATTTGTGGATTATTGATGTCTCTACATTAAATTATAAACCATGAGGTACAACATGGAGAGAGTTAAAGCTTCCTCAGTTCCATGGTCCCTTTTAAGGATGGAGTTGAAGGTGTCTTGAACAATGTTCACGTGGGCATTTGGTTTTGTAAAATTTTCATAGGTAAGGCAGTTTTGGTGCAGTCAGTTAAGACCACTATCTTATTTTGTCCAAATTCTCCTTTGCCTCATGTTAGATGATGTTGGAATGAACCTGAGCGAAGGAAAGCTGACAAGAGATACATTTAGTTTGGGTCTCACAGAATAGATTTATGTGGTCTGTAGTCCTTCCCACCTATAATTCAGTTTTCACCAGCCGTCCTGGTGTTGGAGTGACCTACCACCCTCTGTGATGGCTTATCTGTTGTAGGTCACAAAGTGGGTGACACAGAAGAGCATGGCAAGGGGTCACATCACAGGAGAAACGTGCCCTGCAGTGCCCAGTGCCTGGACTGTGTGGGGAGTGTAGGAGAAACAAGGTGTGAAACTAAGGAGCCGGAAGCTGTTATGAAGAAAATTCTTCCGCCTACCAGACAGGTAAAACTGTAAGCAGAGGATTTGGTTCTTGTTAACTCTAGTCAAGGGAATTCCCTGGTGGTCCAGTGGTGAGGACTCCATGCTTTCACTGCCAGGGGCCTGGGTTTAGTCTCCGGTTGGGGAACTAAGATCCTGCATGCCGCACGACCAAAAAAAAAAAAAAAAAAGCCTAATCAAAATGAAAGCAGTTTCAGGATTGTTCTCACTAAAGTTGTGCATGTAATTATAAACACACCAACTTATTTTTCTCTTTTGATGGAAAGCAAAATAGAATTTATCAGGATTTCTGTCAGGCACGAATACATAACAGTAAAAAAAAAACAGGAGCAGGCATGCATGTGGACTCTTAGCTTTTATGCATCAGATCATATCTTAGCATATCTGACACATCTTGTCCTGATAAATTTTGGTGGTTTCAGAAGAAATAGTGTGCTAAATTGCCACCAATGCAGTGAAATAGCCTGAAGAAAACACACATACACACCACAGAGCAAAAGATGCAAAACAAAGGAAGCACTCAAGAGAGAAAGCATAACATAAAACATGATGCCAGAATGAGAACTAAACCTATCCATCACATTACATCAATACATGCAAATGGAGTAAACCTAGTTTGGAAAGAAAATCTGTGATGTGCCTTTGTAGCAAACATCTCTTAATGCCATATCTGAGTCTCTTGGCTTCCAGTGCCTTTGACCTATCCTGTCCTAGGCTCTCCGTAGTGACCCACCTCCTCTTGGGCTCCAACTGACTTCACGCAGAAACAATCCCCCACACCTCATCTCAAGGGCACACTGCACCACTTGCCCCCAAAGATAATTGGTCCCAAGGGTGGTCCTTAAAAGAAGACTTTCAGGACAGGATTGTGAAATTGGATTACCTATATTGTTCTGACAGCAGTAGGGACACTATTGCTAGTGGTAAGTGGGTGGTGATAACTCTTGGCATGAAGTGGCATCAGAATGACTAAGGTTTTCATCTGTGGTTAATTGGGGGGAGGTGCAGGCAGAAGGTGAAATTGAGCTGGAAAATGGAATGTAGCATTTGATTGTATGGAGGCAATAATTATAAGAAATGTAGAGTAGGCTAGCTTTTAGTAACAGCATAAGAAACTTTGCAGAAAAGAAAATGATAGGCTTAGAGTAGCTAACAGCCAACTTAAGATACACGAAAGCCAGGGGAGTTTCATGGCAGTTTTTAAGGAGACTCTCATCTTCTGCAGCTTCAGGGCAAACTGCTAAAAGTCAGGCTCAGCAGCTGATTGTAAGGGGGACAGAGCTGCCAAAGGAGGCTGAATGTGCAGGTTTGATAATCTCCTGTCAATCTCAGGGCCCTGCTCCGAATAGCATGGGACCCTGGGATGAGGACATTGGGCGGATGAGCATGAAAACCTTGATCCCCTAAACCACAAATTCCCCTAAACTCTCCTGGCCAGCAGAAACAGTCCCTCCCCTAATGTGGAGACAGTGCAAAGACCTCATTGGAAGCAGATGCCTTGCAAAATGTCATTTGCTTTTCTTAAGATCTGCGTCCTTCACCACTCATTGCCTCCAGGCCCATAATCAGAATCAGGACTCACCACAACCTGAGCAGGAGGGTACAGTCCCTCCTCCCAGAGGCTCAGCTTACATACCCAAGGAATTGCAGGACCTGGTCAACATGTGCCACCTGGAACAAAGGGAAGCCACATGGCAGTGGATCTGAGGTGATCGACCGGGGACAGGGGAGAGTGGAACATAAGGCTCAGTTGGAGAGAATGTATTGACATGGGACATTCACCTGCCACGTGGCCTTCAATATTCTAGCAAGGATGCCTGGAGCTGATCTCAACTGTGTGTGGAGATGGCTACGAAACTTGTATATGACAGTGAGGTAGCGATGCCAGAACCTCCTTGACACAATGTTGAGAAAGTGATCACAAGGCTCAGGGAGAGTGGACTGTAAGAGGGATTTACTATGTAAGACCTGAGAACCCACCATCTGACTAGGGGTGGGAAGTCCCAGAGGCACTGAGGAAGGACAGGGCCACTGGTATCTTTGAGATGCCCCGTGGGGTTGATGGGAGTAGATAAGTAGGTACTACCCTGGAACTAGACTCTCAAATAGAAGTCTTTTCAGAGATGTGTGGCTGGCCACCACGTTGAAGGGAATCCTGAGACTAAGGAATTTTTTTCTCACAAAAATGGAGGTCCCATGTTGTAGTAAAGCAGCTAGGTTGGATGGGGGCAGCTGAAGCAGATCTGAGTGGTGGTGCTTGCGCTGGACCTTTCACCCCACCTGTCTCTGGGGCCTTTGGCCGCTTGTTCCATTCTAGCTGTTGCTGTGATGACAAACCGTGTGTGCTTCAACTCACTTCATGTGGGTACAACCCAACAGTGCCTCAGATGTCCCTGTGTCACTTGTCTCCCCCTCTTGCCCTGGGGCATCCTTATTGAGGTTGAAACACAAGACACTAGGGCCCTCTGGGCACCAGGGCTTGTACAACCCTAAGTGCAGAGGAGTGAACACCTGTGGAGAGAACCTTTGACCAATGGGGGACAGAAGCTGGCAGATAAATTCTTCCTCCTTTCTCTCCCTGTTCAGACTGTGATGAAATATAGTTAAAAGGGCTTTCTGGAGGACTTCCCTGGTGGTCCAGTGGTTAAGACTCTGCCCTTCCAATGCAGGGGGCACAGGTTCGATCCCTGGTTGGGGAACTAAGATCCCACATGCCGCTTGCCCCCCCCCAAAAAAAAAGGAAAGAAAGAAAGGGCTTCTTGGAAGATGGGCCCATAAGACCAGACAAGCACTCCCTCTTAATTCCAAGTGGTGACCAGTTGAGTAATGCACCCTTAGATTTGCTCTCCCTCTTTCCCTGCTCCTCAGTTCTTTCCTCTGGCTTCCCTGGGATTGCACCCCCTCATTAAGTAATGGCAAGGAAGATTTTTGTCTCGGGCTCTGCCTTTTGAGGAACCCAAGCTAATACAATCACATACAAAAATTCTCTGAAACAAAGTGAGCCAGAAAGATAAATGCAAAAGGACTTGGCAAAGACCAAGTAGAAATATGCAAACCAAAATGGAAGAGGCACACTTTTAATATTAATAATGGACAAGGTTGAACTTAACAGAAAAGGCATTAAATCATATATATTTTAATTATTTAATTATTTATTTATTTATTTTATGGTTGGGTCTTCATTGCTGCGCATGGGCTTTCTCTAGTTGCTGCGAGCCGGGGCTCCTCTTCTTTGCGGTGCGCGGGCTTCTCTTGTTGTGGAGCACAGGCTCTAGGCGCACGGGCTTCAGTAGTTGCAGCACGTTGGCTCAGTAGCTGTGGTGCACGGGCTTCAGTAGTTGGTGGCTCACGGGCTCTAGAGCACAGGCTCAGTAGTCATGGCGCACAGGTGTAGTTGCTCCTCGGCACGTGGGATCTTCCCAGACCAGGGATCGAACCCGTGTCCCCTGCATTGGCAGGCGGATTCTTAACCACTGCAATACCCGGGAAGCCCCTAAATCAGATTTTTAAACTGGGAACTTCATAGTGCTAAATGTTACAATCCACAAAGAAACTAAATGAAGATAATGTTAATATGTCAAATAAAGTAGGATTAAAATTCAAAAATTAAAAGCTATAGGAGGAAACGCAAATTAAAAGCACAATGAGATCCCACTTCACACCCATTAGGATGGCTATTATATAAAAACAAAAACAGAATTAACCAATGTTGGCAAGAATGTAGAGGAATTGGGGCCTTTGTGCATTGCTGGTGGGAATGCAAAATGGCGCAGCTGCTGTGGAAAACAGTATGGAAGTTCCTCCAAAAACTAAAAATAGTACTACTGTATGATCCAGCAATTCTACTTCTGAGTATTTATCCAAAAGAATTGAAACAGGATCTTAAAGAGATATTTACACACCCATGTTCATAGCAGCATTATTCACAAGAGCAAAAAGGTAGAAACAACCCAAATGTTCATCAGTGGATGAGTGAATAAACAAAATGTGGTATTTACATACAATAGAGTATTTATTCAGCCTTACAAAGGAAGGAAATGCTAACACACGCTACAACATGGATAAACCTTGAAGACTCTATGCTAAGTGAAATAAGCCAAACACAGAAGGACAAATATTACATGATTCCACTTATATGAGGTGCCTAGAGTACAGGCATACCTCATTTTGCACTTCACTTTATTGTGTTTTTTTACAAGTTGAAGGCTGGTGGCAACCCTGCATCAAGCAAGTCTATTGGCACCATTTTTCCAACAGCATTTGCTCACTTCCTGTCTCTGTGTCACATTTTGGTAATTCTCACAATATTTCAAACTTTTCCATTATTATTTTATTTGTTATGGTGATCTGTGATCTTTGATATTACTATTGTAATTGTTTTGGGGTGCCATGAACCATGCCCATATAAGACGAAAACTTAATAAATGTTAGGTTGGTGGGAACAGCTCAACCAACTGGCCGTTCCCCATCTCTCTCTCTCTCCTCAGGCCTCCATATTCCCTAACATACAACAATATTAATAACCCTACAATGGCCCCTAAGTGTTCAAGTGAAAGGAAGAGTCCCACATCTCTCACTTTGAATCAAAAGCTAGAAATTAGGCTTAGTGAGGAAGGCATGTCGAAGCTGAGACAAGCTAAAAGCTAGGACTCTTGCACCAAATAGTTAGCCAAATTGTGAATTCAAAGGAAAAGTTCTTGAAGGAAATTAAAAGGGCTACTCTAGCGAACAAATGAATAATAAGAAAGGGAAACAACCTTATTGCTGATATGGAGAAAATTTGAGTGGTTTGGATAGAAGATCAAACCAGTCACAACATTCCCTCAGGCCAAAGTCTAATCCAGAGCAAGGCCCTAACTCTCTTCAATTCTCTGAAGGCTGAGAGAGGTGAGGAAGCTGCAAAGAAATTTGAACCTAGAAGAGGTTCGTTTATGAGGTTTAGAGAAAGAGACATCTCCGTAACATAAAGGTGAAGCAGCAAGTGCTGATTTAGAAGCTGCAGCAAGTTACCCAGAAGATCTAGCTAAACTAATTAATGAAGGTGGTTACACTAAATAACAGATTCTCAGTGTACATGAAACAGCCTTATACTGGAAGAAGGTACCCTCTAGGACATTTGTAGCTAGAGAGAAGTCAATGCCTGGTTTCAAAGTTTCAAAAGACAGGCTGACTCTTGTTAAGGGCTAATACAGCTGGTGACTTTAAGTTGAAGCCAATGCTCATTTACCATTACATAAATCCTAGGGACTTAAGAATTATGCTAAATCTACTCTGCCTGTGTTATAAATGGAACAGGAAAGCCTGGATGACAGCATATCTGTTTCCAACATGGTATACTGAATATTTTAAGCCCACTTTTGAGAACTACTGCTTAGAAAAAAAAAGATTCTTTTCAAAATATTACTGCTCATTGACAATGCATCTGGTCATCTAAGAGCTGTGTTGGAGATGTACAATGAGATTAGTGTTGTTTTCATCCTGCTAACACAGCATCCATTCTGCAGCCCATGGATCAACGAGTAATTTTGATTTTCAAGGCTTGTCATTAAGAAACATATTTCATAAGGCTATAACTGCCATAGAGGGTGATTCCTCTGGTCTGTGCAAAGTTAATTGAAAACCTTCTGGAAAGGATTCCCCATTCTAGATGCCCTTATTCATGATTCATGGGAAAAGGTCAAAATATCAACATTAACAGGAGTTTGGAAGAAGTTGATTCCAGCCCTCATGGATGACTTTGAGTTCAAAACTTCAGTGGAGGAAGTAACTGAAGATATAGTGGAAACAGCAAGAGAACCAGAATTAGAAGTGGAGCCTGAAGATGTGACTGAATTGCTGCAACCTCATGATAAAACTTTAACAGATGAGGAGCTACTTTTTATGGATGAACAAAGAAAGTGGTTTCCTGATATAGAATCTACTCCTGGTGAAGATGCTGTGAAGATTGTTGAAATGACAACAAAGGATTTAGAATATTACATAAACTTAGTTGATAAAGCAGGAGCAGGGCTTGAGAGGATTGACTCCAATTTTGAAAAAAGTTCTACTGTGGGTAAAATGCTATCCAATAGCATTGCCTGCTACAGAGAAAACATTTGTGAAAGGGAGAGTCAATCAACGCAGCAAACTTCACTGTTATCTTCTTTTAGAAGTTGTCACAGCCTTCCAGCCTTCAGCAGCCACCACCCTGATCAGTCAGCAGACATTAACATTGAGGCAAGACCCTCCACCAGCAAAAAAGATTAGGACTTGCTGAAGGCTCGGGTGATGGTTAGCTTTTTTTAGAAATAAAGTATTTTTTAATTAAGGTAAGTACATTGGTTTTTTTAGACATCAAACTATTGCACACTTAACATAGTGTAAACATAACTTTTATACGCACTGGAAAACCAAAAAAAATCATGTGACTCACTTTACTGCGCTATTCGCTTTATTGTGGTGGTCTGGAACTGAACATGCAATATCTCTGAGCGTGCCTATAGTCAAATTCATAGAGACAGAAAATAGAATTGTGGTTCCCAGGGGCTGGGGGGAGGGAGGAAGAGGAAGCTGTCGTTTAATGGGTATAAAGTTTCAGTCTGGGAAAATGAAAGAGTTCTGGAGACGGATGAGTCACAGCAATGTGAATGTATTTAATGCTACTGAATTGTACACTTAAAAATGGTTAAGATGGTAAATTTTATGTTATTATATATTTTACCACAGTAAGAAAAAACAAAAAAGTCAACATACACTGTAGAAAATATGATAAGCAAAAAGAAACTATTTTTAGAAATTGCACTAAGGGGGAAAAAAAGAAACAAATTGAGTCTATATCTAAGATGATATATGTAAATTAAAAAAACAAACACATACATGCTCCAACACTGGATGTCTTAGTTTGCTGGGATGCCATAATAAAATACCATAGATGGGGTAGCTTAAACAACAGAAATTTATTTCCTCACAGTTCTGAAGCTAGAAGTCTGAGATCAAGGTGTCAGCAGGATTGGTTTCTTTTGAGGCCTCTTTCCTTAACTTCTAGATGGCAGTCTTCTCCCTGTATCTTCACATGTTCTTTTCTCTGTCCACATACATATCTGTGTCCAAATTTTCTCTTCTTTTTTTTTTTTTTTTTTTGTGGTACATGGGCCTCTCACTGCTGTGGCCTCTCCCGTTGTGGAGCACAGGCTCCGGACGCACAGGCCCAGCGGCCATGGCTCACGGGCGCAGCCGCTCCGCGGCATGTGGGATCTTCCTGGACCAGGCACGAACCCACGTCCCCTGCATCAGCAGGCGGACTCTCAACCACTGCGCCACCAGGGAAGCCCTCAAATTTTCTCTTCTTAAAAGGACACCAGTCATATTGGATTAAGGCCAATCCTAAAAGACCTTGTTTTAACTTAATTACCTCTTTAAAGACCTGACCTCCAAATACTGCTCATTCTGAGGTTCTAGGGGTTAGGACTTCAATGTAGGAACTTTGGTGGGAACACAATTCAGACCATAATACTGTATGTTATTTGATGACACATGCATAACCAAGGACACATAGTTAAATACATTAGTGGGTACCAGGGGACGAGGGTGGGGGAAGAGTAGAGCTGGAATGGGAGTGGAAATGGTGCATGAAGGGGAAATGTCATTTAAAAATGTTTGTGTGTGTGCACAGGTGTGCATGTATGTGTGTGTATTAGATATACAATAGAAATGGGAGACTTTAATTTACCTCTCTCAGCCCAGAATAAATGAAAAAGACAAAAATTATTTGTTAATATCCTAGTACAGTATCTTGCTATGAGTATGCTTTACCATTTTTTTCTTCATCCTTATTTACCAGTTTTTAATTTTTTCTCTCCAAAAATCATTCTTTGAATATATTTATTAGTTCTAGCATTTTCCTGTTTTCTAATTCATTATTTTATCTTTTCAGCTTTACGAATTCCTTCCTTTTTTTTTTTAATTATTTATTTTATTTACTTATTTTTGGCTGCATTGGGTCTTCGTTGCTGCGCAAGGGCTTTTTTCAGTTGTGGCGAGCGGGGGCTACTCTTCGTCACGGTGCGCGGGCTTCTTATTGTGGTGGTTTCTCTTGTTGTGGAGCATGGGCTCTAGGCACGCAGGCTTCAGTAGCTGCGGCATGTGGCCTCAGTAGTTGTGGCTCACGGGTTCTAGAGCGCAGGCTCAGTAGTTGTGGCGCATGGGCTTAGTTGTGCTGCGCCATGTGGGATCTTCCCGGACCAGGGCTCGAACCTGTGTCCCCTGCATTGGCAGGTGGATTCTCAACCACTGAGCCACCAGGGAAGCCCCGTTTTTGTTTTTGTTTTTTTACATTTATTTTTCTGTTTTTTTTAAATGTCCTGAATTGAATGTTAAGTCCATTTATTTTCATTCTATCTGGTTTAGCAGTCTCAGTTTATAAGGTTGTAAATTTTCCAAGCTCTAACACCCTTAGGCCTTGCCATCTTCCTGATGCCCTTGAGATAGAGGGTGAAAAGTGCCCCCCGCACCCATCAAGAGCCCCAGATTTCTGTCCTCTTCATAGTTTTGAGAAATATTCCTTTCTTGGTACTCTCAAAGGGACTTGCCTATTTTCCCTCCACATAGCATATGCCTCAAGATTCTTAGGCTTCCCCAAAATAAAATCTCAAGGAAGGCAACTTTACACATTCATGTGTGACCCCACAATCCCATGGTGAGGGTGTAGGTGGACATATAAAACACCAGTATATGATAAAGGTGCCATTACAACTTAGCAGAGAAGAGACAGACAGGTCGATAAATGGTATCAGGACAATTGAATACCAATAAAGATTAAAATTTTTGAATACTGTAAAAATACCAGAAGAAAACATAGAAAAAAAGTCTAATAATTTCAGTGTGGGATAGCTTTTCTAAACAAAACCTAAAGTCTCAGCCATAAAAGAAAAGACTGATAAATTTGGCTCTTTGAATTTTAGAATTTCTGCACTGACATGCCAATGACATGAAAAAAGGGGTGGGGAAACATTGTTCTAGATATATAAATCGCTTGTGAACATGTTAAAAGATGCTCAACCTCATTCATAATTAAAGATATGCCAATAAAAACACTGAGTGGGGTTGAACATCTTTTAACATGGTTTTTTTAATCATTTTTTTGAAATTTATTTTATTTTTTTAATATTTAACATGTTTTATGAACAGTTTATATTTATATTTTCTATGAAAGCTGATTTTTGCTTTCATCCATATTTTCCCCCAGTTTGTTAAAGATCAGGACATTTGATAATACAAACTTGGCTATAACATAGATAAAGAGACACTCACATACATTTCTGGGGAAAATATGTGTGTGAATTGGTGCAACTTTTTTGAAAGGACACTTGACAATGCTATTAAAACTACAAACATATAGATCTTAAAAGTTCTCATCACAAGAAAAAAAATTCTGTAACTGTGGTGAAATGCTAATTAGACTTATTGCGGTGATCATTTTGTAATATATACAAATATTGAATCATTATGTTGTATACCTGAAACTAATATAATGTCAATTATACCTCAATAAAATAAAATAAACCATACACACACATACCTTATTACTCAGCAGTTCAATTTCTAGGAATAGAACTATTTCTATGAATATATTCCTATATATGTGAAATAATATATATGTGAGCAAATAGCAAAATACTAGAAACACCCAAACAGTCCATCAATGGGGGACTGGCTAAATAAACTGAAATATCAATTCAAAGCAATACTACACAGCCATAAAAAAGAATGAAGCATATATATACATAACATATATAGGTGTGTTTGCATGCAATATTGAACTCTCTTACTTGCTTAAAAGCAGCACAGTAGAGCACAGTGTGCTCAACAACCACTCATTCAGCAAATATTAATCGAGGACTTGCTCTATGCCGAGAACTGTCCCAGGTACTGGAGAAATAGAGGTAAACAGAACAGCTCAGATCCAAGCTGTCATGAAGCTTGCATCCTGGTAGAGAAGAGAGGCAATGAACGAATAAAACAACCCAGAAATGAGATCATTTCCAATAGTTCTAAATGCTATGAAGGAAACTCAGGAAAGAAACGTGACAGTGAGAGACTGTGTGCAGTGGGGCTGCTTTAGAACAGGTGGTCAGGGAAGACTGCTCTAGAGGTGCTATCTGAGTTGAGGCAATAGGGCACAAGAAAAAAGGCCCCAAGATAGGAAAGAGCTTAGGATGCCAAGGGCCACAAAGATGGCCACTGCCGCTGGAGAGTGGTGACTGGTGGGGAAAGCTGTACAGATGAGGTCTGAGCCGTAAGCAGGTCAGGGAGTTTGTATTTCACTCTAAAAACATGTTCTCATGGGTTTTAAAATGGAGAATTGTATATGGACATAAATGCTTTTCTTCTTGCATGTGTGCTTGTTTAAGTACATAATATTTTTGGAAAGAGAAACAAGAAACTGATCACGGTGGCTGCCTCGGGGGGACTGGGGCTCCAGGGTGGGAAGGAGACTTATTTTATAGTGTATCTTTTTATGCTGTTTGATATTTTTACCATATACATGAATTGCTTTTTCAATTAAAAACTAGTTAATTTTTTAAACTATGGAAACATCTTAATATTCAATCTCAGTTGTAATCAAGGAAATGCAAATTAAAACATCACGGAAAAAAATTTTTTAGGAAGGATTTAAAGACTCATAAAGCTCATAGTTGATGAGGATATGAGAAAATGGACTTGTGTGTTGTTTGTATATTTTCTTGGTGGGAATGAGCCTTGGTAAACCTTTCCTGAGGATCAAAGGACTTTTTTTATATCAAAGGCCTTAACTTTTTTCCTATATCTTTGCCTCAACCATTCCATGTCCATGAATTTCCCCAGAGGAAAGAATCAAAAACAGGTACAAAGGGAATTCCCCCGTGGTCCAGTGGTTAGGACTCAGTGCTTTCACTGTGGTGGCCCAGGTTCAATCCCTGGTCAGGGAACTAAAATCCCACAAGCTGTGGGGTGCAGCCAAAAACAAAAAACAAACCAAACAAACAAAAAAACAGGTACAAAGATTAAGCTACCAGGATATTAAACCCAGTGTGTTAATAATAGGAAAATTATAGGAGCAATTTAAATTCTAACAGTAGTCATTTATTTAAGTAAACTATGGTGTATCCATACAATGGAATTTTATGACTATATTTTAAATACTCTTAAAGAATATTTAATGACATGCAAACATGTTATCAATTTATCATTAGGTGAAAAATAAAGTTACAAAAGAGAGTGCTCCATTTTCCAGTTTTAGCACAATTATATGTATGTATATACACACACACACATATATATAAAGACTGCAAAAATATTACAATAGTAAATCAAGAGTGATTTATAGTCTCTTCTTTTTGATTAAAAAAGAAGTGCATTTTAAAAATGATTTTTACTTTTTGGACCTCAAATGCATGTATTTAGATTATAATTCTTAGACAAGAACACACTGTCATTGTGTAGTCCACGCATGGTCACTTTCATTTTATTTACTTTGATTTGTTTATGTATGCATTTCTATAATGAACTCCCAAGAATCCACCACCCAGATAGAATGTTGCCAATAACTATTTGGCTCCTTTCCCATCCCCATCCTTCCATAACTAAAAGTAAACACTATCCTGAAATTTGTGCTTATCATGCCTCTGCTTTTTTTTTTTTTTTTTTTTTTTTTTGCGGTACGCGGGCCTCTCACTGCCGCGGCCTCTCCCACCACAAAGCACAGGCTCCGGACGCGCCGGCCCAGCGGCCATGGCCCACGGGCCCAGCCGCTCCACGGCATGTGGGATCTTCCTGGACCGGGCACAAACCCGCGTCCCCTGCATCGGCAGGCGGACTCCCAACCACTGCGCCACCAGGGAAGCCCCCAGAAATATTTTTGAATAAAGTATTTAAATAGTAGATGTTACAAGAGATATAAGAATTAAAAGTGATCAAACTTGTCTTTAAAACATTTTTAAGATGAAACTAAAAGGTAAACATACTCATAATATCAATGTGACGGGTTGTTGTCTTATTAGGAGACAAGAAAAAATAAAGAAAAAGAAACAGAAAAATTAAAATAATAAATTAGTAGGGGGCTTCCCTGGTGGTGCAGTGGTTAAGAATCTGCCTGCCAATGCAGGAGACACGGGTTTGAGCCCTGGTCTGGGAAGATCCCACATGCTGCAGAGCCACTAAGCCTGCGTGCCACACTACTGAGGCCTGCATGCCTAGAGCCCGTGCTCCCAACAAGAGAAGCTAACGCAATGTGAAGCCCGTGCACTTCAACGAAGAGTAGCCCCTGCTCGCCACAGCTAGAGAAAGCCTGCGTGCAGCAATGAAGACCCAACACAGCCAAAAATAAAATAAATAAATAAATCAGTAGGTACAAACACTTCCAATTATATTGATCATTAAAATAATTTTTAGGGCTTCTCTGGTACCGCAGTGGTTGAGAGTCTGCCTGCCAATGCAGGGGATGCGGGTTCGTGCCCCAGTCCGGGAAGATCCCACATGCCGCGGAGCAGCTGGGCCCGTGAGCCATGGCCACTGAGCCTGCACGTCTGGAGCCTGTGCTCTGCAATGGGAGAGGCCACAGCAGTGAGAGGCCCACGTACCGCAAAAAAATAAATAAATAAAATAATAATTTTTAAAGGTCTAAACTCCTTTAAAAGATAGACAGATATATTGGGTGTTTAAAAAATACAGTTATACACCATTTATATAAAATGAACCTAAAAACATAAGGACACACAAATGTTAAAAGTAAAAGAATGGGTTTCCCTGGTGGCGCAGTGGTTGAGAGTCCGCCTGCCGATGTAGGGGACACGGGTTCGTGCCCCGGTCCAGGAAGATCCCACATGCCGCGGAGCGGCGGGGCCCGTGAGCCATGGCCGCTGAGCCTGCGCGTCCGAAGCCTGTGCTCCACAACGGGAGAGGCCACAACAGTGAGAGGCCCGTGTACCGCAAAAAAAAAAAAAAAAAGTAAAAGAATGGATAAAGACATACCAGGCAAATAGAAACTAAAAGAAAGATGGTGTAATCATATTATTAGATGAAATTGTCTTTAAGACAAAGAGTGTTATTAAGTGGGAGAAGTTCACTGTATGATGATACATAATTCTCCAAGAAGTTACAGCAATTTTAAACTGGTATGCAAGTAATAAAGTACATAAAGCAAAAACTGATAAAGATGTAGGGAGAAATTATTTATTTATTTGTTTATTTATTGGCCTCACTGTTCGGCTTGTGAGATCTCAGTCCAGCAGTGAAAGTGCCGAATCCAAACCACTAGACCACCAGGGAACTCCCAGGAATTCTTAAATGTATCATCAAAGTGGGAGATTTCAACACACCTCTCTTGAATATTGATAGGTCAAGCAGAAAAATAGTCATCAAAAATATTGAAAATCTGAACAACAGGATTAACAAATTTGATATAATAATAAATATGGAGAGAGTTCTGTATCCAACAGTGAGAGGATGCAATTTCTTTTTTTTAGTCACCCAGAATACTAACAAAAAATGATAAAGAGAACCTCAACACATTTTTCAGTGCGTTGGTATTATATAGATCCTAATCTCTGTGTAAAACTTAAAGTTAGAAGTTAATTACAAAAATGTAAGTTAAAAATCCCTACTTATTTGGAAACTTCTAAACATACTACTAAATAACTAATGTGTAAAATTAGTCATGGAAATTTAAAATAACCAAAACAGAATGATAGAAAACACTGTACTCAAACTGTGTGGGGTACAGCAAGTCTTCGCTTCAAGTTACTTAAATATTTATATTAGAGTAGAAGAAGGATTTAAAATTACTGAGCTAAGTGGTCACATTAAGAAGCTAGAAAAAGAACAACAAAGTAGAAGGAAAAATATAATAAAAGCAGAAACCAATAAAATAGAAAACAAAGATTCAACAGAGTTGATCAAAAAGTGAGTATTGGTTCTTTGCAAAAGAATAAAATTGACGGGACTTTCCTGGCAGTCCAGTGGTGAAGACTCCCTTCTTCCACTTCAGGGGTTGCAGGTTGGATCCCTGGTCAGGGAACAAGGAAACTAAGATCCCACATGCTTCGTGGTGTGACCAAAAAAAAAAAAAGTGAATACTGGTTCTTTGAAAAAAGTAAAATTGACGGGGCTTATTTGGTGGCCCAGTGGTTAAGACTCCACGCTTCCACTGTAGAGGGCACGATTTGATCCCTGGTGGGAAGCTAAGATCCTGCATGCCATATGGCCCAAAAAAAATAAGAATAGGGACTTACCTGGTGGCGCAGTCGTTAAGATTCCAAGCTCCCAAAGCAGGGGTCCCAGGTTTGACCCCTAGACAGGGAACTAGATCCCACATGCATGCTGCAACTAAGGGTTCACATGCCGCAACTAAGGAGCTGGCCGGCCACAACTAAGACCACGGTTGACCAAATAAATAAATAAATAAAATATTAAAAGAAAAAAGTATATAGTGTTTCCTGGGATTAAAAAAAAAGTTTGGTTAAAAAAAGAATAAAATTGACAAGCTTCTAGCAATATTGTTCAAGAGAAAAGATGCAAACAAGTACTGTGAATGATAGTAGAGACATAACCACAGATAAAGTACAGATTAAAAGGATAAGAGGCTATGGTTAACAACTATATGTCAACACTTTTCAGAACTTGGACAAAATATTCAGATTTTTCAGAAAAATATAACTAATCATAACTGACTCAAGGAGAAATGAAAAGTTAGAATAGTCTTATAACTTTTAAAAATTAATCAATGGTTGAGATCTTTCCACTAAGTAAACCCCAGGCCTACAGTTTTTAAGGAGCAGTCTATCAGAATTTCAAGGAACAGATTAACCAAGTTAATACAGACTCTTTCACATTCACTCTACAGGACCAGCATAATTTCGATGCTAAAGACAAAGAATATGAGAAAGGACAACTGCATAAATATAGAGGTAAGAATTCTAAACAGGGGGCTTCCTTGGTGGTGCAGTGGTAAAGAATCCGACTGCCAGTGCATGGGACACGGATTTGAGCCCTGGCCCTGGAGGATCCCACATGCTGCGGAGCAACTAAGCCCGTGCGCCACAGCTACTGAGCCTGTGCTCTAGATCCCATAAGCCACAACTACTGAAGCCTGCGTCCTAGAGCCCGTGCTCCGCAGCAAGAGAAGCCACCACAATGAGAAGCCGGCCCACCGCAATGAAGAGTAGCTCCCGCTCGCTGCAAGTAGAGAAAGCCTGCATGCAGCAACAAAGACCCAACACAGCCAAAAATCAAAAAAATTTTTTAAAAATGTCAGTTGCACTTTTATACCCCAACAGCAAACAACTAGAAAATGTAATTAAAGAGAAGATATTTGGGGGGCTTCCCTGGTGGCGCAGTGGTTGAGTCCACCTGCCAATGCAGGGGACATGGGTTCGTGTCCCGGTCCGGGAAGATCCCACATGCCGCGGAGGGGCTGGGCCCGTGAGCCATGGCCGCTGGGCCTGTGCGTCCGGAACCTGTGCTCCGCAACGGGAGAGGCCACAATAGTGAGAGGCCCACGTACTGCAAAAAAAAAAAAAAAAAAGAGAAGATATTCAAGACTTCTAAGGCAAATAATAAATCTTTATTAGGACATATTTAAAAAGGCCTAAATAAGTAGAGAGATATATCACGCTTATGGATAGAAAGGCATATTATTATAAAGATATCAATCTTCCCCAAATTGATCTGTATAGTTCATGCAATTTCAATCAATATCTCAATAGAGTTTTCCATAGAACTTGTTAAGATTATTCCAAAATGTACATGGAAATGTAAAAGGCCAAAGATAGCCAGGACATTTCTAAAGACAAAGTGAAGAATGCGAAGATTTTCCCTACAAGATATCAGGATTTAATATAAATTTCTTATAATTAAGATAGTTTGATATGGATGCAGAATACACAAATTACAGAGGTAATATGTTAGGTCAGTGGGAAAGGAGCTGAAAACATGGTTATCTATATAGGGGAAAATTGGATCCCTACATCACATCATATACAGAAATCAATTACAGAAAATTAAGAATTTAGATTTCAAAACAAAACTGGAAAATTTTTAGCAGAGAACTTAGAGGTTCATCCTTTAGAACATGGAGTAGGGAAAATTTTCTCAAACAGGCTACAAAAAAACATTGAAAATAAAATATAAGATTGACAATTTGACTATATTAAAATTTAGAAATTTTTTCTCAAAGGAAAACCTAAAGAAAATAAAAGGCACACACTGACAAAGAATTCAGCTCAAAAATGGATAAAGAACTTTCATTACTTAATATAAAAGGAACAAAGAGCCCAATAGAAAAATAGACAAAAGATGTGAACAGGCATTTTACAGAATGGGAACCACATATTATCAATAAACATATGAAGAGAGATTTAGAAAATGATCAGGTGAATGCAAATCAAGACCACAAGGAGATACTCTTTTTTCAAAAATAAATTTATTTATTTATTATTTATTTATTTTTGGTTGCATTGGGTCTTTGTTGCTGGGCGCGGGATTTCTCTAGTTGTGGTGAGCGGGGGCTTCTCTTGTTGCAGAGCATGGGCTCTAGGCACATGGGCTTCAGTAGTTGTGGCGCAACTTAAGTAACTAGAAAAAGAAGAGCAAATTAAACGCAAAGTAAGTAGAGGGAAAGAAATAAGATAAGAATGGAAATCAATAAAATAGGAGACAGGCAAACAGAAAATCAATGAGGCCAGAAGCTGGTTCTCTGAAAAGATCCATAAAATTGATCAACCTCTAGATAGACTGATCAAGAAAAAAGAAAGGAAGACACAGTTGCTAACACATTTTGATTTAGGTTTGTTTTACTCTTTTTTTTTTTAAGAATTAACTAACGTTTACTTTTATTTCTCTTTTTCTTGACCCAATCAATTTTATTCTAAAGTTCTTTCTCATTTCCAAGAGATTCATATTCCAATGCCATGTTATCTTGTTCAGGATCACAAAATAATATGGGAGTCTTACAATTTGTTTTACAAAATAGCAAAACTCTTGTCTTTGAACTGAATTAGTGCAAATACATTTGTGATCAGTGTCATTCACAAACTTAGATACTGAAGCTTATTAAGTCTTCTTTTAAAAGGAACAATATTTGAAAAATTTCTAAAGAAAACAGAGATGAAATTCCATGTCATTATACACAAGAGGAACCCCAAGATGCTACACATCGTGTTCCCGCAACTTGCCTGGGCCCTCACTACTTAGAAGGCTGACCGCTCCCTCTTCAAACTCAGAGTGGAGGATCAGCCTCCCTTCCTGCCCTGCAAGAGGAGCTGCTGGGCATGGGCCTGGAAGGAGCCTGGCTGCTGTTCTGGCTCAGGCCCCCTCTTCCTCATCGCTCACAGCCTCTGCAGACAGGTATGGGAAGGACCTGGGATCCCATCAATTGACCCTGAGCAGATACTCCAGGACCTGCCATTTGCTGGTCTCCGCATGGGCCTGGGGACCCCAAAGGAACTCATAGTGAGTGGGTGGGGTCGCTGTGGGGCATCTGCCAGTACTCCAGGTAGCCCTCCTGCACCCGCACTTTGGTGAGCAGCTTCCTGGGCTCTCCACAGATGCAGTGCTGCTTCCCTGCATACACCCCCATAACACTCAGTGCTTCCCAGACCTCCTCCTCAGAGGCGCATTCACCCTCCAGGAGGATCATGACCAGGAACATCACCAGGAGGCCGGCCTTGGGCACGCTCTGCCCATCGCTCAGCATGGCATCCCAGGTGAGGCCCAGGGTGGGGACCAGGACATAGGTGTGCTCGCTGGGGTCCACCTTCTTCACTCCAAAGACCACCTGCATGCACACAGAGGCTTGGCTGAAAACCACGGGGGAAGTGGTCCCTATGGTCTTTGAGGACCATATTCAGCATTTCCACCTTGGAGGTCGGCTCCTTGACGCAATACTTAAGGAGCAGTAACCCCACCAGGTCAGCCATCATCACATTAAGTACCTCCTGGGGCAAGGACTCGGCATGGGCGGAGGAGGAGGAGGAGGGGCCTGGGGAGGAAGAGGACACGGGGGATGCGGCTTCCTCCCCCTCAGCCTAGAACAGCTATCTGCGCCTCCACGGGGCCCTGTGCCTGGACTGGGTCCTGAAGGTCTGCCTCAGGCTTGAGGAGCTAACTCATCTGGACCAGGGCCATGGTGACTGGCGTCTGGCCGCCAACAGGAGTGTGGACAGGGGTGACACATGGGGACCATGGGCAGGTCTTCTTTTGAGGGGTGCTCTTGGGCCTCACAGGGGTGCTCCTCCTGCGCAGTCTGTCCCCTGCCAACCTCACCTTGACTCCTGGCACTGCTTGGGCCTCCTCTGCTCTGTGACCTGAGGACATGGTCTTCAGACCTCGGCCTTCGCCTCCCGGTTCCTGGGGCCCCTTGACTCCTGGCGGGGCTGGGCTCCTTGCCTCTGCCGACCTGAACCCAGCCTCCCCAACCCTGGTCTTCCCCTCCCTCTCCCACTCTTTTTTCTTTAAAATATATATTTTTTTAATTAATTAATTTATTTATTTATTTATTATTTTTGCCTTTGTTGGGTCTTCGTTGCTGCACGCAGGCTTTCTCTAGTTGCCACGAGCAGGGGCTACTCTTCCTTGCGGTGCGTGGGCTTCTCATTGCAGTAGCTTCTCTTTTTTTTTTTTTTTAAGAAATAATTATTTATTTTTGGCTGTGTTGGGTCTTCTTTGCTACACATGAACTTTCTCTAGTTGTGGCGAGTGAGGGCTACTCTTCGTTGCCGTGTGCGGGCTTCTCATTGTGGTGGCTTCTCTTGCTGCAGTGCACAGGCTCTAGGCAAGCAGGCTTCAATAGTTGTGGCATGAAGGCTCAGTAGTTGTGGCCCGTGGGCTCTAGAGTGCAGGCTCAATAGTTGGGGCGCACAGGCTTAGTTGCTCCACAGCATGCGGGGTCTTCCCAGACTAGGGATGGAACCCATGTACCCTGCATTTTCAGGCAGATTCTTTTTTTCTTTTTTTTTTTTTTAACATCTTTATTGGAGTATAATTGCTCTACAATGGTGTGTTAATTTCTGCTTTATAACAAAGTGAATCAGCTATATGCATACGTATATCCCCATATCCCCTCCATCTTGTGTCTCCCTCCCACCCTCCTTATCCCACCCCTCTAGGTGGTCACAAAGCACCTAGCTGATCTCCCTGTGCTATGCGGCTGCTTCCCACTAGCTATCTATTTTACATTTGGTAGTGTATATATGTCCATGCCACTCTCTCACTTTGTCCCAGCTTACCCTTCCCCCTCCCCATGTCCTCGAGTCCATTCTCTACGTCTGCGTCTTTATTCCTGTCCTGCCCCTAGGTTCTTCATAACTTTTTTTTTTTTTTTTTAGATTCCATATATATGTGTTAGCATACAGTATTTGTTTTTCTCTTTCTGACTTACTTCACTTTGTATGACAGACTCTAGGTCCATCCACCTCAGTACAAATAACTCAATTTTGTTTCTTTTTATGGATGAGTAATATTCCATTGTATATATGTGCCACATCTTCTTTATCCATTCATCTGTCGATGGGCATTTAGGTTGCTACCATGTCCTGGCTATTGTAAATAGAGCTGCAGTGAAAATTGTGGTATATGACTCTTTTTGAATTATGGTTTTCTTAGGGTATCTGACCAGCAGTGGGATTGCTGGGTGGTATGGTAGTTCTATTTTTAGTTTTTTAAGGAACCTCCATACTGTTCTCCATAGTGGCTGTGTCAATTTACATTCCCACCAACAGTGCAAGAGGATTCCCTTTTCTCCACACCCTCTCTGGCATTTATTTTTTTGTTTTGTTTTGTTTTGTTTTCTGGTACGTGGGCCTCTCACTGTTGTGGCCTCTCCCGTTGCGGAGCACAGGCTCTGGACGTGCAGGCTCAGCAGCCATGGCTCACGGGCCTAGCCGCTCCGTGGCATGTGGGATCTTCCCGGTCCGGGGCACGCACCCATGTCCCCTGCATTGGCAGGCGGACTCTCAACCACTGCGCCACCAGGGAAGCCCTATTGTTTGTAGATTTTTTAATGATGGCCATTCTGACTGGTGTGAGGTGATACCTCATTGTAGTTTTGATTTGCATTTCTCTAATGATTAGTGATGTTGAACATCCTTTCATGTGTTTGTTGGCAATCTGTATATCTTCTTTGGAGAAATGTCTATTTAGGTCTTCTGCCCATTTTTGGATTGGGTTGGGTCTTTTTTTTTTTTATATTGAGCTGCATGAGCTGCTTGTAAATTTTGGAGATTAATCCTTTGTCAGTTGCTTCATTTGCAAATGGCAGGAGGATTCTTAACCACTGCCCACCAAGGAAGTCCTGTTTTACTCTTATGTTAAACATTCGCATAATTCTAGAGTCAAATCTACAAAACAACGTATATTCAGAAAAGTATTGCTTCTCCCCTTGTCCCTTCCACCCTGTTCCCTTCCTCTCCTATAGGTAATCAGTTTATTTATTTTCTGTCTTATCCGTTCCATATTTTGGCATAAAAAAATACATGCATAGTGAATGTATTTATAGCATTGTTTTGAGGAATGTTGTGTTTCACAGAGGGGGTCTCATGGGGTGGTTTAAGATTCTTGTGAATATAGTCATGTTCAAATATAATCAATACATCCAGATAAAAACCTTTCAGTGGTACTTCCCTCGTGGCGCAGTGGTTAAGAATCTGCTTGCCAATGCAGGGGACGCGGGTTCGATACCTGGTCTGGGAAGACCCCACATGCTGTGGAGCAACTAAGCCCGCGAGCCACAACTACTGAGCCCATGTACCACAACTACTGAAGTCTGCGTGCCTAGAGCCTGTGCTCTGCAACAAGAGAAGCCACCAGAATGAGAGGCCCGCACACCGCAACTAAGAGTAGCCCCCGTTCACCCCAACCAGAGAAAGCCCACACGCCGCAACGAAGACCCAACAAAGCCAAAAATAAAAAATTAAAAAAAAAAAATTTCAGTGTGTTCAGAAACACATGCAAGGGTGTTTTCAATAGATCAATGAGTATGGTTACATTCAATAAATCTCTGCAGACAATATACAAGGGATTTGTCCTGATTCTGCAGAGGGAGTGTTCCATCTTTTTGTTGAAGGTAGAGTGACAAAGCATCTGACCATCTGAATTAGGTTTCTGTGCAAAATTCGTTCAGTTTATTCTTCAAAATCCTATCTTGTATTCCAAGGGTCTTGCTCATTCCAAGTGATGCAGATTCCCTTTATAATTTGGCTAGTAATGTTCGTGGCCCTGATCCCACCCGTGGACAAGTACATCTGGCTGGGGGATGGGTCTTTCAAAAGTCTTTTGTTGTCAGTGTTTAAATTTGTTGCTCTTTTCATTTTATAAAGTGATGCGCCTTAACTAAAAATCTTGACTAAGACTATAATTACTTGTTTGTTTTCTCCTGAGAGAAAATGTAATATCAGCCCTGATAATATAACTAGTGAATTGTTCTCTGTAGCCATATGGTGAATAGAACTACCAGGTGACAGGTATTAGTAATAATTTCTGATTCTGCTGTGATTGTATAAACACCTGCATAGCTTGATCTAATTGTTTACATTTATTTTCAAATTAGATGTGATAGTGTTCTAATAACTTACGATGTATACCTAGTAGAGGCCTTCTGCTACTTACCCTTATTTGGCAGATGTGTTTCGTTGCTAACCTGAAGAGAAATCTTCTGTATGAGATGGGTGGAAAACATGGGCCGTCATGTACAAGAGTTTGGATCAACCTCTCTCTGGTTCAATGCTGGTTACATGTGCAAAGTTCCTACAAAAGAATTATTAGACAATCTATATTCGTGTACTGTCCAGAAGTGTAAATTTTACATTTGTCTCCTCCCACCCCTTCTGAACTATCAGGTGTTTTTGTTTGTTTGTTTTTAGTCCTGATCCACATATATGTGTATACCATCACATAGGTAAAACATAGCATATTAATATATACAATGGAATATTACTCAGCCATAAGAAGAAACGAAATTGAGTTATTTGTAGTGAGGTGGATGGACCTAGGGTCTATCATACAGAGTGAAGTAAGTCAGAAAGAGAAAAACAAATACCGTATGTTAACACATATATATGGAATCTAAAAAAAAAAAAAAAAGGTTGTGAAGAAACTAGGGGCAGGACGGGAATAAAGACGCAGACCTACTAGAGAATAGACTTTAGGACATGGGGAGGGGGAAGAGTAAGAAAGAGATGCAGTGAGAGAGTGGCATGGACATACATACACTACCAAATGTAAAACAGATAGATAGTGGGAAGCAGCCACATAGCACAGGGAGATCAGCTCGGTGCTTTGTGACCACCTAGAGGGGTGGGATAGGGAGGGTTGGAGGGAGGGAGACACAAGAGGGAAGAGATATGGGGATGTGTGTATATGTGTGACTGATTCACTTTGTTATAAAGCAGAAACTAACACACTATTGTAGAGCAATTATACTCCAATAAAGATGTTAAAAAAATACCATATTAAACTTTGCAAAAGAATGTGGTTTTTGACAGAAATCTTAAACTTAATTTTTCAGAAAATGGGAAGAGATACATGCAAAATAAGTTTATTCTCTTTCTCTACATATATATGTGTATATATATATATATATATATATAAAACACACACATATGTATGCATATGTAGGAGAGAGATTGTTATAACAAACAATATTGAATTATGATTGTACTTGGAGTTTTAAAACCCTTAATTTTAAAACAAAATTAAATCTTACATGGAAAAATTATAAGATCAAACCAGTAACACATTAATTCTTTTGCTAGACCCTGATAACGTTTTGGGTTTAGGAAGAACCAGTTTATTTGACAATTAGACAAAAATACAGAGTCAGATCTCACACAGGGATTGTGCTGTGGCCATGAATCCTTTTTCCTTTTCTTTTAGGCTCAAATATTATAGTACTGATTTAGGGTGTAGAGGTCTAGATGATTTTCATTATTAGCATCATTGTGACACAATACTGGTTATTTTAAAAAGAAAAGGAGTCTTAATATATCCTTAGGGACATATTAGGGAGAATACATATTTGTTGATAGAGTTTTATATGAGTAATAAAGGTTGGAATATAGAGAAATACAAACATTAGAGGTAGAGACTAAATTCTCCTTTCGTGTTTTAGGTTATATAGCCAGATACAGACTCATTTTTAAAATTTAATGTATACATTTAATTTATCTATGACATTATTTATCTTTATCACAGGCAATAGTCTATTGAACTCCAATTATTCACAAGTCTTTGGATAAATTAAGAAGTCAGTATTGTTTTTGTCCCAAATCTCCAAAGCATAAGATTGTCAAAAGATTGGGACTTCCTGGTTGCGCAGTGGTTAAGAATCAGCCTGCCAATGCAGGGGATACGGGTTTGAGCCCTGGTCCGGGAAGATTCCACATGCCGTGGAGCAACTAATCCCGTGCATCACAGCTACTGAGCCTGCGCTCTAGAGCCCTCAAGCCACAACTACTAAAGCCTGCATGCCACAACTACTGAAGCCCGTGTGCCCTAGAGCCCGTGTTCCGCAACAAGAGAAGCCACTGCAATGAGAAGCCCGCGCACCACAAGGAAGAGTAGCCCCCGCTCGCCGCAACTAGAGAAAGCCCGCGCAGCAACGAAGACCCAACACAGCCCCCAAATTAATTAATTAATTAATTAATTAATTAAAAATATACTTAACATTAAAAAAAAAAGAGAGAGCAAGCAGAAAAAAAAAAAAGAGAGAACAAGCAGGAAATAAAATAAAATCCAGTCCACACTCCCCTCACCACTTCTGTGCCTGGGGCCTCTTGTTACCCAGAGGGAATGCCTTTTTCTAATGGGCTCTAGAGTCTAATTAGTAGCCTTGGGTTCAGCAGCATTCCTGGGGAGAGCCAGGATTTGTTTAGAGCAAGAAGGTAAATGTGAAGGGAACATTCATAGCAAAGGTGATGATGCTAGGGAGTTTGCTGATGAGAGACCCTGAGTCCCAGAGGCCTGGTGGCAAGGTTCAGGGGTAAAAACTATCAGAATAAAACAGAAGAATAGCTTTATAACCTTGGGGAGGACAGCTCTTAAACAAGATTTTTGAAATTATAAAGGCAAAAAAAAAAAAGAAAATCAATAAATTTGACCATTTAAAGATTTGAATTCAATAAAATGCCCTGTAGACAAAGTGAGCAGACTAATGACAGTCTGAGAAAAATCTGTGCAAAGCCAAGAACAGAGTCATAGCTAGAACATTCAAGAACTGCAGATCAGCAAGAAAAAGACAGGAAACTCAATTTTTAAAAATGAGCAAAGGATTTGCTAGATAATGCACTGAAAGGGAAACACACCTGGCTAGTAAGCACATGAAGGGATGTTCGAGCTCACCAGTAATGAGAAAAATGCAAAACAAAACAACAGATACCACTTTACTAAAATCAAGAGTTAGATGTTAACAAGTTCTGGAGAATATGGGGGAATGAAGAGCCCTCGGGTCTTGCTGGTATGACTAAAGTGGTGCAGCTGTCTGGAGAGCAGTCTGACAGTACTTAGTGAAATTAAGAATGCACATTCCCGGGGGAAAGGATAGTTAGAGAGTTTGGGATCGACATGTACACACTGCTATATTTTAAATGGATAACCAACAAGGACCTACTGTACAGCACAGGGAACTCTGCTCAATATTATTTAACAACTTAAGTGGGAAAAGAATTTGAAAAAGAATAGATACATGTATATGTATAACTGAATCACTTTGTTGTACACTATCACGACATTGTTAATCAACTATAGTCCAATATAAAATTAAAAGTTTAAAAAAATAAAAATAAATAAAATGTGAACCACATTTTATAATGTGTGAACCACTGGGGGGAAAAAACACACACACACTCCCCACAACACAGCAATCCCTCTCTTGAGAATACACCCTCCTCTCCACACCTCCCCAAAAACTGTCTTGCAAAGGTTTGTAAGGTTTACAACAACCTTGTGTGCCATAACAAGAACCTGGAAGCCAGCTAGATCCAACACCAGCAGCGTGGACGAGGAACGGAGGGCTAGGTTTTGGATGGAATGCTGTGCAACGCTCAGAGAAAAAGACCTAGATTCCATGAAGCAACATGGTGAGATCTCAAAAACTTACAAGTTGAGTGTAAAAAAGTAAAAAACAGGACATCATTTATAATACAATATCAATCATGTAAATTTAAAAGTATGTACGTGTAATAACCTATAAGGGAAAAGAATCTGAAAAAGAGTGTATACATATATATAACGGAATCGCTGTGCTGTACACCTGAAACTAACACAACGTTGTAAATCAACTATACTTCAAATAAATAAATAAATAAATATATGTACAAAAAATAAGACATCACATATTTTCAAGACTAGACATGTATCTTTTTTTATATATAAATATTTTTTAAACAGGATTTATTTATTTATTTATTTATTTATTTACTTACTTACTTATTTATTTTTGGCTGCGTTGGGTCTTCGTTGCTGTGCGTGGGCTTTCTCTAGTTGCAGCGAGCGGGGGCCACTCCTCGCTGCGGTGCACGGGCCTCTCACTGTGGCGGCCTCTCTTGTTGCAGAACACGGTCTCCAGGTGCACAGGCCCCAACCGTTGCAGCTCGCAGACTCAGTAGTTGTGGATTGTGGGCTCCAGAGCACAGGCTCAGTAGTTGTGGTGCACGGGCCCAGCTGCTCCGCAGCATATGGGATCCTCCCGTACCAGGGCTCGAGCCCATGTCCCTGCACTGGCAGGTGGACTCCCAACCACTGCGCCACCAGGGAAGTCCCCCAGACATGTATCTTAATAAATGTAGTTAGTAGATTGGAAGAGTATATAACTAGAGTGGGTGCCTGAAAGGACAGAGAAACAGAAGGAAAAATAGTAAAATAGAAGAGACTGCACAAACCAATAGAGGAAGAAAATCTAAATGTTATGCACCTGAAATAAAACAAACTAAAGAAATAGAATTTGGTGTTTGACATATATTAATATTGTTCCATCTAGCTATTGCTGCATAACAAACTACCATGAAACTTAGCGACTTAAAGCAAAAAACCCTGAAATAGATCTTACAATATCTGGGTCAAGAATTTGACCGTGGCCCAGGTTCAATCCCTGGTTGGGGAACTAAGATCCTGCAAGCCACGTGGCACGGCCAAAAAAAAAGAGAAGAATTTGAGTAAGACATTCTTTAGCTTCCGCATGGCATTGACAAGGGTCACTGGGTGGTATTCAGGTGGCAACCGGGCTAGGCTGGAAGGTCTAGGAAGGCTTCATTCACAAGCCTCGTGCCTTGGGGAGAATAGCTGAAAGGGTGGGCTCAGTTTGGTCTTTCTACCTCTTCAGCTACTCTCCAGGTTCCCTCCACCTAGTCCTCCCAGCAGGATAGTCAGATTTTACATGGTGTCTAAGGGCTTCAACAGAGAGCATTTTAAGAGAACAAGGCAGAAATTGCAACGCTTCTTCTAACTTAGCCTTGGAAATCCTACAGCTTCCCTGTTGCCACAATATACTGGCTACAAGGCTCAATAAGAATGTCTGAATTCTGGAGGGATCAGGTAGTGTCTTAGGCTGGTCAAAATGCTATAACAGAATACTATAGACTGGGTGGCTTACAAACAACAGAAATGTTATTTCTTATACTTCTGGAGGCTGGAAAGTCCAAGATCCAGTTGCCAGCAGGTTCGGTGTCTGATGAGAACCCACTTCCTGGTTCACAGACAACTGTCTTCTCATGTGTGCTCACGTGACAGAAGAAGTGAGAGAGCTCTCTGGACTCTCCTTTTATAGGGCAGTAGCCCCATTCTTGAGGCTCCACCCACATGACCCAATCACCTTCCAAAGACCCTCACCTCCAAATACCATAACATTGGGAATTAGATTTCAACAAAGGAATTTGGAGGGAACACAAACATTCAATCTATAGCAGATTGGGAGAAAAATTAATGGCTTTTTTTTAAAGTCTTTTATTTTTTAATTAATTAATTTTAATTTTTGGCTGCATTGGGTCTTCGTTGCTCTGTATGGGCTTCCTCTAGTTGTGGCGAGCGGTGGCTACTCTTCCTTGCGGTGTGCCGGCTTCTTATTGCGGTGGCTTCTCTTGCTGTGGAGCACAGGGGTCTAGGTATGCGGGCTTCAGTAGTTGTGGTATGCAGGTTCAGTAGGTGTGGCTCGCAGGCTCTAGAGCTCAGGCTCAGTAGTTGTGGCGTACAGGCTTAGTTGCTCCACAGCATGTGGGATCTTCCTGAAACAGGACTCGAACCCGTGTCTCCTGCATTGGCAGGCGGATTCTTAACCACTGAGCCACCAGGGAAGTCCCAGCAAATATTTTTTAAAGGACACAAAGAAAGTACAGCAAAGAAAAAGATTAATAAATTGGACTTTATGAATATGAATAAATACTGTTCATCAAAAAATGACATTAAGAGAGTAAGAAGTATCAAAATTAAAAACATTCATGCTTTTAAGGACACCATCAAGAAAGTGAAAAGGGGACTTCCCTGGTGGCACAGTGGATAAGACTCTGCACTCCCAATGCAGAGGGTCTGTGTTCGATCCCTGGCCAGGGAACTAGATCCCACATGCATGCCGCAACTAAAAGTTTGCATGCTGCAACTAAGGAGCTGGTGAGCCGCAACTAAGGAGCCCTGGAGCTGCAACTAAGGAGCCCAAATGCCGCAACTAAGACCCCACACAACCAAATAAATTAATTAATTTTTTTAAAAAGTGAAAAGACAGGCAACAGAATAGGAGAATATTTTTTCAAATCATATGTCTGAGGAGGGTCTGGTATCCAGAATATATAAAGAACTCTTAAAACTTAATAATAAAAGACAAATAATCCAATATAAAAATAATCCAATATAAAAATGGGCAGATCTGATAAGATATTTCTCCAAAGAAGATATACAAATGGCCAATAAACACATGAAAATATGCTCAACATCATTAGCCATCAGGAAAATGCAAATCAAAATCACAATGAGCTATCACCTGACACCCAGTAGGATAGCTATAATCAAAAAGATAGAGAGTAATAAATATTGGTGAGAATCTGGAGAAGTTGAAACCCTCATACATTGGTGATAGGTATTTAAAATGGTGCAGTCACTTTGGAAAATAGTCTGGCAGTTTCTCAAAAGATTAAACATAGAGATACCATATGATTCAGCTATTCCACTCCTGGGTGTGTGTACGTGTGTGTGTGTGTGTGTGTATGAAATGAAATATATATCACACAAAAACCTGTACATGAATGTTTATAGCAGCATGATTTATAGTAGTCAACAAGTAGAATAACCCTAATGTCCATCATTTGATGAATGGATAAATAAAATGTGGTATATCCGTACAATAGAATACTATTTGAAAAGAAATGAAATGCTGATAAATGTTACAACATGGGTGAACCTTGAAAACATGCTGCATGAAAGAAGCCAGTCACAAAGGACCACATATTATGTGATTCCATTTATATGAAATGTCCAGAATAGGCAAATTTATAAAGACTGAAATTAGATCAGTGTTGCCTAGGACTGAGGTAATGAGCAGATTGGGGGATGACAACTAAGAGGTGTGGGGTTTCTTTAGGGAGTGATGAATAATGTTCTAAATGACTGAAGTGATGGTCATACAACTCTGTGGATATACTAAAAGGCATTGAACTCTATGCTCTAATTTGTTGAGTTGTACAGCATGTGAATTATATCTCAATAAAGCCATTAAAAACAAAGAGCATGGGGCTTCCCTGGTGGCGCAGTGGTTGAGAGTCCACCTGCCGATGCAGGGGACGCGGGTTCGTGCCCCGGTCCGGGAGGATCCCACGTGCCGCAGAGTGGCTGGGCCCGTGAGCCATGGCCACTGAGCCTGCGTGTCCGGAGCCTGTGCTCTGCAGTGGGAGAGGCCACAGCAGTGAGAGGCCCGCGTACTGCAAAAAAAAAAAAAAAAAGCAAAGAGTATGAAGGCAAACCAGAGAGTGAGAAGATATTTGCAATAACTATAATCAAAACAGAACTCATATCCAGAAAATATAAAGAACTTCAAACATTGGTAAGAAACAAATAAAGAAAACCCAATAGAAAAAAAAAAGCAAAATACTTGAATAAACCTTAATTACAGAATGAGAGAATATCTAAATGGTCAATAAACATATGAAAAGTGTTCAACAATATTCTGTAACAATCTAATTGGGAAAAGAATTAAAAAAAAAAGAATATATATGTTTTCTACAAGAAAAAAAAAGTGTTCAACGTCAATAGTCATGATGGAAATGTGTATTAAACCCACAATGAGATACCACTACCTACCCATCAGAGTTGCTAAAATTAAAGATTATTGATATTATCAAGAATTAACAAGGGAGTGACATCAGCAAGATAAGGGAATAGGTGGTTCCCAGCTGTCATTCCCCCAACAGAAACAACAATTTGGCAGCAGTCCACATACAAAATTACCTTTGTGGGAACTTTATGACCCAGGTAGGATGTTGCAAAACTCCAGTGGAGCCCAAGACTGAGGAGTGCTGCTTTGAGAAGGCAGACCTGCACCCCAGTGGCAAGTCTTCTGAATGTGGTCCTGACTGTGGGTACAGAAGCAGCCCTTTCCCCCTGTAGGCTCAGCTCCAGCCCCACATGTCTACAGTCCTGCCATCAACCCCATTTATCAAAGGAGCTAAGAGGAGCCATGCCCAGTGGCACCCAGTATAACAGGCCTGCTGACCTTGGACCCTGTGACCTTAGATCCAACTGTGAACCCTGAAGCAGCCCCATGACCAAGCTCCAGCCTCAATTCTTGTGGTCCCAGGAGCAGCTCTGCATGCCCAGGGACCCACCAGGAGCCATACCCATTCATACCTCTGGTAACAGGCCCACTGTCTATGAACCCAACTGCGGATCCAGAAGTAGCCTCATGACCTGGCTCCAGTCCCACTTGACCACAACCCCAGAGGCAGTCCTCTCAGTCTGGGGACTCAGCAGGAGTAGGTCTTTACTGGCCAAAACCAGTCTGTAAAGACTGGGAGAGGTGTCTGCTTCTTCAAATGCACAGACACAAATGCAAGGTTACACAGATCATGAAGAGTTAGGTACTCATGACAAAACAAAGGAAACTAATAAAGCTCCAGTAACAGATCCTAAAGAAATGGAGATCCATGAACTGCTTGACAAAGAATTCAAAATAATCATCTTAAAGTAACTGAATGAGCTACAAGAGGACACAGATAGACAACTAAACGAAGTCAGGAAAACAATACATGAACCCAAAAAAATTTATAAAGAAATAAAAACCACTAGAAAGAACCAAACAGAAATCCTGGAGCTGAAGAATACAATGAATGAAATGAAAAAAAAAAAAATTCAACAGTGAGCAGATTCATTCATGCAGAAGAAAGAATCAGTGAACTCAAAGACAGGTTATTTGAAATTATCCAGTCAGAGGAACAAAAAGAAAAAAGAATGAAAAAGAGTGAAGAAAGCATTTGAGATTTATGGATCCTATCAAGTGAAATAATATATACATTATGGGAGTCCCAGGAGAAAAGAGAGAGACAGAGAGAAAGAGAGAGAGAGAGAGAGGCAGAAAGCTTATTTAAAAGAAAAAAAAAAAATGGCTGAGAACTTCCCAAATCTAAGAAGGGAAATGGACGTCTTGATTCATGAAGCACAAAATAAAGAAAGAACTCAATTCAATGGCGAAAATTTTAAAAATGACCTGATTTAAAAATGGGCAAAGTGGGACTTCCCTGGCAGTCCAGTGGTTAGGACTCTGAGCTTCCACTGCAGGGAGCACAGATGCGATCCCTGGTCAGGGAACTAAGATCCCATAAGCCAAGCAGCCAAAAAAACAAAACAAAACAAAACAACCAAACAATAGCAACAAAAAAAAAAACCTCTATATTGTTTAGGGATAAAAGTTTACGTGGCAAAGTTCTTAAAAAAAAGCAAGGAAGTTAGAAATTATCTTTGTGGGGAAGGAAGCAGTGATTAAAAGAGCACACAAGATGGGCTTCCAGGGTGCTGACATGTGTTTTTTAACTTAAGTAGTGGTTATGTGGGTGTTCACTTTGTGATAAATCATTGAGCTAAAAATATTCCTTTTGTATACTCTTCTGTATGAATGTTATATTTTACAATAAAAAAGTTTAAAAAAGAAGAGTACTTGCTGGCAAGGAAGTATTCCTGAAGTATCATAAAGTGAAAAAGGTTTATAAAACTATTTATATGACATGGTCTTAATTTTACTTTATGAATATATATTTATACATGTTTATATAAATTAAATGATTTGGATTGATACACAGCAAGGAAAAATGGTAGTTATCCCTGGATGCAATCACAGGTGTTTTTTGTTTCTTTGTGTCTGTGCATTTTCTGACCTTTCTGTAATAAGCCTTTATTGCTTTTCTAATGAGAAATAAAGTCATTTTGTAGTATTGGCCTGGGAAGAGCAGATCAATAGAACAGAATAGAAAACTGAAAAAGAGATTCAATAGATATAAGAATTGGATGTATGGTAAATGTGGAATTTCAAATCAACTGGGGAAAGATGGGTAATTCAATACATTGCCTTGGTTCAACTGGCTAACAGCTTGGAAGATAAAGCTGAGCTCTACCTCATACCAGATGCTAAATAAAACCCTATATGACTTAAATGCAAGCAAGAAACTTTTAATCATACTAAGTAAAAGCATAAAGATTTGGAAGAAAATATAAGCAAACAGTTCCATAATCTTGGAGTGGAGAACACCTTTCTAAGCCTAGTATCAAAGTTAGCATAGCAAGCACAAAGGAACAGGGTGACAGATTTGACAATATAAAAACATAAAACTATAAGAAATATATTTTTAAACACCATAAGTTCACAATAATAACAGCTCTAAAATACCTAGGAATAAATTTAACGGGAAATGTGGAATGCCTAATAACTTTATTGGAAGACACGAAAGAATACCTGGGAAAATGGAGAGCTTGATGAGGGAGTGGAATTTCGATACTGCATCTTTATCTTTGAAAAGAGAGACAGAAAGAGAAAGAACCTAAATGTTCATAAATTAATCCTTCTGACTGTGTGATGTGCCGTGGTTTAAAAGAATGTGTTAGGCCCGGAGGAAGATGGCGGAAGAGTAAGACGCGGAGATCACCTTCCTCCCCACAGATACATCAGAAATTCATCTACACGTGGAACAACTCCTACAGAACACCTACTGAACGCTGACAGAAGACCTCAGACCCCCCAAAAGGCAAGAAACTCCCCACATACCTGGGTAAGGCAAAAGAAAAACAGAATAAACAGAGACAATAGGATAGGGACGGGACCTGCACCAGTGGGAGGGAGCCGTGAAGGAGGGAAGGTTTCTACACACTACAAGCCCCTTCGCGGGCGGAGACTGCAGGTGGCGGAGGGGGAAAGCTTCGGAGTAGCGGAGGAGAGCACAGCAACAGGGGTGCGGAGGGCAAAGCGGAGAGATTCTGGCACAGAGGACCGGTGCCCTCAGGCACACACCAGCCCGAGAGGCTTGTCTGCTCGGCCGCCGTGGCGGGCGGGGCTGGGAACTGAGGCTCGGGTATCGACTTTCAGTCGGAGCACAGGGAGAGGACTGGGGCTGGTGGCAGGAAGAGAGCCTGAAGGGGTTAGTGCACCACGGCTAGCCCGGAGGGAGTCCGGGGAAAGGGTCTGGAGCTGCCGAAGAGGCAAGAGACTTTTTTCCCTTTTGTTTCCTGGTGCGCGAGGAGAGGGCATTAAGAGGGCTGCTTGGGGAAGCGCCGGAGACAGGCGCGAGCCGCGGGTAAGGCGCGGACCTCGGAGACGGGCGTGGGCCGCCGCCGCCGCCCGCCGCCGCCCGCCGCCGCCGCCGCCCGCCGCCGCCACCGCCGCGGGGCCTGTGTGCGAGCGCGGGTCACTGTCCGCCCCGCCTTCCGGGGGGCCTGTGCACCCCGCCACTGCCGGGGTCCCGAGACCCGGGGACGGCTTTCCCGGGAAAGCGCACGGAGCGCCACGGGCTGCTGCAACGTCACGCCGGCCTCTGCCGCCGCAGGCCCGCCCCACACTGCGCGCCCCTCCCTCCCCTCTGCCTGAGTGAGCCAGAGCCCCCGAATCAGCGGCTCCTTTAAACCCGTCCTGTCTGAGCGAAGAACAGACGCCCTCCGGGGACCTATGCGCAGAGGCGGGGCCAGGTCCAAGGCTGAGACCCGGGAGCTGTGAGAGCAGAGACAGGGAAGTCTCTCTGTGCAGCCTCGGAGGCAGCGGATTAAAGCTCCACGGTCCATTTGATGTGCCCTGCGTCTGTGGAGTGCATGAATGGACAGCGAATCATCCCAAATTGAGGAAGTGGACTTTGAGGACAAGATTTAAGACTTTCCCCCCTTTTCCTCTTTTTACAACGAATTAGGAGGTGGACTTAGCAAGATTTCAGACTTCTCGCCCTTTTCCTCTTTTTACAACGAATTATCCCAAATTGAGGAGGTGGACTTGGAGAGCAAGATTTTTGATTTTTCCCCCTGCTCTCTTTTTGTGAATGTGTATGTGTAATCTTCTGTGTAAGATTCTCTCTGTTTAGCTTTGCTTCCACCATATGTCCCGGGGTTCTATCGGTCCGTTTTTTTTTTTTTTCAATAATTACTTTCTAATTTTAATAACGCTACTATATTTCATACTTTATTCTATTTTACTTTACCTGCTCTTTCTTTTTTTCCTACCTTCCCTTCCTCCCTCCCTCCCTCCCTCCGCTCCTCCTTTCCTTCTTTCTTTTTCTTTCCTCCCTCCCTCCCTCCTGTCTTTCTTTCTTTCTTTCCTTCCTCTCTCCCTCCTTTCTTTCCTTCTTTCTTTCCATCCTTCCTCCCTCCCTCCTTTCTTTCTTTCTTCCTTCCTTCCTTCCTTTCTTCCCTTCTTCCTTTCTTTCCCTCTCTCTTACTTTCTTCTACTAATTCTTTCTTTCTACTTTTTCTCCCTGTTATTCTGAGCTGGGTGGATGAAAGGCTCTTGTACTGCAGCCAGGAGCCAGTGCTGTGCCTCTGAAGTGGGAGAGCCAACTTCAGGACACGGGTCCACAAGAGACCTCCCAGCTCCACATAATATCAAGCAGCGAAAATCTCCCAGAGATCTCCATCCCAACACCAGCACCCAGCTTCAGTCAACGACCAGCAAGCTACAGTGCTGGTCACCCTATGCCAAGCAACTAGCAAGGCAGGAACACAACCCCACCCATTAGCAGAGAGGCTACCTAAAAACATAATAAGGCCATAGGCACCCCAAAACACACCACCAGACGTGGACCTGTCCACCAGAAAGACAAGATCGAGCCTCAACCACCAGAACACAGGCATTAGTCCCCCCCACCAGGAAGCCTACACAACCTACTGAAACAACCTTAGCCACTGGGGACAGACACCAAAAACAACGGGAACTACGAATCTGCAGCCTGCAAAAAGGAGACCCCAAACACAGTAACATAAGCAAAATGAGAAGACAGAAAAACACACAGCAGGTGAAGGAGCAAGATAAAAACCTACCAGACCTAACAAATGAAGAGGTAATAGGCAGTCTACCTGAAAAAGAATTCAGAATAATGATAGTAAAGCTGATCCAAGATTCTATTTCCAAGATCCATAATATTGGAAATAGAATAGACAAAATGCAAGAAACAGTTAACAAGGACCTAGAAGAACTAAAAATGAATCAAGCATCGATTAAAAACACAATAAATGAAATGAAAAATACTCTAGATGGGATCAATAGCAGAATAACTGAGGCAGAAGAACGGATAAGTGAGGTGGAAGATAAAATAGTGGAAATAACTGATGCAGAGCAAAATAAAGAAAAAAGAATGAAAAGAACAGAGGACAGTCTCAGAGACCTCTGGGACAACATTAAACGCACCAACATTCGAATTATAGGGGTTCCAGAAGAAGAAGAGAAAAAGAAAGGGACTGAGAAAATATTTGAAGAGATTATAGTTGAAAACTTCCCCAATATGGGAAAGGAAATAGTTAATCAAGTCCAGGAGGCACAGAGAGACCCATACAGAATAAATCCAAGGAGAAATGCACCAAGACACATATTAATCAAACTGTCAAAAATTAAACACAAAGAAATCATATTAAAAGCAGCAAGGGAAAAACAACAAATAACACACAAGGGAATCCCCATCAGGTTAACAGCTGATCTCTCAGCAGAAACTCTACAAGCCAGAAGGGAGTGGCAGGACATAATTAAAGTGAAGAAGGAGAGAAACCTGCAACCAAGATTACTCTACCCAGCAAGGATCTCATTCAGATTTGATGGAGAAATTAAAACCTTTACAGACAAGCAAAAGCTGAGAGACTTCAGCACCACCAAACCAGCTTTACAACAAATGCTAAAGGAACTTCTCTAGGCAAGAAACACAACAGAAGGAATATACCTACAATAACGAACCCAAAGCAATTAAGGAAATGGGAATAGGAACATACATATCAATAATTACCTTAAATGTAAATGGACTAAATGCTCCCACCAAAAGACACAGATTGGCTGAATGGATACAAAAACAAGACCCATATATATGCTGTCTACAAGAGACCCACTTCAGACCTAGAGACACATACAGATTGAAAGTAAGTGGATGGAAAAAGATATTCCATGCAAATGGAAATCAAAAGAAAGCTGGAGTAGCAATTCTTATATCAGACAAAATAGACTTTAAAATAAAGACTATTAGAAGAGACAAAGAAGGACACTACATAATGATCAAGGGATCGATCCAAGAAGAAGATATAACAATTGTAAATATTTATGCACCCAACATAGGAGCACCTCAATACATAAGGCAAATACTAACAGCCATAAAAGGGGAAATCGACAGTAACACGCTCATAGTAGGGGACTTTAACACCCCACTTTCACCAATGGACAGATCATCCAAAATGAAAATAAATAAGGAAACACAAGCTTTAAATGATACATTAAACAAGATGGACTTAATTGATATTTATAGGACATTCCATCCAAAAACAACAGAATACACATTTTTCTCAAGTGCTCATGGAACATTCTCCAGGATAGATCATATCTTGGGTCACAAATCAAGCCTTGGTAAATTTAAGAAAATTGAAATTGTATCAAGTAACTTTTCCGACCACAATGCTATGAGACTAGACATCAATTACAGGAAAAGATCTGTAAAAAATACAAACACATGGAGGCTAAACAATACACTACTCAATAACGAAGTGATCACTGAAGAAATCAAAGAGGAAATTAATAGAAACAAATGACAATGGAGACACGACGACCCAAAACCTATGGGACGCAGCAAAAGCAGTTCTAAGGGGGAAGTTTATAGCAATACAATCCCACCTTAAGAAACAGGAAACATTTCGAGTAAACAACCTGACCCTGCACCTAAAGCAATTAGAGAAAGAAGAACAAAAAACCCCCAAAGCTAGCAGAAGGAAAGAAATCATAAAGATCAGATCAGAAATAAATGAAAAAGAAATGAAGGAAACGATAGCAAAGATCAACCAAACTAAAAGCTGGTTCTTTGAAAGGTAAACAAAATTGATAAACCATTAGCCAGACTCATCAAGAAAAGAAGGGAGAAGACTCAAATCAATAGAATTAGACATGAAAAAGGAGAAGTAACAACTGACACTGCAGAAATACAAAAGATCATGAGAGATTACAACAAGCAACTCTATGCCAATAAAATGGACAACCTGGAAGAAATGGACAAATTCTTAGAAATGCACGACCTGCCAAGACTGACTCAGGAAGAAATAGAAAATATGAATAGACCAATCACAAGCACTGAAATTGAAACTGTGATTAAAAATCTTCCATCAAACAAAAGCCCAGGACCAGATGGCTTCACAGGCGAATTCTATCAAACATTTAGAGAAGAGCTAACACCCATCCTTCTCAAACTCTTCCAAACAATATCAGAGGAAGGAACACTCCCAAACTCATTCTACGAGGCCACCATCACCTTGATACCAAAACCAGGCAAGGATGTCACAAAGAAAGAAAACTACAGGCCAATATCACTGATGAACATAGATGCAAAAATCCTCAACAAAATACTAGCAAACAGAATCCAACAGCACATTAAAAGGATCATACACCATGATCAAGTGGGGTTTATTCCAGGAATGCAAGGATTCTTCAATATACGCAAATCAATCAATGTGATACACCATATTAACAAGTTGAAGGAGAAAAACCATATGATCATCTCAATAGATGCAGAGAAAGCTTTCGACAAAATTCAACACCCATTTATGATAAAAACCCTGCAGAAAGTAGGCATAGAGGGAACTTTCCTCAACATAATAAAGGCCATATATGACAAACCCACAGCCAACATTGTCCTCAATGGTGAAAAACTGAAACCATTTCCACTAAGATCAGGAACAAGACAAGGCTGCCCACTCTCACCACTCTTATTCAACATAGTTTTGGAAGTTTTAGCCACAGCAATCAGAGAAGAAAAGGAAATAAAAGGAATCCAAATGGGAAAAGAAGTAAAGCTGTCACTGTTTGCAGATGACATGATACTATACATAGAGAATCCTAAAGATGCTACCGAAAAACTACTAGAGCTAATCAATGAATTTGGTAAAGTAGCAGGATACAAAATTAATGCACAGAAATCTCTGGCATTCCTGTACACTAATGATGAAAAATCTGAAAATGAAATCAAGAAAACACTCCCATTTACCATTGCAACAAAAAGAATAAAATATCTAGGAATAAACCTACCTAAGGAGACAAAAGACCTGTATGCAGAAAATTATAAGACACTGATGAAAGAAATTAAAGATGATACAAACAGATGGAGAGATATACCATGCTCCTGGATTGGAAGAATCAATATTGTGAAAATGACTCTACTACCCAAAGCAATCTACAGATTCAATGCAATCCCTATCAAACTACCACTGGCATTTTTCACAGAACTAGAACAAAAAATTTCAAAATTTGTTTGGAAAAACAAAAGGCCCCGAATAGCCAAAGCAATCTTGAGAACGAAAAACGGAGCTGGAGGAATCAGGCTCCCTGACTTCAGACTATACTACAAAGCTACAGTAATTAAGACAGTGTGGTACTGGCATAAAAACAGAAAGATAGATCAGTGGATCAGGATAGAAAGCCCAGAGATAAACCCACGCACATATGGCCAACTTATCTTCGATAAAGGAGGCAGGAATGTACAGTGGAGAAAGGACAGCCTCTTCAATAAGTGGTGCTGGGAAAACTGGACAGGGACATGTAAAAGTATGAGATTAGATCATTCCCTAACACCATACACAAAAATAAGCTCAAAATGGATTAAAGACTTAAATGTAAGGCCAGAAACTATCAAACTCTTAGAGGAAAACATAGGCAGAACACTCTATGACATAAATCACAGCAAGATCCTTTTGGACCCACCTCCTAGAGAAATGGAAATAAAAACAAAGATAAACAAATGGGACCTAATGAAACTTCAAAGCTTTTGCACAGCAAAGGAAACCATAAACAAGACAAAAAGACAACCCTCAGAATGGGAGAAAATATTTGCAAATGAAGCAACTGACAAAGGATTAATCTCCAAAATTTATAAGCAGCTCATGCAGCTCAATAGCAAAAAAACAAACAACCCAATCCAAAAATGGGCAGAAGACTTAAATAGGCATTTCTCCAAAGAAGATATACAGACTGCCAACAAACACATGAAAGAATGCTCAACATCATTAATCATTAGAGAAATGCAAATCAAAACTACAATGAGATATCATCTCACACCAGTCAGAATGGCCATCATCAAGAAATCTAGAAACAATAAATGCTGGAGAGGGTGTGGAGAAAAGGGAACACTCTTGCACTGCTGGTGGGAATGTGAATTGGTACAGCCACTATGGAGAACAGTATGGAGGTTCCTTGAACAACTAAAAATAGAACTACCATATGACCCAGCAATCCCACTACTAGGCATATACCCTGAGAAAACCATAATTCAAAAAGAGACATGTACCAAAATGTTCATTGCAGCTCTATTCACAATAGCCCGGAGCTGGAAACAACCTAAGTGTCCATCATCGGATGAATGGATAAAGAAGATGTGGCACATATATACAATGGAATATTACTCAGCCATAAAAAGAAATGAAACTGAGCTATTTGTAATGAGGTGGATAGACCTAGAGTCTGTCATACAGAGTGAAGTAAGTCAGAAAGAGAAAGACAAATACCGTATGCTAACACATATATACGGAATTAAAAAAAAATGTCATGAAGAACCTAGGGGTAAAACAGGAATAAAGACACAGACCTACTTGAGAATGGACTTGAGGATATGGGGAGGGGGAAGGGTAAGCTGTGACAAAGCGAAAGAGAGGCATGGACATATATACACTGCCAAACATAAGGTAGATAGATAGTGGGAAGCAGCCGCAGAGCACAGGGAGATCAGCTCGGTGCTTTGTGACCGCCCGGAGGGGTGGGATGGGGAGGGTGGGAGGGAGGGAGATGCATGAGGGAAGGGATGTGGGAACAGATGTATATGTATGACTGATTCACTTTGTTATAAAGCAGAAACTAATAAAAAAAAAAAAGAATGTGTTAGGTCTGCACTTACTTTCATGTTCAGGGAAGATTTCTCTGTCACTTCCTCTCACACACCCCAAGCCTGGAGGAGGAGAAGCTGCTGGGCTTTGATTTGGCCCTGCTTAGCAGCGGGGAGGTCACTGTGTCCAATGGACATGCCCATGCTTGGTCTTCCCTGTGCTGCCTCTCCATGCACATGCTGGTGGTCTCATAGCTCTCAGGCTGCCTTGGGACTGGCCTGGCCATGCCTCACCTTCTGCCCTCACCTGGGATCTGCTGATCTGCTTCAGATCCCCTTACCTTGGGGCTGGCCAGATGCCCAGACTCAGTGCTGCAGTCCAGCATCTGCCCCTGAGTCCTGTATGAGGCTGTGACAGACATGGCCAGGCCTGCTAGTTCACATTGGTCTCGGCCTCCTGACTCAGAAGACAAATGAGGATGCATGCCCACATGGTTGTAGTGTGACTGCAACAGGCAAAGTCTAGTCATCACTTTATAACCAGAGGACACTATAGCAATGTGGCATTGTGCCGTAGGAAGAAGTGATCCCATGAACCCAGATGCTAGAGCTGGATGATGTAAACAACCAGAAGCCACTATAAACTAGCTACTGAGGTAGAATAGCATACTAGTTAAGAACACAGATTTTAGACTGCCTGCTTTCAAATCCAGGTTCTATATCTAGCTAGCTGTGTGACCTTTGACAAAGTTAGTTAACCACTCTGTACCTCAGTTTTCTCCTCTGTAAAATATTATTATCCAAAAATAGTATTAAGATACTATCTCAGGGCTCTTATAAGGAATAACCAAGTTAGTATACGTAAAGCATACTTAGAACTATGTTGGATGTTATTATCATTACAATGGAATCCAAGAGACTCAGAAAACCCCTGCTCAGACAGAGCTCCACCCTCAACAGCTGACTACACTAGCATCTCTCCTGAGAGGGAACAAGGAAACGAGAATTTACCTTCTCACACCTCCAGCCCATTAAAACCTAGCCATGCTGGCTGAAAGTCACCTCCTATGTGCTAATTGCAGTAAAATGGAATTGCTACAAGATGGAAGCATCAGGGCACACATTTTGTGCTGGGTCTCAAACCCAGGCCTCTCCAGCATCAGGCATTTGCTCAGCTAAAAACAAAGTGAATGGTGCTTTGATCCTCATTTGGCTGCTGGTCCCTGTACATGAGCTCCTTTGGGAACCTTTCATGTGATGGGTAAGTACAGCCTTCCAGGGTTTCCTGGCTATGGTCCCTTCAAAACCCCACCTCCACACTGCTCAGGGCTGATGTCAAAAGTTGCCCATCATGTGCTGTTGAGTGAAAAAGCAAAAGGTGGAACAGTATGTCTAGTACAAATATTGTTTAAAGCACACATGAAAATGCATGTTCGAAGTCTAGAAGAATGGATGCCCAACAGTTCATCGTAGTTGTATCGGGCTGGTTTCCCAGGGACAGGGAGAGTGGGGGAGGAAGGGTCACTGCATTTTTGCTGTAGACCCCTTACTGTTGTCTGATGTTTTCACAGCAAATATGTGCAACTTTTACTGTTTACAAAAATGAAGATTTTTTTGGGCTTCCCTGGTGGCACAGTGGTTGAGAGTCCGCCTGCCGATGCAAGGGACACGGGTTCGTGCCCCAGTCCGGGAGGATCCCACATGCCGCGGAGCGGCTGGGCCCGTGAGCCATGGCTGCTGGGCCTGCGCGTCCGGAGCCTGTGCTCCGCAACGGGAGAGGACACAACAGTGAGAGGCCCGCGTACCGCAAAAAAAAAAAAAAAAAAAGAAGATTTTTTTTCAACAAACATCAATTCATGGGAAAATATTTACAACACATATGACAGACAAAGGGTTAAAGCAATATCTATGTGTTTATGAACAAAAAAAGTAGTTGAAAAGAATAGAACAACAACAGTGGTTATCCCTAGAGGAGAGCTTAATGGGATATTTAAATTTCTTTCTTTATACCCTTTCTTATATTTTCCAAACATTTAGCAATAAAAATGCATTATGTTTTTCGAGTCAGAAAAATATGATTTTTTAAACTGAAGGGAAATATAACAATAAACACAGATAATTAAAGAGAAGATTTGAAAGGAAACCAGAAGGTTTAAAATGTTTGAAAGGATAGAAGGTAAAATGAGATCATTTAGAAAGGAGAAATAATGGGGAATAATACAAATCAAAACAATGAAGAATATACACTAAAGAATAAAAAATTTTTAAAAAGATATATACACTAAGACAAAAGAACAAGCTAAGATACTAAAAATCAATATTGAAAAATATTAAAAATCAATAGCCAGAAAGGTTGAAAAGAAACCACTATAATGCAGATCAGGGGTGAGTCCTTATAAGGTCTTGCAGGCAGGATACCTGGGCTGAGGCCCAGGAGCATCCTTACAAGGGCAGGGCCTCCCTACTGGGATATGACACGACCTTTGCCAACTTTGTGGCCACCCAACAGCAAGGTGAACTTCCTGGATCCTCCATCTTATCTCAGAGTCATGTGGGCATTTGTCTAACACTCCCAGGACTGTAAACTCCACAAGGGCCAGTGCTGAATGCCTATTTGCTTCAGCCCCTGATAGATCCATCACGCCCCTGTCACTTGCTCCAGACCACTCTGAGGCTTTCCAGGCTCCAGGACTCGGCATTCTCAGGTCAGGTGTGCAGTGCAGCCCCCTGTGAAGCCTGCGCAAGCCATCTCACCTATCTGAGCCTTAGCTCCCAGACCACATTATAAAACATTGTGGCACAGGTTAATCACATGATGTTTGCAAAGTGCCTGGCACACAGTAGGTGGTTAGCAAATGCTTAGGGAGTCAGTGACTGAGTGGCATCCTGTCCCCCAGGTTGTAGCATAGAAAATCAGAATTCTAGCCCACCAGGCTCCACTAAGGTGTCACTCTGCCCTCCCAGTAAGAGAGACCCCTCTTAGCAGCAGCTCCCTTGGCCTGTACATCAATGAGAGCCCCAAGCTGCCCTGTACCAACCCCAGGCCAACCAAGGAAACTCATTATACAAGACAGAATGGGGCCCGGTGGGCACAGAAGGGTGCCCTGAGGCTGGCAGCTAGCCCTCAGCAGGCCCCCACCCCACCCAGCCCCAAGACTAAGCCCCTCGGCCTGAGCAGCATCCCATGAGCCTCTGTGCAGCCCAGAGCTTTCAGACAGCTTCACTGGGGGCCCTGAGCTGCTGGCTGGAGATGCATTTTTGGTCATCAGTTAATTTTAGGGTGACACTCCTCCTTAACTTCCATATAAGTCCTTACTTACAGCTGTGGTCAGCCCAAGACCAGCCGTTGCTGGGAGCAATGGAAGCTGTCTGGGGACATGGGGTGAGCTTCTCAAAAGGTAATGTGGGGGGCTTCCCTGGTGGCGCAGTGGTTGAGAGTCCGCCTGCCAATGCAGGGGACACAGGTTCATGCCCTGGTCCAGGAAGATCCCACATGCCGCGGAGCAGCTAGGCCCGTGAGCCATGGCCGTTGAGCCTGTGCGTCCGGAGCCTGTGCTCCGCAACAGGAGAGGCCACAACAGTGAGAGGCCCGTGTACTGCAAAAAAAAAAAAAAAGGTAATATGGGGACTTCCCTGGTGGCACAGTGGTTAAGAATCAGCTGCCAGTGCAGGGGACATGAGTTCAAGCCCTGGTCCAGGAAGATCCCACATGCCATGGAGCAACTAAGCCTGTGCTCCACAACTACTGAGCCCACACACCTAGAGCCCGTGCTCCGCAACAAGAGAAGCCACCGCAATGAGAAGCCCGCGCACCACAACGAAGAGTAGCCCCCGCTCACCTTAACTAGAGAAAGCCCGCACACAGCAACAAAGACCCAATGCAACCAAAAATAAATAATAAATAAAGAAATAAATTTTTTAAAAAACTGATTTTATAGAAATAAAAATGATTATAAGAGAATATTATGGGGCTTCCCTGGTGGCGCAGTGGTTGAGAGTCTGCCTGCCGATGCAGGGGACGCGGGTTCGTGCCCCGGTCTGGGAAGATCCCACATGCCGCGGAGCGGCTGGGCCCGTGGGCCATGGTCGCTGAGCCTGTGCATCCGGAGCCTGTGCTCCACAACGGGAGAGGCCACAGCAGTAAGAGGCCCGTGTACCACAAAGAAAAAAGAAAAAAAGAGAGAGAATATTATGAACAACTGTGCACCACGATTGGTTAACCTAGAAAAAAACAGATAAATTCCTAGACATGTATACTTACTAAGACTGGGTCATGAAGAAATAGAAAATCTGAACAGACATACAACTAGTAGGAGATTGAATTAGGAATCAAAAACCTCCCAAAAAAGAAAAGCCCAGGACCAGATGGCTTCACTGGAGAATTCCATCAAATATTTAAAGAACTAACACCAATTCTCCTCAAACTCTTTCAGAAAGTTGAAGAGGAGGGAACACTCCCAAACTCATTCTATGATGCCAGCATTACCTTCATATTAGAGCCAAACAAAGACACTACAAGAAAAGAAAACTGTAGACCAATATCCCTGATGAATACTGATGCAAAAATCCTCAACAAAATACTAGCAGACAGAATTCAATAGCACATTAAAAAGATTATGTACCATGACCAAGTAAAATTTATTCCTGGGATGCAAGGGTGATCCAACATTCAAAAATCAATAAATACATCACATTAACAGAATGAAGAACAAAAACCACGTGACCATCTCAATTGATGCAGAAGAAGCTTTAGACAAAATTTAACAAAATTTTATGATGAAAACATTCAACAAACTGGAGAGAGAAGGAAACTACCTCAACATAACAAAGGCCATATATGACAAGCCTATAGCTAACATTATATTCAATGGTGAAAGACTGAAAACTTTTTCTCTAACATCAGGAACAAGACAAGAATGCCCACTCTCACCACTTCCATTCAACATAGTACTGGAAGTTCTATCCAGAGCAATTAGGTAAGAAAAAGAAATTAAATGGGTCCAAATTGGAAAGGAAGGAGTAAAATTATTTTTGTTCAGAGATGACATGATCTATTTTTTTTTTTTTTTTTTGCGGTATGCGGGCCTCTCACTGTTGTGGCCTCTCCCGTTGCGGAGCACAGGCTCCGGACACGCAGGCTCAGCGGCCATGGCTCACGAGCCCAGCCGCTCCGCGGCATGTGGGATCTTCCCGGACCGGGGCACGAACCAGTGTCCCCTGCATCGGCAGGCGGACTCTCAACCACTGTGCCACCAGGGAAGCCCTGACATGATCTTATATGTAGAAAACCCTAAAGATTCCACACACAAAAAAGTGTTAGAATAAACAAATTCAGCAAAGTTGCAGGATACAAAATCAACACATGAAAATCAGTTGCATTTATACCCACTAACAAAGAACAATCCAAAAAGACTTGTACAATGAAAACTACAAAACATTGCTGAAAGAAATTAAAGAAGATGAAAATAAATGGAAATACATCCTGTGTTAATGGATTGGAAGACTTAATATTGTTAAGATGTCATTACTACCCAAAGTGATCTACAAATTCAATGCAATCTCTATCAAAATCCCAATGACTTTTTAGCATAAATTAAAAAAAAATTTCATCCTATAATTTACATGGACCCTCAAAGGACCCTGAATTGCAAAAAAAAAAAAAAAAAAACTTGAAAAAGAAGAATAAAGTTGGAAGTCTCATACTTCCCAATTTCAATGCATGTACAAAGATACAGTAATCAAAATAGTGTGGTACTATAGACACAGACCGATGGAAATAGAGAACCCAGAAATAAAACCTCACATATATGATCATACGATTTTCAACAAGGGTGCCAAGACTATTCAATCAGGAAAGAACAATTCTCGAGCAAATGGTGCTAGGAAAACTGGATATCCACATGCAGAAGAATAAAATTGGACCCTTACTTTACAGCATATACAAAAATTAATTCAAAATGGATTAAGACCTAAACATAAGACCCAAAACTATAAAACTCCTTGAAGAAAACATAGAGGAAATGCTTCATGGATTTTGCAATAAATTCTTGGATATGATGCCAAAAATTCTTGGATATACAGGCAGCAAAAGCAAAAACAGACAAAT